>NC_016501.1:17548-1221212 GCF_000243375.1 Torulaspora delbrueckii | reverse complement strand
TAATTACTAGTATATATATATATATATATATATATCTTAAAAGGCTTCTATTTTTCACCGGAAAGGCGTCGTCACTACTAGCAACAAAAAAGAAGACTCACTGAAGTAAGTTGAGCCCAGCTACTCAATTTAGTTCAACTGCGAGCCTATTTCTTGGCTGAAGTCCGCTCATTTACAATAGATCTACACGTTGTTTTAATAGATAGGATTGCGTGATCCTTCAAAATATTGCTTAGTTGATGACCATCTTACGTTGAGGAGTTTGGGAGGAGGCAATCAGAAACAAGTGGAACCAGCTCGTAAGTCGCAATATCATCTTGTGTGATCTTGTTCATAAGCGGCTTGAGGAATGTATTGAAATACCTCATGCAATCTTTACCATCGAAAAATGATCCATGACTACGAGTCCGCTTGAAGTAAGCATTCATAAGCCTCGCAATCTCGTCCCAGCGATCGACGTCTTCCCCAGGCGCAACATTCACTATAGTTGCAAGAAATCTGATTCGATTATTAGTCGTGCTTTCTGAGGGTTTCGAAAGGTTTGGAGGTTCGTCAAACAGCCACGGAATAACGTTACACAACAAATTCACTAGACGCATCTTTTTTCCACTACTCAGAAGAAGTAGTATCCACAAGACTAGTAACGTACCCAAATACTTGTTTTTCGTAAATGTCATGACAAGCCTCCATATAGGTCTGTTCCAGTAGAAATCTCGTGGTAGAGTCGCATCGGCTAACGAAAGTGGTTGTTTTTTGGCCTGCTCGAATTGATCAATAATTCTTTGCTGGTACCTGTTTACAGTATCACGCAGAACGCTCTTTTCATCTTCGATATTATCCTCGATCTTATCCTTGAATTCTGGCTTCAAAACATAACGCCGAAATAAGCTTTCGCAGAGCACTCCATCGAAGAAGCAGTATGGTGTCCTCCATTCGCCAGTAACCAGAAAATCTCTGTTGAGTCTAGCTGCGACATTGTCCCATTCCAATGCTGAACTTGAATGGTTTGAGCTCAGGATCTCACTAACAACTTCTGCCATTAATATCGCATTCTTCGATACCAAACTCTCAACTGATTTGTCTCTTTTGATCATCCCAAATACGAGCGTCAGGGGGCCACATAAAATGAGGACTATCATGACAGTAACAAACCATCTGAAGTGGACTGAAGAGTCGATCCAGTACACGGCGAGCAATAACACTCCGACCAGGAGGAGCAATGCAATGGATAAATAGGATTTAGAAGCTTCATAACAGCCCCATGTAAATTTAGATCTGAACTGATTTTTTGGAATGGCAGTATTTACATCCTCGCGATCGGTACTACCAGACTTTTCCATCTTCCATAGAGCCCTTATGCTCGAACTCTTAACCTTGAGCATTATTTCTTTCATTTTTGTTAAGCGGCGTAACCACTGACAATGAAAAAACCGACATAGTTAAACAAGACCACACCACCTGACTACAATATAGGCTTCTCAATCGAGAAACCTGGGGGGCAAATTGGACAACCCAAGACTCTTCCTCATATGGGTACTTCTGAAAGTTGAGTATGGGCTCCTTACAAGAGGAATGGGAACTGAAACGCCTCCCATTATACTCGAATGATACGCTTGTGAGTGCGATTGAATTATGACTAAGATATACATACAATACTTATTGTAAAGCTTAGTGACGACGGGAAGCAGCGATGATGTTGTTCATCTCTTCAACCTTAGCCTTGGCTCTGATGAAAGAACCTAGTCTCTTCTTGGCGACCTTTCTAGCTCTCTTTTCACCAGAGTTTCTGATCAAATCGATCAATCTTCTCTCGTATGGGGACAAACCAGCGAATTCTCTGACCAAAGAACGAACAAACTTGGTTCTGTTGGATACAGCACCCTTCTTGTAAGAGATCTTTGGGGCTGGGGTCATGGAGTTGACCTTCTTACCTTTGTTCAAACCAACAGCAATACCTAGAGGAACGTTAGTAAAAATGTTCAATAATTTTCAATCTCATCACCAATCTTTCAATTTTTCAAACTACCACATTTCATCTTCATGTATATCTCATATCCCGGTGATTACTCATATTCATTCTCATGCTTAAACATACCAGTCTTGACAGCCATCTTGTTATTCTTGTTGTGCTTAGACCTCCTAATCAAACCACTGTAAACGCTGTTTCTCAAATCAATATTGGTATACCAATTGACTGAAAGTTGGTGAACGGAGGTCACTAGGACCAAGAGGATACCACAGCCAGAGGGCTTCGCCCGCTAGAAGGGGCTGGCGTAAGCCCAGAAGGAATTCTCTGTGAGCTCTGCCTAACTTGCCCAGCCTAGTCTAGTGAACTCTCTGCCTAGCTCGGCTTGATCGCGGCCTGGTCTGCCCGAAGGATGCAGCCTACAAGTGAAAAATTACAATATTTTTCAAAAAAGATGTACGACTTTATGTTACGCGAGGGTGTACTGATGAACAGTCACACAAAATAGTTGGCTTTTCTTATATACAGGAATTGTTATAGGAATCGAATTGTTGATCTATACGGTTATAGTTGAAATATCGAGTCCGTATTGTTGTAGTTTACTGACAATTTCACTTATGGATGCATTTCTGTGGTCGTCTACGAATTTCTTATAGTTCAATTCTTTCTTATCGGCTTTCAATTCGAGTTTTTCAAGTGGGAATAATAATTGCATCAATCTTCTTCTACCAACGGTTATCTTTAGTGGACTTCCGCCAATAATTTCCTCGTAGTAAACTTTTACTTTATCACCGTTGGGGGTTTCAACTAGAGGTGCGTCTTTGTGTGGTGGATGGTTTCTGCACTCCATTTTTTTCATTACTTGATAGCGAAGTTTCCATCCAGTGGGTCCCAATTCTTTGATTCTTGCAGATTTATCCTTGATCAAGTAATTATCGATACCACCTTCTTTACTTATGGTTCTCAACACTTTTGCAGTCATCTTGATACTGATCTTCTTTTCCAAAGTTTCACTCCATAGACCCTTTTTAATCACGTTGGGTAGCCATCTTCTTCTTGTCTTTGTTTTACTCTCGGAGATGTTGTTCCCGTATTGAACGAATGAGGCTCCGTATAAACCTTTGTTACTTTGCTTGAAGATATTGGACTCTCCATATTTGTAATCGGGTGCCTCTTTCCTTCTCTTTGGGATATACAATGGTTTGGCATCACCTATGTGGTATTCCGGTTGTTTAGCCACTTTTCTCGTTTCAACTAATCTCCATTGTCTCAGTGTGGTAGCTGCAGATGAGAAGGCTCTTTGAAAGCTCTTGCTAGTGAATGAAGACACCATTTGCCTCGGTCAATTGTTTATCTATTGTGATTTCACCTGGTCGAGGCGTCAGAAGTTTAAGACTTTTTTATTCAAATAGTGAACGTCACGTGAGAAGCGTCAGTATTGGATCAGATAAAGTAGACGTCGATGGTTTATCGTTGGCTTTGATTGAATCCTCATGAAAGTGTAGCCATCTGTTTCTTAGAATTTACTTCTATTCTGATGCGAGTTGTCAAGTAAGAGAGGTAGGTTGTTTGGATTATTGAATTTTCAAGCGATTTACAGCTGTGACATTCTGACTGAGACCTACTACATTCGTTTACGTATGTGTTCTCCGTATGTCGAAGGAGTGCTTTTACATTACTACAATCATTGCTTGAAACCGTTCATTGACTAAATAATTGAAAGCTTGAATTTATTACAATTAATTTCAAATCTCGGCTGAATTTCCCTAATATCAACTAAACGTTAAATGCGCTCCCAATGAATCTGTGAAAACGGTCTGTATAATTCTATTTACCATATGAGAACACTAGTTGTTGTCGTTTTTGAACAGCTTAGTGAATGCGTTAGCTATTGGAGGTTTAGAAGCCCTAAAGCTCTGAGCACCTGCTTTATTGCCTGCCTTAAGCAGTTCAATAATTCTTTCCTGGTCATTAATCTTGTCTTGCAACTTTATATTGGCATCCATAACTTCAGCGTTCCTCCGTATCGTTCTATCAAGGTCTTCTTTCAAGTCGCTTGGAATTGCAGCATCTGGATTTGGCAACTCTTGTTTCCGTCTTTCTTCTTCCAACTCTTTCTTCAGAGTAAGTATGGTGGATTTTTGATCCTTATTTTCATCTATCAGCGTTTCTATCTTTAATCTGTTTTTGATCAGTTCGTTGGCTATCTCAACATGTTCTCTATTGAGAAGTGTGTAATCACGCTCAAGCTTTCTAACTTCCAGCTGCAACTGATTATTTTTGATCCTGATAGATTCATACTGAGCCTCCTTTTGTTGTTCGAGCTCATGAATCTCTTCATATTCGGCTGAATAGCGTTTCAAAGAGAGTGGCGTGACGTGCACATCGTGCATTGCATCTTGAACAAATGCGTCTATATCATAATCTTCGTCCGTAATCTCGGGCAGCTCGCCTTCAGTATGTTTATTTGAGCTTATGTCTTTCTTAAGCACCGAACCTGCATCGCTGCCATCGTCTTGGGAATTTACTTTAGAAATTCTTCTTTTAACTGAATCCTTCAGGTAGTATGCAAATAGTTCGTTCTTCAGGAAGTCAAGTAGTTTATCAAATTTTAGTTGAAGGAGTTGTTTTGAATTTTTGAGCATCAAATTGACTGCAATTCTAAGGACAGATTCAATACCTTCAACAAACACAATGTCATAAATTCTCAATACAAAAACCAGAGGAAACCTATATGCGAAAAAGGTCAAAAACCATTGAGTCGCATACATGGAAGAACGCACTCCCTGCCTCGTCAAATGATTGTAAAGTTGTGGTGAATTTTCTTCAAAAAGCCTATCGAACTGATACAACAAGAGCATCAATCCAGGCATGTCGGGCAAAAAGAGCTCTCGCAACCCATAACTTTTCATGAGCCTGATCAGCAAACCAAACGAGTCAGCTTCAGTCTCACAGTTCATTATGAGAGGGGTCGCAATGAAGGCCATTCCTTGTGTATATCCAACATCTGGATCATATACTGAGTAAACATTCATAACCTTGTAAAGGCTCTCCACTTTATCATCAGGAATGAACTTTGTACGTTTCAGATCTCTCCGAATACTTGCCTCATGTGGTGACTCGGTATCCAATAAAGTCAAATATATGTCCTCGAATTCCTTGGACTTGGAATTAGCGATTAATTGCCAAATAATTCCACGAATTTGTGGAGGTATACCGCCTGTAATTGCTCTCTCGAGCTTCTCAGGATCGCTCGCAACAGATGGGAAATCATTAACGACTTGAGTCCAGTATGCCCAGTCAACTTTAATCAATGCTCTTTCGTCATCGTGCAAATCGCCCAACTCTTCTGTAACACCAGCCAGGTCTGTTTCATCGCGAAGTAGTCGCTTTGGACTCGCTGTTGCTGGCAGACTCTCTAAAAACGTTGAGTATGATGATTTTAGAATGTTTTTACCACGTTCCAAGTCCTCCCTTGACTGTTCGTCTTGCCGCTGATAGTGATGACTCGTCTGACGAAACCGGTTTACAATCAAACTCATATCGGCAGCAGATTCTACTCTCTTAGCCTTGTTAATTCTTGGAGGCGGTTGTGGTGGCCCATTAGCAACTGCCATATTTTGCCTAAACTCTTCTGATTGCATCTCTTCGTGAAGTGGAGGTGGGACAGGGTATTTCTTGAACTCTCTTTTAGGTAGCGGGGGTGATATGGGTGATTGAATAGCCGCAGGACTGCCTGGTGTTAGCACTGATGGTGTTTTTGCAACCTCTTGAGAAGCTATGCGATCCCTCGAAGGCAATGGTGGTAGGCTATAATTCTCTATAGCATCCTTCACCTTGAGCTCTTCCTTCTCCAGAACTGCATGAGCAGCCGCTATCTCTGAGGTTGCAGGAACAGGTGTTGCAGGAACAGGTGTCGTAGTAACAGGTGTTGTAGTGACCGGTGTCGTGGGGACAGGTGTCGTGGGGACTGGAATCGCAGGAATTGGCCTCTTTGGAGTTGCGTTAATTATTTCTACCTCTTCTGGCTCAGGAATTGGCTTTTTTTCCAACTGCGCATTCACTCCTAATCCTTCATCTAAGGTTTCGATTTCCTCTTCTTTCAGGTTATTAACATCGGGCATTGCAGACTCGGCAATAGGTTTCGGGTCAATTTTCGCTAGGTTCTTTAAACCTTCATCTTTTGCCGGTGCTGAAACCTCAGGTTGAAAATCGTTGTTCAACTTCTTTTCTTTCTCAAGCGGTGGAACCTCAGGTTGAGTAGTACCTTGCAATCCTTCATCTTCACCTGAGACTAATACCTCTGGTTGAGATTTGGTTTCCAAACCTTCATCAACCGCCGCTACTGTAGGTTTAGCTTCTTGATGAGCGTTGCCTGAGATTTCAGCTTCCTCCTCCCCAATTTCCATCTTAATCTGATCAATTGGAGTCACTGGCACCTCTTCATTTGCATTCGGTTTTGCAGTGCTAGCCTTACTCTCTAAGACCACAACATTCTCGACTTCGGGATCATTGGCCTCAGGAATATTGGCCTCATCAGTCACAACACTCTGAACTTTCTCCTCTTTACCATTTATAGGCATCTTTCCACCCTTTTTACTCTTCTTCTTCGCCATTCTTCAGACACACAAGTGGTCCAGTTTGTCTGTTATCAGTTTTGAGAACTTCGATTAACCTTAATTGTCGATGCGCTCTTAATAAACTCGGCTAGAATTAGTGAGCAGCCAAGCGAACAACACAAAGTGTTCAATGAAACACGCCTATGTGCTTCTGATTGAGCCTGGAAAGCTCTGTAAAAACCATGAATCCTTCATAAGTATAAACTATACACTAAACTAGCCAGCTAGCCTCACTTGAGACATCATATTCTAGTCAAACGAGCTGGTAATGATCCCAAGAGGAGCACGATTCCGATAGGACAGAAGAGCAATGCAAATCGATGCTTGATAAATCATTAAAAGAATTGACATTGGATAGAATATTATCATCTTTGTTGGGTCCCGCACCCCGCCGTTCATGATCTGGATAAACACAACCCAAGGTTATCCCCAGATCCACAATAAGTTTCTCTGCTTCGATCATTGTAAGGTTGGGGAAATGGATGCGCAGTCGGCCCCCTTCGAACGTCAATGGCAATGACCCATAATTTTCATAGATTCGTCGGACGGCCTCTTGAAGTTCTTTCAAAGACTTGGTGTATCTTGCAATTTCGTCTTGTAGATCATCCACTATCGAATCGTTAACAAAAACCATAGCAGGGACAACGTTTTCGAGATCAAGCTTTGGCATTTGAAATTCAACAAATGCACCGAAAGTTTCGGATTCGGATCCGGCATAAAGACATTCGGTTTTGTGATTAGCGATCATGTCGAACACTTCCATCTCACGAATCAAGGAAATGTCTTTCCCAGAAAGCTTAGAAGAAGGCTCCATGAAACTTTTCATGCGCACTTGAGTGCTCTGATCGGTTGGTTTGAATCCGCTGAGTGAGTTGAAGAAACAACGCAATGAGATTGACATATTGTTAACAGCTTCGTGAGTGAACTTAATACTAGCGGTAGAATACATTCTTCCTGAGGAGAATCTTGAACTAGTCATATTCCAGTTCGTAAACAAACCACGAGGAGTTCCATTAGGAACTCTCGATCCAGATGAAAACAAAGTAACTCCACTTCTCACAGAATTTTTACCCTGTGAAATGTTGCGAGTCAGTTGCTGACGGCCCAAACCCTCACTAGATCTAGCAATTTGATGAAAGTTTCGGGAAGTAATATTTCTCACAGGGAACCTAGCAGGAGTGTTCCTAACTGGTACAGGAACTTTCATCATCCTACCAGCATGTGCGGGCATATGACGTTCCAGCACATTTCCCAGCTCTTGATCGATCGTACGACCCAGCTGTCGTAACTGTTTTTTGGTCAGTTTCAACCACTGCCTCCAATCCTTAGAAGACATGATTTCACTGATTAAAGGTGCTAGTTCTTGTTCTTGTGAAAGAGTGAAGTTGCTTAGATCAAGGTGCCCTTTAACTGTGAGGCTTATCAATGACGCATTTTACCCGGCCATTACAGTCTTTACTTGGACAAGCTCAGCAATGATCTTTACAGCCTCTGAAGAGCTACTGAGGGCGTTTGATGGTCTCATTCTTGCTGGAAATTAATGCGAGGTGTTGTAGTTCTTGGTTGGTGTAAGTCGAAGAAGTGCACTCGGATATGTTAGCTGCTTTTTCATCAAACTCGTTCAGTTAGCCGAACGACTGAATCTCCGGCTGGAATAATGTAAGACTCCCAGTAGTTCTTTACTGAGCTAAAACTAAACGATGGTCCAAAAATGGGTCAGAGACTCTGAAATTCTTGATTGTAACAGTACTGCAAGCCTTCTTATTATCCCGCGACGAAGCTTTGAGATCTGAGCTAGATTATGCTCAAGTTAGCATTCGTGGATGCAAAGTGCTTATGCCTTGATTATGATAGCGTCCATCTGTCTTTTTCACAGAATATTCAAGCAGTGTGGATGTAACCTGTGAGGTCGTTGCGTAACAATATGATGAAGCTGGACAATAATTATTGTCATTTGCCTGCAACTAAACGCCATCGTTTAAAAGAGTAGTCACAGCTCCTTATTGACATTAGACTGATTCTCAATGTTAGATCGGGAAGCTCAAATATCATCAGCATATTGCACTATTCCAGATAGTAAATGCAGACTTACCTTTCAACATATCGTTGGATCTCCTGACATTGCTATACTTGTTACTCAGGATCACTGAGGCTTCGTCTAAAAATTTAGACTATAATCTTCGCCTCCAACCTGTGTTTCAAAGGTGGAAACGCCAATTCCTGATTGGTGATAGCTAAAGGCTGGATCGCCTCTGTACTGATTCCTTAGGTAAAGACCGAGTAAAGGCCATCTAGTGAATCTAATCACTTCGCTACACGCTTGAGATTAATTCAACGTATTGTAAACGGCCAGCTGTATTGATTTGTTGCTGGGTTTTCCATGTCATCTCCACTAAACACTGATTCCTAGCGATCAAAGGACCACACGTCAAATTCCTTTCAGCACAGCTAGAGGCTATGACCCTCGATTTTCGATCCGCACACAAGAAGCAACTAACTCTTCTCTAGGTCCCTCTTTCTAGGTTCTAAAATCTTGAACTGAGTTCAATCTCAGTATAACGCGTATTGGAATCGTTAAAATTACAGACGCTTGGCCATTCCCAGCACGAAACGACTCACATAGATACTCTGAAGGTAGCAGAATACAGGAGAATACAGCGATGACCATCTTGAAAGGTCTAGAGACTCCGAGAACCGTATTCATGTAAATTGAAGTAATTCACGTGATGCCACTCGGCGGGATGAAATCTCATCACTAGATCAAAACACACAACAACTTCTCGGTACAACTAGATATAGGAACTTCTTCTGAGAGTTTCTAGTTGACCAAGGATATAGCCAGGGTATTATAGTGCTAAGCTGCTTCACTTTATGCGCCGTAGGCGATAGTTTTGACAGTGAGAGGTCGCGATGAATATGGTAGCAAAACCCTCCAACAATCTCAGACGAGAGCACAAATGGCTGCGAGAAACTACATCCTTTCAAGATGATAAAGACCTTGTGCTTCAAGTGATAAACAAACATGTACTTAATAAGAGGACGCGAACGATTCCGCCCATTGGGCATGAAGATAACAACAATTTAACAGACAAAGGAGATGACTCTGTACCTGTGAGTGGTGCCACACCTTTTTTTGAAGAAGCTTTCAGTTGGAATAGGTCAAGTGATAATTCTAAGGTTTCATCAAGTTGGCAGGACAAGGAAAACCTCGCCAACGATAGAACAACGATACATCAGAAATTACCGCGAAGTAAAATACTTCGACCTGAGCCACCTTTGGTATCAAAATCTCTAAACCATCCCATTGATCGTCCTGCGCAGGTTAAACAGAGCTTTTCTTTGGTTGATTTACAGAGATCTTTAATAGATCTACTAAAGCTCAAAGCTCAATTACTGACCCAAAAATGTCAAATAATCGAGTCTACTTCTCTATCGGAAGATAGTAAAAAGTTCCAGCTCTCCAAAGAAGTTAATCCGCATCTGGTCAAATTGGAATCACAGATAGGTTCGCTGGAGAAAGATATGGCTATGACCACTAAGGAAAATCAGGAAAAAAGATTTGATATCTTTAACAGTAGTGATGTCAATAGCTCGATGGAGGGTATACCGATGCACAATAATAAGACGACAGCTGCTGGCAGTACGTTTAATCACAGCTTGATGGATATGCTGCCGAGCCCGGCAGATGTAGATCGACCAGATCAAAGTTTACGACCTAGCCACGGTTCTGCTCTCATAAATGAGGACCTCATACAGGTGTTGGATGATGACGATCGTTCAATAGAAGATGATGAGCCTACGATAATTTCTCAAAAATCACTGCAAAGAGCTCCCACAATGACACCTCAAAGTCAACAAGCAATTGAAGATCAGATTAATAATCAAGATGAAAATATACACCAACAAAACTTGTCGAGGAATTTAAGAGTAAGAAACTCTATTAACTATAAGATACCCGAAAAGGATGATCCCTTTGACTACGTTATGGGCGCGAATGAGGATAAGAACAGTATGGATCGCAGTGATGTCACGGTGGAGGCTGAAGAAGATAACCTTTCTGATTACATGTCAACAAGGGACGAGGAAAAGGATGAACTTATTCATCAAAGTGATTTAGAGTTTGTGGTCGAGGATGGAATTGATAAGACAGGTGATACTGCATACTCTGACAACGTAGAGGAATCTGATGCAGATATGAGTATGAACTTTGCTCTCCCCAATCAAGATTCGATTGAAGTGATACTTTCATCGCCAGTCAAATCCAACCCGTTTGAAGCAGAGGTTGAGCATATTGATCTACTTGAGGATGATTTCGATAAAGATCGTATTGTGGATGACAGTGTACCGTATCCGTTATCCAATAATCTTACGATGTCAAACTCTGATCTGGAACTTATTGCTAGCGAGGAGGAAGAGGATTTATCCGACAACGATCTTGAGCGTTTTGATGAGGAAAGAGAGAATAGGGCTTCTGACGCCAATATCAAGGACCTAGATGATGATTTAAAGATTATAAATGAGAGAAAGCTTGAAGAAGACTCACTTTCATTCGCGCCCACGATTAAAAAGGAGTGCTCGACGCTAAGTAAGAGTAATGGCGAAGATGACGATCTCGAGGACGATTTCTCGTTGGCTGATATTATTGGGAAACGGTCTGAAACGCTACCAACCGAATCCAGACATCCATGGTCAGCAGAAGTAGAGTATAGGCTACGCGAAATTTTCAAGCTTCCTGGCTTCAGGCCACATCAGCTAGAAGCCATCAATGCGACACTTTCTGGTAAAGATGTCTTCGTATTGATGCCGACTGGTGGTGGTAAGTCCCTTTGCTACCAATTACCAGCTGTGGTTAAATCTGGCAAAACTAAAGGCACAACCATAGTGATTTCACCGCTAATCTCACTAATGCAAGATCAAGTTGAACACTTGTTGAGTAATAATATCAAAGCTAGTATGTTCAGTTCTAAAGGAACAGCCGAACAAAGACGACAAACTTTCAATCTGTTCATTCACGGGCTGTTAGATCTGATCTACATATCTCCCGAAATGATTAGTGCCTCCGAACAGTGTAAGAGAGGGATAAACAAGTTATACAATGATGGAAAGCTCGCGCGGATAGTAGTGGATGAAGCCCATTGTGTCTCGAATTGGGGTCACGATTTTAGACCTGATTATAAGGAATTGAAATACTTTAAAAGAGAGTACCCCGATGTTCCCATGATTGCTTTAACAGCGACGGCTAGCGAGCAGGTTAGAATGGATATCATTCATAATTTAGAACTCAAAGAGCCGGTCTTCTTGAAACAAAGTTTCAACAGAACTAACTTGTTTTATGAGATTTTGAAGAAGACCAAAAACTCCATTTTCGAAATATGTGATACAATCAAAATTCGTTTCAGAAACCAAACTGGAATCATATACTGCCACTCCAAGAATTCATGCGAGCAAACCGCAGCCCAGATGCAGCGTAGCGGTATAAAATGTGCATTCTACCATGCGGGAATGGAGCCAGATGACAGACTTACAATCCAAAAAGCATGGCAAGCAGATGAAATTCAGGTAATTTGTGCTACAGTGGCATTTGGGATGGGTATCGACAAGCCTGATGTTAGGTTTGTGTACCATTTCACAGTTCCACGTACATTGGAAGGGTATTATCAGGAAACAGGTAGAGCCGGTAGAGACGGTAAATTCTCCTACTGTATGGCCTACTTCTCATTCAGAGATGTGAGAACAATACAAACGATGATTCAGAAAGACAAGAACCTTGATAGGGAAAATAAAGAAAAGCATCTCAACAAACTTCAACAAGTCATGTCATACTGTGACAACGAGACAGATTGTAGAAGGAAATTAGTCCTTTCTTACTTCAACGAAGACTTTGACTCTAAATTATGTGGCAAGAATTGTGACAACTGTCGTAACAGCTCTCATGTCATGACCGAAGAAAGGGATGTTACCGAGGATTCCAAAAAGATAGCCCGATTGGTGGAATATTTACAAGATTATCGTGTGACTCTCATTTACTGTCAGGATGTTTTCAAAGGTTCAAGAAGCTCGAAGATTGTTCAAGCAGGTCACGATGGATTGGAACTTCATGGTGCTGGGAAGACAATGCAAAAGTCAGAAATTGAGAGAATTTTTTTCCACTTAGTCACTACCAGAATTTTGCAAGAGTACTCTATAATGAACAACAGTGGGTTCGCAGTCAACTACGTCAAACTTGGTCCTAACGCCAAAAAGCTGCTAAACGGCAATTTAGACATCAAGATGCAGTTCACAAAATCAGCACCAGGTTCAAGATCGACGTCTGCCGGTACAACAGTCAGTTCTAAAGCGGTTACGAAGAGTGCGGCTAAACCCTTACCCACAAAGGCAGCTGCCAAAGAACATATCAAATCATTCGCGTATGAAGAGCATCAAACCAAGACGTCCGCAGGTCCAATCGCACTGAACAATAATATGTATTCGCACTCAACACAGGAGCTTGGAGAGCTCACCTATGCGTACGAAAAACTGAGAGAGACGTCTCTCAACATCGGGAATAGAATGAATCCCCCAGTTGCGAATTTCGTATCAGACTTGGTTCTAAAGAAGCTTGCCAAGATCCTGCCGGTGACCGAAGAGGAATTCAATGGACTTCTTGACGTTACAGACAAGAATCGGAACAGGTTCAAATATTTCAAAAGCACGATCATGGAGTTGAGGAAGCGCAAAATAGGACTCCTTGTTGCATCCAACGGCGATACAAGTACTTCCACTAACCATAGCATAGTCTTAAGTGAGGATAGTAGTGCGATCTCTGACAGGGCTTCGGTAAGATCAAGGTATTTCGATGCCGATGCTGACGAAAGAAGAGCCACGCAGGAGATCATCAATCAAATTCGTATGACTCAGACAACATCAGGATCAGTCTCTTCGATAACCGCTTCTAGTTGTAGGAAAAAGGCAACTTCCGGACGTGGATTCAGGAACTACAGGGGCAATAGGAGGAAAAGGAAATAATCCTGAGGTTGCATAAAGGCGTTAATGTCTTATAATGATATAAATGTCTAATGCTTTAATTCGCTGTTTAAACAGTAAGCTTAGGTCAGGCTCACCTGGTCACATTACCGATCACAATCGAGCTGTCATCTATCTGCATTGTTAATTGTATCCGAACTGGAATTAAAATTACATTTTTATACCTTTAACTATTTATGAATTATGCATGTTATCTAGGCGTCATCCTTAGCGACTTCTTCCACGGAGGGACAGGTGCAAATCAAGTTCATGTCACCGTAAGTATCATCTAGTCTTGCGACCGGTGGCCAGAACTTGTTGTATTTCAGGAATTTCAGAGGATAAGCTGCCTGCTCACGAGTGTAGCCTCTCGATGCCCAGTCTTCCGAAGATATCAGATCTTCTAGAGAGTGGGGTGCGTTCTTCAAAAGCTGGCCCTTTGGCTCACCTGCAATAAGAGCATCGATCTCACCCTTGATGGCTACAAGTGCGTCGACGAATCTGTCTAATTCTTCCAAATTTTCGGACTCTGTTGGCTCAACCATCAGAGTTCCTGGAACTGGGAATGCCAAAGTTGGAGCGTGAAAACCATAGTCTTGCAATCTCTTAGCAATGTCAATGGCTTCAACACCCTTGTTTTTGTAATCACGAAGATCGATGATAAATTCGTGCGCACAATGCTTGTTGGAACCACCGTTCGTAATAAATAGAATCTTGTAATGTTCCTTCAACCTTGTCATCATGTAGTTTGCGTTCAAACTTGCAATAACGGAGGAGAAAGGTAGACCTTCACTACCCATCATCTTGATGTATGCATAAGAGATCATAAGGACTAATGGATTACCATATGGAGCAGATCCCACAGGATGAATTGAATCCTCGCTGCCGGTACCCGTGATCATCTCAACGACATCGTGCTTTGGCAGATGTGGGATCAGATGAGATTTGACACAGATAGGAGCACCAGCTGGACCACCACCACCATGAGGAATAGCAAAAGTCTTGTGCAGGTTCAAATGACAAACGTCTGCGCCAAGATCACCTGGCGAAGTTAACCCAACTTGTGCGTTCATGTTAGCACCGTCCAAGTAGACTTGACCACCATATTGATGAACCAACTCGAAGGCCTCTTGAACACCAGGTTCAAACAGACCATAAGTGGATGGATATGTGATCATAACTGCAGCTAAATCTTTCTCATGCTTACGCACCTTTGCTTCTAGGTCCTTTAGGTCTAAGGAACCATCTGATAAACAGTTCACTGGTACCACTTTCATACCGCACATAGCTGCTGAAGCAGGGTTTGTACCATGTGCCGAGACTGGAATTAAACAAACGTTACGGTGGGATTCTCCTTTCTTGTCCAAGTATGACCTAATTACTCTCAAACCGGTGTACTCACCTTGAGCACCGGAGTTTGGCTGTAAAGAGACACCGTCGAAACCTGTAATGCTGCATAGATCCTTCTCCAAAGATGCCAACAACTCTTTGTAACCTTGCACCTGGTCAGCAGGTTGGAAAGGATGTGCATTGGCAAATTGAGGCCAGGTAATTGGCATCATCTCAACAGTACTGTTAAGCTTCATGGTACAAGAACCTAGTGGAATCATGGAGTTTGCTAGCGACAGATCACGCGATTGTAGACGATGTAGGTATCTCAGCATGGCAGTTTCGCTATGATGTATGTTGAACACTTCGTTGGTCAAGAAGCTGTCTGTTCTTAGTAATTCCTGAGGGAACTGTGGGAAATCTTCGACTGATGGCATGAAGTCTGAAGGATTCGAACTGTTGGTAAACAACTTGATCATATTCTCGAGGTCCTGCTTTGTGGTAGTTTCATCAAGGGAAAGAGAAACTGTGGATTGATCGACGGCAAACATATTCGTGTTATATTCCTTTAAAGCCTTCTCCAATAGTTCTTTAGATGTAATTTTGTTGCCTAACTTGATGGTCAAAGTGTCAAACCACGAATCGTTAACTAAGGAGTGAGAACTGCTATCGATAGCCTTGGCCAGGATAGTAGTCATACCGTAAATTCTCTTTGCAATATCTTTCAAACCCTCAGGACCATGATAAACCGCGTAGTTTGCTGCAACGTTAGCCAATAACGCCTGGGCGGTGCAAATGTTAGAAGTAGCCTTGTCACGTTTGATATGTTGTTCTCTAGTTTGCAAAGCCAATCTTAAAGCTGTCTTTCCTAGACGATCCTTGGAGACACCGACAATTCTACCAGGAATCTTTCTGTTCAAAGAGTCGATCACCGAGAAGAAAGCCGCGTGTGGACCACCGTAGCCCATAGGAACACCAAATCTTTGCGTGGAACCCAAAACAATATCTGCACCGAACTGAGCAGGTGGTTTCAACAAAGTCAAAGCCATCAGATCGGATGCAACACTCATATGAGATTTGTGTGAGTGAACCGCTTCAGATAATTTCGATAGTATGTCACCGGACAAGATAGAACCATCGGTAGCAGGATACTGGACAAGGCAACCTGCAACTTTAGGATCCTTCAGAGTATCCACAGCACCTTCGACGTCAGTACAATCAATCTCAACAATCTCCAATTTGAAAGGCTCGGCTCTAGTGCGCAAGACAGCTTTAGTCTGCTCATGAACTCTCTTGTCAACCACGTACTTGGTTTTCTTCTTTCTAGAAGCATGGAACGACAGTAACATAGCTTCACCAGCTGCTGTACCTTCGTCAAGCAATGAAGCGTTAGCCACAGGCAAACCCGTCAGATCACTGACAACAGTCTGAAAATTCAACAGCGATTCCAAACGACCTTGAGAAATTTCAGGCTGGTAAGGAGTATAGGATGTATACCATTCAGGACATTCTAGCAAATTTCTCTGAATGACAGCTGGCAAGAAAGTACCATAATAGCCTTTCCCAATGAAATTTCTAACCTTATAATGATTCTTTTCAGCAATCTTGGCCATATGTTCCAACATTTCCTGTTCACCAAACCCCTTAACTGGTGCTTCCAGCTCCAGCGAACGTTTCTTGAGGATATTTGAAGGCACTAGAGCCTCCACAAACGAGTTCAACCCTTTATAATCCATTGATTTCAACATATATTCGACATTTTCGGGCGAAGGACCTAAATGACGCCTAGGAAAAGAATCCAAAGGTCTATCCAAGCTCCCAGGCTTTGCTCCATAAACTTTACCATATCTTTCCAATGAAACGTCAGCTACACTTCTCAATTGTAACCTAACCAGCCCAAAAGGCCTATTCAAGGCCCCCGAACGCACAACTTGCGCAACTTTCGATCTCAGCATAGCTCACACTTGCTCTAGAGACTACAGACAGACTCCTAAACCGCTCGAGGCCTCCATTTATATACTTTGAGCTCCTCTTCTTGTGCATTTATCGATTAAGATCTGCTCTTGCAGCCCGCTGACTTCTTGCAGCTCATCGCCCGAGAAGTCAAGCCGGCATTATAAGCTGTAAATCGGTGAATAGTTCGTATTTAAGCTCGATGAGCAGCTATATTTTGACTGTTTGGAATCTCTTGTGACTAATGGCACCAAACCAGTCGCCCTGGGGTCTCCAGACGATGTTGTTTACCTCTTGTCCGCCCGAAGCGTAGAACATGGCGGGTTTTTGTACTGTTGAATCTGGTTGTGAGTCCGGAGTAGTATCTTTGGTAGATTCTGAATCGAGGTGGGTGTTCAGGTCCCAGTATAGGACCTGACAGTCATCACTGGCTGAGAGAAGAACGTTTCTGCGGGTTGGGTGCCATTTGATTTGATTAATTGGAGCCGTGTGGGCTTCTAGTGTGAGTAATGGAGAGCCTGGGCTGCGCATGTCGAGGATAAGGACCTTGGATGAGTCTATGGCGAACGTAGCAATGACGTTAGGGTCGAATGGTGAGGGCTCGAGTCTAAGTAGAGCTGGTGGAACGGTTGGTGAGGGCAGATCGGGTGCACCATCGGGTATTGTTGGTTCGTAAATAATTGTGCTGTGAGCAAGGCAACGTAGGTCAAAGACTCGTACACTGCCGTCTCCACCGCAACTGGCGAACAATTGGGTTGATTGTGTAAGGAATCTTACGTCGAACACTTCGCTGTCATGGGCGATCAACTGGGTCTTGATGTAGTTAGCACTTTGCAGGTCCCAGACGATGCAAGTGGTATCGATAGAGCTTGAAATTAGTAGGTTGGGGTCTGTAGGGTTCCAATGAAATGATGTAATTGGCGGAAGTTCACCCAGAACACCATTAGTGCCCACTAGTTCCTTCCCCTTCTCACTCTGCTGCTTGTTATGCTTACACAGGGACAAATTGATCTGTTCCTGGATGGCAGTTTCGTCTTCAGTCAAAGACCAAAACCNNTCTAGGGAGTCTGAGCAAGTGGCAAACGTCCTTGGCTGAGCCCTAGCAGGTTGCCATTGGATCGTGCTAACAGGGAAAGTTACATTACATTCTGCCACGCGGTCCCAACTAAGCACATCCGGCGATTTGATCACTTGTAAACGATTTACACCACCTTCCGCATAAGAGCCTAGGCAAACGTAGTCATCAACACTCCAATCCACGGCAAACAGGGGATAGTGAGCTTCGTATTCGCACACGGGCGGGCCACTCATCGATGTCGAGTTCCTAAACTGGTGCAACTGAGAATATCCACTGGGCCACAGCACTGGGTTGGAGTAATCCAAGGGCGAATACATTGGGGAATGGGATCCATAGTAACTCGTCGTACCACTACCAGCGCCTGGCGGAAGTACCGATCCTTCATAGGGAGTAGACAGGTAATTGCTTTGGGGTGGTTGTCTCTGATAGCTTCCGAACGAGATAGAACTTCGTTTTGAGCCTCGTGCAGGGTCCATCGATGTGCAAGAACCACTAAATAGGTGCTAGGACGGGTTTCTTGAACTTGTTCAGGTTGGAGTGGATTTTTCAATCTCGCTACTAATCAATTAAAGCTGATACGAACGCTTATTCGCTACAATGACAAAGATAAAGATAGGAAAAGAATAGTAAAGATGTCGCAAACTACTCAAGAGGTCGAAAGGTAGTAATTGGAGGTCCCAGTGGTCGATTAATAACCTATTAGAAGGTCAGAAGAAGGTTCTATCACGTGGAGCAGGTCCGTTGTCGATGATCTGACAAATTTTCAGTAAAAGTGGTCAAGATTCAGCCAACTTTGATCAACAATTGAGCCAGGATTAAGCAGTAATTGGGGTGTTCTAGCTCGATTAGCCTGTCTAAGAACTACCAATTGCATTTGTGTGTTTGGGATGGCTCGTCAAAATTTTTTGGGACTTGTTGTCTCCCAGGGAAAGATGCAAAAGACTGTGAAAGTACGTGTCGAAACCAAGGTGTTTAACAAGCGGATCAATAAGGAATTGTTCCATAGAAAGGACTATTTGGTGCATGATGAAGGTGAGATTTCACGCGAGGGAGATTTGGTGCGCATAGAGGCCACAAGGCCGCTGTCTAAATGCAAATTCTTTGCCATCGCAGAGATTATCAAAAATAAAGGTCAGCAGTTTGCGTTGTATGAGTCACAGGCCAAGGTCAACGTTACTCAAGAGGAAGGTGAAAGGACTAAGGAATTTCTGCAGAGAAGAGCAGATCGCGTGCTGAACAGTGATAGCGTATTGTTGCGCGACGTTCGTACTATCCAAGAAGCTTTAGCGAAAGGCAAATCTCCAGAAGAATTAAGTGAAATAAAACAGCGGTACGGTATCCAAGAATTCTCCCCAGAAACATTGAAGCAACTCTTGCAATTGGATGTGTCAGCGTTACAGGCCGATGTAGATCAGAAACGTGAAGGAATAGACTACGTGCAGGATAGGATAAAGGAACTCAGTTCAGACGATGAGAAAGGCTTCCAGTTTCTAAGAGAGCATGGTGTCTCCGATCCAGAATCGTTGAAGAAAAACATTAGAAAGAACATAATGAGAAAGCATATTTTACAAGAATTGTAACTTGCATGAACGTATATCCTGTACATAAAACTATAAATTAATTCCATAACAAAAGTATAATCCCTAGGCGGTACCTAGGACTCTACCACCGGTACGGGTGGGTTCTGGCGCATTGTGCAAAGGTAATGAATCCTCAGCTACAAATACTGAGCTGTACTTCTGCGTGTCTCTCTCAGTCATATCCTTTTCTCTGTAAAACTTGACCCATGAAGGAATCAAAGCAATCAGTGGCTCTGCCTTCTCCTCAATCTTCTGGATAATCCATGAAGGTGGCATAATCTTACGGAACACCTTTTCCTTCGAACCAATAAAGTATCCGACCATAAGGGCAAAGAAGTGACCCCAGAAGCTGACCCCTGGCACAAAGATCGAGATCAAAATCAGGAGAACTAGTGGTGATAGTACTGTGGGAAAGGCAAAGTTCGAGCCCGGTATGTGGTATCTTGGGTGAAGGGCAGACTCTTTTAAACCAAAATACCCAAACATTGTAAAACACCAACCACTGGCTCCAGCAACACTGGCATCGGGATAAGCCAAGCGACCAAATAAACAATATAACAGGCCCGTAATCACAGCAGCAAGGTTCAAAACTACACCAGTGTGCACTGTACCATGTTGGGATTCAAAAAGGTTTAAGGGACCCATCAAAGAGATGACATTAAAGAAAAGGTGAAAAAACGAAAGATGTGCCAACGGATAGTTCGATAATCTACCGATATTGAACATCGATTGGGGCGACAGTGTCATAGCATCGAAGATCGGAATGATCTTGTTCAATAGAAATAGGAGGGTAAGGAAGGCTGCGAGACCTGTTGTCAAAGCCGATGGTGGCTGACCATTGGGCGACGTGATGGCAGACCAATTCATCTTGGATAGGCTGCTAGCGATCTCTATTGGCTCGATTGATCTCTCCTTTCTATGCAAGGAAAGTTTAATAGGGCCTGCCAAGTGAAAAAATAACACTAAAAAAGATGAACAATGCTTTGCAAGAGACTAATGACAACCGGATTTAAGCATGCTAGGAGGGCTGGAAGAGCAGCACAGGATGCTGCTCAGTCAATTGCTGTGGATAAGTTGTCCCATGTAAAGCTTTCGCAGGAACAGACAGAATTGAGGCAGAAAGTGTTAGAGTTTACCAGAAATCACCTCAAGAGCTACAATGGCGATCAGCCGGCTATGTTTGTGATTCAAGGTGACGCAGGTACTGGTAAATCGGTCGTGCTCAATTCTCTGTTTAATGAGATCCAGCGTTTGTCTAGTGGAAGTGGAAGCGATGATATACTTCATGGAACTAAGAACTTTCTAGTGGTCAACCATCCTGAGATGTTAAAACTTTATTTGAGAATAAGTAAAGGGTTCAAATACATTTCTAGGTCGTCATTGGAACGTCCAACTTCCCTTATCAATGCTTTGCAAAAGAAGAATGAGATGGCTGACGTTGTTATTGTAGATGAAGCTCACCTGTTGGCCACATCAAAAGATGCGTTCAAGAGGTTTTATGGCGAGAATCATTTGCAAGAGTTGCTTTCGCTAGCCAAAGTTTTGATTTTGGTTTACGATGATAAGCAAGCGCTGAGGATGGGTTGTTACTGGGAGGAGGATACCAAGAATGGAGCCAATTTGAAATCTTATTTTGACAAAATCCCTTCGGATAAGAGAGATTGGTATAACCTAAAGCAGCAATTCCGTGTTGCTGCACCCAAGGATGTTCTCCAATGGATAGATGAGATTAGCACGGAAGGTGTGATACCCGAATACCCCAAGAGCTGCAAAACGGCTGGCCCAGAGGACTTTGACTTCAGAGTATGGGAAGACTGCGGAGCCATGTACGATGCCCTCAAAGAATTAGATGCCAAATATGGTCAATGCAGAATGTTGGCGACTTATGACTTTCCTTATAGACTGGACGGAAAGGACTATTTTGTTACATGTGGGGATAATTTCAAGGTACGTTGGGATAGGTATACGCCTAGAGCCGTGTTACCTTGGAGTGAAAGAGCTGATACGATTGACGAGGTTGGTAGTGTTTACACCATTCAAGGGTTTGATCTCAACTATGCTGGTGTTATCTTGGGTAGATCTGTTAGTTACGACGCTGCAAATGACCGCATCAAGTTAAAGCCTGAGCTATATGACGATCATGCTGGGTTCACTAAGAAGAAAAACATAAAGGAGGTTGACCACGTCAAGAACAAAATTATCATGAACAGTATCAACGTTCTTCTCACTAGAGGTGTCAAGGGCCTATTCGTATACGCATGGGATCCCGAATTGAGAGAAAGGCTGAAGCAAACTCGTGAAGCTTCCTCATAATTTATAGAAGTGATAGAATTTAGTAATGCAAAGCAGACACTTAAAAGTGTATTAACTATACAGTATAAGGTAGTAATTTCTATCAGTTGCGCATCACTAGTCTCAGGTTGTAGTCTAACTATTGAGACTTGGGTTTTTGGGGTTTGCTCCTCTTGGCAAGGGCTTCCCACGAAATACCGCCAAAAACGGCCAATATCCCTAGCCATTGCACGGTATTGACCTTTTTCCCAAACACTACTATACTCAGTAACATCGAGATCATTTTTCTAGTGACAGTTATTAGTACAAGTACCAAAGATCCATACTCTTCTAAAGTAAAGAAAATAAAGCATTGACCCACGGCCCCACAAAAAGCATAGATGATGAGATAACGAAGTATCTCCGGGTCTGAGGCTACCAACGACTTTGTTTGAAGCACTTGGGATCTGTCAATTAATCCCAAATATACAAGGTTGTATGATATGATGAAAAGATTAAGTGCGAACATTAGATGGGCGCCAGTAATCGCATTTTCCTTCTCTATCTTTTGTCTTTCTCTATTCTTCCTAAGCAATTCATCCTGTGTAGCGTTGGTCATACCGTCTAGGAAAAGACTGAGAGCCAAAAAGCCAAACCCAGTGATCGAAAGAGGTGTATCATTCTGTATACTCTTGCCTTTAGATCCACCAATTGTAAAAATAGCCACACCAGCACTCACCAGGAGCGCCACAAGTTTTTTGGTTCGGGATATTGGGGTCCTGTAAAGCAGCAAATGTACAGAGAGCACCGGGATCAATTTGCAAGATTTCGCTAGCATGTACGTGAGGTAATCCACGTACTGCAGTGAAAAGGTCGCCAATGGTGTAGAAGTACTCTGTGTGAACGAGATTAAAGCCAGTTCCTTCTTATAATCCTGAATAAATGCGCTTGGCTTGTAATTGGAACCTTTCCATCGTATATAAGCCATTCCGACTAACATCGCAAAGACTGCCTGAATCGCCGCTATAACCCCAGGAGCCTGGAACTGAGATCCGCTGTTGGGCCATACCCTCGTATTCAATGGTTCCTGGACAAGGGCCCACGTTAGGAAGCTGGCATAGATCCCACCCGCACAAAACAACAGCTTAGGTGCACTTCTCTCCATTCGCAAATCGAACTTCTTGAGATCTTACCGTCAAAAATTCGAACAAAAACAAGGAAATCTCAATTGGCACTTTCAGACATCAATATCACAGCCGTGAGACGTCAATCAACCTGTTTGGTGGGCTATTGTTCTCTAATCAAGGCCATCTATTCAATATTTACATAAGGGCTTCCTGGGTAAAAATTAAAATTTTTCAAAACTTACAATTTCAAGCCTAAACTAGCAAGAAAGGACTGTTTCGACGGGACGTAGCAGTCAACTGAAGTCATATTTGGAGTCAAGATGGGTGCATTCTCGCCAATTGTGGCCACTTATGGTAGTCGTGTGGAACAGCTGTTGGAAACACCTCAAGATTTCCAGAGATATCATGAAAAGTTAAATCGGAAGTTGCAGAAGTTGAGACATAGATGCCAATTGGTAAACAAGAATACGAAGAAATATTCAGCCAATGAGAAATATGACAAGATTACGAGTGCAGATTATGATAAGAAGAGTAAACTATACGGTGTATTAGTTTTGTTACATGCAGAAAGGGATCTAGCTCTCTCTGAGATGTTAAAACTAAGAGCACGTCAAAGAGGAAGATTCAAGAGTAACGAGAAGAAGGTTGTGGGCACCCGGTTGAAGAAAGCAGTGAAAACCAGCCAAAACTTGGTTGAATTGACTATAAATGAGAAACTATGGATCACGAGAGCGCAATATATCATATACGCAAGATTGGCGCAAGCGGAATATCTGCTTAATGGAAAATTCTCCAAGGACAAAGAGAGTGGAAAGATCGCTCGCAATTTGGCTGTTTGTTTCGCTGCACTTTCTCACTTGTGTAAGTCAGATGCCTTGCCTGAGACTGTCTATGAGTTCTTGCAGTCTAAGTATGATTACTCGTTGAAACAACACGCTGGCAAGATCATATCAGCTTCTGATTTACAAAATTTTATTGTTACACAAGTCAGAGCTGCGGAGCAAGAAGACGATGAACTGGCCAAATTGATTTTGGCAAATGGCTTTAAGGCAGAGTTACCAGATATCGAAATGGAGAAAGGTGTTTCTATCAAGAAGATCGAATACAGAGCATTCATTGCTCAGGTGAATGACCCTCAAGTTGAGCAATTAATCAACGAAGCAGAGAACATCCAAGCAACGTCTCCAGCCCAGTTCAGTGAAAGACTACTTAAATGGCAACAGGCTCTAGAGAAGCAAGAAATTCGTACGTCGTATCACGAGGAAGGAGATGATGAAGAGGAGGGCATCAATTCACATGAGAATGACCAAATTCTTCTAGTATACATCAAGTTCAACGTTCTATTCGCCTCTATATTGCGCGACGATAACTTGGCTGGTTTTTCTTTTAGCCAATTTGAAAGGTCCACTAAAAATATCTTAAAATCATTGAGGGAGGTGATGGAATTACCAGGTGTATATTCAGACGATGAACTATTGGCACAACTACAACTATGCCAAGCATACTATGAGGCCAAGATATCTTTCCGTCTGGCCTACGTACACGCGGAGAAATATCACTATAGAAACTCATTGGCACTGTATCTTCACTCTCTCGAGATATTGGACAATGCTGTTGCTAATGCTGGCGAAGTGAGTGAGTACTCTCTCCCCGGTGATCTATTGACCAAAACTACGATAGAAAACTTACGCAACAACATAATGCAGAAACTCAAAGAAGTGATGGCTCTTGCAGAATACGAAAAATCTGTCGCTGACGTTTTCCGCAGCCCTTATGATCCATCGGTAATCGAGCAATTAGGATCGGGACCTATTGAGCCTGCAAGGATCAGATTGGATAATCTTTTCCCTCTGAGACCAAAGATGAGGCCTGTTCAAAGCAAACCGTCACTCTTCGATCTGGCTTTTAACTACATTGATTACGAAAGTGAAAGTGCGCCATCAAATGACTACGATAATGAATCAAAGCCAGTCCAGGACGCCGAAGTGGAACAAGATCAAGAACCTACCAAGAAACGTGGATTCTTAGGGCTTTTTGGCCGTTAAAGGCCTCACCAAGGTCGATGATACTGATGATTCGGCCTTGTACTATTTGTACGAATTACATAATCATATAAAATTGATCTACCACAAGCTTTGACTACTCGTTGCAACTTGGATGTGTAGCACGTGAATCTTGCAAGCAATATGCGATGAGTTGAGGGATGATAACCAGGGTATTAGACCTTTAAGATCCTAAAAATGACTTGAAGTCCTACAATTTTTATGGAAGTCCTGTACGCTACTTGTTAGCATTATTATTCATACCATATTGATTATGTTTGCTGGTCTGCGTAAAAGGAAAGGACTTTGCTGGATTTGCCTAGAAGAATCAACTTTAAACCGTTCCTGGACGAGACACGAGTGTGGTTGTAAGCTGGATATCCACAAAGATTGCTACTTCAAGTGGCTCTTTGATTTGAACAAGTCTTCTCAACAAGGCAAATGGGCCCCAGATTGTGGATTTGAGCCCTTTCAGGATGAATTGAAAAGAAAGATATGTAATGCCATCGACTGTCATAGGGACTTTCAAAAGACTATTCCTCCGACTGAAATGATTGGTTCTCTACCCTTATTTTGGGAGTTTTGGGCAGGCACGGCTGATATGTCTGTTATTCTGATTGGCAATATTCTAGGTTTCGATAGCTTCGTCAGATATCCATACGTTCAGGCAGAACTACCAATAGAAATTGCACCTTGCCCTCAATGTAAGAAGCCAATTGTGGCCAAACCTGTCAAATTTACCAGCACTTCGTGGGTTTTGTCTCTGGCTTATCGACTAAAAAAGATTATAAGTGGAGCTACAATGCTTACCGTCCTAGCTTTCTCAACTTTAAACATTGGAAAATGGACCTTCAAATTAGGTTTATGGCAATTGAGGTGTCTGTTCCCCGAGAAAGTTCTGCGAACTTTGCTAGATGTTAGTACTACAAAAGCCTTGGATGTCTACGGAGAGACGATGCATGGTCGAATGAGTGTTCCTAATGTAACACAATTTTTAGTGTTTGGATTCCCACTGTATTTGATAGCACTTAGAGGCTCATTTCCTGCATTAAAGAAGCTACAATGGATATACTCATTAGTTTTCACCGTGAGAGCCGGTCATTACGCTGGTAAATCACCAAATATCGTTTCCAACATTGTTTCAGCTGCCAATTTGTTGGTCCTGTTTCATTCCACAATCGTATCTCCAACGCTCACGCGGCTCTACGAGCTCATGGTCAAGTCTGTAAGACCTTACTTCTGTGTGACCAGTGATTACATGGATATATTTCCTTCCGATGAGTACGCCAATGTTATAGTTGAGACTTCGTGGTCCGATGTGATCTTCGAGTCCACACTGTGGCCTCTAGTGGGTGGTCTACTTGGCGGTAAGCTATTTGATGCTTTTGTTTGGCTTCAAGACAAATTGTCATATCAATGTACACCCAGTGGGTCACCAAATGAAGTGCGGATGGTTTTCAATGTTCTTGGATGTGGCATACTCTCGGTTGCTCGCCAAACCTTCAATCTTTATTTAACATACCTAAGGATCCAGGAGCTCAAGCAGATTCAAGAAACCTTTGAAGAGTGCCCTCAATAATGGCTATTCGCGCTTGTAGATATATTTTATTGTACGCTAGTGTTACATAGTAATCAATTTAGAAGCCGGTCTTCTGAACTGATTTACATTTACATTTGAACCTCAGCTTTCAAAAAGGCCGAGACAATTAAGCTCAGTAAAGCTCTAGTATTAGCATGAACCTTTCCGCCGAACAAGCTCAAATCATCGACCTTAGTCCCGACTTGAGACTGAAGTAAGCCTTTGAGGCTAAAAGAGTCAACGGACTCTGAATGTCTCTTTTCAGGACCTTTCCTTTTGTCTAACAGCTGGATACCATACTTCACACCATCAGAAGTGGAGATCTTAAAGGTGATATCAGGAAACTTCGGACCACTAGACCCAAATACCTTGATTTTTTGCTCAGCAAGTCTTTCGCCCGTAATTGATTTGATTACTCCCTTCTCATAAAGCTGTCTTGTGGACCATTTAAACTTCAGGCCTTCAAGTTCGTTACCTTTTCTGTGCTGTACTTTCTTGTATGCATCTTTCAAGTTTCCTAAAGTACTTTTATGGTTAGACTCGAATGATCTGGATTGTTGGATTCCCTGGAATGCTCTGTTAATTGACATTTTCTGTTGCGATAAAGCGCTCTCAAGCGATTGATTAATCTTGGATACATCGTTTAGAGTTTTGTTGGTCACATAAAGTTCCTGAGTAACGTAGTCTATAGCATAATGGGGGTTCTTAATGGTATTTGCAATATCATTCAAGAAATTTTGGAGTCTGTTTCCAGCTGGATTGATGGTGCCCATGTTTTCCAGTTCATGTATCTTCTTCAGCGTTGAGTTTTTCAAATCAAAATAGTTTGACGGTACCAAAGATTGGATCATTGGGTCATTTTGAATTTGGCGATTTGAATTGACCAGAGCTTGGAAACGTGGCTCATCCTGTGGTAGAACGCAGCTTAACGCCAGGTCATATAGATCCGTGCTGACATCTTCGATTTGCATCATGTAGATAAACGCTCGTTTGACTTGATCATAAAGTTTCCTAGTTCTATCGTCGCTCACCAAAAAACGATAAACAGTTGGTGTCAAGTCTAATACGACTCTGCCAGTAGGAGGAGTTGCATTCGGATCTGGGACCTTCTTGAGTATATCATGAATGATATCCTCGTCAGGGAAAAAGGCCAAGTTCTCTTGAAACTCTGAAGTAATCATCAAAACCTTTTCGCCCAATATTTCGAGTTGAGGATTCGCCGATATCATGTCTTGATAGATAATACATTCGCCTTCTTGTTCATATTGAGGGTCTAATAATACACTGAACAGTAGCTCCTTGACCTGAACAGTTATTTCTTGGGCGTAAGCATTAAGAGGATCATGGTAACCAGTAAATCTGCTTCCGGAAAAGACCTTCATCGAGGCGCTCAACAGCACCTCAATTTTCTGATCTACTTCACCTCGTGATGCCTCATTGAATCCATAATGCGCTCTGTTCCTGAGATACTCAGCAGAGAAGCAATTAATCAGTACCACTGAGATTGCTTTTAAAGTCTCATTCTCGTCTGCGTTTTTATCAGCGGCGGAACAGAAGAGTTTTGTGCAGATGAGTCTAACTTCCAATGGAATCTTCGACAGCTGCTTGCTGAATAGCATTGATAATAGTTCGATTGAGTGCCAAATGTTTTGGAGGTTGTTGATGAATGTTGCTGATGTGCTTTGATCTTCAACTGCTGTCGAACTGCTTGCTGCATGTACACCGTGTATACCTCGGTATATAACAGAGGGATTGCTTTCAAATTGCGTTTTTGGATCAGCAATGAATTTCAGTAGGGGCACAAAAAGATTGAAAAGCTCTGGATATTCTCTCTGTAGAAAGAGGTTCAATAGCACCATCCATACGGCATTTTGTTTTTCAGAGAATTGTTCAATTGTGAGTGCTTCAGATAATTCGAGCTTCAAAATCTCAACAAGTAGCCTTACAAATAGCATTTTCTCTCTATCTCTCATTTTCTGGTTGACGGTGCTGAACGTAACGTAAACATTACGTAAAAAGAAGTCCGGATTTCTGGAGTAAACAAGCGCCCAATATGAAGGATCAACTTGAAGCAGATAAAATAATTTTTCGAAAGTTGGATACCTGCGTCTGGGGACTGAAATTTCATTTGAGTCACCTGAATATTCTGTCTGTAAATCATATGATTCAAGGACTTCAAGCATATCGAGTTGCTGTCTGATATCTTTCTCAAGTTTCTCTTTTCTAGAATTTTCGGAATCAAGCTGTGCTTGAGATCCCTCTAGCTTATTCTGAGCCTCTTCGATAGTTCCGATGTTGTTTAATAAAGGGCAAAACTTTCTCACACTCCATATAGTTGGATTAGGGCACTCCATCAACTCCAAGTAAGCTTTCCGTTGTAAATGCATCCTAATCGTGCTCTGAATTAACACTATGGATCGAGCATTTCGGCGAAACATCGAGGATCGCATCAAAAGCCGGGATCGCAGCACATACCCTTTCAGTCTGGACTGCAGATGATGTAGGTCATTGTATTCTATTATGTCATCCACCAAATCCAAAGTGTACCTGACCAAAACACCTCTTATTACTCCCTGTAGGCAATTTAGTGAACGAATGTCTTCATAGTCTTCTCGACCAACTCTTTCCAACGTCCGACGCTTCGATCTTCCCCGAAGGCAAGCGGACAAAGTGCCTATGAGCTCAGTCTGATACTCAAGCAAGTTCACAAGAGAATCCAAAGACTCACGTCTGACGTTTCCTCTGACAATACTTTGAAATTGGTACAAAACTGAGCAAATGCTAGCATCCAAGTTTCGTAGTTGTAGCTTCCGAGCTTTCCTCTGTAGAATGCCTCTACATAGACCTTGTAAGTTCTTTACCTGGTTGACTTGGCCGGAAGGAATATAGGCTTCTTGACCTATTACCGATCGCTGAAGTAAACCCTTGAGCACTGATTGCAACTTCCTGAGCGGCACATCTGAGCTGCATATATTGTTCCAAAGCTGATGAGCTTTACGGCGTGTGACTAGACCCTTAGAAAACATTTGCAGATTCTCGATCGTTGGTTCTTGTCTCAATAGCCTTAGTCGATAGTTGTCTAAAATATTCCGATTTCGTTGGCCTCTCAAATATGCTTGGACAGATGTTATTTCTTGCAGAGAGCCGGACGTTTCTGATAAGATGCTTTGAATGACAGGCCTGCTTCTTAAAGGTTGAGCCCTTATGTATGACTGAAGGAGTAGTATTTCCTTACCAAACAATTTTAGAAGGTTTCTTTGAATGTACAAGTCAAATCTTATGTTAACAGCGCGGCATGTTCCTTGAATTTTAAGCACTTGATCTAAAAACTCTTCCTCTGTCATCTGGTGCCTTCTCTTTGGGGAATAATCGATTGGCCCATATTTATGAGTTTGATAGAACTCAACGTCACTTTCTCTGGCTTGGCTTCTCCTCATGTAGAAGTCTGTGTCATAAGTCAAATACTTCGAAATTGTTGGGGAATAATATGATAATGTTGAGTTCCTTATTGGACTGTATTCTAAGTGCGGCGTTCTTGACAAAATATCATGATCCACCGTCTTGAAACTGGGTATTCTAGAAGGAGATTTTGGACTGAGATCTGTAGTAGTCTTTGGTGAAGAAAACAGAGCTGGTGTTTGGCTGGGAGGGGATAGCTGGGGAGGCGCCGAAGTCTTAATGCTCTTGGTCGGTGTTGAAGGGTTAGGACTGCTATTTCTATCAATTTTATCGTAACTTCCAAAATCCTCAATTAAGCCAGGTTTCTTTGTTATCCCTACTCTTTTGCTACTTGGAGACCCTATCGGGCTAACACTAAGAGATTTAAAATCACGAATTCTTGGCCAGGCTCTTTGACATGTTTTCAAATCTTCTTGGGAGAAAGCAAGCTGTCCTGAAAGGGATTCGAGTGGAGGAGTTTTCATAGGCCATTTTTTATTGATGATCGTAATCAAAATGTAAAGTGTTTCAAAGACTTGCGGAAGATCCTTCTTGTTATACAGGTCCTGTAATTCAAATCTGAAGGATTCAGGGAGACCAACATGATCAACTAGTGAGAAAAAAGCATTAATATTCTGAGTGTGTTTAAATTGCAACTTTTCGCCCTGCGCGTATATTGTTGGCGCTAGTTCAGGATTGATCTTTTGAGTAAGAATGGCCAGGTAGACACCATTTCGAAAACTGTCCCCAACACAAAGGTCGAGTTCATTTGGTAGCGTTTCTCCAGTTACCTTTTCAATCCATCTTTTAACTTCACCGACCCGACAAAGGAATTCATAATAGGATTTTTGATTATTAGAGAGGCCTGAGATATCGACTGGGGGTCTAATAGTGGCAGTTTGTAATGTACGTTCAGTTTTGTAAGGTGCCAATTTCATAGGTGAAGTGACTGAAGTGTTGCCAACTTTGAAAGAAGGTTCTTTGAACATATTCTCTTTTTCAGCTTTAAGCGAGATAGAGGGCTTAAAACCCTCTTCGAGTTTAGCTGAGGAATTCATCTTAGATGGTGAGATTGGTGTCAGTGGCTTCTCGGGCGATACGTTTCTAACATAGCGCTCCAGGAATGCATTGTTCGTAGATCTCGTAGGAGATCCCGTAAGTGTGGGCATTTGTCAAGAGCCGCGTTCACAAAATCCGGTGGTACTATACCAATTGTAGCCGCCTAGAATCAATATCTGTTAAATTCAAGTGAATTGAGGGTCATTAGACAAGGTTGACTTCCTTCCCTTCAGTGATGATTCGTGAAGATTTCAACTGTTTATACTTTTCCTAATTAGTGTCATTTGCCAATTGGGAAAGTCTGGCTAAGATATCACTGTCAACGAGAAAAGCTTCTGCAAGAATAATACCATTAGCCGCCGAGAGTTTGATTTGTTGAGCTTACATTGATCAATTAAATGTCGTATGATTCGTATTTGTAGTCCAAGGGACTATCTTCAGTCAAATTCAAACTTGTGAAATTTTTGATCTCGAGTCTACCTTTTGTGTCCTCGTGGAAGATACAGTTTGTACAATTTTCGAGAATAACCACTTGTTTAGATGTAGTATCAGTGGGGAGTAGAAATAACTTGCAGTTCTTTAAATTGTGCAATCTAACTTGTACTGCGTTGTGCGGCGGTAGGTCGCATACAATAGATGAGCGTTCACAATCAGTAATGAATAGACTACCGGTCTCAAAAGCTAGTGGCTGACATCTGACCAAAGTGTTATTGACTTTGCGTAAGATGAACGATCCAGCTTTTTCAATAGTATGTTCTTTCTTCGTAGTTACTTGACAGTGATTCAAGTCTTCGTAGACGGCTGAAGGTTCTGTTACAACGATTTGCTCATTTGTTGTAGTTATAGCCTTTTGATAGTTATCTTGAGTTGCATTATGAGTTCTCACTACTTTTTTTGAAGGCCTTGGTTTCCTTTGAAACTGGAATAATTTTGATCCCTTACTGGCTGATGATTCTTTCGTGTTAATCTGTTTAAGGAGGAAATCAACTCTTGACTGGCACCTCTCCTTGTCATACGGTGACAAACTGGGACTTAAATCCGTCAAAATATGAAATAACTCATCGCAGTGCGTCTTCATCTTGGCAAAGTTGTCGCTTTCATCAATCTCATCCTGTAAAGCTACATCAGGGTTAGTTGTCTTGAAGTGACGAGTGTTGCCATAGGCTAACTAACACATACCCTTAGATCTCTGTTCGAGATTCGATAGAGAACTCTCTCCCATTGTTGGTTTCATTCGTTGATCTTCTTCAATCTAAGTTATGATTATAAAAGGAAAATTCAATACTAAAATCATTTTAGAATAGTGAATTTATTTCATACAAGTGCAAACTCGTGGCATTACATATTTAACTAAGTATATCAATGGCAAGATCAACGTCACCACGTGATTAATCGACTTCCTCCATTTCGGTGTCAGCTGGAACTTCTTCAACCTTTTCGTCAGCGGCAGTCTCAGTGGCAGCTTCTGGTTCTTCTTCTTCGTCAATGTTCAAACCAAGAGAGATCAATCTGTTGATTCTGGTGGCAAAAGAAGAAGGCTCTTCTAGAGTGAAACCAGAAGTTAGCAATGCAGTCTCAAATAGCAAGTTGGTCAAATCCTTGACAGTCTTGTCTTGTGCACCACCTTCTTCAACTCTCTTCTTCAATTCACGGATGATTGGAGATTTTGCAGAAATTTCGAAGATTTTCTTAGATGACATGTAAGAAGACATGGAGGAATCTCTCAAAGCTTGAGCCTTCATGATTCTTTCCATGTTTGCGGACCAACCGAACTGACCAGTTCTGATAGCAGCTGGAGCGTCAATCAACTTTTGAGAGACGACAACCTTCTCGACTTGGTCACCCAAGACTTCCTTCAAAGCCTTGGTCAATTCTTCGAATTCCTTAACTTCCTTCTCTCTTTCGGCCTTCTCTTCTTCAGTTTCTTCCAATTCGAAGTCCTTGGTGATGTCGACCAAAGTCTTACCTTCGAATTCCTTCATTTGAGTGAAAGCATATTCATCGATTGGGTCAACCAAGTATAGAACTTCAAAGTTCTTGGCTTTCAAAGCATCCAAGAATGGAGACTTTTCAACAGCCTTCAATGACTCACCGGTGATGTAGTAGATGTTCTTTTGGTGTTCTTGCATTCTGGTGACGTAGTCAGTCAAAGAGGTCAACTCGTCAGTAGACTTAGTGGAGTTGTAACGTAGCAACTTGGCCAAAGCATTTCTGTTTTGAGTATCTTCATGGATACCCAATTTGATGTTCTTGGCGAAAGCAGAGTAGAACTTTTCGAATTGTTCAGAGTCCTCAGCAATCTCGTTGAAAGACTCGATTAACTTCTTGACAATGTTCTTTCTGATGACCTTCATGATCTTGTTTTGTTGCAACATCTCTCTGGACAAGTTCAATGGCAAGTCCTCGGAGTCGACAACACCCTTAACGAAGGATAACCATTCTGGGATCAATTCTTCAGCTTCATCAGTAATGAAAACACGACGAACGTATAGCTTAATGTTTTGCTTCTTCTTCTTGTTTTCAAATAGATCGAATGGAGCTCTCTTTGGAATGAATAGGATGGCCTTGAATTCTAGTTGACCTTCAACGGAGAAGTGTTTAACATATAGTGGGTCTTCCCAGTCGTTGGAGATAGATTTATAGAAAGCATTGTACTCATCTTGAGAGATTTCAGATGGGTTTCTGGTCCATAGAGGCTTGGTCTTGTTTAATTCTTCCAATTCTTGAACTTCCTCCTTAACTTTCTTAGTCTTTTCACCCTCTTTTTTCTCTTCTTCCTCATCGACCTCTTCCAACTTTGGCTTCTTGTCGTCTTCTTCTTCCTTCTTTTCGTCGTCCTTCTTTTCTTCTTCAGTCAATGGAACGTCCTTCTCGACTTCCTTGGTGACTAACAGTTGAATTGGGTAGGCGACGAATTCGGAATGCTTCTTAACAACTTCCTTGATCTTCTTTTCTTCCAAGTATTCTAATTGATCATCCTTTAGGAACAATCTCAAGACAGAACCTCTGCCCAATCTTTCGTTGGTCTCATCCAAAGAAACGGTGAAAGAACCACCAGCATTGGATTCCCAGATGTATTGTTCGTCATCGTTGTGCTTGGAGATAACTTGAACTCTGTCAGCGACCAAAAACAAGGAGTAGAAACCAACACCGAATTGACCAATCATAGAAACATCCGCACCAGCAGATAAAGCCTCCATGAAGGCCTTAGTACCGGACTTGGCGATGGTACCCAAGTTGTTGATCAACTCAGCCTTAGTCATACCGATACCGGAATCTCTGATTTCCAAGACTTTCTCTTCTGGTCTAGGGGTGATTCTAATGAACAATTCTGGTTCAGTTTCCAATTGCTTTGGATCAGACAAAGCCTGATATCTGATCTTGTCCAACGCATCGGAAGCGTTAGAGATCAATTCTCTCAAGAAGATTTCCTTGTTTGAGTAAACGGTGTTGATGATCAAACTCATCAACTGAGTGATCTCAGCTTGAAATTCAAAAGTTTCAGATGCCATTGTGTGTCGTCTAGGTAATCTTTCAAAAACAAACTAACGGTGGCCTGCTACCTCTCTTAGAATACAACGAGATATACACGACACATCGATCAGCATGCCTTGCATTTGTAGTCCCTTTAAATACCCTTGGCCTGTTCCTTTCACTGAGCGAATGTTGAGGAAAATTTTTTGTTCTTTAGTCTTCTAGAATAAAAAAGAGCTAACTGGGCTTCGAACAGCGAGAGAGCGAACTAGCGAATTAGCGAAACTAACTAATCTTCACCAGTTGACCATCCGTTCTGGAAGGTTCTGAGGATCTAGGATGTTCCGTTCAGTTCTTCAAGGATGTTGCTTGCGTGTTCGCGGACCAACGTGTCCTCGTCCTGTTCCCTCACGTACTGTAGTAATGTAGTCAGTTTCTGACGATTGTATCGCTCTGGTAGGATCGAAAGGCCATTATCCCACAACAGATCGGAGATTAGATGAATTGCGGCACGCCTTACCACAAAAGTATCGTTCTTGTTTTTATTCTTGTCTTTTGCAGATGTTTCGAGTTGTAGGATGCCGAATACACAATCGAGGACTAGCGATACCTTTTCATGGAGTCCCCTGGCATTGACTCGTAGACATATCCCTAGCAGTGAGATCGCTGACATTCTGATTCGATTGTCCAATGTATCGTGCTGTCTGATCATTAAGAGACATGCATCGACAATCCTTTCTGCGTGGGGTCCTACGAATGCTTCATTTTCTCTCTGTATGTAACGAGTAAAGACTTCCCCAATTTTTAATATATCGTCCATTTTGCCCTTTTGATCCAGGTTCAGATAGAGCTTTATCAGACACTCTAGGGTTTCATCCTTATCAACTTCGCAAAGTAGGGCCAGTCCCTTGACAGCATTCAGGTAAACAAACGGGTCAGGGTCTTTCAAGTGTTGTAGGAAAATCTGTTTTGCCTTGGAATACGGAATAATTTGGCTTCGATCTTTGATTAGATTGCTCAGTGTGGTCAAGCCTTGTACCTTGATGGGTTCCAGTGGGTCGCTTAATTGGGCCATGACTTTCTCTAATGATTCTTTCTCTCGATGTATGTTTGGGTATTCATTGGCGTTGGTACTGATATCAAGCAAAACAGCTGACACTTTTTTTTCCAACATGTCGCATCTTGGACTATTAACATTTATCAACTTCAAGCGAATGCGTTGCATCGAGCTTTTAGCCGCCGAGAGATCAACCTTTGATGCTTCGTCCAAAATAGCCGCAAGTAAGTCCATTAGTATTCCGAACGGCTCCAGTGAGTCATCGTCTTCCTTTTCAACCCGAGTCTCGTCTTCTTCATCATCAGAATCCTCGTTGTTTCGTGAATATTTGGTCTCTTCCTCTGCAAGAAAATCTATAAGCTCTTCAATAACAATGAGTACGTCTTTCGGGTCCTTGACTATATCGCTGGTAAATTCCCTGTTCATTTGCTCTAAGATTTTCAGATCCATTAAAATTAGAGTACTATTGCTCTTCTCATCGATCAGTGTGTTATTAACTTTCTTGGTAGTACTCTTGACCCATCTACTCAGGACATTTAAAAACAGATTCTTTGTCACCTCTTTATTTCCTGTTTGCTTTAAAAGCGTAATGAACATTTCAACAGCGATATTCATATCATCGAATAATTCGATAACGGTTGTTTCTTGTCTATGCGGGAGCGCCAACTCATCGGATATTTTGTCATGCTTATCTTTGATACTCATAAATGCGAGCCTAGTTTCCAGATCAATACTGTATTTCCATTCTGAGTGCTCAAAGTTGATCAAATTCAAGCTTAGAATGTTCAATGCTTCAAAATAGCCAGTAAGGACCATATAGGATTTCAAAAGCGATAAGATGACGCTATAATATGGTGAAGAATCATCCTTGATCTTATTACCGTCTGAGTCACAGAGAAGTGGTTTGATCCCTTGGTCCTTCCGAAGGAAAAGAGCGTAGATCCATAGGTGAACGTAGAACTCGTTCCTGTCGTAACCGATTGTTACTGCATTGATAATCTCGGTCGAAGTATTCTTCGTCAGAGATATCAACATGTTGATAGTATTGTTTAATTCGGTGTAGCTACGGTCTTTAACGGGCCTGTTGAAAAGGACTTCGTAGATTGGTTTGAATAAAAAATCATGAATAATTCTAGGGTTCTTGTAATAAATGATTGTGATCAAATTATTCAAACATGTTATTACAACGGGTCTGTTGATATAGGAGAGTTGTGCCCTCACTTGTGTAAAAAGTTTCGTAAAATAATCGAAACTTTTAATGTTCTTAGGTTTAGCTACCAACAACTGCGTGAATCGGTCAATTTTTTCGGTATCAACTTGTTCATTTTCTCTTGCACCAGTCACGAAGTCTAATATGTTCAGCAAACCATCGTCTCTCCTTACAGGCAGAGTGCTTAATCTTTCGAGTAGTATAGCGTGTGCCCTAGCGTTTTTAACAGATTGAACCAACGAGGGATATATCGTGAATAGACCATACGTTGCTTGAACGTTTTCTAATTCTCTGCTGTATTGTTCATACTTGGAATCTCTTTGCGATAAGTAGAGAGTCATAGTCCCGACTACCATTTCGGGATACAAAGGTCCCTTCAAGATCACCGACCTAATGTAGTCGTCATCGGGCATGGATTTTGGAACGAAAACTGGGTATAACGTATCAATCACAAGAGCTAATGTATCCAAGTTCCTCTTGTGAGAGTTAGGTACGATATAGCCAACTTCACGGTGGTTCTGTAGTATTCTCATATCTTCAGGTAGGTTGGCGTCTATTCCATGACTCATGATCAGCGTTATTAAAACTTCCAAATATCTTATATCATGAAGTGAGACTGGTAGCAAGTCTCCGGGGTTGCTTCGCTGCTCATCACAGGTGATCGCATGGATATTCATGAAATGATGCAGTAATTTCCTGACAAATAATTCATTATCGGCAAAGCCAAGGCTCTCATAAGTTTTCAAATTCTGTAATTTCGATATGATTGACTCATATAAATCTTTGAAAGCAACATCGAGCGGTGAATCTCTTGTAAATTGAGGTTGTTTAGTGAACAGATCTCTTAACTTCAGGGCGGCTTCATTGACCTTCTCCTCTGTCATTTCAAAAACTCCAAAAAAGGCTAAGCAGCCAGTTAAACGGCGACAGAAACCGGCACAGGGATTTAGAGTGAACTTTGAAGAGCTTATGAACCTAATTGATTGTTCTGACTCTGTGTCATCGGCCTTTATTAAGTGATGGGCCAGTCACTTCTGACGCCTTAAGGCTTCAAGCTATATTTTGAAAAATTTTAGATTAGAGATGAGCTCCATTTCATGAAAGCTTCATAAGAGCGATTGCCGCTACTATGACTCTCCACACCGAGCCCTTGGATCAGGAAGATCAGGATTCAATCATATTAGATGCCAGAGCCGGCGATTTAGAGTCTCTAAAAGAGATTTTCACCACATTGATCCATCCCAAATTGCTAATTACTTGTTCAGAATCGGAAACAAAATCCACAGCATTGCATATGGCTTGTGCCAATGGTCACACCGATGTGGTCAAGTACTTATTGACCCTTGTAAAAGAAAACGCTACTAGCGAGGAATTGAAGGATTATGTGAACAAACAGAACGAAACAGGGAATACAGCACTCCATTGGGCATCTCTCAATGGTAAACTAGATGTGGTTAAGTTGATGTGTGGAGAATACGAGGCAAATCCTTTTATCAGAAACAAATTCGATCAGGATGCCATTTTTGAAGCTGAAAACAACGGCAAGGAGGAAGTTGAGGCCTACTTTTTGGAAAAATATGACGTGGAACCCGAGCAAGATGCAAGCCCCCAGGATGAAGGAACTGCACCAGAAGTGCAAGTGAAGGAAGGCACTGAGATCGAACAAGTCACCAAAGAAGCCACAGAGGCGCTCAGAAAGGACACCGAGAAACTAAGCATCAACAATTTATAATTGCAGAGGGAACGCCACCTTCAAGGACACGCAGAATCGACTTGTAACATCAATTGTATACTATTAATGCCTATATGCAGCTTAAAGAAGTCCTGTTACCCGGAGAAAATCTTAGTAATTTCAGACGGAGTGAAAATTTTTGGATTTACCTAGGCGAAACTGATGAAATATACCCAAAACTAATGGCTAAACTTAGAGTGAAGTTGTGGGAAATCCATAATATAGCATTATAAAGCATTCAAGGATGTCTACGGAACTAGCAACCGAGTTGGGATTTGACCCCTCTATAAAAAAAAAGAAGTCCAGCAAGAAAGTGGCCCCAGAAACCCTAGATGGCGCAACTTCAGAGGTTCAAACCGGAAATGATGATGATCTATTTGCCGGGTTGAAAAAGAAGAAGAAGAAGAGTAAAGCTGTATCCGAAGAACCTTCAGATTCTGTGGATGACATATCGGAAGCATTGGGTGAATTAAAACTAAAGAAGAAAAAGAAGAAGGCCAAGGATACGGATCTAGATGATTTTGAGCAACAGCTGGCAAAAGCTGGTGTGAATGTTGATGAAGCCAACAATAAGGAAGCTACACCAACGGTGGACTCTGCTCTGCAACAGGAAGTCGGCTTGGCATACCCAGAACTTTTGTCGAGATTTTTCGATATCCTAAAGGCTAACAATCCCGAGCTAGCAGGCGACAGATCCGGTCCAAAATTCAGAATCCCACCTCCTGTGTGTTTACGTGATGGTAAAAAGACGATTTTTTCAAATATTCAAGATATCTCTGAGAAATTACAAAGATCGACAGACCATTTGATCCAGTATCTATTCGCTGAATTGGGTACTTCTGGTTCTGTTGACGGGCAAAAGAGATTAGTCATTAAGGGTAAGTTCCAAGCTAAGCAGATGGAAAATGTGTTGAGAAGATACATTCTCGAATACGTTACATGTAAGACTTGTAAGAGTATCAACACCGAATTGAAGAAAGAACAATCGAACAGGCTGTTCTTCTTGGTTTGTAAGAGTTGTGGTTCTACGAGATCCGTTTCCTCCATCAAGACTGGTTTCCAAGCCACTGTCGGAAAGAGAAGAAGGATGTAGTGTTATTAATGATATATATTTCCATGTAATTTACCTTTTGTCATGTTCAACACTCACACAATCGTTGCATTTTCGTATATCTTCAAGAAAGCAGGGCACCAACTTGAAATAGTGATGTCAGAGGCTAGCCACTCTCGTAGCATATTTGTGCATTTACTTTTGTCACCCCACTGTTCAAAGAATGCAGCCAACATGTGTCTTGTCGATTCACTGTCTAAACTTTTCGCCACATTTAGATCTATCTTCTTTTTGTAAAATTCAAATTCTTTAGAGGACAGGCTAGTCGAAAGCTTGAACATTGCTTCAATCCTCTTTAGTAATTCTTCATTCGTCAACGTGTTTGACAGTTCTTCTTGATATGTTTCCTTCACTCGCGAAGGCACAGCTGGAGGAGGTAAACTGGAGCTCGTTGTATTCCCGGACACATCTCGTACCTGCGTTACGATCCTATTCCTTCTGCCCTTCTTAGCAGCAGCTTTGTTCACCTGATACAAAACCGATGGGCAATCGTTATAACCGGGCACATCGGTCTCTGTGCAATCCTGGAAACTCTTGGTACTTGCCTTAGCAGACATCGACAGTCTCGAAGCTCAATGGCATCACTTGAATAAGTGGCCTCGAGATTCATTTAGTTGGACTTGTATTGATGGGTTGGATCGCTCACATCTCACGAGGTCTGCAGATCCTGTAAAGTATCAAGAAGCTCGTTTATATCTGGACGAGCCGTTGGATCTACCTGGAGACAGCTCTTGATCACTGCTAGTAGACTCTCTGAGTATCTTGTCTGTTTTGGGAAAGTATACTTACCACATCCTATGGCGTAAGTCAGCGACGCGCCACTTACTTGAAGTTCTCGTTCGAATGGCGACATTCCAAAGAGCATTGCATAGCAGGTGCAACCTACGGACCATATATCTGCCTTACAATCGATCGTACTGTTTAGTTTGACGTTAAGTAACTCGGGGGCTGTGTAGGGGAAGCTACAATTTGCAGTGACCCAATCTTGTAACTCGTTGAGTTGGTGCTTGGTTGAAACTGTGATATCCGCTTTGCAACAGGAGCCCAAGTCCGAAACCACAGGTAGACCCTCTGACGAGAACAGGATGTTTGCGAGTCTAATATCCCTGTGGACGTATGACCTAGTATTAACTGTATTGTGCGAGGATAAGACATCTAGCTCAAGCGGGGTGTCGTCTAGTAAAAATGCAGCTTCGTCGCTGTAGGACAACGATACGGTATCTCGCATAGTCTCTGCATCGGAAGTTTCCCTAGCAGATGGATCGTGGAGACAACGTAGACCTCTAGCGATACCTATCATGATTCTTATGCATTCGGCCTCAGATACGAAAGTCCCCTTTAACAAATTACGATTCACCATGTCCTGCAAAGATCCCAAAGGGAAATACGGCAGCAGTATGCACAGAGTCTTGGACCCATCCTTCTCCTGCACTACTTGCGAGTCCACTAGGGTGATAATATAAGGGCTTTGGAACCTTTTATAGTTGTCTACTTCCTTCATCGCCGCAGATATACTCTCAATATTACCAAAAGGACATCTGATCCTCTTCAAAGCATACAATTCCGGTGCGTTCCCCAAGCTGATACTGCCGGTAGCCGTTTTGCTGCCCAAACGTTGTACTAAGTACACAAATGAAAGGGTTCCCTCGCCGAGCAGCCTCCTGATGGTATAGCGCCGTCCATTGATCGAGACATAAGAATCTGAGATCCGGCAGCAGCAACAGCACAGACTGCAGAATGTCTTCACGATCTCCCTAAGAGTTTCCATAATACCAGTCCTGTTCACTGTGTGGTTATGAGCTTGTTACTTGATTGCTGTAAATCTCTTGTTCTAAACGCTTGAACGCTCTATAGAAGCTGGAAAAGAGCCGAACTGCAGAACAGTACAAAGCACTCGAACGGAATAGATATAACAAGATTATGTAGGCTGATTGAACCTCTGGGAACTTTAAAACAGGTCAATAGGTTTGATTATGGGCTGCCAATGGTCCATTCTTGAATATCTTAGGCTTCGCACGTGACAAGTATTTGTTAGCTGGGTGAAAAATTCGAACTAAATAGAAGAACCATCGAGACTGTAGCTCTAATTGAACGTCAATTGGAGGATTATAGATAACTGTTGAGCCCTTTGAAGATGTCCATTCAAACAAGTGACCCCAATGAAGGCTCTGACTCATTGAAATCGCTTTCTTTGATAGCAGCTCACTCGCATATTACAGGTTTGGGTTTGGATGAAAACCTACAGGCTAAAGAGAGTTCACAGGGTATGGTGGGCCAAGTACAAGCCCGTAGAGCTGCTGGTGTTATCCTGAAGATGGTCCAGAATGGTACTATTGCCGGTAGAGCGGTTCTGGTGGCTGGACCTCCTTCAACTGGTAAAACTGCTCTCGCGATGGGTCTTTCGCAATCGCTGGGCAAAGACGTACCTTTCACAGCAATTGCTGGTTCTGAAATCTTTTCGCTCGAGTTGAGCAAGACTGAGGCTCTTACACAGGCGTTTAGAAGGTCTATTGGTGTTAAAATCAAGGAAGAGACCGAATTGATTGAAGGTGAAGTGGTAGAGATTCAAATCGATAGATCGATCACTGGAGGTCACAAACAAGGTAAATTGACCATCAAGACTACCGATATGGAGACTATTTACGAACTGGGTAACAAGATGATTGATGGATTGACCAAGGAGAAAGTTTTAGCGGGTGATGTTATCTCTATAGACAAGGCCAGTGGTAAAATCACCAAGCTGGGAAGATCATTTGCACGTTCAAGAGATTACGATGCGATGGGTGCTGACACCAGATTCGTGCAATGTCCCGAAGGTGAATTACAAAAGCGTAAGACCGCGGTTCACACTGTTTCGCTGCATGAGATCGATGTGATCAACTCCCGAACACAGGGTTTTCTTGCACTGTTTACCGGTGACACCGGTGAGATTAGGTCCGAAGTCAGAGATCAAATCAACACCAAGGTCGCTGAGTGGAAAGAAGAGGGAAAAGCTGAGATCGTACCCGGTGTACTATTCATCGATGAAGTGCACATGTTGGACATAGAATGCTTTTCATTTATCAATCGAGCATTAGAGGACGAATTTGCACCTATCATCATGATGGCCACGAATCGTGGTATTTCCAAGACCAGAGGTACCAATTACAAGTCCCCCCACGGATTACCGTTGGATCTATTGGACAGATCGATCATCATCACAACCACAAACTACAATGAGGCCGAAATCAAAACGATTCTAAACATTCGCGCACAGGAGGAAGAAGTCGAACTGACCAACGATGCGCTAGACCTACTGACGAAAATTGGTACAGAAACCAGCTTACGTTACAGCAGCAACCTAATCTCTGTGGCACAACAGATCGCTTTCAAGCGCAAGAACAACGCCGTAGACGTTGCAGATGTGAAGAGGGCCTACACTCTATTCCTAGACAGTGCCCGTTCCGTGAAGTACGTCCAGGACAACAATTCCCAGTACATTGACGATCAGGGTTACGTCGATATCTCAGCACAGGGCGCTGAACCCATGGACACTACAGAGTGATCATTTTAAGTTAGTTGTTCTTACATACATATGTATCTATTTCTCGGAACCTCTGGTATTCAGAATCAATGCAACAATCATACCGTACAATCCCAGCACTTCAGAGAAGATCAGGATAAGCACGATACCCACAAAGAGCCGCGCCTGATGCATGAATTTACGCACTCCAATATCCCCAACAATACCAATCGCATACCCACTACTCAAACACGCAAATCCAACACATAATCCGCAACTCAAATGCATAGCTCCATTAAATAGAGTATAATCCTCTGACGGAGACATATTTCCCGCGATCAACACGGCCACTACAAGACCATAGATAGCCAGGATACCACTCATCACAACGGGAATCAACGATTTCATAATCAATTCAGGTTTAAACGTACCGATACCAGCGATCCCAATGCCCGACTTGGCCGTACCGATGGCCGCACCAAGGCACGAAAGCACCATAGCCGCAGCACAACCGGCAAACCCAAAGAAAGGGGCATACAGCGGAGCGTATTCACTAACTTCACTAGACATTCCACTCCCAAAGACCAAGCTAAACCTTCAATTGGCCTCTTTTTACTCACTTTCTCTTATATATGGCTGCTTTTACAATTGAAATAATCCCTTCTCTTATAAAAATCAAGACTAGACGCCGGGTGACGGTCATACTAAAGGTATATAAGCTGAAGGCGCGTAAACAGAAGAAATCACTAATACTCTGAGCAGTGCTGAAGGATGCCAAAGGTAGATGTGAGCGTGGAGCAGCTCAGGAGCGTGTATGGGCAGCTACACGAGGCTTTGGATGAACGAGCGGCGTTGCATTTGCCCGGAGAGGCCGATGATACAGTTGGGCGAGACGTGAGATTGCAATTGCAGGAGTTTCTAGCACAGGTGCTTGAGATGGCATCTAGTTCTATGCGAGTTGTGAATGCTGAGGACAACGATGGTAGCGTTGGTGTGAAAGATCTGATTTCGAAGTCGCAGGAGCGGTATGTGGAACCGTTTGACCTTGAATTGAATGAGAGAGTCAGACAGGCGTATAGAGAATGGGAAGACTGTACAGTTCAAGTTGCCCAACTGCGACGGGATGGCCCTAAAACAGTGGATGAAGCGTATGAAGGGGCGAAAGATAAGTTCTTGGCAAAATTAGATGCGCAGATCGCAGAGCTAGAAAAGCATGAGGGCGCTGGCGTCCCTATGGAGTCGCAGGATAGTGTTGACAAGATTTTGAATGAACGCGTGGACCAATACGAAAGTTCGCTAACATCACTGCACGAAGCACAATCGAACATCCCGCAAATAAGGACCAACCTGGGCAAGATTAAGAGTCTAGTGGCCTATCTCGAGGACCAACTCGAGTAAAGTGATTGCTGGGCTGTGTTTCATATTCTCGTTTTGTGTAAAATTTTCATATTTTTTAGTGTGCTATAAGAGCGAACTTTTACGGGAAATGAAGCGTTGTTTTAACTAAAACAACACCAAAATAACGCCAGGATGAACTACAATACCAATCCCTACGAGTCTCAGAATCCGTATGAGGCCCCAGCGGTCGACAGTTACGAGATGAACACTCAATCGAACGTCAGAACCGCTGGCACTGGTGGCGGCGATTTTGTCGAGTTTATGGGTAAAATAAACGAGATTAACCACGAGTTGGACACCTATGAGCAATTGATCAACAGTGTTGATACCTACCATAAACGTTTGTTGGCCGAAGTGAATGAAGACCAGGAACTACAGTTGAGACGTACACTTGATGATATCGTGTCGCAGGCTTCGGACTTGCAATACCAGTTAAAGAGTAAAATTAAGAGTGCCCAGCAGGCAGGTCTACATGATGCCAGCAAGCAGGCACAGGCAGAGAACTCTAGACAAAGGTTTTTGAAAGCTATTCAAGACTACCGTATTATTGAGTCCAATTACAAGGAGGAAAATAAAGAACAAGCTATGAGACAATACCGTGTAGTACAACCAGATGCAACAGATGCCGAAGTTGAGAATGCCATCAACGATGTCGGAGGTCAGCAAATCTTCTCTCAAGCTCTATTGAATGCTAATAGACGTGGTGAAGCCAAGACCGCTTTGGCAGAAGTTCAAGCAAGACACCAAGAATTATTAAAATTGGAGAAAACAATGGCTGAATTGACTCAATTGTTCAACGACATGGAACAATTAGTCGTTGAACAACAGGAAAACATCGAAGTTATTGACAAAAATGTCGAAGACGCTCAGCAAGATGTCGAGCAAGGTGTCGGACACACAAACAAAGCCGTCACGAGTGCTAAGAGAGCTCGTAAAAACAAGATTAGATGCTGGATAATTGTCTTCTTAATCTTCGCCGTTATCGTCGTCGTCGTCGTGGTACCTTCAGTTGTCAAGACCAGATAAACTACTCAAGATGTGTAAAACTTATTATAACTAATCAATTTCGTCTAGAATACATGTGACCCCATTATATTAGTCCCGATCGTGCAATTGAAGTGAGTTGTCCCATAAAGGAACTGCACATCAGGGTGGAAACTAGGTCGGTTCATCTTCCAAAGACAAGTTTTCACAATACCATAGGCCCTTCGGTGTAGTCGCAACCACGGTGAAGAACAGTATTGTAAAAGGCTTGAAATGTCATTGGCATCAAACATCAGTACTCCTGTACTGACTATTCAATGCCAAAGTGCTATACATCTGTTGAAAGGAGTGTTATGTTGGTTAAGTTAGCACTTCTCGCCCATTATATACAATTTTTCACCGTCGCACTGCATACGAGTAGCTTGGAATAAGCGTGTTAGGGCTTGACAAGACACCGGAATGCAGTTATACCGGTCTTTTGACCACTCAATTGCATTCCTGGTGGGTCTGAGGCTTTAGTTAAGGTATGTAGAGCTCTCGCGTGGCCCATTGAACGTGTCTTGCCGGGTCTTATCGCTGTTTGGCTGGCAAATCCAACAATTTTGTATGCAGCGAAGCGTCAACACGAAGCCGAACTCGAATTGTTGGGCGGCTCTGCAACTCATCAAGAAACGCCACTGGGTATATAAGAAGTTAAAAGGGCTCCTGGGATATTAGGTAGTACTTTTTAAGGAAGCAACCGCCGTTAGTATAGTACAAGATGGTTATGAAACCGGAGGTTGAACAGGAATTGGCTCACGTTCTATTGACGGAGCTTTTAGCTTATCAGTTTGCTTCTCCAGTTAGATGGATTGAGACACAGGATGTTTTCTTGAAGGATTTCAACACTGAGAGAGTTGTCGAAATTGGTCCTTCCCCTACTTTGGCTGGTATGGCCCAAAGGACCTTGAAGAGCAAGTATGAGTCCTATGATGCTGCTTTGTCGTTGCACAGACAGGTTCTCTGCTACGCCAAGGACGCTAAGGAGATCAACTATACTTTGGATCCTGAGGAATTGGCCGCTAAGGAATCTGCTGCTTCTGGTTCAGCTGAAGCTGCTGCTCCAGCTGCTTCCAATGCAAGTGCAGCAACCCCAGCGGCTGCTGCTCCGGCTGCTGCTGCTCCAGTGGCTGCCGCTGCTCCATCTGGTCCTGCTGCTGATATCCCAGATGAGCCAGTTAAGGCTTCATTGCTACTACATGTTTTGGTTGCTCACAAGTTGAAGAAGAGTCTAGATGGTGTGCCATTCTCAAAGACAATTAAGGATTTGGTCGGTGGTAAATCGACTGTCCAAAACGAAATCTTGGGTGACTTGGGTAAGGAGTTCGGTGCTACTCCCGAGAAGCCAGAGGAGACTCCTTTGGAAGAATTGGCAGAGACTTTCCAAGAAACTTTCTCTGGTGCTCTGGGTAAACAATCTTCTTCTCTGATTTCGAGATTAATGTCTTCCAAGATGCCTGGTGGGTTTACTATCACCACTGCAAGAAAATACTTGCAAACTCGTTGGGGTTTGGGTAGTGGTAGACAGGATTCTGTCTTGTTGATCGCTTTGACCAACGAACCAGCTGCCCGTTTGGGTTCTGAACCTGAAGCTAAAGCCTTCTTGGACTCTATGGCTCAAAAATACGCATCAACTGCAGGTATCGATCTATCTGCTGCTTCCGCAGGTGCTGGCGCTGGTGCTGGTGCTGGCGGTGCAGGTGGTGCTACTATCGACGCTGCTGCATTCGATGAATTGAACAAGGATCAAAAGATTCTAGCTCGTCAACAATTGCAGGTCCTGGCTCGTTATTTGAAGATGGATCTGGACAGTGGTGAAAGAAAACTGCTCAAGGAAAAGGACAATGCTGCTCAATTGCAATCACAACTTGATTTCCTAACCACTGAATTGGGTGAATACTTCATCAACGGTATCGCAACTTCTTTCTCTAGAAAGAAGGCTAGAGTTTTCGATTCATCTTGGAACTGGGCTAAGCAATCTCTATTGCACTTGTACTTTGAGATCATTCACGGTGTTTTGAAAAACGTTGACAGAGAAGTCGTCAGTGAGGCTATTAACATTATGAACAGATCCAATGAGACTTTGATCAAATTCATGGAATACCACGTTGCTCATACTGATGAATCTAAGGGTGACAACTACAAATTGGCAAAGAGCCTCGGTGAACAATTGATCGAAAACTGTAAACAAGTTATAGACATGGACCCTGTTTACAAGGACATCGCTAAACCAACTGGTCCAAAAACCGTTATTGACAAGAACGGTAACATTAAATATTCCGAAGAACCAAAAGAAAAAGTCAGAAAGCTATCTGAATACGTCCAAGAGATGGCTATCGGTGGTAGCTTGGCTAAGGAGGCTCAATCCACTATCGAAGAGGATTTAACCCGTGTCTACAAAGCCATCAATGCTCAGGCTTCCAAGCACGATATTTCCGGATCTACTGCTTCTGAATTCGAAAAGATTTACGGTGATCTAATGAAATTCTTGCAGAATTCCAAGGAAATCGACGCTTCTCAAACCACTCAGTTGGCTGGTGTCGTTGATGACGCTTTGGACAAGGACTCTACCAAGGAAGTTGCTTCTTTGCCAAACAAATCTGAGATCTCAAAGACTGTTTCTTCCAGTATTCCAAGAGAAACCGTTCCTTTCTTGCACTTGAAGAAGAAGAAGGCAACCGGTGAATGGTTGTACGACCGTCAACTATCCTCTCTGTTTTTGGATGGCTTGGAGAAAGCTGCTATCAACGGTGTTACTTTCAAGGACAAGTACGTCTTGATCACCGGTGCTGGTAAGGGCTCCATCGGTGCTGAGATCTTGCAAGGTTTGATTCAAGGTGGTGCTAAGGTTATCGTCACTACTTCTCGTTTCTCAAAGCCTGTCACCGATTTCTACCAATCCGTGTACGCCAAGTACGGTGCTAAGGGTTCTACTTTGGTTGTCGTGCCATTCAACCAAGGTTCCAAGCAAGATGTTGAAGCTCTGGTTGAGTACATTTACGATGATGAAAAGAACGGTGGTCTTGGCTGGGATTTGGACGCTATTATTCCATTCGCTGCTATCCCAGAAAATGGTATTGAATTGGATAACATTGACTCCAAATCTGAGTTTGCTCACAGAATCATGTTGACCAACATCATGAGAGTCATGGGTAACGTCAAGAAGCAAAAATCTCAAAGAGGTATTGAGACTAGACCAGCTCAAGTTATCTTGCCTATGTCACCAAACCACGGTACTTTCGGTGGTGACGGTTTGTATTCCGAATCTAAGCTTTCTTTGGAGACTTTGTTCAACAGATGGCACTCCGAATCCTGGGGCAACCAATTGACCATTTGTGGTGCTATCATTGGTTGGACCAGAGGTACTGGTTTGATGAGTGCTAACAATATCATCGCAGAAGGTATTGAAAAGGCCGGTGTACGTACTTTCTCTCAAAAGGAAATGGCTTTCAACTTGCTTGGTTTGTTGATCCCAGAAGTCGTTCAATTGTGTCAGAAATCCCCAGTTATGGCTGACTTGAACGGTAGCTTGCAATACTTGACTGATTTGAAGGACTTCACCAGAAGATTGCGTAGTGAATTGACCGACACTTCCGATATCAGAAAGGCTGTCTCCATTGAAACTGCTTTGGAACACAAGGTTGTCAGTGGTGACAAGGCTGATGCTGCTTATACACAAGTCGAAGTTCAACCTAAGGCTAACATTAACTTGAACTTCCCTGGTTTGAAATCTTACAAGGATGTCAAGAAGGTATGCAAATCTGACTTAGAAGGCCTACTGGATTTGGAAAGAGTCATTGTTGTTACCGGTTTCTCCGAAGTTGGTCCATGGGGTTCTTCTAGAACCAGATGGGAAATGGAAGCTTTCGGTGAATTCTCTCTGGAAGGTGCCGTTGAGATGGCCTGGATTATGGGTTTGATCAAGTACCACAATGGTAACTTGAAGGGTCGCCCTTACACCGGTTGGGTTGATGCCAAGTCCAACGAACCTGTTGATGATAAGGATATCAAGACCAAGTACGAAAGTAAGATTATTGAACATGCTGGTATTAGATTGATTGAACCAGAGCTATTCGATGGCTATGATCCAAAGAAAAAGCAAATGATTCAAGAAGTCGTTGTTGAAGAAGACTTGGAACCATTTGAGGCATCCAAGGAAACTGCAGAACAATTCAAGCACGAACATGGAGATAAGGTCGATGTTTTCGAGATCCCAGAGAGTGGTGAATTCTCCGTCAAGCTATTGAAGGGCGCAACTCTTTACATTCCAAAGGCATTGAGATTCGACCGTTTGGTTGCTGGCCAAATTCCAACTGGTTGGAACGCCAAGACATATGGTATCTCCGACGATGTCATCTCGCAAGTTGATCCAATTACTTTGTTTGCTTTGGTGTCTGTCGTTGAAGCTTTCATTGCTTCTGGTATCACTGATCCATATGAGATGTATGAATACGTTCACGTCTCAGAAGTTGGTAACTGTTCCGGTTCCGGTATGGGTGGTGTTACTGCTCTGCGTGGTATGTTCAAGGATCGTTACAAGGACCAACCAGTCCAAAACGATATCTTGCAAGAATCTTTCATCAACACCATGTCCGCTTGGGTTAATATGTTGTTGGTCTCTTCATCTGGTCCTATCAAGACCCCAGTCGGTGCTTGTGCTACCGCTGTTGAATCTGTTGATGTCGGTGTGGAAACTATTCTATCTGGTAAGGCAAAGATCTGTATCGTCGGTGGTTACGATGATTTCCAAGAAGAGGGCTCTTACGAATTCGGTAACATGAAGGCTACTTCTGACACTTTGGATGAATTTGAACATGGTCGTACCCCAGCTGAAATGTCCAGACCTACTACCACTACCCGTAACGGTTTCATGGAAGCACAAGGTGCCGGTATTCAAATTATTATGAACGCTGATTTGGCTCTTAAGATGGGTGTTCCAATCTACGGTATTGTTGGTCTAACCGCCACCGCAACCGACAAGATTGGTAGATCTGTTCCAGCTCCAGGTAAGGGTATTTTGACCACCGCAAGAGAACATCACGGTGGCTTGAAATTCCCAACACCATTGTTGGACATGAAGTACAGAAAGCGTCAATTGATCAACCGTCAAAAGCAAATTAAGTTGTGGGTTGAAAATGAATTGGAAATGCTACAACATGAAGTTGAGGAAATCCCAGCTGAGGACCATGCAGTCTTCTACTCCGAACGTACCGAGGAGATCAAGAGAGAAGCAGCTAGACAAGTTAAGTCCGCTCAAGCTCAATGGGGTAATGAATTCTACAAGAACGACCCTCGTATTGCTCCTTTGAGAGGTGCCTTGGCAACATACGGACTAACCATTGACGACCTAGGCGTCGCTTCTTTCCACGGTACCTCTACCAAGGCCAACGATAAGAATGAATCTGCTACTATCAACGAAATGATGAAGCATTTGGGTAGATCTGAAGGTAACCCAGTCATCGGTGTCTTCCAGAAGTACCTAACCGGTCATCCAAAGGGTGCCGCCGGTGCTTGGATGTTGAACGGTGCTATTCAAATTTTGAACTCCGGTATCATCCCAGGTAACCGTAATGCTGACAATGTCGACAAACTTTTGGAGCAATTCGAGTATGTCTTGTACCCATCTAAGTCCTTGCAAACCAGCGGTGTTAAGGCAGTTTCTATCACCTCTTTCGGTTTCGGTCAAAAGGGTGCTCAAGCTATTGTCATTCATCCAGACTACTTGTTTGGTGCCGTTGATCAAGGCACTTATGAGAAGTACGTTGCCAAGGTTACCGCTAGAGAGAAGGCCGCTCACAAATTCTTCCACAACGGTATGATCTACAACAAGTTGTTCGTCAGCAAGGAGCATGCTCCTTACTCCAACGAATTGGAACAACCAGTCTACCTAGACCCATTAGCTCGTGTTTCCGCAGAGAAGAACACTGGTGCATTGACCTTCGGTGCCAAGACAATTCAACAGACTGATAACTTCGTTTCTGACGCCAACAAACAAACTGCTGCTATTGTCAGTGACTTGACTAAGCAAGCTACCGCTGGCGCTAAGGACAGTGGTGTCGGTGTTGATGTTGAGTTGATCTCAAGTGTAAACGTTGACAACGAAACATTTGTTGAACGTAATTTCACTGACGATGAGATTGCTTACTGCAGATCCCAGCCTTGTGTTCAGAGCTCTTTTGCTGGAACTTGGTCCGCTAAGGAGGCCGTTTTCAAGTCTTTGGGCGTTAAATCTCAAGGCGGTGGTGCTTCTTTGAAGGATATTGAAATCACCCGTGCTGCTGGTAAGGGCCCAGAAGTTAAGTTACATGGTAACGCTAAGAAGGTGGCTACCCAGGCAGGCGTTTCTGAAGTGAAGGTTTCTATCTCTCACGATGATTTCCAATCTGTTGCCGTCGCTATTTCCTCAAAGAAATAGTCTGACATCTATTAACTTTTGTTATATAAAGACTAGAATTTAAATTATTTCATCTCGTCAAGTTTTACTTATCGCGCAATTTCTACCGGAAGCTGAAGTGGTTGCTTGATCAAACATTAAATGTTGTATTCTTACCTATTTTATTACATATCATCGTCACCAGAATAATCGTCATCGTACCAGCCATACTCGTAATTTGAGCTCATTGAAGCAAGATCGTCTTTGAGTTCTTCTCTATCAGTATCATGGCGGAAATACTTGCTGACAACATCCTCGTACTGCCTAAAAACCTCTCTACAAATTTCTGTGGAAGAAAGTTGGATTGCAAATTCAGTTTCCTGGCGGTAAGGATCAGGAATTGTGTCTGAGGGGCAGTATGCATAAGTGGAAAGCTCTGATACATTAGATTCTGTGGGTAGCTTAGCGGACAGTGGGAATCTAGCAATACGGCAGGTTGTGAAGACGTGTGGTTCTCTTGGAGGGCCCCTGCTGGGTTTAATCCTTGAGAAAAAAGAGCTGTCCCTCGTTCCCTCGAGTCCTGATATTGACGATACGAAGTTCCTATCTGTATCACTCAGCGTTAAGCAATTTGTGATATCTTCCATTGATCTCCGTTGGGCCAAACTTGATTGTGACATGGTAGAGTTCAGTGTGTCAAATAGTTTGCATGTTAAGCCAGCCTGCTCCCAGTTCGACAAAGCAGTATTTCCATATAAGGGTACCATGAGATCAGATTCGTCAGCTAAGGCTACCGTGCTTCGTATCTTGTTTCCTAGTTTTGAGATATTCGATTTGGTAATTCTTGAGTCACTGGCGGATTGGGCAGTAAGAGAATCATCTTCATTAAACCCCCAGGTAAATATCGAAGCTTTGGGTAGCTCATTCCGAAGTTCAATCAACATCGAAGATGAAAAACCTCCCCAACCACTATCCATGTCAGTTATCAAATTAAAGCCCTGTAAAGTGTCACATTGCTCGAGTTGGGTGTGTAGATTACCATCGAAAAAGTCTTGTAGATAGTTTTCATTGAATTCTTGGCAACCAACTTCGTAACTATCAAACCTTTTAGTTTTGAGCCTATGAAAATCTGGTAAATTGGGTTTCGAGACGTCGTGGTACCAGTCTTTGAGAACATTAAAACTTGTGAATGAATAAATTAATTTTGAATAGTCTGACCAATACTTCGTAGTCTCGTGGTTCAGTCTCGGCAGTTCGTCACTTCCTGAGTCCAAAGCAGTTTGATATTCCGCCTTTGGGACTCGTGGCTGAGTCATGATGACCTCGTTATGTCCGCTCTCTATGTTCTCTTCTTCACTGTAATAATAATCGCTGGATTGGTTATATTGATAGGTACCCAATGCACCATAGCCAGTCTTGGCATCCCAAAGAAGGGCTCTTGGAGTGTATGATACAGTTCTAGAGATTCTATCGATGGAAGGCTGCAAAAATATTGATGGATCATTTACCTTTTCCGCTTGGCGAGACAGAAGCTCTTCTTGGCAGTTGAAGTACTGAGTAGCCAAATGGTTTGGCCTATGGCCTACCGATATGGTTACAATCTCATGCATGCGTCCTTGAATATCACCTTTACTACCCGATGAGATTTGAAGAGATGCTCATCGATTTTTTTTACTTCAAGTTCGCGATTGTTGAGGGCGTCTACAGTAAGTTGTAACCTTTTGAGTCCATCCTAAAGCTGATAATTCATTTGGATTCGTACTTTTCTTAAACATCAATCATCTATATCTTATATGTCGAAGCTTGCCACGGCAAAAGGATAGTAAATATATACAGATGGCTTCATGCCTACGTGACCATCCTGTACACTTATATTGGCCGAGACTGGATGTCGAAAATCATAATATCAACACATATGCTTCCGCTAGTCGTAATCTAGCTGTGTGGTCATAACGGGACCAAAATTGTTCTGTGGTAAATCACCATCTGTTGAGGGTTCTAAGCCCTTTAGAACAATCTCTTTATGGAAGCCACTCAAAAATCTGCACAATGGATCAGTGTACCATCTTTTCCCCTTTGTATCTTCGAACCACGCCACATGGCCACCCTTTGTGGTTTCGACCAACAACGTAAATGGATTTGCCCTCACTTCTTCCTCTGGCATTGCTTCGAAACCAACGATAGGATCGTCCAACGAGTTTATAGCCAAGAAAGGTGTTCGAATAGAGAGCAGTCTATTGCATGACGAAGCATTTCTATAGTACTCTGTGGCTGTGTTATAGCCAAACATAGGTGCTGTAAAGAAGTTATCGAATTGCTCAACGGTGTTTATATTAACCATCTTACTCTCATAGCGTTCCCTCATCTTTGGGTCTTTCTTTAACATTTCCATATGACTTTTTGAAAGATCGACTAAATTTTGAGCCAATGCTGGTGAATAAAATCTGGCCCCCATCTTAGTATTGTTGATATAATAGGACGAATGAGTAAGATCCCAAGGGTTTCCCAAAGCAACTGCACATTTGATATAGGAATTTGCACCTTCTTCACCGATATAATTAGTCATTACCGAGGCTCCAAGCGAAAAACCGACCATATAAAGCTTTCTGTTGGGGAACCGTGATCTTAGATCGTTCACACAGTGCCTTATATCATTAGTCCACCCTGCATTATACAGCTGTGGAGTAGTGATTGACGACTGACAACAACCTCTTGCGTTGAACACACATGCTTCAAAATTGTACAACGTGGTAATTCTATTAACCAATGTTCTGGCATAACTTTCAGCAGAACCTCCCGTAAGACCATGCAATATGATTACCATTGGTTTATCATCATTAGACGACAAACGTGGATCATCAGGCTTGAAATACGAATAGCTCTCGGGCAAACTACGAGTCTTCTGCGATTCTGGAACGTAATTACCATCGATTTCAGGATTTAAACTCTTCACGGCGATGTCCAAAGTCCCAACACCATTATCAGGATACTTTAAAACCAGCCGCTTATAATTCACAACATCTATCGTCTTAAAAGGTTTATAAGCAGCATAAGCCGTTTGGAAATGCCCATTGATCAACATAGGATGCAGCATGGAAGCTGCTCCCTCTGAAAATTCTGGACTATATTTTTCAATCAATTGCTGCATCGAAACTGAGCCTCCAGCGAAACTTTCATCCTGCCATACCACCGGATGAAGCGGCAATACTTGCTTCACTCGCAGACAATTCGGCAGTATATCTCGCAACATATGAGGGCAAACCTTTTTCTTTCTACCTGTCGAAACCAACTTGATTAATTTGAAATTTTACCGCTACTCCAGGGTCCTTTATTTCTATAGAACACCGATGAGATGAGCCTTGTACTATCCAATCAATACCTTGATAATTGATAACATATTCTTAGATATGGAAAATCTTAAGACTCGGGGATAATCCGTTTTTTCCCGAACGAGCCAAAAGATGGCGCTCGCAAAAACTATTTTATCCGAAGAGCGACGGAACTCGGAAAAATCGAGGCGGCTGTTGCTACCACCCACGATGGTTACGGATCAATCCCTATTGTATTTATTTTCCGGGTCCATTGTTGGTAGTTTTTCCGAAGTTCGAAGTTCGAAGTTCGAAAAGCAGCCTTCGGAAGAGTTGAATTAACACCGACCTCGTGTGCGTGTTGAAGTAACAGAAGGTTCAGGGTGTTTTGTAAGCCAGTCCTGTAATGGGTTATATAAAATGGTTTTGTTTATTCGATGAAGAATTTTAAGTTTGTCTTTGGATGGCTTTTCTTTAAGTATTCAAGAGACTAATTATAATAAAATAGATGCCGGGTTTAATAGGATCCAATAGTTCGGAAGAGACACCTCATGAGAGATCCGATCAAATTTCTGAAAAAGATGTAGATTTATACGGGGCACAGGGTGCTTCTGAAGGGCAGAATGGAGCACAGGATAGTGATGAACCGGTAGATCCAAGAAGTTTGGATTGGGAAGGTCCCGATGATATGGAAAATCCACATAATTGGCCAAGTTGGAAAAAATGGTACACGACAATGACAGTGGCTATGTTGTGTCTTGTGGTGACAATGGGATCTTCTTTGTATGTTTCGGGTGTTCCTGAGATGGTTCTTCGTTATAAATATAATCAAACTTTAGCAATCTCAGGTCTAACGTTTTATTTGCTGGGTTTATCGACAGTCATTGGAGCTCCGTTGAGTGAAGTCTTTGGTCGTAAGCCGGTGTATCTGTTTTCGCTTCCAATTTCGATGTTATTTACCATGGGTGTTGGTTTATCTAATGGCCATATGAGAATCGTTTTGCCTTTGAGATTTCTTTCTGGGGCATTTGCATCTCCAGCACTTTCCGTGGGGTCTGGAACCATCATGGATATTTTCGATATGGATCAGGTTTCGGTTGCGATGACTTTCTTCTGTGTGGCACCTTTCCTGGGGCCAGTGATTAGTCCTATCATGGGTAGTTTCGCTACAGAGAAACAGGGCTGGCGTTGGTCTCAATGGATTCAATTGATTGCTGGAGGGTTAATCTTACCTTTCATTGCGATTATGCCAGAGACACACAAAGGTGTTATCTTAAGAAAGCGTGCCAAGAAGAATAAGGTCAATTTGAAATCTTTTGGTAAGGAGGAACAGAAGGCATTCTTGAAAACTACTTTAACTATTACTATTTTCCGTCCGCTTAAAATGTTGGTTGTTGAACCTATTGTGTTCGTCTTCAGTATCTATGTTTCGTTCATCTTTGCAGTGCTATTTGGATTTTTCGAAGCATACCCCGTCATTTACCGTGGTGTATACAAAATGAATCTAGGTGTCTCTAGTTTGCCTTTCCTAGGTATTGGTATTGGTTTGTGGATGGGATCATGTTTCTACATGTTTTTGGATCGTAAGTACTTGTTCCCCAAGGCACCCGAAGGAACTCCAGATTTGACCTTGGAAGAGAGGGAATCAAAGAGAACAACGCCTTACAGAGGACATAGAGACCCAGTAACCAATCAATTGCTGCCTGTGGTTCCCGAGCAATTTTTGTTGGCATGTAAATTCGGTTCGATCGCTTTGCCGGTTGCACTATTTTGGCAAGCTTGGACTGCCAGGCCCGATGTTCACTGGATGGCCCCAGTGGCAGCTGGTGTTCCGTTTGGTTTCGGTTTGATTCTTATCTTCTTCAGTGTCATCATCTATTTCTCGATGTGCTATCCGCCATTATTTGTGGCATCATGTCTGGCGGCCAACTCCCTGTTAAGATACGTTACTAGTAGTGTCTTCCCACTTTTTACCATTCAAATGTACGAAAATTTGAAGATCAAATGGGCCAGTACTCTATTCGCGCTGATCTGTGTCGTTATGATTCCTATTCCCTGGATATTCGAAAGATGGGGTGGTAAAATTAGACAAAAATCGATGTTTGGTTATTCAGCAATGATCAGGCAACAACGGGAAGAAGAGGATGCAGGAGAAGAAGGGTCAGATGCTGCCACATTGAGTAGAGTGAGCACACTTAGAAGGTATGACGATTTGCATTCTCTGGCTCCTTCCAAGAAAGATAATGGGGCAGATCGTCCTTTACAAATGACACGAACTCGTACAGCTCCTCAAGATTCAATTTATGAGCAAATTGGTGATGGTGATGGTGATGGTGATGGTGATGGTGACGATAAATTCGCAGATGCCGCTTCAAACATAGTATGATAACATTATTTAATACCCCAAAGTTCGATTAGATAGAATTTATTAATCCAGTGATATCGAATTGCCGCAGGCTTGTTCTGAATAGCAGCTATCTTTTCTTTCAACCAAACTTTCCACCTGGTGAAGGTTTTTTTAGTATTAATGTTTAGGTTGACAAACTCAAAATGTAAATCATCTTTAAGAAACAGACTGAAATCAACTCAACCATGGCATCAAGTATACCGACCATTGTATTTACATGCCTGGCTGTACTTATGTCGATTCTTAGAAAGTACAAGCCTTTTAGGGATTGGGCAAGCTCATTGTTAGAGACTTCACTTTCGGACTACTTTCTGCCGTCTAAACAGGCTATTGTAGCGACACCAGAATTCAAGGTGGGAAAACCTTCCAATCGATTCAAGGGAACCAAGGGCATCACACTTTATGAATTAACACAGTCTCTAACGCAATTACGAGAGTACTTTGCGAGAGCCCAAAGACAAAACGGCGTCATCTTCAATCGAGCAAATGAGTTGAATGAAGAGTCATTGGAACAATTGAGGGAAATCTCCTATTTTACTAAGATCCAAAAGGTAAATAAGAGCATTGAGGAGAATAACAAAGTTCTAGAGGCTGTAATAAAACATGTTCTCGACAAACTGGTCAAGTGCAACATCGCTGATTCGGAAGATGAGACCCTTCCAGATCAGCTCAAGACAATATGTGCAGACATAGGCTATCACTTAAATGAAAACAATGAATTGAGCTTTACCGGTGATGCTGTAATCCTCTCAAATTCTAAGTCCAATCAAGGCAGTGTGAATGAGGCTATTGGTCATTTATGCAGAGACTGGAGCGCTAATTTCGAATGCGAAAGGCAACCCATCAACGATTTTGTTCATGAAAGAATTACGGAGAGGGTCAATATATCGAATGAAAGCAAAACTTTGGTCGTTGTACCTGGAGCTGGAGTCGGCCAATTGCCTTTCTTCATAGCTAAAAGCTTCCCACATTGCCAAGTCGACTCCGTCGAATGGTCTTCTTTGATGTATATATTCAATGAATTTGCGTTGGGCCATGGACAGGATGTCAGAATCAGACCATTCGCGCAGCATTATTCTGGTAGCCTCGATACACAGAGCCAAATCCGAAGTTTCGAAGTACCTTTGAGCAAGATTAAGAGACCGGCCAATTTGGCCTCATATTGGGGAGATTTTCGCCAGTACACGACCAACACCGAGCATTATGACCAGATAATCGTCTGTACTGCCTTTTTTATTGACACAGCTGAGAACGTATTTGAATATTTGGAAGCAACTGAGCAATTAAGCGCTCACTGCAAAACACTACATTGGATTAATGTCGGTCCTCTAAAATACGGCACAAGGCCTCTAGTGCAATTCACTGCCGATGAACTCAAGAGACTGCGTAAGGTAAGAGGCTGGAAAGATCTTGTTGAGACACGCACCACAGATTACAAAGAAGGCTTGAATGGATATTTAACCAATACTGAGTCTTTATATCAGGGCTATTACGGGTTACTTAAATTTCACACGGTTTTCGATAAGACATCTAATTAAATTACTAGCTCTTAAAAATATTATCACCTTTGTTTATTTGAAGCTTTTTATCTTGACCTCCACTGATAATGCCAACATCCTTTGCCCATCTGACGGCGAAAACCTTATCGTTGATACCTTTTTGAACCGATGGATCCTCTCTAGTGATAGTGTACATAGGAGACGTTGCTCTGACGTCCCAAACTTTGACCGTACCGTCATGAGATGCCGAGCATAGCATGTATTCATTCTCGGGGCAAGTGTCCAGGGACACAACAAAGTTCTTATGACCAATTAGTTGTTGTTGAGTAATCTTTGCAGAAGAGTCAACACGTAGATCATGTAGAGTAATGTGTCTTGCACTAGAACCACACGCGAGTAAATGTAGACTAGGCAATTGAACCATTGAGAGTAACGAGTACGAGGTAGTCTTTGTGTCGACACAACGTGCTGTCACCAAATCCCAAGTCTTTATTGTGTGATCCTGCGAGACCGAGTAACCCACAGTGTTGTCAGTCAGGTCGAACTTAGCTTGTTCGACTGGTCCCGTATGGGACTGTAACAGCGACAAAGGACCACGTCTTCTGATGGACCCATCCTTCATTGACATCTTTCTTCTCTTTCTTGCAGCGGTAGAGATCTTGTTGTTGGTACTATTTGTGAGTTCTTCCATGGGGTCGACTGTAATCATTTCTTTGTAAATCGTAGACCAGAAACCAATAGAGTTATCATATGAACCAGACAAAATTCTCGAGTTATTCGAGACATCAACGGATACCACTGGTGCCTTGTGACCTTCAAGAATAGCCAAAGTCTTACCTTCCTCAATATTTTCCTCATCATCATCATCCTGAACAACTTGGTCGTGCTTAGTCTTCCATAGACGCAACGTACGGTCATTACCTGCAGAAACCAATCTTGTGTCTGAGATGTATTTCACTGCACGGATAGGACCTGAATGACCACTATATTGCTTATCAACTTTACCTGATAGATTCCAAGTTCTCACAATCCCATCATAAGAACCATTTATAATGTGTTTGTCACCGACGTCGATAGAACTTATCCAGTCCTCGTTATTGAAACTTGCCAGATAAGAAGGCGGAAGCACAGCTCTTGTATATTCCACGTTCAATGAACTTTCACTAGACAAACCTTTCCTGGTTAGATAATCTTGCAAAGAAGTACGCAAAAGCTCACCATCGATCAAAAAGTCAAATGGGACAGCAGTTTCCAACTCCAAAAGATGGTTAACGATCTCAGACAGACCGTATCTTTTTAGTGAAATTGGAGCATAGATGGGCGTATCCTGAACATGCAATGATTCATCCTGCTCACGGGTGAAAAACTTCAATCTAACTTGTGATTTATCCTCAGTCATCTTCAACAGTACTTTTCCACTACTTAGAACAGCCTAGCGAACTATGTTATGACCTCTTAATTCTCTCGATGAGATGAGATGAGATGAGATGAGATGGTAATTTTTCAAAATTTTTTCAGTATACACTACATCTGAAAAAATTTCAATAAGAAACTACTAATAAAGACGTTTAATGGCTATCTAATTGAGTTGTCTCACTTGCGCAGTTACCGACCAGAGCCATGGGAAGGGTATTTTACTACCACAAATTACCCCGGACAGTATGAGGACGCTCATGAGTATAAGTTATAAATTTACATTATTCTAGCCGTTCTTTTCCCCTCTGATCATCTACGACTAACAAGATGGCACAGTGAATAGAAGGCATTCGTATCACCTTCTTAAAAACTGTAAAGAGAGATTAGAAAGAGAGATAAAGTAGTTAAGAAGTTGTTAAAAGCTTTTAGTTTTTATAGTCTAAATTTGCTAGACCATCACCCGGCTTTGAAAGCATTTAGGGCTAAAATTTGCCGCCGACAACTCCAGTAGCACTGTAATAATGCTTCAAGAGGTTAAGTTCCTTACGAGCTACTTGTGTGCTCCAGGAAATGGGTCAGTGGTTGGATGGCTCTCTAGAGAATAGATCAGAGTTTCCAGTGAGGCAGAAAATATTCTTTTGGAGTATGATGATTTGCTACCTAACAGTGGATGAGGTCTAAGGGAAGAAATTAGAGAAAATGGACCACTGCCGTAGCTGAAAGTTTACTACAGCTCAAGGTAATGATGAGAGGATCCATTATAGCTATTATTCGGTTTAAGAGTTTCGGGGAACAGTGGAAAAACTGTTAAAGTTACATCTAATGAAGATCTCGAGTCGATATAACAATAAGGCATTAAAACGGAGTACTAAAGAGGATTTGAAGAAGTATACTGCGAAGCTAGAGAATACCATTGATATTACCGCCGACATCACGTGATGTATACGGTTCTCGAGTCTTTCCTTTTGCCGAGTGAAAAATTTCAGTATGACTCTCATATTTCAATTACCGCCCTGGTAATAATTCACCAATATTCATCACTATTGACCTTTTCAAGAGTTAAAACTTTCAAGATGGCTTCGTCAGTATCAGGTCCTATCCCATTACCAGAATCGCGTTATGATCTTTCCACTTACTGGGGAAGAGTGCGTCATTGCATGGAAATCGTGGACCCCACCATGTTGTTGACCACCTCCAAAGACCTGGCTCATGCAAGAGAGATCGTGAGTGCTTATCGTCATGGTGAATTGAAGGAAACTACCCCAGAATTTTGGCACGCAAAGAAGCAGTTGGATTCCACGGTGCATCCAGATAACGGTGAAACCGTGGTTTTACCGTTCCGTATGTCATGTAATGTCCTATCAAACTTGGTTGTCACTGCAGGTATGCTTACGCCAGGTTTGGGCACCGCTGGTACACTCTTCTGGCAATGGGCAAATCAATCTTTGAACGTCGCTGTGAACTCTGCTAATGCAAATAAATCACACCCAATGTCTACGAAGCAGCTGATAACGAATTATGCTGTCGCTGTGAGTGCATCGTGTGGTGTTGCAGTTGGTCTGAATAAATTGGTTCCAAGATTAAAAAATTTGAAACCACATACAAAGTTGATTTTGGGTCGGTTGGTCCCATTTGCCGCCGTTGTGAGTGCAGGTATCGTTAATGTGTTTTTGATGAGAGGTAACGAAATTACGAAGGGTATTTCCGTTTTCGATTCTAACGGTGAAGAAGTCGGCAAATCTAAGAAAGCCGCTGTCATTGCCGTTGGTGAAACCGCTCTCAGTAGAGTCATCAACGCTACACCCGTTATGGTTATCCCACCATTACTCCTTGTCAGATTACAAAGATCCCTCTTAAAGGGTAAGTCTCTGGGGGTTCAAACAGCTGCAAGCCTCGGTGTCATCGCTTGTACGGCTTTCGCAGCTTTACCCTTCGCCTTGGCACTCTTCCCACAAAGACAAGCCATCCACCTAAACAAATTAGAATCTGAATTGAAGGACAAAAAGGACAGGGATGGTAAACCAATCGAATTGGTTTACTTCAACAGAGGTATGTAAACTACTCCCATGAAAGCTTATAGAATTATAGATGCAACAAATGTGAAGTTCAAATTTCTATCAAATTAAGTACCAAGAGTCTATTTAAACTATCCAAGGCAGTGGGCATTTCCCAGGAAGTAAAAATTCATCCAAATGCTTTTTGTCCATCTCTCCGTTAAATATCTTGTAAATGCGTTCAAGGTCTTGGTTGCCGATGACCTCGTTGGGCAAGAAACTACACCCGACTCCACCAAGTTGAGTCTGGTACAACTCATACCCATGTTCCGTTTCCAACTTCTCTCTGAACTCTTCGATCGCTAATCCATTTGCATCCTTCGTTAACATTGTGAGAGCACAACCACCTCCACCAGCTCCAGTTAGCTTGGTTGAACCAATTCTCAAAGTATCGCTTAACGATCTGACAATTTCCAAACCTGGATGAGAAACGCCAAGGGCCACTAACAAACCATGGTTTACTCGAACTAACTCTACCAACTCTTTATGATTTTCGTCATTCAGAGAATCCAGGATCTCCGCGCCTCTGATAGCTAGTTGTCCCATGGCTACAAGAATGGGCTTGACGATATTCGGTTGCCTCGAAACGAGATCCCTAACGCTTGAGACAAGGTTCTTGGTAGAACGTGGAATTTTGGTGTAGGTCAATAGCATGGGCACCTGTGGAAAATCCTCGACAAACTCGAAGTTGGTAGCGCCGTCCATCTCTCTCTTGAACAATACTGCATTACCGTATGTTGCCACTGCGTTATCAATACCAGATGGTGTACCGTGTATACACTTCTCACACACAAACGACCACTCATTAATTAGTTTCTTGTCCTGTACCGAAAATTCATTGCTGGAGTCGATCACACCATTCAACCTGGTCATCGCCAACACCAAAGCCACCGAAAGTGATGCACTCGATCCCAAACCAGCTCCAATTGGTAAGGTAGACTTAACAGTAAATCTCACACCTCTAACTTCTGGACATAGGCACAAGTACAAGTATGAGAAGGAGAATGCCGCATGATAAGATAGGGAATCCTTCAATTCCGAATGCAAAACTTTTAAAGCTGCAACCAATTTGCTCGATAGCTCTCTAGTATTCGAACGGGCCTCATCCAAAGCCTCCCGATTCTCCAAAATACTACGAAACTCATCATGAGACCACTTGTGCTTGAATTGGATGTCGGGAAAGTCCAGCTCTACCGCGTTGGAATCCTCATGTTTTGAGACTAAAAGATAAGTTCTCAGAGAAGAGACACTAGCAGCAACAGCAGGCTCACTATAGACAGCTGAATGTTCACCAAAGATGATAACTTTACCGGGTGCCGATGTCAAGAAAGGTAAGGACATAACTTCACAAAAAAAACCAATTGAGCTCTGGCAAAAAAACCACTAAAAACCAAATAGCCAAAAGAACTCCTAACGATTCAATTGAGTCCCCAAGGCCTGTACAACCAACACGACCGGCTCTTTTAGTTCGTTGAATATTTCAAACTCAATTAGAATTTCATCTTCGAAGAAGCGGGTCGCACTATACGTGCAAAAAATAGTTAATGGCTGCAAATCACTGAAGGGATATAAGAAACATAACCACTTTAGCAACAGTAAAACAGATTAAAAAGCTTCATTCAGCTCGAAGAAACTAGTCTTCTGAGATCACGGTTATTGATTTGCTATAAAAGTTGATAAATGCAGGAAAAGCAGGAAGCGATCTTCCGCTCAGCGGACATGTCGCTTGTCCAGCTGTATATCCCTCAGGAAATAGCTAGAGAGACTGTTTATACTCTGGGACAGCTTGGTTTAGTGCAGTTGCGTGATATGAACACTAAAGTTCGTGCTTTTCAGAGAGCTTTTGTCGATGATATTAGAAAATTAGACAATGTCGAGAGGCAATATCGTTACTTCTACAAGCTTTTGAACAAGCATAAGATAAATTTGCTAGAAGTGGAGCTTCCTGAGGAGAATGGGCTTGTTGAGCTAGCACCAGGGACCGGCAAGATTGACGATCATGTGCAGAATGCTTCGTACCTTGAGGACCGTTTGGTGCAGATGGAAGAGGCTTCAGAGCAGTTGGAGTTGCAAAAGACTGATTTGGAGCAGTACAGATTCTTGTTAAAATCTGGTGATCAATTTTTCTCTAAGGATATTCAAGCCGGTGTTGGTGCTGCACCAGATAACGATGACGAAGAGATGAATGTCGGAGCTGCGTTGCCTTCTTCTGTCAACTACGTGACCGGTGTCATTTCGAGACAAAAAGTTGGCATTTTGGAACAAATCTTATGGAGGGTTTTGAGAGGTAACCTTTACTTTAGGCACGTTGAATTGGCAGAACCAGTTTATGACGCCAAGACCAAGGGAAAAGTTTTGAAAAACGCATTTATCGTATTCTCACATGGTGACTTAATTCTAAAGAGAATTCAAAAGATAGCTGAATCGCTGGATGCTACGTTGTACGACGTCGAATCATCTGCAGAGGCTAGATCTGCACAGTTAAGTCAGACGAATCAAAGCCTAGGTGATTTGAACACTGTTTTGGAGACAACGTCGACCACTTTGGACAGTGAACTATATGCTATTGCCAAGGAACTAGACTCCTGGTACCAAGACATCTCGCGTGAAAAGTCTGTATACGAGACTTTGAACAAGTTCAATTTTGATGTGAACAGAAAGACCCTTATTGCAGAAGGTTGGGTCCCAAGAGACCAACTGCTTATTTTGCAGGATAAACTGGGCCAAATGACGGCCAAACTGGGCAACGACGTTCCATCGATCATTCAGGTGTTGGAAACTAATAAGACTCCACCTACGTTCCACAGAACTAACAAATTTACAGCTGGTTTCCAGAGTATTTGTGACTGTTACGGTATTGCTCAATACCAAGAGATCAATCCTGGTTTGCCCACCATTGTTACTTTCCCCTTCATGTTTGCCATCATGTTTGGTGACTTGGGTCACGGTACTTTGATGGCTATGGTTGCCCTTGTCCTTGTTTTGAATGAAAAGAAAATTGACAGAATGAAAAGAGGTGAAATCTTCGATATGCTGTACGGTGGTAGGTACATTGTGCTGTTTATGGGTCTATTTTCGATGTACACAGGTTTCCTATACAACGATATCTTTTCCAAATCAATGACTTTGTTTAAATCCGGTTGGAAATGGCCTGAACACTGGGAAATTGGTGAGGCGATCACTGCGCACCAAGTGGGCACTTACCCAATTGGTCTCGATTGGGCATGGCACGGAACTGATAATGCGCTTCTTTTTGCAAACTCTTACAAGATGAAGCTTTCCGTGCTTATGGGATTCATCCACATGACTTACTCGTACTTCTTTTCTTTGGCTAACCACATTTTCTTCAACTCCTGGATCGATATTGTCGGTAACTTCATTCCAGGTCTATTGTTCATGCAGGGTATCTTTGGTTACTTATCGGTTTGTATCGTTTACAAATGGGCCGTGGACTGGGTCAAAGATGGTAAACCTGCTCCTGGTCTATTGAACATGCTGATTAACATGTTTTTGGCGCCAGGTAAGATCGACGATGAGCTTTATCCACACCAGGCAAAAGTACAAGTGATCTTGCTACTTGTGGCTTTGCTATGTATTCCATGTTTGCTCATTATCAAACCTTTGCATTTCAAGCTCACTCACAAAGACCACGAGCTTGTTGCCACCGAAGACGAGTTAGAAGTTGAACAACTACTAGGTAACGACGAACTTGCTGATAGCGATGAGGAGGAAGGTGAAGAACATGCTCATGACGAACAATTCAGCGATGTTATGATTCATCAAGTGATCCACACTATCGAATTCTGTCTGAACTGTGTGTCGCATACCGCCTCCTATCTACGTCTGTGGGCTTTGTCATTGGCTCATGCGCAACTGTCTAGTGTTCTGTGGACTATGACCATTCAGATCGCTTTCGGTTTCACCGGTGCTGTCGGTGTCTTTGCAACCGTATTCCTATTTGCGATGTGGTTCGCATTGACCTGTGCCGTGCTTGTCGGTATGGAAGGTACTTCTGCCATGCTGCATTCTTTGCGTTTGCACTGGGTCGAGTCGATGTCCAAGTTTTTTGTCGGTGAGGGTTTGCCTTACGAACCATTCATTTTTCAATACGCAGAACTTGGTGCAGAAGCACCTGCAGGACCTGTGTAGAGTTGCGAGCTTAGAGACTTATATACAAATCATTTATAAAAGACACTAAATCAACAACCTATCAACCTGAACGAGCACCGAAGGAATTCAACTTATCTAGGAAAATGTTGCTTGTTCTGAGATAAATATGAATTTAGATCATCGAAAATTTGTCGGGATAAAAGTAAGCTCTACAGAATAGAGCTCAAGACAACTACGGAATCTCGATGAGCCCAAAATGTCTTCAGTTAGCTTACTTTGCATCGCATAGTAAATGAATAATCTAAAAAGTCATATCTGACTCAATAAGCCGTGTTACAACAAAAAATATGCTAACTTTCTAGATGGTTAACTACTTCAAAATTTCGTCTCCATTCTATTCATGATTTGCTTAATAAATACTTGTGTAGTGTAAAAATGCCAAGAATTCGAACGAGCCTTTCAAACAGCTTAAATTCAGATGTAGGCTCCGATCCCATTGATAGTATGACCTAAGCTAGTACTGTGAGTAAAGAACGTCAAAAAGAAATCGCAGCCCATCATAATATTAGTTGAGGTTGTAGAATAAGCTGCGGCAAAACGCTCAAATCACAATCATTGAGTGGGGTTTCGAATTCTAACTGTACTGTTGTTTGCTCAATACTCGGTAGACGAGCTGTTCAGCAGAACAAGAATCTTTTGCATTACTCTCAATAAAACTACAAAACGTTCATCAATACAATCAATTGTTTCATCATAAACCCATGAAGGTCTTACTGACTGGAAAATTGAGTGAGCTATGTTAGAGAAATAACGTTCGTTATACGAGAAATGGCTTACAAGAAAGCTTCTAGATCGAATACAAGTTATAAAAATTCATGTGATTCTGTGATTCGAAGACTACTTATCTAGGCATTATTGATCGTTTTGTCTTTATTGGATCTGATTTACAGAATCATTTGCGAGTATATATTAACAACATATCTCTCAAAAGATAAACGATTAACCAATCCTAGACTTGCCAAACCATAGCATTACAATCAATTGCAACAACAACACATAGGCAAGCTCAAATACCCTCAATACCAAGAGAACAGCAAATCATGAAGAGATCAATGCATGTCTGCCGCTTGTCCCATTGAATTTTTAAATAATTTTTCAATATTATTTAATTTTCGCAATCTAGAGTTGTGACTCTTAACGTTAAAAGAGCACAATATAGCGAGCCGAGACTCAATTCCCGGTTCTTGGCAGCCCTACAGACCGATTTTAACAGCCGGTACTTCTTGACCACTAAAATCTCACCAATTGAGCTCCGGGAAGGCTGAAAAGTTTTCATAAATCACAACCACATCTAAATAGCGCCAATTAAACCCTGCCCGGCTCGCAGTGTATTCAATAGACTGAAGAAGTGGTCATAGAGAGTGTATTATTCTACAGCTTGACTGGTAGCGCCGCACCGTCCGGGTCACAAGGCCTTCCGAGAGTTTTAGCAGCTAAATGGCTCGGGACCTAGAGCTCGAGGTGTGTCGATCACGCCGTTGCTAGGCGATCTATTGCTCGTTGCAGGTTGTTGTTCTTGGTATTTGGTCTATTGAAGTATACCAGTACCAATTTATCTACTCAACAGTTGAAGCCTTTCTGTTAAGTTTACTACTGTTCAAGAGGGGTAAGATGCCTAATTTACTATCGCGAAATCCATTTCACCACCATGAGGGTGATGGTGGTTTGACTAGAAATTCCAGATCGATTTTGAATTTTATGAATCGTCGACAGAGTAATGATTCTGTAAAGAGTGATAAGTCATCCGACTCTCTTCAGGCCCATTTTACGCATGCTCATGAGCAAGCCACGGCGACGTCTACGACGTCGCCAAGGCCGTCTCATTCGATGGCTGAATTGAAACGTTTTTTTCGTCCCAATGCTCACCGTAAAGGTCGTTCTCCTGCACCTGCTGCCCTTCATAATCATACAAAACCTAATGCGGAGCATCATGTTCATACGCAATCGGCAATACCGCCTAGCTCGGATTCTACACTTTCCCTGTCCAACAACGTTAATATCTATCATGATGATGCCATCTTGGCGCAAAAATATGGTAAAATGGGGAAACTTTTAGGTGCCGGAGCAGGTGGATCTGTGAAAGTGCTTGTAAGACCTACTGATGGAGCTACTTTTGCCGTTAAGGAGTTTAGGCCTAGGAAATCTAATGAATCTGTGAGAGATTATGCGAAGAAATGTACAGCAGAGTTTTGTATTGGGTCCACACTTCGTCATCCTAATATTATCGAGACTCTTGATATTTTCTCCGATTCCCAACAGAATAAGTATTACGAGGTGATGGAATATTGTCCTGTGGATTTCTTTGCGGTCATTATGACTGGTAAGATGTCCCGTGGTGAGATAAATTGTTGTCTAAAACAGCTGACTGAGGGTGTCAAGTACCTTCATTCGATGGGGTTGGCTCATAGAGATTTGAAACTAGATAACTGTGTGATGACCGCAGACGGAATCTTGAAATTAATCGATTTTGGTAGTGCGGTAGTGTTTAGGTATCCGATGGAGACAGAGGTGGCTATGGCTCATGGTGTGGTCGGAAGTGATCCATATTTGGCACCTGAAGTACTGAGTTCCACGAAACGTTATGATCCACAATGTGTTGATGTTTGGTCCATAGGTATTATTTTCTGTTGTATGATGCTAAAAAGATTTCCATGGAAGGCTCCAAGGGATTCAGATGAAAATTTCAGACTCTATTGTATGCCTGATGACTGTGAACATGACTATGTAGCATCGGCAAAACATCACGAAGATCTGCTGAAGGAGAGGAGGGAGAGACGTGAACACGAAAGACATCATACGCCAGCCCACGAACAGGAACCCAGTAGCGAAAAGGTAGAGAATAACGTAACAAAACAAGAAAACAAAGAAACAGAGAAAGAAAAGGAATCAAAACCAGAAGAGGCTAACCATTCACAATCCGAAAAGGTTGGAGAATCAGAGAAGGAGTCAAAACCAAACGAGCCTAACCATCCACACTCCGGAAAGGCTGAAGAACCAGCTAAAGATGTTCATATACAAGATAAAGAGGATAACCAAACATCAAAGGAGCCTGAAAAGAGTGTAGCCGAGAAGGTAAATTCACGTACGCACGACTTGAAATCTGTCGCTTCTCATAAATCCGGAGCAAGTCATCACAAGAAAGTTATACATGGACCATACCGTCTGTTACGTTTACTCCCCCATGCTGCAAGACCTATTATGTCCCGTATTCTGGAGATCGATCCCAAAAAGAGGGCAACTTTGGCCGATATGTACGCGGATAGTTGGTTCAGTGAGATTGCATGTTGCACAATGAGCCCAACAAAACAAGTCATAAGAGCACCAGGCCATCATCACACTTTAGTTAGGGAAGAGGACGCTCATCTCGAGACTTACAAAGTATAAATCAACCCTGTCTCCTCGATGCGCCATGTATAAATGTAATGAACCTATATATCAAGACTTGCTACTCACAGGTTACTTCTCCAAGACTGATAGATTTTTTTGTCCAATTGCTTATTACCAACAAGGCCACTATAATTCAATATCGCCACATTATTGACACCCCATTTCTCGACGAAGAGTTGGCCACCGCCAACAGTAACTGTACCATCGAACCTAAAAGACCAATATGCAAATAATCTCCAAATTAACAAGCGTCTTCCCTCTTCCTCATTAACCATCTTATTCAAATCTTCATCTGCTGAGAATAGCTGTCTCTCAAATATGCAATTGACTAGTTCTTTTCGACTTAGCAGAGTCGGATTGTCATCCATGATATCTTTCAATAGAAACCAGTCGTCAATGAATAAATACTGATGAATACGCATCAATGTTTCGGACGGATTTTTTCTGATGTTCATCGTATCGTAAATCTTCAGCTTCCATTTAGATATATGAGCCACAGGCGTGCGTCTTAGTATGTGAAATAACGAGCTTTTGGAAATGGTGTAAGGCGATTGATATTTTATAGGATTCCACGAAGTCACGTCATTAGTGTGTGTTCGGCAAACTTTCTGATATGCACCAGGAGTAAGGCAGTTGTGGGGTGCTAACTTTGGGAATACATAGCACACCACTGCTGTAAACTCTTCAAAGATCAAGGCTAGTATGAAAAATGTTGGTAACTTCCAAACCTGAGCACGTCTATGATACATTACAGACTGCTTCCTGGTCAAAGGCAGAGCAGTCGCGTCTTTTTTCTGACGTGTGGCGATCTCGTTAAACTCGATCAATTTGCACAGTTGAGTTACTAATGGTGTCTTGGGATCCAGTTCGCATTTCTCAACTAAATTTCTAGTATCCTTTGCCACTCGATAAGTATCTCGAAGTCCATCTTTGTAGTATTTCATCATATGCACTCCAAGACGAAACCATTGTGTCAGAGGTTTTCTCCATTGACTTACCTTATTATCCCTCATCACTTTGTCGAATATCTCTTGCTTGGGAAATACAGTCATTGGTAATGATTTATCACAATTTAAATGCTGGGAACCCTCATCACCATCTTCTACCACTTGAAATTGATTATCTTGGTACTTGCATTTCAAATTCTTCAACAACTCATTTGACCGTAAGCGTTCCTCGAGGGCATCGGTACCATCTATCAAAGCCGCTTTATGCGCCTGGGTCGAGTAACGAAGCAACTTTATCGTCGCACCACGGCCTAACATGAAATAAAGGGCTAAAAAAGACTCCTATGAAACTTTCTTGAGCCAATGTTTTCTGATCTGCAACTTCTAAGATTTTTCAATTTTCATATCTCATCAATCATTATCAATTATTTTACTTGATGCCAGTCGAACGACAAACAGCGTACTAATTTAGCTTGATGTGAATTTGTATAGATGCTATAGATTGAAATTGCGTAGCAATTAGTCTAGCCTCGCATTTATCTGGAAATCTGGCGTGGGCAAGCTTGCTGATCCCTTTTAATTATTGTTTGCATAGCAAATAAGGAAATTCTACCTGCCATTTTCCTTTAATACTTCATCTGCTTTTTTATGGCCGTTTGGGCATCCTGTAATTCCTCATTCCCCTGGTAGGACTTGATGTATTCTTCTAAATTTTCCTTAAATTCAGCGATTTTTTTGTACATAGTAGGAAGCAACTTCTCAGTATCTTGCTGAACTTCTTCTTGCTTCTTTAAATCATATGGATCAACATCTTTATCTTTCTTCAATTTTTCAACATGGGCTGTCTGATCTTTCAATTCTTGTTGATAATAACCTTCTTCCTTGACAAGTCTCTGTAGTGCCCTAACCTTGATCTCCAATTGAGATGGTGACATGACTTTGAAACGATAACGAGGGTTTAAAAGGTATCAAATAGCGGTGCTATATCAGCAAAGTGCTATATCTAATGGCGAACTGGTTGACTAGAGAAGCCTAACGTGAAGAATGATCGTTTACTCGCTATATGCCTACTTCCAATACTACAAGAGTCCATTGGGACCATTGAGCCCTGCCCAGTGGTCCTTTAAATTTGTTACTTATCGCTGTATATGCTACTGCTGCAACTGGCTATTTCAATGGACTCGATCTTTCTTTGTAGAAGTTGAACTTCGGTCAATTTCAAAGTCTCAGGTTCGTCTGCTTCAGACAACTTTTTGTCTTCATCGTCGAATGTGAAAGTCTTTGGAATCAGTTCGATCCTATGTAATCTTACCGGCTGTATGTCGTGTACTGCCTCCGTGTCTGCGCGTTCAATGAAAGGACTGTTGGTAAATCGGAGAGAATTGGTTGCCGTGACGTAGTGTTCATCGTCCAGTGCTTGACTTATTAAAGCACTGCCTAAGTCTGAGAATTCATCACCAGAACTCCAACGATCTGAAGAACTGGTCCCCGTATATTCGGGGCTTGAGATTTTTTCTGACATGACTGGCGATGGAGGACGTAGATCCACGTTAGTTGACTGAGCTACTTCAGGGTCATATATTGTTGGGTCAAGTACTGGAATTGGCTTCTTCGTAAGTTGTCTGTGACTTATGTGTTCAAGTACTCTATCGATCTCGGAATTCAGCAATTGTGGATGCCTATCCTGGCTAGCAGAACCGTAAGCCGATATTATTTCGTCATATAACTGTTCATTGCTGCTCATGGACCCATCATCATTTTTTGTAAAAGCACCTGTTTGAGGCCGTACCGTTATGGGCATAACAATTCGATTGGTCACAAAAATATTATCAATCTCATCCTCCGTAAGCAGCGGTTTGGGCACTTCTTCTGCCAGAGTGGGTAATGTCACCTTTGGAGGCTCTACCCTTCTTAGCGAAGGTTTCTTTGGTCTCTTCTTGAATGGTTTTTTTTTAAAATCATGCAAGAAAAGCTCTGGAACAGATTCCAACCGTTTTCTCAGCTTTATTGTACCACCAAATTTCCTAGAAATTCTACTGCCCAGCCCATAAGACACTGGTTCATCTACTTCGAAGCCATTCAAAGGAATATGTTGTAAGTCATCAGCCGTCAAAGTCAATGAAGAAGGCCGCACAAAATCGACACCCGATTCGACCCTCTCCCCCAGAAATTTCCTGGGCATTTTAGTTTGGTTAAGAGATGGCAATAAGGTTTCTCGAAAGAAACATCTTTAAATTTTTAAGATCTGGCACAAAGAATACCATTTTATATCGATCGACCAGCTAACATACACCCCGCTGGAACTTAAAAAACCACAAAAACGGCTGCACAATAATCACCCGCCATCATTAAATTCTGTAGAATATTACCCAATTCAATTGGAACTGTCAATTAATGTCACACCCATCTTTATTTCGAGGTTCTTTGGATCTGCGAAGGCTGGTAAATCATTTACTGCATAGAAATTCAAAAGGCTGGCAAGTCACGTGACGAGCTCATTTCACGTAGTTCACGCCTTGTTTCTCTTCCCAGTCTTTTAATGCCCTTTCCCACTCGTCATCCTTATCCACATCAATCTCCTTTTCCTGTTGTTTTCTTTCTTCGATTAGTTTTTTTTGTTGTTCGAGCTCGATCTTGTCGTACATTTCCTTGTTATCGATCCAGCGGTCTTGAATATCGTAATTCGCCAGCATGGCACCTTCTCGTGTGGCTTCTGCCCATACAGTATCGCCTCCAATCTCTGAAGCACCAAAGATGTAGCCATTCGCCTTGTCCACGACGCTTTGCAAGTTAATCATACTTTCTTTGTCGTCAACGCACAAAACTTCGAAGGAAACGAGGTTGAAATCAGCAACCATCTCACTAATGACTTCGGTGAGCCTCTGGTATTTCTTCGCGAGTACTCCCGAACTCTCTTGCTCGATGTATGGTTGTAAATACTCCAAGTCCTGCACTTCTGTGTAGTAATCAAGCCTGAAGGGCAATTCACCATACGATTTGAGCAGATCGATCTTGGAGAACACGTTAATCTGCGGCAGATCCATCATAAGCATGGAACGCAGTGCAAGCAAAACCACAGAGACGTACTGTGAGGGTGAAGTGATATAGTAACAGTCTGTCAAATTGACCACACAAAACCTTAGGGAAAGCTCTTTTTCTAGTCTCTTAAATATATGGAACAGTGAAGAATGATGTGTAAACAATTCAACCTGCCCAGGGCAATCAAACACGACATAAGCCCTCTCTTCCTGTACCAACGATTTGACCTGCAAGACAAATAAATCGAGAGACTGGTCCAAAGACTCAACCGCATACATTAGTCCACCATTCGGGCCCAATTGCTGTTGCTGCATGATCTCTTCCAAAGTAATAAAGTCTCGAATATCCACTGAACAAGGGTATGACAATCGATCGTTCGCCGGGTCCATATTCACTACTTGAACATGTCGGCCGACTGCGTTAAAAAACTGATGACACCCATTACAATAAGTTGACTTGCCCGATCCAGGCGGTCCTATCACAATCTGACCAAATGGCATTCCAGGAACGTTCTATACAGCTTCAATTGGTCCTATATTGGTTCATCTCATCGATCTTTGAAGTTTTATAATAATGAAAAATCACCGGTAACGGAAATTTAAAAGGGCCTTTAACTTGGGTGGCGATTCACATTGAATGAGACCAAGCTTTAAAAGCACCAATTGGCCTTTAGAGCAGTTGAATTAAGGCTTAAAAAGGATGTCAAGTAACCACGATAAAGTCACGGTTGCTCCGCTAGTTTTGCTGTCTGTTTTAGACCACTATCAGCGGACTAATACGCCGGAGAACAAGAGATGTGTCGGTGTGATATTGGGGGATGCTTCAACTGATACCTTCAGAGTAACTAACTCATTTGCATTACCATTTGAGGAGGACGAGAAGAACCCAGATGTGTGGTTCTTGGATCACAATTACATCGAAAATATGAACGAAATGTGTAAGAAGATTAACGCCAAGGAGAAATTAATTGGATGGTACCATAGTGGGCCTAAATTGAAGGCCTCCGACTTGAAGATTAATGACCTGTTCAAGAAATACACAAGCACAAATCCTTTACTGCTGATTGTGGATGTTAAGCAACAGGGTGTGGGACTTCCAACGGATGCATATGTCGCTATAGAGCAGGTAAAGGATGATGGTACTTCTACGGAAAAGACATTCATTCACTTACCTTGCACGATAGAGGCAGAAGAGGCAGAAGAGATTGGTGTTGAGCATTTGCTCCGGGATGTGCGTGATCAAGCTGCCGGAGGGCTGTCTATCAGACTCACCAATCAATTGAAATCACTAAAGGGCCTGCAAAGGAAATTGAAGGATATCGTTTCTTATCTGAACAAAGTCATTAACGGTGAACTGCCCGTGAATCACACTATCCTGGGTAAATTGCAAGATGTTTTCAACCTGCTTCCTAACTTAGGTTCTCCAAACGAGGATGAAATGAACTTGAAGAGCGCAGATGTGGTTAATTCCTCGAACAATTTACAAAAAGCATTGACCGTAAAGACCAACGACGAACTGATGGTCATCTACGTTGCTAATTTAGTCAGGTCCATCATAGCATTCGACGACCTGATCGACAACAAGATGCAGAACAAGAAGTTGCAAGAGAGGAAAGCTAAGGAGCATGAGGAAAACAAGCTTGAGGAAGAGAAGAAAACCATCAAAGAGGAAGAAAATGGGATAACTAGTACGTAAACCCAACTGATACATAGCCGAATCATGTAGACAAAGATCTTGTCAAATTTATTGACTTTTTAGCTTATAAGCTTCGTGTCTTAAGAACGAAATTTTTTATGCTAGTACTTAATTTCGAGAACAAAGGTAGAAGAGAAAGGTCGATAGAGGCTATTTGAGTTATCTGAAGTTTTAGCATTAGACGTTGCTAGCCACACGGCAGTTGGGTATTTATGTCTTTCGTTCCGGCTTATCGCCATTGTGTGGCTAAGGGCTTTACGACACGGTCCCTTCATTATACAAGTCCAACCAAATCATTGATTAATGTACGAATATCGTGGATTCGTGGTTTCAAGACAGCCGGAATTGCCAGTAACCAACATTTAAATACTGCTCCCATTGAATTTACACCGAATATCACTAAGAAGAAATGCGATAACGATATCACCGAAACAGCAGCCAAGGCTCTGAGATGTACTACTGATGTCAGTGATAGTAATAGTGAAGTGAAGCAAAATATACCGTTTAGCGTAAAAGCAGTGGATCCATCAGTAAGGAAAGCCCAACGAGAAGCTGTAGTTGGAAAGAGAGAGATATCATTGAAGAAGCGATTGATTGATCCCTATTTACAGCTGAGTAAACCAAGACTGACTATGCTGGTGATGTTAAGTGCTATTTGCTCATATGCTATTTCTCCCTACGCAGCATCGGTAAGTGAGCTCTTATGCCTAACGATAGGTACTACGCTTTGCTCAGCATCTGCAAATGCGATCAATATGGGTCGAGAACCAGAGTTTGACCGACAAATGATAAGAACACAGGCGAGACCAGTGGTCAGAGGTTTAGTGACACCTGTTCAGGCATATAAATTCGCAGCCATTGCTGGGACTGTGGGTACCTCAATTCTATATGTAGGTGTCAACCCCACAGTAGCGTTTCTTGGAGCTGCAAATATTGTACTTTATGCGTGGATTTACACTTCCCTGAAGAGAAAGCATATCATTAATACTTGGGTTGGCGCCGTGGTGGGGGCTTTACCACCCTTGATGGGATGGGCAGCAGCTAGCCCTCTATCTCATCCAGGCGCTTGGTGTGTTGCAGGTTTACTATATGCATGGCAATTTCCACATTTCAATACCCTCAGTCATAACATCAAGAATGAATATAAGAATGCGGGCTACGTGATGACCGCATGGAAAAACCCACTATTAAATGCCCGTGTCGCTCTACGGTATTCCCTATTGATGTTTCCGATTTGCTTTGGATTCTCTTATTTTGGGATAACTGATTGGTATTATCAAATCGATTCTGGAATAATAAATGCCTGGATGTCATTTTGGGCTTTCAAATTTTACTGGCAACAAAGACAAAACTACTCCAAGAAATTTATTAAAGAAGGATTAAGACAAGACAAGGGCTTGATCCTGGCAAATGTCTATGCTAGGAAGACATTTCTGGTGAGTGTGTTGCATTTGCCCGCAGTGTTAATCCTGGCCATTTTGCATAAGAAAGGACGCTGGGATTGGCTGTCCCAAGATAAGGAAGATTCAAAGGCTTTAAAAGCATGAGCTGATCATCATGTAAATAAAACGTCCGCCCACAAACAGTAATTTTCAAGCGACTAAATCGTGAATCCGGTGCTTAGAAGAAGGAGCAAATCATGATCTAACGTCGGCTTGAGAGGGCGTTAGGTTGCAATAGCTACAACTAATTTCATAGAATACAGCCTCTATGTATATAGGATAGTATGGCATTCTCAAAAATCATATTCAATATCAACTCTTGAAGTCGAATTGATGTCTACTTGCAAGTTCACATTATTATAAAATTATCTGTATATCAAAGGTCTAACGTTGGAAAAAATCTAACGTTGGAAAAAATCATCATCGCCGTATGCATCATCGTCCTCTTCGTAGTATTCTTCTGGATAGTCACCTTCTTCGTCACTATCTGAATCAATAGCTTCGCTATCGCTGTAATCCTCATCGGGCTCAAAATACATCTTTGTCAAAGTCTCTCCCTTCAAAGTGCTCTTGGCCTCCACTACAAAGGAACCTTCCACGTAACAGTTTGTCAGTTTACTTTTCTTCCCAATGACTGCATTTGGACCTACAATCACATTTTCTAGTAGAACTTCATCTTCAATCTTGACGCTTGGATGTAGGATGGAACCCGCAATTCGACAACGGTTGCCTATCACACAGTTAGCCCCAACGGCAGAGAGTTTAATGTTACTTCTCTCCAAAATGGTACATCCCGGTCCAACAATCGCATCAGCACCGATGGCAGAAGCAGAAGCAGTTGTAGTCTGTGCGTTTGAAGCCATTGTGTGTGCCTTAATTCTGAGTAGGAAACGGTTAGCCTCAGTGTATGCATTCAAGTTGTTAGCCCTAATGAAGGCACCGACTTCTGGCAAAATAAACATGCCAACTGTTTCTCTATTCTTAGAGTGTTGCCATGAGCGCCTAGCGAGGTCTCTAAACATTTTCCCCAATGATTTGTTGGCGTTAATCGGATCTTTGATCAGTTCATTATTGCTCTTGAAATAGTTTGGCTTGATAACACTTGCATTCTTTGCTGTAATTTCGTCCTCATCACCATCGTTCTTTGCGTTATCATTTTTTGGTTTCTTGTCTGACAAAAGTTGACACAACTCGTATGTGCAGAAATAGATCGAAGAGTTGACCAATTTCGTCGACACTGTGGCATTGGGGAACTTCCACAACAAATGCGTCCTGATTCGCAATGACTTCGATTTCTTGACCTCTTCAGTAGGATACACATCCAACAATACCGGTTGGAAATCTGTCTCCTCATTCTCAGAATACACCGTAAACGCCTGCTTATTCGTCTGCCTCTTATCTGCAATCTCCAACCCGTTTTTATAGTAAAAAGCCAAAGCTATATTGTTGGAATCCCGGTTCCTGTATTGTTCTATAAGGATCTGTGGTGGTATATCAGTGACAAAATCACAGGGCAACAGTACAAAATCGCCCTTTATCCTTTCGAGTAATTCCTTCTGGAAGCATTCTCCCGTAGTGGCAGCCTTAGAACCAATGAACTTGATAGGTTTCGGTGTTTGCAAATGATGCGCATGCGTAGATGAAGCTAGAGCTTTGGATAACACTCCAAACTGTTGTTCTCTCAACGAGATGAAATCTTGTAACCCCTCTTGAATTAGATCAACATCCTCACTCGATGCAACCACATTAATCTCCTTGAAATCGGCCTGATCGCACCAATTCAATACGTACTCGATCATAGGACGATTTCCAATGGGCAACAATGCTTTAGGCATTCCAGTGCCTACATGTTCCCTACCAGCATGGGAAAAAGGCTGAAGTTCAAGTCCTTCACCACAAAATATAAAAGCCTGCATTGCCAAACCTGATATTCAGCAAATGAACTGCTCAATGACAACAATTAACCGTCTTTTTAACAGGCGATGAGTTTGTGTAGAACTGCCAAATTTTTTCAGTTTTTCAATTTTTTAAAGCTTTAATTTAAAGTGAAGAAAGCATGTAAAGATAAAGAAAGACACTAAAGAGCACAACTAAACAGTCGTAACGGTCGTAGCTGAGGTCGGAATACATTGGGGAGCGATCTTGAAGAGTATTGAAAGGTACGCTTAAAGCCTATTGATTGATTTTTGATTTGTTACCCGGCTTGAAGGACTCTATAAGCAGGGAAAAGGGCCTAGGTTAGTAGAGATTCAGTGTATTTGCCACCCAGGAGTGGTTCAAAGTAAGAGATACTAGTTGTTTTAGATCAATTGAAGACTATTGCAAGATGAGTGAAGAGCGGGACCCTTTGATGGCCGCTTTTGAAAGCGAGGGACAGCAGAATGACCAAGTGAATGAAGCTGGCGGTAGTAATGAGGATCAACAGCAACAACAACAGGAGACTCCTGCACCAGTGGTAGATCCTGAACAAGAGGCCAGAGACAGGACCTTGAATGAATTTAAGAAGAAACTGATGGAACACAGAAGGTTTGATGACCAGTTGAAACAACGCCGTCAGACCATACGGGACTTAGAAAAGGCCTATGACAAGACAGAGAACGATATTAAGGCGTTGCAGAGTATTGGACAATTGATTGGGGAAGTAATGAAGGAATTATCAGAGGAGAAATATATTGTGAAGGCTTCATCGGGACCACGGTATATTGTTGGTGTGAGAAACTCTGTGGACCGTTCGAGATTAAAGAAAGGTGTTAGAGTTACTCTAGATATAACTACATTGACGATTATGCGAATTTTGCCTCGTGAAACTGACCCATTGGTTTACAATATGACAAGTTTCGAACAGGGCGATATATCCTTTGACGGTATCGGTGGGCTGACTGAACAGATTAGAGAGTTGAGGGAAGTGATAGAGCTACCTTTGAAGAACCCAGAAATTTTCCAAAGAGTTGGGATCCAACCACCAAAAGGTGTCTTGCTATATGGCCCACCTGGAACTGGTAAGACACTGTTAGCAAAAGCAGTAGCGGCTACTATCGGTGCTAATTTCATCTTCTCACCAGCTTCTGGTATCGTTGACAAATATATCGGTGAATCTGCTCGTATCATTAGAGAGATGTTCGCTTACGCTAAGGAACATGAACCTTGTATCATATTCATGGACGAAATTGATGCCATCGGTGGTCGTAGATTTAGTGAAGGAACTTCTGCAGATCGTGAAATTCAACGTACTTTGATGGAATTGCTGACACAGATGGATGGGTTCGATAATTTGGGTCAAACAAAAGTCATCATGGCTACCAATAGACCAGATACTTTGGACCCGGCTTTGTTGAGACCTGGTAGACTCGATAGAAAAATCGAGATCCCATTGCCCAACGAGGCTGGCAGGCTCGAGATTTTCAAGATCCACACGGTGCACGTCAAGAAGAGTGGTGAATTCGATTTTGAGGCTGCTGTCAAGATGAGTGATGGCTTCAATGGTGCCGATATTCGTAACTGTATCACCGAAGCAGGGTTCTTCGCAATTAGAGACGATCGTGATCATATCATACCTGAAGATTTGATGAAAGCTGTCAGGAAGGTTGCCGAAGTGAAGAAGTTGGAAGGTTCTCTAGATTATCAAAAACTATAGTAATAATGTAACTCATGTCTACTTAAACAGCTCTGAAATGCTGATCGAACTCTTGGGTCAAGTGTTGTCTCAATTTAGCAAACTTATTACTGAAATTTTGACTACAATATTGACAGATTAAATCGTGATTCTTCAAATATTGTTCTTCAGTTGCTTTAGGATCTGGTACTTGGTCTAGCGGCAACTTGTCCCAATTTACAAAGAAGTCCGTAGTAAAAGAATTATAATGCTTCTTATTCTTGAGTCTATCCGAATTCAGATCTTTGGTCATCACATGAATGTGTAAATTAGCCATAGAAGGCACGCTATGGACTCCAACTTGAATAAAACTGTCGATAAATGAGTATTTATCGTTGAATTCATCATCGCTCCCGAAGAACGGATCTAGTTTCAATGGTTTATACCGGCTAGTGAAATCTTTATAAGCATAGTCCTGTGCCCTATCGATATACTGATCCAGGTCATTCTGGACTTTTAAAGTGAGCGCAGTTGTTGGGTGTTGTCTTGTTAGCTGAGGATCCCGTATCAGCACCAACAAATGACACACAGACTTAGCGAACTTATCGCGAATTATTACCACTTTATCATCATAAAAGATCACTTCGTCACTCTCAAACCCTCCAGGATTTTTGATATACGGTTCCAAGGCAAACTTCCAAGACATCTTGCTTCTAGCCACTTAGTTAGTGATGAATGTTTTGTATATACACGAAAAAACTACAAAGTAGCCACTATAAATGATCCTTCAAATGGTCGTAAATCTTTTGTCCGATGGCAGCCTTCTCCTCATCTGTGATAGAAGGTCTTGGCCTTTGAGCCAGTTCTTTCTTCTCTGCCAAATATGCCTTCTTAGTCTCAGATAATGGCATCTTCGGTGCTACCAACTTGGAGATATCGCGAGCTGTCAGAGTACCTCTTCTGAACTTGGACCTTGGGTTACGGACCGTCAGTAGAGCATCCCTTGGAACAGGGTTCTTCACTATAGAGTCAATCCAAAAGGTTTGTTCTCTTGCTAATGCTGGTTCCGTAGCCAAATCACCATCCTCCGTAGGTTCTGGTCTGGGCCATGGAATAATAAGATCGTTTTGGCCAATCACTGATCTGTAAGGCATCATTTTTTTATATCCATCGTCATAGTAAGTTCCCTTGAACTCAATTCCCTTAACTGCCACGGTTTTTAGTTGGCCTGGATTAGCAGCATCATCGATCTCAGCGACCAATCTCAGATCTTGCTGCCTCACAGCCTTGGGGACAGTCAGCATATGTGTTCTCTGACCCTCGAGCCAAAATTGTTTGGGCACAGGAACGTTCGATGAGGGTCCATTTTCGTCTAGGATAAACCCATTGGTCATCACATCGTGTTGTTTAACCACACATATATTTCCCTTCTTCTCTCCCTTCAATATAACAACACGGTCCCCCGGCAGAAACCGCCAATCCTTGACAGTCTGAAATTTATCCTCCTCGTTCACACTTGGTAAAGCTGGTCTCATAAACTCTGGTGTAGATGTCCTCACAATCTTCTCTATACGGGACTCCAAATGCTTCGGAACATTGTTCATCTTGGACGCTACACGCGCCACCTTCGTCAGGTGCAAATACCCGCCACTAGACATCTTCACTCACCCAATTGATCTGCTATTAGAACTCTTCTAACTTCTTCTTTCAAGCTTTCACTCATCGTTAATAGTCCATTTTTTCTTCAAATTCTTAGAGTTGATTCTTGAAAAATTTCAGAGTAATACGGGTGACCGCTTTCTGGAGCTATAAAGCATTAGACTAATGGTACAATTGTGGCCTTTTGGGCCGGTTTGACTGGTTTTAGAACTAGCTGTCGGTGCAGATGGCTATAAACTCTTGCTCGTCAATTTCTCCGTCTCCGTCGAGGTCAAATTCCTCAATCATGGCCCGTAGTTCTTCGTCAGTGAGGTTCTCACCCAATTCTTTGGCTACTCGCCTTAAGTTCTTAAGACTAATCTTTCCTGTGTGGTCGTCGTCGAAAAGCTTGAATGCTCGACGAATTTCGTCTACCGGGTCTCTGTTTACTATTCGTTCTCCCATGATCAGGTAGAAATCTTCGTATTGCATCAGATGGCGTCCATCACGGTCATATTGGTCGATTAGATCTAATATTTCTCTCTTTGGAAGGTCAAATCCCAAGGCTCTCATAGCAACCTTCAATTCATGGTAATCTAAGTATCCGTCATTGTTCATATCGAAGAGAGAAAACGCTTCGTAGATCTCTTGTTTCTGTTCATCTAATAGCTGGTCCTGTAAGGGAGAAGTGTCCACGGAAGGAGAAGCTAAGGATGGGATAGGCTTATTGGGCTTTCTTCTGAGGTTGCTCATTGTTGCAATTGGTTCTAATCGTTCTTACTTGTTCTGTTGTGTAATAAATTTGTATTGTAAACGTTAATTTGACGTGTTTATTTATCATTTATTCGCGATTACTGACTACAAGGAAGGAGATACAAGACATGGAAGTGAACAGTTTTGGGTCGGTATGCTATGGATGAAGTAGTGACTGGTGATCGGGTACTGGTCGATGGAAAATTAGGAGTTGTCCGGTACACTGGCGTTACCGAATTCTGTGATGGTTGGTGGTATGGGATCGAACTTGAAGACTGTGTTGGGATCAATGATGGAAGTGTTCAGGGAAAGAGGTATTTTGATCTACAAGAGAAACAGGGAAACTATGGAATTTTTGCGCAATCAGAGGATATTCGTAAGATTGATGACGGTTGGGCTCTGAGAGAAGAGAACCGTAAATTACATAGTGTCGTGGAAGCCCTTGAGCGTAAGATTCGACAGTGGCATATGAAATGGGAACAACTGAATCATGAAAAGACAGCATCTGATTCACAGCGAACAGTGAAAGAGTGGGATTCAAAGTATACTGCACTTGAGGAAAAGTTGTCCACTGTGCAGGAGGAGAATGATGTATTGAAAACTGAGATCAAATCCTTGAAGGAGAAATTCGCTAATTTAAAGGTAAGGGATGCATCGACCAACCAAATAGAGGATGATCTGAATAAAGAATTGAATGATCTGCGAAAAGAAAACAAACAGCAGGAATCTATGCTAGCTATTTATGCTGAGATTGAAGAGGAATTACGAAGTCAATTAAATGCGTTGGAGCGTAGTTTTGACGAGCAGAAAATCTTGGAAAGCGTTGACTTGATAAAATCTATCGAGATTCGTCACGCTGAAGACCTGGCAAGCGTCAAAGAGCGAGAGCTAAGTTTGCGTAGCCAAATACAGGGTATTGTAGCCCAAAATGAGAAGAGTGATCTACTGCAGGAGATTTACGAGGTCGTATTTGGTAATGAAAAACCTACGGCACAAGTTTTGGGAGTACAATTTGAATTTTTGTTGAGATCGGTAGGCAATGACAAGTTCAACTTGCCTCTGAGACTCAAACTTAAAGCACAGCTTTACTTCGCAACCTTGTGTGAGATAGCAAAGAAATCTGAAGAGCCCGGTGATTTTTCTGAACGAATACGAAAACAGTTCGGCAATTGTACGGTTTATTTTGAATCTTTCTTGACAGGTAGCATTGGCGAGGATACCTTCAATATCACCCAAATAATATCGTTTATTCGGCATTACGAGTCTCTTGACTCGAGCTGTCGATTATTAACTGGGTTATTACCTTTCATTTTTGGCCCAATTTTGACTCAACTATTGGCGAATCTGCAAAAGAGATCCCTACCAGATGACAGCATCGGGCTCATTCGTGGCATATATTCACTTTCGGTTTCCATCAAGGAACTATGTCAGCAGTTGGAGGAGAAAAGAAAGCTTGGCGGAGAGCTGAATGTATTATATAGCACAACCATCTCGGACGTACTCGAGATGGTGACATCAATGATTGAAAGGTATGACGAGGGCCAGGTTGAAAACGAAACTGATGTGAACAAGGTCGATCTAGACAGCTATAAAAATTCATTCGCAGTTTTACTCAATGACCTGAAGCATCCACAGTATAACGCAGCAAAAAAAGAGGAATTCCCGGAATGTAACCCAAGACCTAACTCTAACCGTGTAACCAATATTAAACATCAGGGCATGGCAGACGACCAATTAGCCAAGCTTCATGCTAAAATTTCGGAGAAAGATACTGTCATTAATGAACTAAATGTGAAAAATAAGCTGTTGGAAATGAAGCTGACAAAAGCCAACTTGCCGAAAGTTGCTGATCATGTGTCTTTGGAAAGTAGTGATCAATTAAATTCCTCTAATAGCGAGAGCTTGGCTATTGAGCAGCCAATAACCAAGATACCATCCAGATCATATGCGGAAGAAGCAGATCTTTCATTTGATAGTATCACTACTGAGGCACACTTAAAGCACGTACGAAAGTCAGATCTGCTCTCTGAGATCAAAGACCTGCAGAGTGTGATCGTCAATTTGACGGAACATGAAGAAACCGTCGCGACCGATTTTACGTGGCTCACCGATGATAAGACTACCTTATCACCCGTCTTCAGTAATATTGAACAGCCGAACTTGAAACAGAAGACGAATGAAATTGCCAAAAACATCTTGGATTTCGCCAAGTGCTCCACCATTCCGTCCTACCAACATGGCGGAAAAATGCAGTCCAATTACATTCATAATGCAAGGTTTAAACAGGATGTGTTGGATTTGAAAATGAGGGACTTGCGCACTTAAAAATCCACAGTCTATCCTTATATAAATTTGCTAGGCGAGGGCCACTTTGGGGCCACATCAACCTCTTCCCTGGGGTAAAGCCACTCAAGGACAATGTAGATAATGTACTCTACGATAGCACACAAAACGTACAAATGTTTTGCCCAGCTACCATCTCTTCTGTAGAAACGCTTAACCATATGAACCCAGTTTTTATCTCTCGGTTGTGCGTCCTCGAAAACACCTTCATAAACCTTTTCGGTTCTTCTTGCGACATTCATCCAATTGTACATCGAAGATACTTCCTGATGAAATGACGAGGTTTCAATTTTTCCAGATTTTATCAGACCAATGGCCTTGTCTGTTGCCTCTACTAAGCTCGAGACTGATGTTTCTGGTGCGTGCACAGTCATACTTTCAGGTAACACCTCCGGAATACCACCAACGTTTGTAGAAACGATTAGCAAGCCACAAGAAGCTGCTTCCACCAGCACAGTTCCAAAAGCTTCCGTCAGACTTGGATGAAGGTAGATCTCACCTTGACACATCACATCTCTCACCTTTTCGTGCGCCACCGATCCCATCAACTGAACTCTCTCTTGTAATCTACAGGCCTCGATCATCTGCTGCAACTCAACGTACTTGGGTCCATCTCCTGCAATAATAAACTTGACATCATCATGTGAAGCGCATATGCGTGGCACAAGCCGTATGAGTATATCAACACCTTTGTTTGGGTATAATCTGCTGATAACCACTATAGTAATAGTGCCATCGGAGGGCTTTCTATCCTTAAGAGGTTGGAAATCTTCGCTGACCACTGCATTGGGGATCACTGATATCCTGTCTGGTGAAATGTCAGTTCTCACAATCATATTATCCTTGCAGATATTAGAGACACATATAACCTTATCAGTATTGGTTAACGTGAATGTAAGCAATTTATTCACCAGGATGGCCGTGATATTGGCAAATCCATAAAGGGAATGATCTGTAAAGACAGTTTTGAGACCCATTGTGTTGGCATGAAAGATAGATTCTAAGGAGAAGGTCGAAGCACTTCCATGAGAATGCACAATTTGAATCTGTTCACGAATCAAGATGTTTCTGACAATGGGAAATGTACCAAAGACATTGGGGAATGTTGTCTCTCTGTGTAGAACAAAATATGGGACATGATATACCTTTAAACCATTGGTCAAATGTCGTACACCCACTCGATCACCATAAGCATGGGTAATTATCACCACTGAGTGTCCCAACCGTATCAAACTCTGAGATAAATGATATATATGAAGTTCCACACCACCAAGCTGCGGATAGAAGAAATCACAGGCCATTCTGTTATCAATTGGTCGACATACCTGTTAGTATTGAAACTTTCAAGCCAAATGGCGATCTGACAGCCAATTTGCATACGCTATATTGTAGCCCATCTTGAGTTAGACCTTATGAGCTAAGACGGATATGAAAGCGTTCTCTCGCTTGTATGAAGTCGTTTCCTTCAAGCGATGCCCATCTAGTAGTGTACTTATTTCAAAACTATAATCTTTCAAGGCGCATTCAAAGTTAGTTGACTTCGAGAACAACAACCCCGAGGTAAAGGTTGAAACCTCTGAGGCTGATCAAATATTTGTCGTTGAATGAGAATACTTGGAACCAGAAGTGGTTACGATCGGGTGCCGAATATTGAGGCTGGTATTCCATCAGAAGGTGAAGCTGAAGACTTGCCACCGGAACCACCTGAATACGTTGATGATTCGAATGAAGGGGAGCCAAATGAGCACAGAAGCTCTATGGAGTCCATGATTATAGAGGATGTTCAAGATAATGAACGTTTAGTAAGCAAGTTTCGCCGTTTCAGGGACCAATTCAGCGACAATGTGGTTGAACCCATGAGAGAAAAAATAGTAGATCCTATGGCCCAATTGCTGGGTATGGCATCAGATAAGGTTGACCACTACCTGAACAAGATAGGAAACCCGTTGATCCTGAGGCGATTTTTTTACATATTTGCGATGTCTGCCATCACTTATATGGTACTCACCAGTGGCTTCATACCTGGGGAGAGAACTTCTGCTTATAAAGGAATGTTTTCTGATCATGGTGTGTTATTGCAATATGCCAAATCGTCGATTGATCTCTCCAAATTCGAACGTGATTGGGAATACTTGAGTAGTATGCCTCACATGTCTGGAACCAAAGGCGACTCTGCAATCAGACACTTTATAGAAGAATCAATGAACAACAATAGGCTGCGGCTGGTGAAAGAGAATGAGTATTTAGCGTACTCAAACTACCCGCAGGAGATGTATTTGAAAGCCTTCAAGAACGATCAGGAGGTAGATATAGAACTTACACCTGAAAACTTTAATCCGTTAGCGGCTACTGGGAAACTGAAAAAAGTGTCTTTAATATATGCAAATATGGGTATTACTGAGGATCTACAACGATTGAAGGATCAGGATGTACTAGTCGGTGATTACATTTTACTGGTTCATTATGGGAAACTCGTTAGTGAGCAGGTACTTGCAGCACAGAAATATGGTGCACAGGGTCTTATTTTCATAACGAGCCCCTTCGAGGAAAACAAAGACGTAATACAGCAGAGGAGTGTTGGCATGCCGCAATACTGGTCAGGAGATGCCATTGATCCCGGTTTAAACGAAGTATATGCCCCTCAAGTCGACACTGAACTTGAGCAGTCAAAGAGCGTACCTACAATTTTGACAATTCCACTATCTTGGAATCAAGGCTCAAAACTCCTCTCCTTACTCTCTGAAGATGGTGTAAAATTCGAAGATAACGCCAGTGGAAAGCCGGGGGATGTACTAATTGACATGTACGTCGAAATGGCCGTTAGAAGTAAACACCCTGTATATGATATCCTGGGTAAGATAGAGGGAAGGGAGCAGAATGACAAGGCTATAGTCATTGCTGCATCTAGAACGAGCACCAACAATGGAGCTACGTATCCTGCTTTCGGTACTACCATGCTTCTCTCTTTACTTCAGATGTTTCAAGAGCTAAAATACAAATATGATTGGAAACCTTTAAGAAATATTTATTTCATTTCATTTGGGGGAGCAGAGTTCAATTACGTGGGATCCGCTGAACTGGTGAAGCAGAGATTAGATAAACTGAAGGACGAAGTCTATTCCGTACTGGATATAAGTCAGTTAGGTATTGACCCGAATGAGAAGAAAATCAATGTTCAAGCTCATCCACTTTTACACCAGTTCTTTGGCAGCGAGCTTGAGAACATGGGCTTTGATGTTTCTTTGGAGCACGTTAAGCAATACGGGGACTGGACCCCATTCATGGCTAACGGTATTCCCGTTTCGGTGTTGTCCACCCCAAAGGTATTGAATTTTCAACCGCCAATTGGAACTTCGCAGGATTTATTCGGCAATGTTGATACATTGCTAGAGGACTCAGGCAAACGTGAAGATCTGTCTGACGTATTGTTATTTGCCTTCCAATCCGCTTTGAAACTTGCAGATAAACCTTTTATCCCATATGATGTCAGTGGATACATACAATACATCAACGAACTCTTGGAAGCGGTAGAGAAAAAATGGACTGGTAAATTAAATTTTCAAGGCGTTATAGAATCTCTCTTGACCTGGAGGAATATCGGCGAAGAATGGTCCGCTTGGCATAAGGGCTGGCAAAACATTGTATTCTCCCGCGAAGAAGGAATGGAACCTTCTTTGATCTCAGTGCACAGATGGACCTGGAACAAAAAACTATCAAACATCGGAAGAAGACAATGTTATCCCGACGGCCTAGCAAATAGGCCCTACTATAAAAACGTTATACTTGGTCCTACAATTTGGACTCAAAGTGACGGTGACGACTCGTGGAGTTTTCCAGGTGTTAGAGATGCAGTAAATGACGGAGACTGGCAGCGAGCTCAAGAAGAGCTTGATTTGGTCGCCAAGGCACTCGAATACTCGGCAACTATATTTCTCGAAGAGACTACAGATGTAGGAAACTGATATAAAATTTATATGAATCGATTTTGCATAACAAACGGGTACAGAGAGATACTTGAAAAGCCCTGAATATTAATTGACGACAGAGTTAGAGGCCTATCGAGTGAAGCTGTTCAATGACTATGTATCACACATGACGTCAGTAGGTTATCGTTTAAATAATTATCCAACAAGTGCCACAAGGCTGAACCTGGATGTGATGAGGATATCTACAATCTATCTAAAGATTGAACTGTAGATTTTATTGTCTATATTAAGATCTACCAAGCAGCTAGAACTCCCTTTTTCAACGAATTTCAAATTATCATTATGTCTTTTATCAAGAATCTCCTATTCGGTGGCTACAAAACTTCAGAAGATCCTACAGGTCTGTCCACAGATGCCAATGCCAACACTGACTCTACAAATAAAGTAGCTGAACCTGTTGTAGAAGGGAAATTTTACCCCCGTACTTTATACAAGTTTAATGGTCATGACGATGAAAAGATATTTCTAGCAGTAAAGGGTAAAGTGTATGATTGTACCAATGGAAGACAGTTTTACGGTCCAAGTGGTCCATATTCAAATTTTGCAGGTCATGATGCTTCCAGAGGGCTCGCCTTGAACTCTTTCGATCTCGATACCGTGAGAGATTGGGATAGACCTATCGATGATTTAAGAGACTTGAAGCCCGACCAGCTAGAAATTCTGGACGGGTGGGCAGAACATTTCGCAAAGAAATATCCTTGTATAGGGACTTTGTTACCTGAACCAGGTGTCAATGACAAAGTGCAAGATTCTGAATAAATTATTTATATACCATTAACGTACTACCATGATTATGATCATACCTTTTGATTTAGCTTATAAAACCTTGAACTGGTGTTTTCAGCAACTACAGTTGGCACCAATCTTGAGTAAGATATAAGTGGAGCCTCAGGGAATTCGCTCACTTTGATAATTTTTCCCGAAGAATTATGTCTGTGATTGTTTAGAGTGAGACGCTCAAATTTTGAAGCATAATTTTGAGCCGTGTCTTCACTTAATTCTTGAGTTTTATTTTTCATTACTTGCAGACCTGCTGCAGCATTTCTTTTAAGCGATGGATAATCTTTAATTCGTATTGATCTGTTCGGTGCAAATTCAAACAATTCTGGCGATTGAGGATTAATGGTTGAGAAATCTAGTTTCGAACATTTAATAACATTCGTCTCATGATAAATTACTCTGACATCTGCATTTCTCGATGTCATCTTTTTAATGGATCCGACAGTATTAGCACATTGGTGAGTTACAGCCTCTTGAACGGTCAGTTTACGTGCGCCATCGACATCAAAGGACTTCAATTTATATTTTCTCTTGCTTATCATCAATTTTGATAATCTGTTCCTTTGCAAAACACGCACTCTTGGTGACCTGGAGCAACCTTTTGGGAATTCAGCGATGAGCAATGGTTTCTTCCTGCTATTTCTTGGCTGTAAAGCGGTTGGCATATTCATCATATCTTCGGCATGAATACCGGAAATCGGACTGACGGCAGCTCCTCCTGTCCTGTGAATCTTGTGCAGCTTATGCAAATGCCACCGTTTTCGCAATCTGTAGCAGCTAATTAATTGTCGTAACTGAACAACGCAATGTGCTAAAAATCTTGACTTTGACCTTCTCGGTGGAGGTGGTGCCCTCATAATTCATTCAAAATAATCCGAAATTATTGCTGCAAATTCTCGATTACCTAGCTACTCAATACGTGAGCCTTTATACTCCTGTAAAGAATATAAAGATCATAATTACTGACATTTTATTTTATTTTCTGCTGGCGACACAAATTGAAAAATAATAAACTTCGAGTATATACTGTAACAACAATTTGAAAAGAAATTTGTCCCCATATATACGCGTATGTAAGCTTTGTTTCTCACAAAGAAACCAATCAATAAACAGAAAACCCACAGATTACATGGGAACCTCATTTTATGGTAACTTTTCTGGGCTGATTGTTGAGATTCATTGAATGAAAGCTTCTCTGGGCAAATTGTTGAGACTACTCTGAAAACCTTTAATGGCCACTTCATAATTCCATCCACTTTGTTCTGCCAAAATGTATGTATACTCAGCATTTAATTTTGTCTCTAAATGCAGCTTGTTTAATAGTTCAAGTTGAACAGGGTTCAGACGGGATTGAACATCTGGCGGAAGTTGCAATGTGGGAGCAATCTGAGGTACGGCTCCACCGTTCAGTGGCATTGCTGGATTATTAGGTTGTATAACAGGAGTTCCAAGTGCACCAGCAGTTGGCGCGCCTGCAGTGCCGATAGCCCCAGGTACAGGCGATGCAAATGGTGGAGTATTTGCGGCAGGATTCACACCAGATGAGTTTGATATAGATGAAGTATTCGTGACTGGTTGCTGAGATTCCAAAACCCATGCAGCGCTTGTGAACGGTCTGATTGCCAGTAAATCTGAGGCTATTACCACACCGTTTCCGGTGGGAACTATCACCCAGGTTCTGTCAAAGGATTTTTTTGATAGTCTATTGTTTGAAGTATTATGACCATGATTGAACCGTCTTGTCCTTGTGGGTCCATTTGACTTGTTATATGCATCGACTTCGGGTTTCTCAGTCTCTTCGAAGAAGCCATGCAGTGTTATTATGAAACCATTAACCTGCGGGTACGAAATAACTTGCATGGAGTATTCGTTTGGTCTATCCTGTATGTGATGTTTCGTCCGTGGGATTGACTTGAAAGCGTTGTTTATTGTCTCAGGCCCCAGAGATAACCGTTGTTGAATTGATTTCTCGCTCGAAACTTTACTAATGTTCCTTGATGACGACAGATAGTAGCCAAAAGATGGATTTTGATCCGAGTCTGCCACAGACGAAGGGGGCATAGAAGAGTCGACCGAGAGGGAGAACTGTGACTGTGGAGTGTATAGTGGTAATAGTTGTGTTCGGTCAGAATCCCAAAAGTTTAAGAAGTTGGCAACGAAATCTGTGGATGAGGATCCTAAGTCGTTTGTCTCGAAGAAGAACTGTTGAAGTTTCATTGGCAGAGAATATATCACATTCAGCTTTTGTTCATCTCTAACAATGACACTGTCCAGTATGACAAGCTTGGGGAAAAGTCTTAGCATTTCGGAACGATAGAGCTTATCGTTGGTAATAGGGTTATTAGTCATAAGTAACTCTCTAAGGTCCTTGAATTTATTCTTCCAAACTTCTAAACTTCTAAATCTTGCAATTTGATTGTTGGCCAAGCATAGATTTTTCAGATTCGGGAAGCTTTGTGCCAAAGTAGTGATACCAGAGACGTCTTTTAAATTGTTATCTGACAGATTAATACTCTCTACAACCATTTGTGGTTCCTTAGAGGCCAATTTCATCAAAGCTGGGAACATCTTGGATTGTGTAGATATTGAAGAAAACAAACCTTTCTGCACCAAATCGGGGTCTGCATGCAAATTCCCCAAATCTAACATCTTAGCCTGTGCGTTGTATCTTCTATACAAGAAATTCTTCAAAAGCATAATCGTATTAGAAGTTCCACCATTACTATCCTCTAAGATCTCTATCTTCAGATTTTGGCCTGCAAACCTGATACCATTCCAACGCATTAAAGCATCTGCATCAGTCCTATTTTGCACATAACCAGTGACTAATGGTCCCTCAACATTCGCATCAGTCATTGCAATACGAGTATTACGACTCAAAAAGTTCATGAGATCCTGCACACTCCCATTCTGCCAGTTTCTCACTCCAACTTTGACCCTATTTTGCTGCGACTGCTGCTGAGCCAAAGCACTGATACTATTCACGTTATGATACCCGTTCATACCGAAGCCTACCAGTCACTCGAAAGCCCGGAAAGACGTTCAATGGAAGCTCGTTTTGACCACTCAAGTGGTCCTCTTGATGGTTAGATTGCTTGAATTACAATTTTTTTTCAGAGCTAGAAATGAAAAATTCACCACATGATGGAACCTCTTGGCGAATTAACAGCGTAAATCATAGCCAATTGACTGTCTAAGAATGCTATTTGGACTCTCAGTGGTACTATATCGTGTACCAAGCTGTCTGGACTGGTTTAACGGGCTTGGAGAGGGCTCCAGGGACTTCAAATGGGCGAGATGAGCTTGTGGTCACATCCAACGAGCGCACTTGTACTTCTTTGACGTGGCAAAATAAGAAGACTCTAACGGTCAACATCCATTCTTGACGGTGAATAGCACTGTTCAAGTGGGCCAATTGAGTCGTTAGGAGCTTGCAAAGATGCCGCAAAGCTATGAGTACGACGAAGGTAGTGAAACGTGGCCGTTTTTCGTTTTGACCATGTTGTTTGTGGTATTGGTGCCTCTGTCAATTTCGCAGATCTATCGATTGTTTTTAGATCGATCCAACGCAACTGAATATGGCGATCCTGAGCAAGAGAAGGTGCAGAAGATCCTTGAGGAAGTTAATGATGAATTTGTTACTGAGGATGTGAGAGTTTTCCGTCAGGCTTATGAAAAGAGTGCGAGATCGAACATTTGGAGTAAGAGGAACATAGTACTGATCGTCGGGTGGGCTCTAGTCGCATTTTTGATTCAGAGAATTCGAGAAAATGATGCCATTGTAGCTTCTGCAACTGGTCTTTTCGATCCCTACGCTTTGCTTGGAGTTTCACCAAGCGCTACTGACAGAGATATTAAATCAGCATATAGAAAGTTATCTGTCAAGTTCCACCCAGATAAGCTTTCGAAGGACCTGGGCGGTGAAGAGAGGGCTAGAATAGAAGAGATGTATGTCCAAATTTCTAAGGCCTATGAAGCTCTAACGGACGAGATTACAAAGGCAAATTATTTGACTTATGGTCATCCTGATGGACCGCAAACTGTGAGTCATGGTATTGCACTTCCAAGCTTTTTAGTGGATCGTGTTGCTTCTCCTGTGGTTATTCTTATCTACGCGGTGATGTTGAGTATTGTGTTGCCATACTTTGTCACCAAATGGTGGTCTAGGACTAATTCTTTTACCAAAAAGGGTATTCATGTGAAAACCGCCTCCCATTTTGTTGATAGATTAGCAAATTTTAAGCCATCAGAGATTGTCACAGTTGATCTAATTGTTAATTGGTTATCCAATGCTGAGGAGTTTAAGATTATCTTCCCAAATTTGACTGCCGCAGATTTTGAGGAGTTGATTCACGATCACATCGACCGCACTAATAACTCCAGATTAAAGGATCCAAAGGTAAGATTCAGAATTGTCAGTAAATGTCATTCATTGTTGCATGGTCTACTTGATCTGGCATGCGGTGTCAGAAATACCGAGATCGCAAATGCCACCTTAGAAACTTTCAAATGTATTGTTCAAGCTGTGCCTCATACTCCCTATCGTCAAATTTTGCAACTGCCAAATGTAAACAAGGAAAAATTCTTGGAGGGGTCTGTTGATGAGATCTACACTTTGGGCAAACTGTTCACTTACGAAGATAAGGAGATCGGAAAAATTTTGGGAATTGATGATGAGCACAAGTTGAAAAAGACCTTAACGGTGGCTTCGCACATTCCTCATTTGAAATTGATTAAAGCAGATTTCTTAGTTCCTGGTGAACCTCAAGTAACTCCATCATCAACTCCACACATCTCAGTGAAGTTTTTGGTTCGTTCTGCCAAGCAAAAAATTATACCACCAGAGAAATTCCCTGAATCCATGCTAGAGGAACCACAAGATTTTGAATTTCAAAAAGATCCATTCAGCATCTTGGAATCTCAACCACCGATGCCTTACTCTTATGCTCCATTTTTTCCAACGAAAAGACGTAATGCACTATGCTGTCTTGTGGCTCTACAAAAAGACGGTAAATTGATACAAACGCCCGTCGTTATCGACAAACTTTCTCTTCAAAACTTGAACAAAGATTTTGACAAGAGACAAGTCAAGGATTTAGATGAGAATTTCAAACCTGAAGAATGGTCTATTGGGACAATAAAGATTCCATTGGGTCAGCCAGCTCCCGCTGAGACTGGTGACGCCTTTTTCAGAGTCATCATCAAATCGACAGATTATTTCACCTCTGACTTGGATTTCACGATGACCATGCAGGTTCGTGAGACACCTGCTCAGACGGAGGAAAAAATCATTGAATATGATGAAGAAGATGGAACTGAAGATGAGTCATCAGATGATTCAGACAACGATGATGATGAAGAAGAAGATGAAGATAGTGATTACACTGATATCGACACAGATACCGAAGTGGAAGAGGACGCTGTCGATGAGACGAAATGAGCTGTCGATGCGTCCTATCTGTAATTATTACTATCTATGCATTGATAAATTTCTATATATCCCCTCATACAAGCCAGAAATGGTATTGCAACTCATGGAATATGCTTTTTCAGGACATAGCAGTCGGGAGATCCTGTGGTATCCTTGTAATAATCCTTCAAGATATTACCTTCATTTACAAATCCATGCTTGATATACCAATTGATGGCAGATTCATTGTCAGTTGCAACGTGAACATAAATATCGTGCTGGAAGTGCTTCTTGCATTCAGTTTCAACGTAACTCAAAAGTTTTCCACCTATACCTTTACCTCTATAGTGCTCTAACACTACTAGAATCTCAATATAGACGCCTTGAGGAAGAACATCGCCCTTTTTGTTGGGCAAAAGTTTAGCCTTCACTCCTCCAACTGCAATCTCACTGTAGTAACCCAATTGAGCAAAGAAGGTGTCTTTTTTAGCATTCTTGCCCTTGGGGAACAACTCTTGAAAGAAACTTTCAGGATATTGCACGGGCAAAACGGAATTGCATAGTTTAACTAAAGTTCCCAGGTTGTTCTCATAGACATTATCGAGTGCAGTCAAATCACGAGGCATCGTAATAGCTGTTGAGGGTCTTGAAGTCTTGTATCAGATCGATTATTTGACTGTACTTTTTTATTAAACTGTTTAACAAAAAGCCCAAGTTGATCAAGTATTTCACTAGAAAAAAGAGCAGGTTACAGATGAGCCAATGATGCTGACTATTATCAAGTATAGAGATCTCTCACGCAATTATAATCATATCCTTTTAACAGTACGCCATTATGCTAATGTGAGAAATAAAGATTTAGATTGGTCTTCAGTGTTCGATCCCAGAACTCCCAGGAAGAAGGCCTTGAATATATTCAAAAAGAACCTAATGGGGTCAATTGAAGGAAGCTACACCCCAACCAAAAACTCTCCGGAATACAAAGCAATTTTGGCCTTAAAAGAAGACGAAAAAGTGTCAACGAGAAGATTATGTGAGCTGATCATGCAGCACCGAATTGATGAGCAGAGGTTGTGGGAGGTTATTAAAGAGGCAGGTAACAGTCATTTGGCTAATGTAATAATACCTTTGAGGATTGAAGAACAAAATACTCAGCAAAGTCGAAAGAAACGGAAACAGTTATTGAAAATCAGTCCTCAAAACAGAGATCCTATACAAAAAGTACTGAAAAAGCTTCAAAATGGAGAAGTTGACGCAGAAGCTTCACAGAAATCTTCGATTTTTTCAAGTTACGAGAGCCAAGACGATAGAAATACATCACGATCACAGTCTGAAAACTCACGAAATATTGACGTTAGATGCCTCGAGCATTACCTACAGAAAGCTGAACAACATGAATCACAACGAAGAAAATATGCTTGGGAACAAGCTAAAAAATACAATTGGGAGCAAAACTATCAAGGGCCAGAAAATCTCTCTGCAGGCCAAATACTGTTCACTGCCTCTGATGACAAGAGAGCAAGAAAGGGCCTTATTGGACGACTAGCATCTCTCTTCTCTTCACCATCAGTTCCGGATTCTCAACGCTCAACTGATGATGAATCAAAGGAATTGCTTGTCTACGAGTTGACGACAAAAACAGAACGAATTGCTCCACTTTCGAACGATAACAGTTTATTCAATATAAATTACAAAGATCTGTTTGGTATTATTAACAGTTCTGGCAGCGCTCCGGAAGAAATCCTTAGCGTCATAAATCGGTTCGAGAACAAGGGATGGAAACTAGTTGGTGATCTATACGACCAGTCTCAAAGCATTGTCTTCCAAAGACAAGCCTCCTCAGCCAGCCCTTTAAAGGCAGATAAATCTTTCAAAAGGAACACTTGGTTATTGACCTCAATCGTTGTCGCACTTATCTATGGCTCATATGAATTCCAGTCAAGCATTGGGCGAGTCAAAGACCATCCACGCTCTTCAGCATCAAGTTGAATTTTTATAGACTATTATTGCATGTCCACATCTTTATTGTCGGTAGCTGGCTTAGCATTCCCACCAACGACCTGCTCACCGTCAGTGTTTATTCTAACCATTTTAAGCGTACTCATCATGCCAAAAGATTGATTCCAATTTCTCAGAAATTTGACGTTTTTCTCATCCGTTAAATCAGGGCATAAGAAACCTTTCTTAAACTCTTCCATCTCCGAATCTCTCTTCTGCTGTAAGATCAACTGTTTATTGGAAGGCGGCCTGTTATCTCTTCTTTTCTTCTTGAATTCCTCTAACTCTGGATCATCACGGGAGATGAACTGTTGTATGAACACAGCAGATTCACGATGGTCGAAAGTTTTCTGATCTTTGAATGAGTCCAGATTGATCACATCTTGGATAAACTTGACCCTCGCTAGCTCGTTTGACCTCCGTTCATTGTAAGCTTTCTTCTTGGCCGCTATTTTATTCTCACGCAAAGTTCCTCTATTAAGCTGCTGGAATTTACGGCCTCTTGGATGTACCATGGGTTTCTTACCACCAGATTTGAAATTTTTTTGTATCTTTGATAAAGACTTTGATAACGGCATAAGTGAGGATGTTTGACAGAAGTGGACCCTGAAGAGCTTTGCAATGGTCCTGTGAGCAGCCCTTTACTGTATATGATAGAGGCAATGAGATGGGATGAGATGCGATGAGATTAAAAATTTGACATCGCTTCGAAGAAAAAAAAACAGTGCCTCCACTAAGATAATCGTCAGCGATAACAGAGAATAATTCAGAGAACAGCAGTTGCTCGAATGCCATTTACTCAATTGATTTAATTTAAATTACAGTATTTTTAAGGTGTTTTAAATTAAGTTTCCCAATTGTCTCATTACTTAGAAGCTAAAATGGAATACAGAATTATAAACCGAAGGTTGAGATTTTATCGTAAATAATATCACTTCTGCTAAGTTCACGGCAGCTTCATTAGAGTCCAAGTTGTTTTCACAATGGAATCAAACAAGTTGTAGGTTTGAGCAGCCTCGCTAACCTGAAATTCAACATACAACTCAGCTATCATGACATTAGTAACAGCCGCACTTCACCAGTAATCTATAGCTTTCAAAGCTGCTGCCGATTGTACAAATCTCTTGGAAGTCGCAGAACCCCTGGCTTTCATTCGCCCAAAATACACGGGACAGTCGTAAGAGTTGCAACAGTCACCAATATGGTCGCTTACTTCACTTGCGTCATTAGAGTAACGGTAGCAACAAGTACGGCAAACTGTTGATATAGATCTCAAGCGGGACTCGTTTGAGGTTGTACGCAAAATCAATTGCGAGGCAGTTAATGGACGATCGGATAAACAATTTTCGCAGAGAAGGCTATCTGATTTTCCAATCTCTCCACGACATTTGATGCACTGAGTAGAAGAGAGATTACTGTCTATGCTTTTTGCATCCATGCTTGTAACTAGATTTTTATGCCTTGTTAGTTGGAAAGCCCACTCAGAAACGTTTATCCCAAGAATATTAAATAGTCTTTCCAGTGGGGGAACTAAGGTTTTGTTAATGTAATATTCGGAATCAAGCTCCAGGCTATCATTTGCCATGAACTCTTCGGGAGATAGGCATCTTTCGCGTAACAGCTGGCCCGCCGGGCCTTTAACCACAACATAGGGGACTCGTTCCTTGTATTGAGGTGCAGCACGGTGATCCTCTTTCATCATACGTTTAGCTACAACAGCACCAGGAGGGGCCGTTTGCTCACTTTTATAGGCGCCTAATCGGACGACTTTTGAGAAACAAAAGTCCTGGACTGAGACTGTGCCTAATCTGATTTTCGTGAACTCATCCTGGATGAAATGTTTTACCTTCGATAGGTCTTGGGTCTCAAAGAGTATACGGATTGATTTTTCCACAATCTTTTGCTGGGCGCGATGACCATCTCTTCGAACTGTTTCGATACCTTTAGCATCAAAAATGGGATCTTGCTTAGCGTTTTTATCGTACATGTAGCCAACATACCTCTTTTTGCTAACAAGCAAACTTGGATGATAGACCTTTTCAAACTTAAGCTCAACAGGTGCAGGATTTCGTTTTGTTACCTCGAGTGCCATCGATTTCCCAATGGTGAAAGCTTCCTCTCTTGATTTGCCGGGCAAATAAACGAACAGACTATCTGTATCACCATAAACCACTTTAGCACCCCAGTCTGGATTACTCTCGATAAAATCGATCGCCTTCTCAAGCGTTTCTCTACCTGTTTGCACAACGCTGTCAGCCAAATCAGAGCAAGGCATTCGACCTGAAAACGATGCTGATGTATACCCATAAGTAACATTGGCTATCAGCTTTAACGCTAACTGTCTGCTGTTTAAAAGTCGTCTTGAAAAGGCGTTATTTCTGCCGATATCTGTCATTGTTTTTTTAACCATAAACCTGGTATCTAATATATCTTCCAGCATCTTTGCCAACGTGGATTTACGAATCGTAGATTTCACATATGCTATTCCATTGGGAGATATGGTAACGTTATCAGCTAATAAAGTGAGTAAACCCTCGGGCAAAATTACCTGACTGGCCCCAATGATGTTTTCGCCAACCTTTAGCTCAGGAACTCTACCCAACATGGTCGAATAACAGTAATTGTATGCCATCATTATTGATGGATAAAGAGATTGGAAGTCTAAGACGACCAAAGGGCTTTTGTAAAAGGCAGACTCCGGCTCCATAACCAACGGCACACATTCCAAAGCGTTCTGTTGCTTAACTCGTCTTTTGCTCGGTGCTACCATGATGAAGCTTTCTGCCTTGCATAATCTGCCTAGGATAGATTCTATTTTATATTGAGAACCTCTGTAATAAACCGAGTAAAAGTCAATACCGGTAAGACGTGAAAGCTCAGTTACTCGAGGAATATATTCCTGCTTTTGAAGCAAGCGAATATTGAGCTCAACACGATCAACCCAATAGCTTAAGACTGTTTTTGCGCTCGACAGATTATGATTATTTCGCCACATTTCTGACAGCGATTGAAACGAAAAGTGTGGGAGCCGCTGCCGAAAGGCCACATAGGCTATGTTTTCAATGGTATACTTTGTTAAGGCTAAATCATCTTTAACAGCTCTCCATACATTGATCATATGCCTTCCCGAAATAACAATTGATGAAGCGTGTGAGTAACCCCACTGGTCTCTGAGTTTTGTCTTAACACTACTGTTGACTCTGGATATTTCGTCTGCAATCTCGAAGCGGTGCGCTTGTCTGCACCTTTCGATGATATAACCCCATGACGAAGAATGCACCTCGAATCCAGATAGTAAATCGGGATCGAAGATCAAAACAATGTCCACTAAAGCATCGAACAGATCAAATTCATCATCGTAAAAGGCAACGGGAATTTTTCCTGCTGCCCTTTGGATTCTATCTGTGAAATTATCGTCAACATCAGGACTCTTCAGAACCATGATTCCCATGGGGGAAACATGAAAGTCAAATGGATAGGAGTCCCTTTCGAGATGCCAAAAAATTATGGACACCTCGTCCTTTTGCGGATCCGGTAATTTTGCTCCTTCTGTCTGTACATGAATCTCTAAAGTGAAATGTGTTAGACTAGAATGTACTTTTATATTCTTACTTTTGGCCTGCTGGTCAGTATTGCCTTTGTAAAGCATTTCATCCTTAGAAATAGGATTTTCAAGCTGTGATTTAAATCGATTCTTAGTCTTTCTCGGTAAATCTGCTTTTATCTCTGCAAAGCTGGGTGGTCTTTTCAAATACTTCCAAGAATGAAAAATATTCTCCTTTACCCCTCTGTCTTCTGTTGTATGTTCCTCACTAAAGGGTACTGGGATTCGGCAACTTAAGTGCGGTGACAGTATCTCGAATCTTTTCCCAGCATACACGTAAGGTTTCTGTCGAAGGTCCAACGGATTCCCATAATATGGATCTCTATAATCAATCTTAGGAAAACCTTTTAATTCTAGATCACTCAAAATCATGCTGAAATCAATTGGCGGTCGCACGTACACGAATGACCCTGCCGGATTTTTAATTCCTGCCCTTTGAATTTTGTTCTTCTTGCGCCCTCTGGAATTTGACAGGGTTGACGCAAATCGGCTTCTTTTCTTGTATTTCTTCGCCATATTCTGCGTCATTGTTAAGTCAGTCGACCCCGTCAAATGCTCAGCTCTCAACTCTGACCCATTATCCGATTTGTCCTTATCCCGGTCTTTGAATAAGTTATTCCGATCTTCGATGTCCTGAGAACTGGGAACTTCTACATTCTCTCCATCGCTGACGTATGCAACGTTGTAGCCACAATCTAGAGTATCAACGACGTCCGGTATGACTTTCGGCTTCTCTAGATCAAGATTTAGATCAGGGCGACGGGGCCAAAGCTCGCTAATTGAGTCTCGTATCTTTTTCACAGTATCGATAGCTGCGCTACTCTGGACATAATTATGAAAGTTAGTGCCAGTGTTTAATGAGCCCGATTGTGAGACAGCTTTTTCGAATTTTCCTTCAAACATGTTGGAGGACTGCCATTGCACGTTTTCGTCTACCAGTCTTGGAATGCTTGCAGAGGCCATGAATGCGTCTAGAGATAAAGCCTGTCGTTGTGCTGAGATTTCTCGAATAATATTTTTGGTCGAAGAAACGAATGGTTTACTCAAAAGTTTGGAAGTATCATCAAGTTTCTCGCAAAAGTTGTGATGCAAATCACGGAAATGAACATCATCAACATTACGAATAAACTGAGGTAAAACGTCAATTTCCAATAAACCGTTGCCCATTCTAGGGAATTCTTTTTCAGAGAGCGTATTGCTACTTTCATCCCGAAAGTGTTCCAAAAATTTCTCAAGCTCTTCATTGTGTAATATCTTGTCCAAATCCAAAGCTGCGTTAAGCACCGGAGTCCTGAAGTAGCACTGCTCGAGATCAACCCATGAACATCCAAATAAATTGAAATCAGCTGAGAACTGCAAAAGAAAGGGAAGCTGTGATTCGAAAGTTTCTATAGGCTTTTCAAACATTTTCCCATCTCTAATCAAATCTGATAACTTGTTTGTGAAGCCTGCATCCAGCACCGAAATCTTGTAGAAAAGAGACCAACCAACGTTGAAACCATAGAAGGGAACCCCTTTGACCACCGAAACGTTAGCAATATACTTGAGACCACTGATCTTCTGCTTGAATTGTTTGATATCCTTTTTCTTGACCATTGATAATTGTGACTTAATTTCTAGGACATTATGCAATTGGGCACACTTCTGATTCATCGTTGTAGGTGTATCTGAATCTTGACCATCGTATGGTATGAAGATGTAAGGAAAGACACCGTGTACGTGGCACAGCACCTGATGGCCGCTTGGTAGGTGACCATAAACCCTTATAATCGGCACTCTCACGTACTCATTCATAGGCAGACTATTTCCATGAAGTGCATCCAATCTTCCAGGTTTTGTAAGATAGAAATCGTAATCATTTAATTGGATATGTATCAATTCAGAGTTGAGTGTAGAGTACAACTCAGAACTTATAGTGTCATCCGCCGACATTTCTCGTCATCTCTGACCCTTAAGCTATTATTAGAGCAGCCAAAGATGGTACTTAACCAACTTGATGTGAAATACTTCCCTCTCTTGAAGCCGGAAATTTGGCCTTCTCTTACAGAGTGTTTAACACAGTCGCTTGTTCATCGCGCTGTAAAGATAACCTTAATCGATTAATCACTAGTGAGAAGATTACAAAGCAGGGCTCAACCAATTATTTTAATCTGTTGATTCGCAAATTCAATGGCTGAGAATGAATAACTCAAACACAGTAGTGTATGTAAAGGTCAAGGGAAATCGACCTGCCGGCTTTGTCGATCCCGCTCCCTTTGAGTGGAATGTTGAGAAGGAGAAACATCTTTGGGCCATAGTCTCTAAGCTTGACAACTACCAAGACCAAATAGATTGGAATGTGCTTTCTAAGACACTTGAAGCTCCAGATTATTTCCTCAAGAAACGAAGTTATAAGCTCTTTGCAATGCATTTGAAACTACTAGAACAGCAAATCGAGCGTAAGATGATGGCTAGTGATAATGAAAATGGTAGTAGACAGACTAGCATTCAACAATTTGAACCCACCGGAGGTATTCATACGCTGACGGAGAGTTGTATGAAAATTCAAGGACCTGCTCAAGATGATCTGACAGATGTGACAAAGGAAACGACTTTAAAGACTCTACAACAATTACATACATCCAAAATTTTGAATCGTTCCAGACATTTGACAAGTGATGATAAAGAGGTCCGAAGGAATGGCAACGCCTCTGATAGTGAAACTTCTTCTAGTTTAAGTGTCAGCACATCGGCCCTTGAAGAGGCATTAATGGATCGCTTGCAACTCTGACTCACACCTGGTACAGCAGCATTCGAAAAACCAATTCTCTTTTAATAATTGACGTCGTTTAAGCATGGTATGGCTAAGAAGTCCAGAATAGTCTATACACAGAGGCTCACCTTTCGGTACGTCCTTGTTCGCAGTGAATACCATCGTTCCTTTGATACGACTTTTAGTGAGATTTGGATCACAAGAATGGTTGAAGTATGATGCCCTTGGGTAAACTGCATACCCTAAGAACTCTCTATTTTCTGATAACTCTTCCTGCTCCCATATACCAAATGCATTACCGTACTCTGATCCCAAAATATGCCTGAACAGCTTGACAGATAGGTTTTGTCGCGTATACCCTGGTAAGATAATATACAACGTTTTGAAAATCAGAATCTGAAAATCGAGAAGAATCGGAAACCTGGCTATTTTACTAAGTTCGTTCGACTGCAATGTCTTGAAAGCTGCTTTAGTTTGTGACTCTGGGTCTAGGTATTTTAGCGTGAATAAGCTTTTGATGACAAACCTCGCGCAATTGTACTCCTCTTCAGTGATATCCGGGAGCTGGCTCATTTTTTTTGATAGTTTCATCTTATCAATTTTCGGTATCCATGAGTCAATAACTTCAAGCCACGCATGGTTTATGACATCCTCTGTTATCTGCTCACGACTTCTCTCCTGCAATTCATCCACCGCTCTCTTTTGCATCATCTTCAACACACTAAGCAAAAGTTCGTAGCATGCAATAAGTTCAATTACATGAGGTTGGGTCAAAAATTCCAGTTTACAAGCTTCTGAGCAAAACCAAAGGCCCGCACCATTAAACTTTTTGGCATTAATCTTCACCTCATCGGTTACAAGATGAGCTATATCAGGATAAGTCATTTTGAATTTCATAGTTTTGCCGTCCTGGTAAGTATAGCAATTATGGCAGACCTCTTTCCGGAAATCGTACGCGACACAAGTTCCCACACTATCGTTTGCCTCTAGCACTACAGTGCCCTTTTCTAATGGTGCAGCGCTAAAGCATGCTCTACCTCCATAAGTAGTGTTTTTGACCTCGAAAAAAGGCGATATTCTGCCAACCTCACAATTATTATCCATTATTCTATTTGCACATCCCGAGCGACCTCAACTAGGTGCTAATAACGAAAGTGTATGTTGCAATTGAACTTATTGATTCATCGAGATGCCTGCACTAAGCGGTGAAATTTTCTCTTTCAGCTAAATGAAAATTAACAACTAATCACCAAAACAGATAGAACCAAGATGGATAGTTGAATATTCCTAAATACCATTATTAACATTCGCTTATTCATAATAATTCGTGAGATAAATCATTTGTCTTATTAATCGGGGGCTATCAACTAGCAGACTATCACTACTTAACCTCATGACACATATTCAAAATGTTCAAACTTAAGTACTATTCATCCCTCATTACTTGTCATAATGCACTTTTCCTGCCCTTCTTGCTTTAGCTAAGAACTTTTCAGAATCCGATCTTGAGCGTTATAAATTTTAGTCCAGTTGCATAGATAAGACCCTTTTTGACAGTAACTTCAGCAATTACCGAGCAAACAAGTAAATCTCCTAATAATGGCCCTGTATAAACTAATTACTCCTAAGGCGTTTGTTGAGCTTCTGCACAAGGAGACCGCTCGAAGAGTCATTCCAGTTGATTCCACTTGGTATTTGCCAAATTTAAAGAGAGACGGTAAACAAGAGTTTTTGGATAGAGAAAGGATCGCCAATGCAGTATATTTCGATATCGATGAGGTAAACGATAGTCAATCTCCCTACCCGCACATGGCACCCGATTTGGCTACATTCAATCGGTCAATGAGCCAATTGGGTATCAGAAAAGACGACATTTTAGTCGTCTACGACACGATTGGTAATTTCAGTGCTCCAAGATGTGCTTGGACCCTTACAACGTTTGGACACAAACCAGTTTATCTATTAAACAATTATGTCCTTTACAAACAACAGGGCTATCCAGTTGATACATCCAAAAAGACGTCTTATACACCTTACGAGGCAACGAGTTACGTATCCGATGTTGATCTACGTCCTGAAGAAGTAGTTACTTATGAGGAAATGTTGAATCTTGTAAAAAAGGGTGAACTATCAAAGAATTACAATGTCTACGACGCTAGAGCACTACCAAGATTTGAGGGGAAAGCTCCGGAACCTAGACCAAATTTACCTTCAGGCCACATTCCAGGTACTCAACCTCTTCCTTTTCCTGACGTCCTAGACTCGAACTCAAAAGCTTTCCCACAGGATTCCAGCGAAATGAAGCTAAAGCTCGATGAAGCCTTTAAAAACCTAAAAGACACATTTGACCCAACGAAACCGACAATTGCATTGTGTGGAACTGGCGTCTCTGGATGTATTATCAAGAAAGCCCTCGAACATTCGGGAATCAGAAACGTGAGGCTTTACGATGGTTCCTGGACCGAGTGGGCCATGAGATCTGATCCAGCACTATTGGCGAAGAATAGAGATTAGTCAATGATCATCAACCGCCTTCTATATAGGTCTCATCGAGTATATTCAATTTCGTTGGACATGACGCTCAATAAGTAATAAGCTTTAAAGGCTTTCGATATTTCACCAAGTCATCGTTATGCTGCTTTAGTAGAAACGTTTACTGGACGATGGCGAGTTTACCAGGTATCAATGATGTTAGCCAGCCGTTAGTTTCTGCGGGGGGTGATGATGAGCTTCACAGATTGGTAATCAAACAAGGTTCAGAGTGGAAAGTAGAGGTCTCTTCCGATTCAAGATTGAATGTAAAAGTCAAATCAGGAATTGCAGAGATATTTGGAACTGAATTGGCCACTGGCACAGAATACACTTTTAAAAATTATCAATTCAGCATATTTGCAGTGGAAGATGTCGAACTAGAGTGGAGATGTCCCCAACTCGATTCTGAATCACTATCAATAACAGCTAATACTACTGCAAAATACATCTATAACCTACATTTTGCTTTAGAAAAAATGAGAAGTTCTAGTTTTGAAGGTCCGAGAGTGTTAGTCATCGGCGACAAGAATTGTGGAAGAACAACTCTCTGTAGAATTCTGTGTTCATACGCCATCAAAAACAAGTCCTATCAACCGATGTACGTAAATCTCGATCCACAACAGGCAGTGTTTTCTCCGCCGGGGTGTCTGACGGCAACTCCCATATCTGATATTTTGGACGTGGAGTGTAGTACTTGGGGTCAAAGTATGACTAGTGGTGCGACTCCACTTCATAGCAAGCAGCCATTGGTGAAGAATTTTGGATTAGAAAGAATCGCTCAGAATAAAGAATTATATCTTGATGTGGTGGAGCAGTTAGCTCAAGGAACGAACGATAGGATATTAAATGACTCACTGGTACGTCGATCAGGAGCTCTCATAGACATACCGCCACTTTCAGAATTGGACGAAGACTTTAATGATCTAGAATTTTTTGCAAAAAAGTGTAAAGCCAATGTCGTGGTTATGTTAGGCATAACAGATAACTCAACTGCCGAAAAAATCGCTAATAAGCTTTCTCCATTAACTGGTAGCCACATAGTAAGTCTACCAGAGCTCAGCGGATGTTTGCAGGCTGAAGATACATATAGCAGATCGCTCCAAAGAATAGCGATACGGGAATACTTTTACGGGACGCCTAAAACGGTATTAAGTCCCTACGCCATTGGAGTCGATTTCGGGGATATTATGGTTTATAGGCCCAGAAATTTGCTGGAAGATACAGAGGATCAGACGAATGAGTTTCTACCAGTAACGGTAACCGCCAACAACCTTCAGCATGCACTAGTTGCCATCACCTACGCCGACAAAAAAGCTACCCCTCAGATAGTACAGAAAGCTCCTTTGTTGGGATTCGGTCTTATCACTGAAGTCAATGAGAAGAGAAATAAGCTGCGAATCTTATTACCAGTTCCTGGAGCCTTACCGAATAAAGCAATGGTTTTGACATCTTACCGGTACTTGGAGTGAGATTCGCAAGACGGTATACATAATATAGGATAGACTAGCTTGTAGTAATATTTCTCATGAAAAGATTAGCGATTGACCAAAGTTTGATGATAGTAAAAAATATTCTATAATATTGTGTCGCTGGCGATATGCGTCTCTTATGTTCTTTTGTAAAACAAGTGATTGTTAAAAGTGTCGACAAGCTATTGGCACAAAGCTATGCGAGGTCAACCCCACTTAAAAGTTACCAATTCATTGGCTCCATATGATGTGTGTATTTTGACATTGATATATTTTTACTGTTTTGATAAGCAACGTATACCAGCCAAGATCTTCATTACTTTGATCTCACCTACAATCTCGACGCCGGATGTCAATCCAATTCTAGAGAAAGACTTCGAAACCTCTATAATCCAGAGACCACTTTTACCTGTTTTAGAGCCATTGGTAACTTATTTAATCGGTGCTGATGAGCGAGATCTGGCCATAAAGCTCGTCTCATTTCTATGGTCGATGAAGAGCCTGGACGTGGTGATCCAACTACTCAAGACTTTGAAAACTGAATGCCTCACCAAAGACTTTAGGCATATGAGAAAGGATGCACAGGATAGCAGAGTGCGAAGAGTCACGAAGAGAAGTCTGATAGGTGCCTATCTGGATAAGTGCCTCATCAAGTGCCAAGTTGGCGAGTTTGAGGATAGAGAGGCCCTATGGAACGTCCTGAGAAAGTATATGTCAGTGTTCCAGAGGACTTCGACGTGGGATGACATCAAGGAAAGTGTTACAGAAGTGTCATTTCGATTTATGCCAACCGCTGGACAGCACAACCAGGATGATGAAATGTTTTCCTTCTTTCAACGGTTATGTCAAGACAATCAGTACCATGGATCCGGTGATATGATGATTGGATCATCACATTTACAAGCTTTATTGAACTGGGAAATAATGCTAATGTCTCAGGGAAACTCGAGCGCAAGCCAGGATATTCATGACATTCTGAGCATGCTTACTCTAAATGAGATCACACATTTCCCCGCTGTACATGTATTTCGATACTTAGAGTCCATTTCAAGCAACTGCTATCAAGCTGCAGTGGATGCGTTACACAACTATTTTGACTATATGTTGACACAAAATGATGAGAATTGCTTTCATATCTCGCTATTATGCCTAGCTACCTTCCATGCTCGCTTAAATGACTGCCCTGCAGCAATAAAAGCTTTTGAAGAGGCTACGAAGGTTGCACGGGAGAACAAAGACACTGAGACTCTCAACCTCATTATGATTTGGGTCGTCGATTTTATCGAGAGAAACCCGGAATACTCAAATCACTTTCAGGTTACAGTCGATCAAATCGTGAAGTATCTCAGGTCTTGTTCTGACAGCGAGAGCTCTCTCGTGTTTGAACATGCGTATAAATTTGAATCACTTTTGCTTATGATGGAAAATGGTAGCACGACCTTGGTTTTGGAATCAGCTTTCAAGTATCTGGTGATAGCATTGCAAAGATTGGAGTTAGGCTCTGGTACAGGTTCTGCATTCGGACATCTATCGCGAATATGGGAAAATTTGGGCTACACGCAGATTAGTAAAGTTTACAATGGATTTGCGCAAGTTGAAGTCAAGCCAATCGACGAAATAGAGGTCGCCTATGAATCTTTAAGTAAGAAAGATTATGGCCAAGTTGCTCGTACCCTTGTTAAGTTGAAGTCTCCAAACGTAGTATATGAGCAACGAAAACAAATGATGCTGCTGGATGTCAGATACCATATAGCTTTAGAGGATTATTCGGAAGGAATGAAAAAAATTTATCAATCAATCAATGAAAATGACGCTGGTGTAGTAGACTCTAGATGGAAATTTCGTTTTGAATTGGAAAAGTGTCAGGTCATGCTCAAGTGTAACGTTGCGATGCGAGGATTGGCAACCCTAACGGAACTACTAAGTCGCTCACTAAGCACTGAAAATCCACTACAGTTTTCAGAGTGTTTAGTGCTTCTTTGCGAAATTCTAAATGAAGCTGGAAAATTGGCCGAATGCCGTTCATTGATAATATCAAACCTACCCATGCTTCTACAGTTCCCCTCTCTGGAAGAGAAAATAGTTGAAATCATGAAGGTTACACACGATACTAGTCCTCCTGTTGGCGGAGCATTTCCATGAAAACCAGGCTCACTCACTGGTCTCATAATCAGGTAGGGCAGCGGTTATTTCTCTTTCGATAAGTAAATTACTACCTTGCTTCAGCTCAGCCAATGGTATCATCGATGGTCTGCCGTGAGCACATTGGAATGGCAACCAGCATTTAGTAAGCTCTTTGAGAATAGACGTGCACTCAACCTTTGTAAGGCTATCCCCAAACATAATTGCTGACCTGCAAGCTTTACTGTTGAAAATCTCGCGAAATACTACTGGAATACAGCTAACGTATTTCCACCATTCGATGGTGCTGAAAGGATCTTCCTTTTTGTTGACGATGGGCAACTTCTTGAAGCTTTTTAAGTCCTCGGCAATCTGTTGCAATGCTCGTTTCAAATAGCCAATGTCACCATCAGCCTTTTCGCTTAAGATTACCGGAAGCGATTTTACCTCTAAATAAGAACCTTCCAGTGGGTTGGAAGTTAGGTAGTAAAATATTCCCCATGTGTTGAACTCTTTCTCAAAATGTCTGAAAAGCTCAGTTTCAGTAGCAGATATTCCAATCCTGCAATTATGAATCGGTTGTGACTGGATGGTATGACCAAGCACTTCGTGAATAAAACTTTCGAGGTAAGTTTCGAGCTTTATTCGTTCATCAGATGCGTGTTGATCCACGATGATTAGAGTGGGGTGTTTGACCTTTCCGTGGGGCCATATCCGAGCCAGAATGAACTTCTTTCCAACCTGATTGATAATCTCAGCATCGTTCAGCTGGGTGCGATCTATTGTGTGGTTGTTTGAGAACGATATCTGTTCGATTCTTTCTGGTATTTGAGATGTATCACGTAGGAAACGGTCTTTTAAATCATGAGTGATTGACTTTCGTCCCAAGAAGACCTTTTCTATACTTGGTCGCAATTTTTGATAGCCTCTCCCCGATATAGATGTCTTTAATACCCTTCCTTCAATCTCACGATTATTTATCTTAGCCATACGAATCTTGGAGTCCAATACGGTGCTTACTGATTGCGAGCTCGCTTGGGGAGTCTTGAGTAATTTATTGTTTATGTTCTCGCCATCAGCTGTTACATGACTAAACGGAACATATCCTTGATGGGATAGAAAGGACTCTACTACCTTTAAGATCAGTGGGTGAATGACATCGGCCTGTGATGATAATAAAATCTTCTTGCTAGGGTCTTGCATCAAGTCATCAGTAACAAGAGGACATCTGATATCAATGATTATCAGAGCATGGCAGGTATAAGGTCTTCCCACACTTTTAACTGATGTTTTATTTGATTCATCATTGCCGAATCCAGCTGCCTGAAACATGTTTTCCAGAGTTCTGAGAAACGAGGCATTGTGATACCTTCTGCCATTGATGTATATTAGTTGATAATCTCTAACCCTTACAGCAACTTTTGAGATGATTCCATTAAGTCTGAAATCTTTAAAGTCAACAGAGACCTTTTTCAATGATTCAATAGGAACAACTGAACCGAAAGTGTTCAAAAAAGTAAGCGACAACTTCTCGTAGGGTTTCATGTGTGATGATATCTGTTTCGAGGCAAAAAGCTGATGTCTCTCTTCTGCGTCGTTGATATACCGTACGGTTAGCTGTAATTCGGGGTGAAGAATTAGTAATTGGAACAAGTTTTCCTTGAGCGACATATATGTTTTGAATGCTGGCTCGTTTTGTAAAATCTTTCTTCTCACAGGGATGTTATGCAACAAATCTTGAACTACGACAGTTGTTCCACTATCTAGTGGGACAGATATATCGTCCTCGCGCGGCTCAACTGAGAGCATAGTTGCTGAATTCGGTAACCGTCTTATCCACGTAGAGTTGTACTCCTTGACCTTGGAAACCACTATCATGTGAGAGACGCTTGAAATGCAGAAAAGAGCTTCACCTCGAAATCCGTAAGTCTTCAAATTAGCAAGGTCTCGCAAAGTGTTAATCTTCGAAGTAGAGTTGTGTGCTCCCAGCCTATTCAGGTCACCTGGGATCATTCCTACTCCATTGTCAGAAACGGTAAAACTCAGCTTGCCAATATCTATGGAAATATCGACTTGGTTGGCCTGTGCATCAAGGGAATTCTGTACCACTTCTGTAACCGCGGAAGCCATGGAAACTGTGAATGCCTGCGATTTCAGTATCTTCTGCACATTTGGATCAAGCTTATGGATACTTGCCATCATATATGAAACCTCAGCTCACCCGGAGGGCTTATTTTGCATTTCGTCTCGTTGTTTTGAATAAGGAGAAGTGTGAATAAAGAAGTTGAATGGGATGATTTCAACTGTTCGCTTAAATGAAAAAAGACCAAAATGCAGTAAAATCTAAACAAGAAGGTATAAGTAGTGTTACAACGCTGGTTAAAGTTAACTGGCTGATATAAATTGTTTCTTCTAGTGCCTATATAAGAAAAGTGGTCCCTAATCGCTTAAGCAGTTTGAGTAGCGTTCTTCCATTGATACTCTGAAGAGATTGGAGTGACAGTCACGTACTTAGTAACTGGATCAGCAGTAACAGTGACAGTAACTGGAACACATGCGTCAGAGGTACTTTGGTTTTGGTAGTTGTCGCCAGTGACAGTGTGGATAATTTGCACAGTGGAGGTGACAGTCGAAGTGTAGGACTCACCAGCACTCTCAAAAGTGGTTGGAATGTCAGTCACAACGGCCTCCAAAGATGAAGTGGAGAGAGGGGTGTACCACGAGGTGTGGTAGTAGGTGGAAGTGATGTAGAAAGTAGTAGTCTCATCCTCGTAAGTCATGGTGGAAGTCTCGGTGCTAACCGAGTTGGTTGGGCTCAAAGTCAAAGTCGTTGGCACAAAAGTAGTGTTGGAATAAGCAGCAAACACCACAGAAGAGAATAGGGCGAAGAAAGGAATGACAACGTTGAAAATCATGATTCTATAATGGTAAAAAATGAGTGGAAAAGGTTTCGAGTTAAAATGAATTGACTATAATGAATGAATGGACGAGACCAGCTAATAGAAGGCTCAATTGAACGATTGGATGATGATACGAAAGTTCGGATAGAATCTGCGTTACGATTTTCTTCAAATCTAGACTGACAAAAGGATACCAAATTAAGCTGCGAAAATAACAGAAGAGCTAATACCTTCGATCAGTCCAGACTTATATATCCCATGAATATCGGTCCATCATTTTAGGAGGTCTCAATCCCATGTTTGAGAGAATTCACCATGAACGCGAAAAGTCCATCTCTACCATTTCGCGTCGACCATAGAGAGCGCGTTTAAAAATGTCTTCAACAAATATAACAATGGTGAAAAAATCTTGTAAATAAAGTTTAGCACTGGAAGAATGCTATGCAGTCCTGCAGCGCGGATCGTAGTCAGTCTGGCGTTGGTGACCTTGATCGTATTTCCTTTTTAGTGGTGCTTTCGAGGAATTTTCGAGGTGCTTGATAGGAAGATGTTTACATTTTCATAGGATGGCACCATATTGGGTGTTGGTATCCCATTGCTTCCTTGAATTCTCTCGTTCCTGTAGGTCAGACGTCATGATGCCTGCCATTTCCTGAGTGCTGAGTGACTGTGTTTCAAAGTTCTCTACATTTCCCAAATTCACGCCGTTTGTGGGTAATTTGATGATATTATCAACACAAAAATACTGGAAACAGTTGAGGACAATTGGACACACAAACATCACTAAGAATACTTGGAAGTTGGGCCATTTGTCGGACCAGCCAAGCATTAGGTCGGCAAACCAGTATGCGCCAATTTCGAAATAGTTTAGGATTAGAAAAATGCACAGTTTCATCAGAGCCAAAGCTCCGGTAAAGACACAAAGTTGCTTCAGGAATGCAATAAACATTGGTCTTCGCTCGTTCGTAATCTCATTCTCGTTCTCGTCCTTGATTCTGGAGAAGTAATTACCACTCTCGATGTTCGTAATTTTGAAATAGCCAAGAATGCTTTCAATAATGGTCAGAGAAGCCCAAAGTATCGGTATTCCGATGGTGGTATCGAGTAACAGATTCAGAAAGTACCAGTCGCATTCGCTATCGTCATCATTGTCATTTCCGTTGAACATTCGCGGACCTCCCCTCTTTACAACGCTTAGTGCCAAATTAATAAAATGAATTCCTAATGCTCCACTTATCTGCTTGGCCACATCGTACATCCAAACGATCATCTTTCGCCTGGGATGTTCGTGATTCCTCTTGATTAGTAGAGACGCCACTGCTGCTGTACCCATCAAAACCTGAATTACTATGGATACAGGTCCCAAAAGTTGACAAGTATCATCTGAGTTATACAAAGGCATCCTGGACTATACCACAACCTCTGTGATACAAACCTAAGACTCTTACTCATCTCATCAAGTTTTACTTAGTGGGCTGTTAACTCAATTTCTATAAGCTAATAGTGACTCGTAATCGATGACGCCCTGCATACTGGAGTCTGGCTTTTGTAAGTGACAGATTCAATCAATCAAAGAAGGACTTTACGAGTAGCTTGAGGTCGTTTTGCCTTTCATTCAATGAATCCGCATTTTCCAAAGTCTTGTATACCATGCTGGCGACAAATTTGCCGTTGTTAAAAGCACTTTCGCTAGCCCTGTCTTTTTTGCCCTTCAATGTATGGATAGCCTCGAGCAGTGATCGTAGATCTACTAGGTGATTGCTCAATACATAATTTTCTTTGATATCAGGGTGGTCTCTCAGGTAAATTCCGCATGTCTTCGCCAGCTGGAATAAATAGAACACCGATACGTTGAGTTGATTTTCCATGGCAGCTGTGCCAGCACTATCCTGAAATTTGAATGCAGCTGTCCATAGTTTGCTTAAAACTGGGCTGAGGGATTTGGTGGTTGCCACGAGAAGTTTGTCAAGGGTGAGGCATGAGAGAAGACTGTCGCGATCGGTCAGTACTTCTAAGAGTGGACCTTCTTGCAAAACTTTTTGAAGGGACGAGCTAGGTAGTACTGTAACCAGTTTCTTCAGTAGATTATCTATCAGCGGTGATAACTCGTTGAAGTATTTGGATTGATCATGACAGGTCTTAAGAATAGCGGATAATTTCAACAAAGAGTCTCGCGATAAGAACATGGCACTGTCGAGTGTCATTAACTTCTTTGCAATGTCGAGATAGCCCTGAAATTGTATTGGGTCAATCATAAGTGGGCCCAACGTGAGAAATTGGTCGAGTGAGACCTTTTGCAAAATTTCATTCACGTCTTCCCTTCCTGATATGGAGTTCGATAATATAATCAGGGCCGCAGCATACGTATAACCGTTTGTCGAATTTTGCACAATGTGAAAGCACATATCACGCTCTTGCTTGTTGGAATTTGCAGTATTGGCCGATATATAGCCAATGGCTGTTGTGATTCTCCTCATGACAATCAATTTGTTGCAAAACGTTTTTGGGCTCAAATGATCCAGAGAATCTAGCAAATTGTTTTGTATCTGAGAGACGATATGTGACTCAGTGTAGAAAACTTTCGAGTCATCATAGTTTTTGGTGATAATCTCAAGTGATTGTGTCAAATAGTTTATGATCTCGACACTAGGGTCGTCTTCTTCATCGTTTGTATCCTCTACTTCTTGCCCCTCTTGGTTAACTATTGTTTTGGATACTCTTTGAATGAACTGTGCAAAGAACAATAAGTCTTGTATTGAAAGGCCCTCGACGTAATTCTCGATGAAGTCAGTAAGAAGCTCTGACCCAAGAATCGCCAAGTCAGAATCATGTAAATAAGTATGCTGCGTGTCAGCTAAAAGACCAAGCAATGGGGACCGAATAAATTGACCAAATCTTCTAAAGTACATCGAATTGTCAAGACATAAATTCTTAACAAGTACAACGGTTCTCATCTGCAATGTTGCTACCAATTGGTCATCCTCGGTGTCAGTCAGCTTAAAAATCTGGTCAACGTAGTAGTCTAGAAACTCTCTCCTCTTCTCTAAAGGCTCATTGCTCATGTAGAACTGCCTGTTATTGTCGTCATCGACAAGACTATTAGCAACACATCTTATCAATTCTGAAGCTAGCCTTGGCCAAGCCTTATTATCATCGTGTTTATGGAACCATGTATCTAGTATACAATTTAGTACACGCACCAGGTTTGTCAAAAGGCCACTCGAACCGACGATAGTCCTATTGGAAGGTGTACGTAACGATACGGCCAATTGATCTAGTACAGTTAAGTAGCTGTTCAAATAAACATCCTGCACTGGTAAGTCCTCTAATTCCTCAGCATTGAGCAACGGCTGCAGACCAAAGAGTATGCTCTCGTAATCCATTGGCAGTTACGTCTCTAATTTCTCAATTTCACTGTTTTTTCAGTAATAAATCTTATTAAGCTTTAATGGAGAGTCCAACAAGAAATAAACGTAGACTACATAGAATCATCGAAAAAGCATTCGGTGTATGACTGTTTCTCGCAATCAAGTTTAAAGAATTGATAAAGTGGTTTTTTCTCATGCTTTCTAACACAGATATAAAAAAGTAGCCTTATTGGTCTCTTTTGAAAGCTCTTGAGCCCCACGATACTCAAATAATATTTACAAATCTCTGGAAGGCCTTTACATTACTTCGATGGCTTTTATATGTTCCTATTTCTTGTAAGATGGCCTGAGGGAAAGGATACTAGAAAAAAAAAAAAAGCTAGTTACCAGCAATGAGCAACTTTCGCCATGATAGACCATTTTTGACGTGAAATTGTCCTTTGTGAGCCATTGAGAAGCTTATTTTCTGTATGATCGAGGGCGTACGGCTTGAGAATTGACTTCAGCTTTTTATATCTTTGTCGTTGCTTCTCTATTGCACTCACTTCTTGGGCATGTTTGACCCAGATACTTTACCATATTATGACCCATCAGTGGAAAGAAGAACAGCTCTAGTAACCGGTGGTAACAGTGGTATCGGATGGTATACTGTTTTGCATTTATACATGCATGGCTTTGCCGTTTACCTATGTGGTCGAAACTCAAGTAGAGTGAATAAAGCAATGAAGATCATTACAGCAGAGGCAAAGAAAAGATGCGCTGATAATCCCAAGGTACATTTGGGTTCAATGTACTACTTGCATGCAGATCTGGCAGATTTACAAAGTGTTGAGCGAGCTGTAAAGAATGTGAAGCGGAAGGAGAGCAAGCTTGATATACTGATCAATAACGCCGCTGTAATGGCTATGCCCTACCAGATAACAAAAGATGGGTTTGAGATTCAATTACAGACAAACTACGTGGCCCATTTCCTATTGTCGATGAGACTTTTGCCCTTACTGCAAAAATGTAACGGTAGACTTATAATGTTGTCCTCGGTAGGTCATAACCTGGAATTTATGTACTGTGCTCTAGGCCAAGACTGGAATTACAGACCGAACTGTGTTTTCACTTGGCTGCGGTACGCAATGGCCAAGACTGCCTCTATCCAATTCGTCAAGATGATGGCCATCAAGTACCCAGAAGTCCTATGTCTCTCTGTGCATCCTGGTCTCGTAATGAATACCAATCTTTTCAGTTACTGGACCCGCCTGCCGATCGTAGGAATCTTCTTTTGGATGCTATTCCAAATCGTGGGGTTCTTCTTTGGAGTCTCCAACGAAGAAGGCTGTCTGGCTACGCTCAAGTGTGCCCTATCGCCAGAATTATCAAGAGACGAAGATAATGGTAAATACTTCGTCACAGGAGGCCGCGAAGCGAAGCCAAGCTACGTGGCCAATAATCTCGACGATGCTGCCTCAACATGGATCTGGACAATGCACGAACTAAGAGACCGGGGCTACAAAGTGTGATTTACGGGACACTTCCTAGTCATCTCATCGCCATACAGCTTTAAAGTCCTCAGATTACCCGTCTATCAGCTTATTTTTCACTGAAAAATTTTACAAGCAGTCAATGAAAATTACAGCTTTAATTGACGAAGTTGAGTTTATTTTAGCGGTTATAGCAGAATCAAAGTTTCTCTAGCAGACACTTAGAGCTGTTAACAAAAATGTCATCTTCAGCTGAGAAGAAAAGCCTTGTCTTGGAGAACACAGGACGTCGTGATGCATTAATTGCCATTGAAAAAAAATACCAAAAATTATGGGCTGAAGAGCATTTGTTCGAACAAGATGCTCCTAGTATCGATGAAGCTCCAATTACCATGTCCACCGATGAATTGCACCAAAAATACCCAAAGTTTATGTCCTCCATGGCTTATCCATACATGAACGGTGTCTTGCACGCGGGTCATTGTTTCACCTTGTCCAAGGTAGAGTTCTCTGTGGGTTTCGAGAGAATGAATGGGAAGAGAGCTTTGTTTCCTTTGGGATTCCATTGTACTGGTATGCCAATTTTGGCCTGCGCTGATAAATTGAAGAGAGAGGCCGAGATGTTCGGTAGAGATTACTCCAATGCTCCAGCAGATGACGAGGAAGAAGCAGTGGAAGAGAAGAAGGAAGAATCTGAAGATGTAACCAAATTTAAGGCCAAGAAATCCAAGGCTGCCGCCAAGAAAGGTCGTGGTAAGTACCAGTTTGAAATCATGTTGCAATTGGGGATTCCAAGAGAGGAAGTCTACAAGTTTGCAGATGCCAGTTATTGGTTGACTCATTTCCCACCATTGTGTCAAAGAGACTGTAACGATTTTGGTGCCCGTGTCGACTGGAGGCGTTCTTTTGTCACCACTGATGCCAACCCATACTATGATGCTTTCATCAGATGGCAGATGAACAGACTGAGAGAGGCAGGTAAAATAAAGTTCGGTGAACGTTACACTATCTACTCTGAGAAGGACGGTCAAGCATGTATGGACCACGATAGACAATCAGGTGAAGGTGTGACTCCGCAAGAATATGTTGGTATCAAGATTGAAGCCACCGAGTTTGCTCCTGAAGCTAAGAAAATCATAGAGACCAGCTCAAAGATTGATCAAAATAAAAAAATATATTTCGTGGCCGCAACTTTGAGACCAGAGACTATGTACGGTCAAACTTGTTGTTTCGTATCGCCAAAGATCGATTACGGTATTTTCGATGCAGGTGATTCTTATTATATCACTACTGAACGTGCTTTCAAGAACATGTCCTATCAAAAATTGACTCCTAACAGAGGTGACTACAAGCCTGTCTTGACCATTAACGGTAAGGCTTTGATCGGTTCGAAGATCCACGCTCCATTGACACCATATACTGAATTGAGAATTTTGCCTATGGAGACCGTCATTGCCACAAAAGGTACCGGTGTTGTCACTTGTGTTCCTTCGAACTCCCCTGATGATTTTATGACCACTAAAGATTTAAGAAATAAGCCTGAATACTATGGTATTGAACCAGAATGGGTTAAATATGAGCCAGTGCCAATCATCAACACTGAAAAGTATGGTGACTTGATCGCTCAAGCCATTTGTGAAGAAAAGAAGATTCAATCACCAAAAGATGTGAACTTGTTGTCTGAAGCCAAGAAGCTTGCTTACAAAGAAGATTTCTACACCGGTACGATGATTTACGGTAAGTACAAGGGTGAAAAGGTCGAGGTTGCCAAAAACAAGGTCAAGGCCGATTTGATTGCCGCTGGCGAAGCCTTCGTTTACAATGAACCAGAATCTCTAGTCATCTCTCGTTCCAACGATGAGTGTATCGTCTCCCTAGAGGATCAATGGTACGTCGACTACGGTGATGATGCTTGGAAGAAGCAGGCTCTAGAATGTTTGAGTGAAATGGAAGTGTTCGCACCTGAAGTGAGAAATGCATTTGAAGGTACTTTGGACTGGTTGAAGAACTGGGCTGTCAGCCGTACATACGGTTTGGGTACCAAGCTTCCATGGGATCCAAAGTATCTTGTTGAATCATTGTCTGACTCTACAATTTACCAATGCTTTTACACAATTGCTCATCTTCTTTTCAATGATTTCTACGGTGCAGAAGTCGGCTCGCTAGGCATGAAAGCTGAACAAATGACCGATGAAGTGTTTGACTACATCTTCCAACATAAGGATGACGTCAAGATCACTGACATCTCGCAAGAGGCACTACAAAAGCTAAGAAGAGAGTTTGAGTATTTCTATCCTTTGGATGTGTCGATTTCTGGTAAAGATTTGATTCCAAATCACTTGACTTTCTTCATTTACACGCACGTCGCTCTGTTCCCCAAGAAATTCTGGCCAAGAGGTGTTAGAGCTAATGGCCACTTAATGTTAAACAATGCCAAGATGTCTAAATCTACTGGTAACTTCATGACTCTGGAACAAATTGTTGAGAAATTTGGTGCAGATGCTTCCCGTGTGGCTTTGGCTGACGCAGGTGACACAGTGGAAGATGCAAACTTAGATGAATCCAATGCCAATGCTGCCATTTTGAGATTATTCAACTTGAAAGAATGGGCTGAGGAAAGTGTCAAGGATATCAACTCTTTGAGATCTGATGACTCAACTTCATTCTTTGATGTTGCATTTGAAAATGAAATGAATGCCCTCGTTGAAGAAACTTATAAACAATATGAGTTGACAAACTACAAGAACGCTTTGAAATATGGTTTATTCGACTTCCAAGCAGCAAGGGACTACTACCGTGAAGCATCTGGGGTGATGCGTAAGGATCTTGTTCTTCGCTTCATCAAAGAGCAAGCACTGCTACTAGCTCCCATTGCTCCTCACTTTGCTGAATATATTTACCGTGAAGTTTTGGGCAACAAGGGTTCAGCTCAAACTGCAAAATTCCCTCGCGCTACAAAGCCAGTGGACAAGGCAGTTTTGGAATCTTTGGAATATGTGAGATCTCTACAGAGAAGCATCAGAGAAGCTGAAGGTCGCTCTTTGAAGAAGAAGAAGGGTGGTAAGCCATCTGAAATCGACGCTTGTAAACCAGTAAAGCTTACTCTACTTATCTCCAAGTCTTTCCCAGAGTGGCAGTCGCGCTGCGTTGAGATTGTCAGCGAACTCTTCGCTCAACAGTCCTTAGATGACAACAAGAAGATCAGGGAGTTGGTCGAACCAAAAGAAATGAAACGTGCCATGCCTTTCATCTCCTTGTTGAAACAACGTTTAACTAATGAACCTGCTGAAGTTGTTTTCCAAAGAGAATTATTATTCAACGAAATTGAAACCGTCAAGTGTACAAAGGATATCTTACAAAAGGCTGCACAAGGTATTCAAGTTACTGAGCTTGTTGCCATTGCCTTCCCATACGGCGCCAAGGTCGGTACTGACATCTTCACTGGTGAAGAAGTGGAGATTCCAAACCAAGCCAAGATCGTTGAGAACTCCGTTCCTGGTAACCCTGGTGTTGTATTGACAAACATTTAAACAGACCAAAAGTGTAACATCATGTAGTTGTTCAAGTTTATAGATCTAAAAATTGTCCATTAGTAATCGTTGCTAAAAAGTCAATTAAATTCGTAGATATGCAGTATTGTTATCAATTGAGATACACAGATGCTAAAGCTATCAATAATCTCAAATTCATGTGAAAAGGTAAGAATATACGTCTTTTGAATACCATAAAAAATGTCGTGAGGGGTGCGGGTTTCATTAAGTGTTATTTGAGCTGTCTAATCGTCTTGTTTGAGTTTTTTCCTCAGTTGTAACAGAGATACCACTGGTTTTTTTCTCCCCTTACGTCTGTCCAATATCTTAGCCTTCTCATTTAGATACAATTGTTCTTTTAGATTTTTCAAAGCTTCTGCGTTCTTAACATTGTCTGAAGCGGCCTGCTCTGGTGCAGTGAATGGTTTCAGCTTTTTCTGTAATTCCCCGGGTATACTATCCCATTCCCTATAATACTCTAATCCTGTCGCAGATGTGACCCATGGAGATTGATCCCCAAGCTCCTCTAATTTCATGGCAAACTCGTATAGTGTACCACCTGTTCCAGAGCCCTCTGAACTGGTTTTTATCTCGTCTGGATTTATGAAAAGTGGTCTGTAACCAGAATATAACACTTTCATACTCATATCGCGAGGTTTAAGATTCCCGGTAGATGGCACTCTGGGCAACCACGAATAATCATGTCTTTGCTGTTTCCTTCCACGTCCACTTATTTCTACAGTCATTTTTTTCTGTTGAGATCTTTCAACTTCATCGTCTGCTTTGAAAACTGACCTGCGGCTCTTCTTCTTGGACTGTTTCACTTGGTCTTTTTGTAGTAATGAGTGGTTATTCAAAAAAGTAAACGATGATTGAGATCGCCGAGATCCCCCAAAATTATGGCTACTTCTTATACCATTACTGCTAATTCTAGAGCCATTCCGTACAGTTGAATGTCCAAATTTCCTAAACATCTTCAACAACGGGAACCAAGCCACACTTTTTCACCTTTAATCTACCGTTATTTGTTCAAAAGATGCTTGGATTCAAAGCTGTATTCAAACTGCCTTCTTGAATTAGCTTCTAATACTCTTGAAAACACTGGATTAAGTACCTTTGAGGTTATTTAGTAGTGGTTTAGAGCTTAGTGGAAGCTTATTATTTAGGCCTGTGGCGAAAACACGATAAAAGACCGTCGTAGCCGGAGACACCTAAAGTGTCAGTAAATCGAAAAATTATGAAATAATTAAATAAATAAGTATTTAATTCTATTCTGATCATTTGAATTAATTAATTGATATGACTTTGTTTGATGCTGGGGTTTTTAGACTTTGACGCCGATAGGCATTGTAAGAGATCTTCTCAAGTTTCCTGGGGAAAGCGAGATCGTGCTGCCTTTGTGTCTGAGACGAGTGACGCTCCCGAATGGTGATTGAACGGAAAATTCTATACTGCGGTCAGTCTCGTCTGCTTGCTCTTCTTGTCCACTGGTATCATCCGTAGTAGGGTTTGTGGATCCTAGACTGTTAAAAAGATCGGAAACATTGCTTTCGGAGTCGTATTCCTTGATGATAGACTCAATTGCATTCAAGTATGAGCGTTTTAGGCCCGATTGCTGGTACTCGGCGATTTGTAGTTTCATCAGTATGCGTCTAGCAATAATTACTCTGAAATAATGGTTGAGGGCCTGAGACAATTGTTCAGGATGCTCGCTTGGTTCTTCTGCATCGGTGAATGACTCGTTATCTGAACTGACACTCTCGAGTGGGGTCAACGGGCGCATTGAGTTTGTGCTAATCACATATTCGTCTTCTTCGTCGTCGTCTTCTTCCTCAATGGGGTAGTGATGCATTGAAAGTGGGATGACTTTATTCTTGACCACAATGGAAGGTTGCCTGGCCAATGAATTGAGAGATTTACAGCCAGCTGATCTCACAAGTCCTGATTTTTTGTTATTGTGTTCGATGTGTGTCTTTTCTTCATCTGGTGCACGTAATTCGGCCTCAGAGGGGGTCTTGGGTCCTGGTGACGTGTTTATCACGGAAGCTGCCCTTCTTATCGACGATTTTGTTCTTCTCAAAGATGTGGTAGGATTAGATGTAATTTTGTGCTCCTTTTCAGCACCATTTATGTCTTGATGTTTTGGTGGACTAATTAAGTTCGTTTTAGGCACAAGCACAGGTTGTAAAGATTTGTTTGACATTGATCTTTGTAAGTTGCTCACATATCTCTGAGTTCTTTTCAGATGTGATGACCTCAGGTCGTTTCTTTCCGAGTTTCTGTGACTGTCACCAGCTTTACTAGATCGCTTAATTAGAGGCTTCCCTGATCTATATCCAGAGCTCTTGCCCATCTTCTTCTTAGATATCCTCTCTCTGATACCACATATCAGCTTACGCAGTTGTTTCTTGAACTTCAATCTTAGCAATTGAAAATATTGGAGAAGACCGCCTTTGCATCGTACAGCTTTTGATCTTTTCAAGCTTGTCCTATTTCTGTTATATGATAGTGAGCTTCTGGTCGAATGTATCGATCCAACTCGGGTCATGACGGGAGTACCTTGTAGTCGATTAGGTTGGAACTTTCGTACCGAGGTGCGTTCTGATTCTTGTGATTTCGCTGAAGAAATAGATGAAGATATATCATATGATATATTAGCTGCTGTGGGGATCGATTGAAAAACTGTGGAGTAAGAGGAGAAACCATTATTCTCAGGTATCATTTCCATCGGTGACATTCCTAGTCTAGGCGATGATCTGTTATCGTCGTGAGCCTCATCGCTCAATGGTTCCAAAAGTGGAGTTACACTGCCCCGTACATCTGAGGCTCTATTAGGATCATTCGATATGACCGACTGTCTGTGATTTGCATTGTTTACCTTTGCTGATGAGGTTGTATTGTCTGAAATATTGGCGAATGAGTAGTAGCCGTTCGATGAATGGCCGGATTGAGTGTTTGTATTAGAAGCAGACGTATAATCCGACAGGATCTGCGAAGCTGCATCATCATTGCATTTTCCGACGTTATCGTTGAGTAAGTGATGATTATTCAAATGATATTCATCTAGCCTGACATCCTGTAGACTGTCTGTGGAAGGAAATTTAAAAGCCATTTGGCGGCCATTGAATGATTTGGTCTTAGTCCTCGTTGGAGCTCTTATAATCATGAATATATTCGTTGCGCAATTGAGAAACTGAAGGTGGCCAAATTAAGATTGTGCTTCGCCTATTGACATTCCATCTCTCAATAACTACTTTGTCATTCTTATATACATCGTTACAAAAAGTAGCTGGATATGAGATAGTCCAGCAAACACGATTTTTGATATTATCGAATCGGGAGAGATCAGAGTCCCCTAGATCGGATCAGATACCCTGTAAAGAAATTTCCCTGCTTCACTATTCGAAATGACACAGTTCATTTCTTTAATTCGAATGGCTGCCCAAAAATGATCAACTCGCTTCGAAAATATACCAGCCATTTGAAAATTCAATAAAAAAAAAGCTATAATACAGCAACAAAGCGAAATGAAGAACATCTACTTGTAAACCAGTAGTAGTCATGGCTAGTCCAAGGTCAAGAGTGCTTTTCCTTTGATTTTCCTGTGTAAAATTATAGTCCAAGCGGGCTTGGATTCCATCATGCTTGCTGGCAGATTTTCTCCAGCAAAACAATATCAACAACCGAAGCTATCGTTCGGTGCATGGCAATCGGTAACTGGATTACCAAATTCTCATGCTTTCTGGGTTCGGTCCTTGAGTAAAATCTTTGGAACTTCTCTGTGGTTTCCTTCTAGTAGTCTATATCAATGAACATGGAGACTTGATGTCGCTCATCGCAGTCAATTAGTGGCACCTTTCGTTGGCACTTTTTGAATAATTCTTCTAGGTTCATAAAATTCTATATGGATAGCGAAGCTCATCGCTTAGAAAACTTTCATTTAATGAGCGAAGAACCGTTCTAAAGTTATCTTTAAAAAACTATTCCATTATGGCCAAGAGGCCATTTGAGAAGTCGCATTTTCTTCACATTGATCGTCATAAGTACAAGAAGGAATATAGACGTTTAAAGAAGCTGTTTCGTGATGATGCTTACATCGTGAAGCCCAATCAAGCCTTACAGGAGAAGCAGTTATACAAATACTGGAAAAACCGTAAAAATCTATTTTCGAAGATAGATGGGGCTCCAATTTACATGACTAATGAGCTTTGGTACAGTGTTACGCCTGAAGTTATAGCTAAGTTTCTTGCAAAATTCATTCGAGCATGTCTTCCGGATGCTACGAGAGTTATGGATGTCTTTTGTGGTGGAGGTGGGAATACTATCCAATTTGCTAAACTCTTTCCTCGAGTATATGGGGTGGATGCCTCTCTGGAGCATTTGTATTGCACCTATAGAAATGCTAAAAGTTACGATGTAAGTGACAGGATCTGGTTAAAATATGCCACATGGCAACAAATAGTTGAAAAGGGCAGATTTGCAAGGCTGGGGATAGATTGTGTATTTGGATCTCCTCCTTGGGGAGGTCCTCAATATCTGAGGAGTAAAGAGTACGATTTAGAGACAAATTTAATACCGATGGGTATCACAGAGATGTTAAAAAGTTTCCTCAAAATAAGTCCGAATGTCGTTCTCTTTTTACCACGAAATTCCAACCTAAGTCAACTGTCGAGAGCGACTAGGAGCGTACTGGGACCCAGTGGACAATGTAGAGTCATTTACGTGAAAGATAACGGTTTTCTCAAAGGTATATTATGCATGTGGGGTGCAGCTTTGATATCACCAGTGGAAGAGCAATGTGCACCTAACGAGGACGAGGACAAACAACCTGAGAATTTACATGATAAACAAGAAAGCCCAGATAGAATAGCAGTAAACTACGACCTGGATGGTTGATTCATTAATTGCCTATTATATTACTGTTACAAATTTATTCCGAAATCTAACTGACTAGAAGTATTTGCCTCTTTCCCTGTGCTCCACAACTTCGTCTTTATTCTCTATTGGTTTTAATGCCCTCTCGCGCAAGCGTTTGACACTTTGCAAAGCTTCAATCATCTTATCCTTGCGCTCAAGCGACCTTCTCAACTCTAAGATTTCCACATCTTTACTTTGTATTACACTATTGACATGTGCGGTAAAGGGCTCTGCAGAAACATTTTCCCTTCTGTCAAAGTTCATAAGCTTAAACTCCAGCTGCTTGGTATACTCCTTGTATTGTCTTAGTTGTGACTCTAATCCTTGAAATTTGGTTTCCAGCACAGAGCCGACGTCAATTGGCAACATGTCAATTATTGCAACCATCTCAGAATCTTCTAATTCTATAGTGTCCTTATCAAGTAGTTTCTCGCAATTGCTTAGTTTGCATTTCAGCACTCTGTTTTCTGCTTTTAGCAGTGTAGAATTCGGATCTACTGTGCTGTCGTCGTTGTGTGAACTTGATGTCATAGAGGTCCTTTGTTTCAATCTCATCACAAGCTGATGTTGTTTTTCCAACTGTTGTGTCAAATTTTCTATTGTCTGGTCCTTCTCATTGTAACTGCCTGTCCCTACCGCAGGTCTTTTCGCAACTTGAAGAGTAACGTTTTTGGCTCGAGAAGCAAATCTTATCGTGTTCACCGTCTCGGAAGCTGCTTCATTCCTGGTATCAATTGTGCAAATTGTAGTGATAATACTATTCCCACTTAGTGCCGGTTGTAATATTCGCGTTAGTTTAGAGTCTCTGTATGGAATATGAGTGTTTGGTTCAGTGGGATTGGTACTGGTGAAAGTGGGTGGCCCGTTTTTGCTCAGAGATTCCGAGCTCAATTTGGATATAACTGTTCCCAGTGCCAGCAGGGATTTGTTAATGAAAGCACCTTCTTTCCTTCTTTCATACTGACTAACAGCCTTTTCAGATCCAGCCAAGTCGCATAACGAAAGTGTACTGGAAACCGTTTCACCGCTCCTTAAATCAGTATTGTTCAACCTTACTAGGACAATTGCGTGTGAACGAGAACTTCTTGTATTGTAAATCGTCTCACTTGTCTTACGGTTCTTATCACCAATTTGGATCCATCTCGACAACTCCTCACTAGACTCACATCTCTTCTCAGTCAAACCTGTTATCCGTACCCCGTATTTCAAATCGTCTCTGATCCTTAACTCTACTGGACCACCAGAGCTTCTTGGAGTCCCTGATAAGAACATTCGCGATGGGGTGGAATTGAATTTGTTCTCGCTTTCACAATCAAGCAAATCGTAGATCTTTTCGTTATAGATCTCCAAATATGACACAACCACTTCGTATTTGCTTGTCCCTCTCATTGAGTGTTCCAGGATCTTACTGAAAAGGTAGGTGACAGATAGTGGGATCAAACCGGCCTCGTCTTCAGTCCCAGTCATAGTAAATGTCTTACCTGATCCCGTCATCCCATATGCAAACACTGTCGCATTGAACCCTTGTAAAAGTTTATCAATCATAGGACGACTACTCGCTTCATAAATGTCCAAATTCGTACAGTTAGCAGGGAATACACGATCAAATGTAAACTCGCCTGCCTCATCGTGCGATATTGTCGTCCCATCTCTAATGTGCCAAGGATCACGTTCTCGATTCGCCACAGGTTTGGGCCGTATGACCACTGATATGGTACCTGTATATGATTCTTGACGTCTTGTGGGACTTTCATTGCTGCAACTTCTCAAAATCCTAACTTTGCGTGCAAAAGGGTCTGTAAGTGAACTAGATGACCTAGTAGGAGAAGCGCTCCGACTACTACTCGAAGTAGATATGGATCCTGATCTTAGATACTTTTTTCGCAGACTAGATAATGATGATGCAGATCTCAAAGTAGGTGATCCGGGACCATTACTTGATTTCATCGGGGGTTTCCTCAAAGAACCACTATTTTTTGAATCATCCCAATCAGTAAAGTTTCTGGACCATTCACAGCACTGCTTAGTGCCTTAAAGGGTCTCTGATTCAGGGCTCAAGTCATTGTTATCCATGTTTCATAGTTGTTATTAGGTCTTCAACCTTGGCAAAAGGTAAACAAACACAGATCCAAGCCCATTACCCGTTCGAATCTCTTCAGCCGCATATTGAACGGATAATACCAAAGAATACGAAATTGAATTGAATTGTGTTATAGAAGTGATTTTTATCTAGATATATCTAGATCTGCAGTAGAAAGCTTTTCCTTACATTTACATTTAGACGGCTTTAGCCAAACCGACAGCGTTGTTGCCCAAATCGTAGACGGAGTAGAATCTACGTAGGAAAGTGTCACCAACGATAGCCAATGGACCGACTGGTTCAGGGAAATCCATTGGAGTGATGGCAGAAATACATGAGCCAGAGACTTCCAATGTGTAGTCGTATGGGCCGATCGTGTAGTTCTTACCGCTAAAATTGAAAGTTAAATCTGGAAGACTAGATCTGGTTTCACAGTCGACTGTGTATTGACCGCTCCAGCCCTTCTTGGCACCAATTTCGGAGTTGATGATTTCTGCCAATCCAGATGGCAGAGTAATCAAAGAAGTACCGGTGTCGATAGCTGCTCCGTGGCCGTCTAGAATGGCGAACTCATCGCCTAGACCGATCCCTTCGAATTTAACTTCCCAGTATGCCTTACGGCGGACTGGTAACCAGCTAATTTCGCCCTTGAATTTGGACTTGTCAATACCACCAAAAGTGGCCACACCACCAGAGACAGAAGAGTCCTCGGAGTCGCTGCTGTCACCCAAATAGAAGGCGAATCTAGGCTCATCCAACAGATCTTGGTCAATAGCGTTATAGAAAGGTGGAACAACCTTGTCGACAGAAATGGTGTTGTAAGCCAAACCCAAGATACCATCGAATTTACCAAAGGCAAAAGCCAAACCTGGTTCACTGGTAGCTTCAGCAAAATCCTGTTTTGGAATGACCAAGTCTCCAACACTTAAAGTATCTTGAGAGATGTAACCTTCAAGGGATCCAGAACCATACTGAATGGCAAAATCTGTCCCATTAGGCTTATAACTCGATGAAGCACTGTGATCATACTTTGAATGCAAGAAACAAGCCAAAGAGCCACAGTCCACACTAGGAACCCACAGGTTCGAAGAGCCTGTGTCCAAAATAACTTTGAAGTTCTGAGCTGGAGTACCCAAACTGATATCCGTATAGTACTGAGCATTCAAATAATTTGTCAATGGCACATCGTGGTTATCCTCAGCAAAAAATGGGTGTTTCCTCGAGAAAGAAATCTCAGGGTACGCTTTTTCGTATTGCGTCAGGTATTTTTGACCCAAATGCGACAAATGTTGCTCGTAGAAAGTACTCAAATACTCCTCCGACAGCTTTTGCTTATGAATCTTAGCCGAATGAACCTTAGCATCAGCCAAACCACTTTGACCAACTAGCATTAGCGCTAGCGGTAATAAACTCTGCAACTGCATAACGAATGAAACTCTAAACTCTCTTTTTAAACCTAAGTGCTCCCGTAAAACCAAACTGCAACCTTCTGGGCAATCTGTTCTAGCGACAAGCGACTTACTATAACTCCCAACAGGTGGAAACTCCGTCAACGGGTCTTCAAGAAGCCTTCCCTTTTATACCCATCGCCCTGGTTTTGCCACTCGGCCCCCTAAAAATGAGGCTTGAGCGACGGGTAACCTTGGTCTTTTTACCACTATGACTCTTGATTAACTATGAGAATTGCAAAGTTTGAGGATCTCTGAGAGCTTGACCAACCTTGGCTCGCTTTATCTTCTTGGATGGGTGTGATTGAGACTGGGAGAGACTCATGGAGTGGACCCGTTTGAGCAATTGCCCTTTTTTCTCTTCGTTTGGGTTGGGAGAGTCGGCGCGATGAGGGGTGGTAATGGGCGATGAAGGCGGGAATGAGGCCTTGTGGGAGCGTTTTACCGCCATCATGTGGCTGAGTCGCTTGACGAGACTCTTTTCATCATCTGTCTGTTGTATTAGCTGACGATCTTGGGTTACAAGGCCCAGACCGTTGTTGAAGAGACCTGTGGTGTCGTTGAGGACCACTTGGAAACCAATGGTAAAATCGTTGTTCTTGTCCCATATGATCTTGACCTCGTCTCCATCTTGGAGGATTACTTTTGTGCCGGAAGACATCTTGATGTTGTTGAGGTAGCTGACGTTTGTGCCCGAATGGCAGTACCAGACGTCGTCTAGACCTTGTGCAGGGGACTCGTAGATACTATTACCGACGGCGTGTCTCTTCTTGAGGATGAAGCAGTGGACTCGTGAGAGTCGGTTGTCCTCGATCTTACAGTTACAATCGTCTGAACGGCCGATGAAGAATGGGTTTACACCTTGCTTTATCTCTACGTTTTCCTGTATCTTGCTGTCCGGTAGCGGGCGTAACGTTAGAAATTTACCGCCGTCTTTCTTCTTGATACCTTTTGTAATGGCGCTAGTCGAGTGGATTAACTCGACAGAATCTGAATTGGGAGCCTTGGGCTGTGTGTATCGAATGGGAGGATGATTTGGTATCTTGAAGCCTTGTGACATTTTTCCATTTGTCTTGGCCTCGTCCTGTTGCTGCTGTAACTGCATTCGTCTTTGAGCCTTGATAAACTCGAATTGTGCGTCGTCCATACCTTCGAGAGCTTTCTGTTGAGACAGCGACTGCGATAGTGACACTTGAGACCAATCACCGCCATCAGGGTGTGCAACATGGCCCATCTTAATCCATGGATGCTCAAGAGCCTTTTTTGCTGTGGGTCTGGCATTTGGATTCACTTGTAGAAGAGAATCTATAAAATCTCTGGCTTCGTCAGAGATCCTGAAATCTTTTAAAGGTCCTTCATGGTAGGACCCATTTTTTATCTGTTTGTATAATTGTTCCTGCGTACTGCCGCTGAACGGTAAGTGTCCCGTCAAAATGACGTACACAAGACACCCCATTGACCACATGTCAACAAGCGAAGAGTACTCATTCCGCTTCTCATTTTCCTCTGCGTTAGCTTTACCAGCTATGACTTCTGGTGCCACGTATGCTAAAGTCCCACAGAAGGTCTTCATAAAAGTACCATTGCCTTGTACTTTGGCAAGTCCAAAGTCTGTAATTTTCACCAGCACGGGATCATCCTGCTCTATCAAAATATTATCCGGCTTTAAATCTCTATGACTGATCCCCTGTGAATGAATATATTTTACACCCTCCAGTACTTGTCGAGTGATCTCTCTACCGGCATCTTCACCGACAGATCCATGTGCTGCAACGAAATCCATCAAATCACCACCTGAAACGAATTCCATCAGCAAGTAGTAAAATTCGTCATCCTCATAGAACCCTTTGAGTCGTACAATTTTCGGGTGGTTTAGTTTCCGCAAAACTTCGAGCTCTCGTGTGACTCCATCCATATTACCCATGACCTTCCTCTTACTTATGATCTTGGCAGCAAATGTCTTTCCAGTGCTTCTTTCAACAGCTTTCTTCACTGTAGCAAATGCACCCTGTCCCACAACTTCATCTTTGATAGAAAAGTCCATAAACACACCGGTACGATTGTTTGTCGAGGAAGACTGTAACTTTGACTTCCCGTTCCCTTTCTCCTCAAGACCATTACGGAGTCCAGTCATTCTCAACTGCTCCAACGCCTGTCTGAACTTGTCATTGATAAATACTACAAGCGTAAGTGTGTCTTCAGGTACACCGACACCAACGGTAATTTCGTCCCCTTGAGACAGGATCTGATTGCGGTCTTTCTCTGTCCTTTGACCATTGAGCCACGTACCATTTGTAGAAGTATCTCGCAGCAGTAAATTGCCATCTTCACCAAGGAGAACCTTGAAATGTTTGTTCGACAACCGCGTTATGTTCCCCAGGTGATAATCACACGCAGGATTCCTTCCAAAAGTCCAAACTCTCTTGATTGAAGCTTTTTCTCGAAAAACGTCCTCTGCACTGGCCCTTAGGTCTCTTATCGGTATCTGACCCGTAGTGCACACCATTCGACACACCACATCATCGTCGATCTGCTCTTGTGAAAACTTCTCTATAAGAAACCGCTGAGTAGCCTGTGTAGCCTGCTGGGTCGGCTGAGTAACACTATCCATTCTACCAGCCCGAATCGGTCTCTCGAAGCTCTTTAAGTACTGCTTAGCTTAAGTAGTGGTTAACAGTTGTAAATTCTTGCCACCACGCGTAAACAAGAAGTTTAACGCGTTACACTACACAATTACATGAGCAAGTGGAGGCAGCTAAGAGCCTTCAGGTCAGCATGAGAATGCTTAAAGAAGCTCTATGATAATCATTTGATGTTAAAGTCCTTTCAAGCTAATTTGAACTATCTTTCCAGCATAGTATATAGGACCACTTCAAACCCAGTCCCATTAAGCAAGAATAGTTCGAACAAGACACGACTTAATGAGTGCTAATTCGTTACTTCCGAAGCTCCAAGAGCACATTCCCCTTCTTTGCTACTCACTCATAAGACCAATAGTTGGGAGAAACCTTGACTCGAACCACATGGCTAGCTTGGTCAGCTATCGCGTCTCGACTAGTCAACTAGACAATGTGGGACATCCTGCAAGGACTTCAAGAATGTTACGTGGCGCACCCCACTGCTCTCAACACCGTTTCTTGCCCCCCGTGGATACCAGACCGAGCGCACGCCCGAAACTTTGACTATTTGCAATCCGAGAAGGAGGTCCCAGTGGACTATTTGTGAACCCAGCGAGATCACCACCGTCTATTGGGCATTCCTCGATCAATTATAGACATCTAACTGGCCATTGGGGTACCAGTCGTTTTCCCCGTTGGTTTATTGATCTTATCGGTATAGGTCAACCCGTGAAAATTAGCGACGCACTGGTCAGTTGACCGTCTTTGATCCTTGTTGGAAAAGGGTTGACACATCTGAGCAGTTGTTAAGCAACTTAATTTGGATTGTTTCGGCGAAATAGAGATATATACTTCCTTTGAAGAGGTTTGTGGTTTGCCCGAGAGGCAGAGAGATCTTAAAGAAGGATTTAGTGGCAGTATGAGAGATACGGAATTTGAGCAGAAATTACGCCAGCGAACTAGGGTCGATAGAACGGAGCTTACGAAGCCTGTCAGTGGTAGTACGACTCCTGACACTCCTCTTCCGGAGGACGATGACAAGGCCAAAGCCAAAGGGGGGTTTTTTAATTCTTTGCGCGATGAGATGTCCTCATATCGGTCGGATAGGAGTAGGAAATCTAGTGGTGGACAGTTCGGTGAGGAAGGTTTGGTCCCTCATTATGGGCTTCCTAGGTTGGATGCATGTTGTTCAATTCAGACTCCAATGCGTAGAAGATTGCAGACTGCGGTTGTGGCATGGCACATCTCATCGTTTGTGTTTTTAGCTGTGCTTTCGATCTATGCGTTATCAAATCCGATGCTGTGGTTTGCGTCTATTCCTTATACGATTTATTTTATCTTCGATAGAGCACCTGGGAATGGTGGTGTGGTTAAGAGGGGATCGCATTGGTTTAGGTCCTTGCCCATTTGGACTTGGTATTGTGAGTATTTTCCTATCAACTTAGATAGGACCACACCATTAAAACCAACTTACACAGAGAAGAAACCATCACCGAGTGAAAAGACTAAAAAATCATCGATTTTTAACCCAAAGTCCTGGAAACTCTTTAGGCGAACTGAAAAGTATGAACTGACCGGTCCGCGCTACATCTTTGGTTACCATCCTCATGGTATCGGGGCTCTGGGAGCTTTCGGTGCCATTGGTACTGAAGGTTGTGGCTGGTCCAAGAAGTTTCCAGGTATAAATGTCTCCTTGATGACGTTGGTTGCACAGTTTCATGTCCCATTGTACAGGGATTACTTATTAGCGTTGGGAATCAGTGCAGTCACAAGGAAAAACTCTTTGAAAGTTCTCGAGAGGAACCACTCCATTTGTATTGTCGTCGGTGGAGCTAGAGAGTCACTGATGAGCAGTATTGGTTCAGTGGATTTAGTACTGAAAAGAAGGAAGGGGTTTATTAGGCTTGCTTTAGAGAGCGGTAACGTATCCTTAGTTCCTGTCTTTGGGTTTGGTGAAACTGATTGTTACAACATCGTACATACAAGTGAGAACTCTTTCTCTCATAAGGTCCAACTCTGGATGAAGAAGAACTACGGTTTTACCATCCCAATATTCTACGCTCGTGGACTGTTCAATTACGACTTCGGTTTCCTTCCATTTAGGACGCCCATCACAGTACTGACAGGCAATCCGATCTATGTGGAAAAGAAAATATCAAACCCAACACCGGAACAAGTAGATCATTACCACGATCTGTACGTTGAGGAACTAAAGAAGCTCTATTACGATAATAGACACAAGTACGGTTACGGTACAGTAGAGATGCAAATTGCCGGTTAAAATATAACAGTATGTATTTGATAAAAAAGTTGTATAGCCTGAAATTTAGGTAAACAGGAATCAATCAGTATTTTTACCAATGTATAAACAGCTGGTTATTTCATAGGATTTTTTTTTTTAGAAACTTTTAGCTCTTAAATCAATCGCCCTTACTAAATAACCTATGAGTATTAACATTCACCACTGGGATAAGCAACGCCATGAAATTGCCTGAGAAGAGACTATTGACTAAGGATGATATGCAACTATGGCAAAATTGCCAGACAAAGAGTGATCTTCTAAAGTTCTTATGTGAACTGGCGGATGCCGTCAAAGGTCTTGAGAACTCGCAGTACAGTCAACCCATTGGTGGATCCATACAATCTGTTGAGGCACTCATAGAATGTGTCGATCAGTGCATTGAGAATCATCCGGTTGAATCTACTGGCCCATCAAGGTTCGGCAAAGGCGAGTTTCGTGACCTTTATGATGATATTTCAGGCCGTTCTAGCGTGCTCATCAAAGAAAAGTTTGGTTCTCTAACAGATGAGCAAGTTGCTCAGCTCTCGGTCTACTTTAACGAATCGTGGGGGGATAAGAGTAGAATTGATTATGGATCGGGTCACGAATTAAACTTTCTATGTTTCCTTTATGGGCTTTACCGCTGCGGAGTATTTGACTTGGCTAAGGATAATAGAAATTTGGTGCTTATTGTATTCATGAAATACCTTAAAACTATGAGAGTAATAGAGACTGTATACTGGTTAGAGCCAGCGGGATCTCATGGTGTTTGGGGGCTCGATGATTACCACTTCTTACCTTTTCTCTTTGGAGCTTCTCAGCTATCGACTCATCGCCATTTAAAGCCCAAGTCGATTCACAATCCTGAAGTAGTTGAAATGTTCTCTGAGAAGTATCTTTACTTCGGGTGCATTGATTTCATAAATTCTGTCAAGACGACAGCTTCATTAAGGTGGCATTCTCCTATGTTAGATGACATAAGTGGTGTCAAGGAATGGGCAAAAGTGTATCAGGGTATGGTTAAGATGTATGATGCGGAAGTTCTCTGTAAACTTCCCATTATGCAACATTTTTATTTCAGTGAATTCCTGCCCTGTCCTGAAGGAGTTTCACCGGCAAGGAAGCATTCACACACCAAAGAAGATTCCTGTTGTGGTCATGATGAGTTGCGCAATACATGGGGTGATTGCTGCGGCATCAAAATTCCAAGTGCCATTGCAGCGACCCAGATGCAGAAGAAAAATCACAAACCAATTCCCTTCGATTAAAATTACAATACTTTATACAGTTAAACTCATGGATTTTCGACGCATATTTACCATGCAAACCGCAACTGTGAAGCTGTGAAGATAGGCGGCTTCCAAACAAGTTTCGAGGGTGTAATTCTCCTTCTTGGTTTTGAAAACAGCTGGTCATACCTCTTCATTATGTCATCATTGAGGAAGATTATATGCTGCCCCTTGTAATATCTCAAGATATTCAAGGTCTTGGCTGTATGCAGGATATCAGTTGTCGTCATGGATGTCATTGAGCTAATCTCGTCGATTGTAATCTCACGCCCATGATCAGCAAGTATGGTGATGAGCGTATCAGCCCAATACGCTCTGTATGATAATAAACCTAAGTCCGAGAGCGGCTTCTCAGGAGAGCCAACTTTGCCTTCTTGTTTGGAGAGTTCGTATGAGAATTCAATCAAAAGTCTCCCGTACCCCATTCGTTGATACTGTGGCAAAGTTAAGATACAGGCAACATTATAGCCGTCCGCAGATTCTTTCTCCTTAGAAAAATATCCAACTAAATGATGCCCCAGTTCATCTCTTCTGGTCATGCAATAAAATAAGAACGGATCCACATCGTAGTACAACGTCTTATGGTCAAGAAAAAGTTTTGAAAGTAAACATAAGTTTCGGCACCATGTCCTCTGTTGCCTGCCGTCGATCTCGAAAAATGACACATAATCATCTCTATAAATTTCGTTCCCCGGAGGATGTCGCAGTGTACATTTTTTTCTATAGCGTTCATACTGCTTTCTGGATCCAAAATATTGCAAAGTAAAATCATCGATGTAAACGACGTCCTCGTCTGTGAGCTCAATCGGGTACGGCGAAAAATACCACGGCTCGATTTGAAATCTTCCCATTATAACACGGTTGATGTTTCTTACACGAGCCACTTCATGAGGATTCTGCGTCATGGAGCCAGAAGTCCGAAGTTTTTTGATTTCATCTTCTCGCGATAACTCTTCATCCTGTAATCCCTGCACATTTAAATCTTCCAAGTCCATAACATCGGTCGCCTCCGGTGATTCTGAACGTTGATCACCGGACTCTCCGGTTGAAGGCCCGGGAGTCTTCTTCTTCTTCTTCTTTTGCTTGTTGATATCCTCTTCTGCTGTCTTAGGTCGCGGAAACATGACGTCCTTCTCCAAATTTATTCGGTCTGCCGTAATCCATTCATCTAGCCGTTTATTGAAGTCCACGTAGTGGACATAAAATTTTGGAGGAGATCGTCTAGAATTAATCGACAGTATCTCAGCCAGTCTTTCTTCGCCATCTTTTTCAACATAACACTCACATTTCATAATAATTTCCTCCACATTTTGGATCTTTCTTGGTATACCCGGCTTCTTCTCCTCGTCGGGACTCATTCTGAAGCCAGTTGACCGTGGTTGGCCGGCTCTTACCAGTTGATCACTAGCTTTGAAGATGAGAATGTTAATCTTGATTGAACTTTATTGTCAATTAGATGACATTTCGTTAACCGCGATATTTTGCCCATACTTAAGAAACCAGATATAACAATGGGTCAATATAGAGACCGCTCAGAATCTCTGCGACGACATCGCTGGGTTCCATGGGAGCCCTGGATTGCTGTCTGGTGTAGCGCTTTCTTCCTGCTTCCATATCTTGATGCTCTTGTCTATTTCCCCGGTTATCAACCGCAGGCCGGTCTGGTCAAAACTACTGCACAGAATACCGCGTTCACTCTCTAGAGATCCAGGAATTTCTGTGGTGAGTAGGGATTGGTACTTGTGACCTGATTTGTAGTCGTAAAATGATAAGGTGCCATCATCTCCACCCGCAAACAGGACATCGTCATGGTTAATGCTTAGAGAGTTGATAATGCCCGTTGATGTCGACTGAAAATTCGTCAGTAGAATCCCTTCAGGAAGTTTCCATGACCTTATATCATCAGTACAAGCTGAGGCCATGGAGAATTCGGATGGATGTAGTGCAAAATCTCTGACTGATCGCTTATGGTGCGTTAGGATCTTGGCACTTTTGCCCGCTGTTATATCCCACAAACGTATGTTGGCATCGGTTGAGCAGCTTATTATCTGGGGGTCTACCGGTAGACAGCGAACCTTATTAATGGGACTCTTGTGACCGATAAGGTTCATCACGGGTACTCTGGTTCGCATGTCCCACAATTTCACGACACTATCCCGCCCAGCGGATACTACAAGGTCCAATGTAGGGTGTAAGGATACGGTATGCACCCCTGATAGATGACCATGATAGTTTCTGATTACCATGTTTTTCTCCAGGTCCCAACACTTGATTGTTTTATCCTCACTTGCAGAAAACATGTAGGGATGTCGTTCCGAGATAGCCAGATCTCTGACGGTCATTATATGGCCAGATAGTGTCAGTTTCAATTTACCAGAGGCCAAATCCCACACTTTGATACTAGTGTCGTTGCTACCGGTCGCATACCAAGCATTGTCAACGGGGTCTACTTCAACACATCTGACCCATCCAATGTGGCCATTGATAACCCGTATGAGCTTCCAGGGAGCATGCCAGCTGGGTTTTTGTGAAATTAATTGTTCTTGTCTCTCCATCACCGAATGCTGACCGCCCGCATAATTATATACCTTCTTAATCATGGCTTTACTAGGTTCTTCAGCTTTCTTATTGAACTCGATAAGCTGTTTTGAATCTCCACCGCCGTAACAACTCTGTGCATAAAGATCGTACCTCTGTAGCACACTCTTTTTATTATCAATTATCTCTTGCAGGTGGGCTGGCAGCTTAGCCATGCAAGTAAACTGATTACGCCATCGTGTTCCCGTGTAAAACTGTTCTGCCTCTTCAAAGACATTAAAATCATCTTCCGCCACCATATAGCCTTCAATCACTTCACTGGGATCTTCTCAAAAACCACTATCAATGGCTTTCATAAGATAGCTTAAGCTTTATTATTGATCGATGAGCTTCGTTACCGGTGACGGGCCTTGTAGATTCTACACTATTATGAAATTTTTCAATCTTTCAGCTCAGATCAGCTCATCGCTTGAATAAAATAGGTCATTGGTCGGTGATTAGTCAATTTTATAATGTCTGAACCTATTATTGATGCCAAGAGACAGCTAGAGGAAGTTCCTGGAGACTCTTCCGACTCGAAAAGGTTAAAAACTCAGGTAGCTGAGCAGGAAGCCGTCGACGATGGCTTGCATGAGTCAGATGTTGGAATTGTACAATACTTGAGCAAGGAAATACCTGGTTTCAGTGGTCAGATCAAACAGCGGTACACCGACTTCCTAGTGCATGAGATCGACGAAGAAGGGAATGTTGTTCATTTAAAGGACAAAGGATTTAAGATGCCCAAGAAAGAACGTCCTTCAGCTGAGGAAAGCAAGGCACAACATGAGATTGAGCATAAGAGAAGACAAGAGTTTGAAGTGAAGCCGGAACTGAGGCAGCAATTAGTTGAATTGCTGACCGAAGATGACGTGAAGAAGATTGAGGACGTTTTTCGTACTGCTCAAAAGATGGAAACCACTAAGAGCTTCGATGACAAGGGTGAGAGAACAAAGATCCATCAACTGCTGCGTGAAGCCTTTAACAACGAATTGGAATCGGTCACAACGGACACAAACACTTTCAAGATCGCTAGGAGTGGTAGAAAAACGAGAGTGAGTAGACAAGCTCTTGTTGAACAGAACAAGGATGCCAATGGTGTTGAAAACTGGGGATATGGACCAACTAAAGATTTTCTTCATTTCACTCTGTACAAAGAGAATAAGGATACCATGGATGCAGTCAATCTCTTGACCAAATTTTTGCGTATGCCAACTCGTGCAATCAGATTTGCAGGAACCAAAGACAGAAGAGGTGTGACGTGTCAGAGGCTCTCAGTTTCTCATATTGGTGTGGATAGACTGAACGCCCTCAACAGGACGCTGAAGGGTATGGTCTGCGGTGGCTTTAAATTTGACGATAAAAGTCTAAATCTTGGTGATCTAAAAGGTAACGAATTCGTCATTGTCATCAGAAATGCCAAAGTTCCAGATGATTCTAAAATGAGCCTCGAACAGGTTGTCGAAAATGGCACGAAGTTGCTAAGTCAAAATGGTTTTGTCAACTACTTTGGTATGCAAAGATTTGGAACTTTCAGCATTTCGACTCACGCCGTTGGGAAAGAACTACTGTCTGGTCACTGGGAACAAGCTGCAGAATTGATTCTTTCCGACCAGAATAATGTGTTGCCAAAATCAAAAGAAGCAAGACAAATTTGGGCTGAGACTAAGGACCCAACTTTAGCACTCAAAAAGATGCCAAGACAATGCCTTGCTGAGAATGCCCTTCTTCATTCGCTTTCCTCACAGAGAAAAGACGGTAACAACTTTTCAAATAATGCATATTATACTGCTGTCATGAAGATTCCAAGAAACTTGAGGACCATGTACGTTCATGCATACCAAAGCTATGTATGGAACGCTGTCGCTAGCAAAAGGATCGAGCTATATGGTCTTGAAGTGATAGAAGGGGATCTCGTGATAATCGATTCGAGCAAACCTCGAGAGGTTGAAGAAGTTGAGGAAGATGAGTTTGATGAAGATCTGCGTGATGCTAAGTTTGTTCGCGCTAGGCCGTTGACAAAGGCGGACATCGAATCTAGGAAATATACGATCAACGATGTTGTTCTGCCAACGCCCGGTTTCGACGTGGTATACCCTGCCAATAAATCTTTATTAGATTTTTATGTTGAGATAATGAAAGAAGACAACATGGATCCATTTGACATGAAGAGGAAAGTACGTGATTTTTCCCTTGCTGGCTCTTATAGAGCTTTGATTCAAAAACCTACTGAGCTGGAGTACAAGATTGTCAGCTACACTGAACCTACTCAACAGCTTGTCAATACCGATCTCGAGATTTTAAATAACCAAAAAGGAAAGGATAATAGCCAAAAATATATGAAGGACAAGCTTGAAAGATTTGTTCCTGATAAAGGTGGTGACAAGAAAGCTGTCATTTTGAAATTCCAACTTGGTGTCTCTGCGTACGCAACCATGGCATTGCGTGAGTTGATGAAGATAGAATCCTCACGTAGAGGCGACATGTGTGACGTTAAAGTCTAATGGGCTCGATGTCATTAAGTTCGAGATTCTATTCTACCACCTTTCTCTACCTCGCGTCACAAAAATCTTCAAGAATATTATTATAAAAATCAAGACGATAAACAGCTCAGGACTTCACGAAGCATAACTGACCATCTTCGAGTATTGAGATAAATTAAGAGAGCGTTAGCCGCAGTATATATCTCAAATACACAACGGTTTTCGAAGCTATTGTTTTCATTCAAAATAAAATAAAAATTCACAATTTAAGACAATGCAGAGAGATGATAATCTGATTGCTGGCAATAGGCTCTATGATGCGATCAAAAATTCGGAAAATATACCACGTTCACGAGTGTCTTCATTATCCTCCTTCTTTTCTACTTCCTCAGTCGATCAAAAATCTCATAGTGTTTTTGGTTTCAGAAAGTTTGCCAAGACCTATCTTTTAGGCTCTGGGAGAAGAACTTCGTCCAACGTGGCAGATCATCGGGGCTCTAGTCTTACCTCCCGTCAGAGCATGAGTCGTTCGAATTATGTTGATGGACTTCTTCCAGCGAGGGCTCAGGAAAGGACAACATATGCAGATTTTCATCGGCAGTTAAACATGAATGAATTAAGCGCTAAAATACTAAAGGCCGCTGAGGGAGTGGTCGATTACCATCTCGATCCCTATGGGGTACCTCAGAGGGTTCCTGACCTTTTCGATGAAGAAAGTAAATCGGAATCTGGTGCAATTATACATTTCAACTACGATTCAGGTGAAGAGGAGCCTCAGGAGGACGAGGAACCTTCAAGATCGATTGTTTTGGCAAACATACCGAATAATACTGGGCTTGGAAGCATTCTCTCACAGATATGCGGAGGGCCGTTGGAATGTGTACTTCCTCGCCGGAATGAAGGCGACAACCTCTTGAGACAAGTCCAATTGGATTTCCTCACGACAGAAGGAGCTAACGCTTTCATGAAATATGGTAGCACTAATCTTTTCAAGATCAATGGTGTTCACTTGATACCTGAATGGGCAAAGCATACAGATACCATGTTCCCAGCGTTGAGTGCAGAGCTCTTTGAAGAAATACCAGAAATTTGTCGTTGCCTAATAATGAAGAAGTATATTACCAATACCAAAAGGTACAAGCACGGGGATTCTTCAAGGGAGAGAGCTCCCGACGTTTTGGATGTGGCAGAAATAAGGCACGATTTTGGGATTTTTGGAAAGGTTCAAGATATTGCACCGATCGTTTCGAGAAAACTCTGTATTTCAATCAGTTTCTATTCTGTTCACAGCGCCATTCGTGCAATGGATGATTATGAGGATCCTAGTTCTGCCTTATATAAAAAATACTTCAAGAACTGGGCCGTTTGGTATGGCAAGGACATTACAGATCGACCTTGTATCGAATTATAAAAAATACAATTGCCGCAGTGGTTTATTAACTATAGGCACGTTAATTAATATCAACAAAGAATAAGTCTCTCTTGAAGTATTAGGTACGATTGTCGAGTACAACAAGTAATCCACCTACTAGGTGAAGCGACCCAACAACGAAAATATCGACTGGGCCCTTGAACTCTTTAAGAAGTTCATATGAAGTTTCGATATCAGGTGTCACATGAACGTTCCCCACCTGATGGTTAAGTTTATTCCAGTGGGCAGCCAGTGCCTTTTGGACAACTAACTTTTCTACTTGATCTTTCGATGTGTTCATTGAAACAAGATCTGCGCTGTAGGAGCCAGAATTCCATGTGACGTTGGTAGTGAATACAACTGTATCAAACTTCACTTCTGGATCGAGTACTTGATGTAAATTGTTGATGAGGGCGTCGGCGTCTCTACTTTGCTGGTTGAAAAGCAGGACTTTCTTGTTCTTAGATTTCGAAGTCACCTGTTTGAACCAAGCAGACGCTGCTTCAATACTATCCTTGGTGTGGGCACCATCAATATACCAAGTTGAGTCGCCTCTCTTTAGCGTTTGGCACCTGCCTTCCCACCTTGTGTTGATTAGACCGTCTATGAATTGATTTGGGATATTTGCGTCTCTTTCCAGAGCCACAGGCTTCTCAAGTAGACCCATTGACGTCAGAGATTGAGAGGCCAGGCTCACTGCGAGGGATGCATTGACGATCTGAAAATCACCAGCGATGCCCAATTGAATCGTCTTCAGCTCGTCAAAAATTGGTGTCGTCTTCAAAGTTGTCTTACGTTCAGCTGCCCTCTCTTGCAAAACCTTGTAACCTGCGACAGGCTGATTTGGGATAGTATAAGCTGGAGAGCCCATCTTCAGTATGCCACCTTTATTCCACGCGATCTCCTCTATAGTGTCGCCAAGCATGAAAGTGTGATCGATTCCCAGTCTAGTAATCCCACAAACAGTTGGTTTCTCTATTATATTCGTGCTATCGAATTCTCCACCAACTCCAACCTCGTAGACACAACAACTGCAACCTTCTTGCATGAAAATGTGGAACGACAATAAAGTCAGATATTTGAAATAGCCAGGTTTGCTCCCGGGAGTCATATGTGGGAATTTATCCAGAGGTGAAGAGGTCTCATCTAACTTATCCCAAACTTCAAAAAAATACTTCGTGAATTTATCTTCAGAGATCGGATCATCATTAATTCTAATACGCTCCCTGACTGATCTCAAATGTGGAGAAGTGTAGAGACCAACTTTGGGAATCCTGTCCCTATACTTGCCCAAAATCGACGATGTGAAAGCTGCAGTTGAGCCCTTTCCCTTGGTCCCAGTAATATGGATAACATTAAGCCTATTAAAATCACGAACTTTGTAACCAATCCTGCGAGACCACTCCTGCATTTCCCAAATGTTCATCTGATTCTTACGGTCTCCAGACTCTCTAATAGCCATGATATTTGCGTAATTCGACTGCAACGTGTTCAGCGCAGTAACAGCATCCTGGTAACTTTTAGCGGACATTCTCAACGGCAAACTCAATCTCATTTACAGTCAATTGACTATTTCAGGGCCCTTCAAAGCTCGTTCCAGGCCTCTTATTAATTGATGGTGATCAATTGGTAGTGTTAATCATATAGAAGAAAAATAGCGTCGTCGAGTACGGTCGTAACACTGATCAAGCCTTTCAAAGGTAAAATAACCTCCCAAACGTCCAATATTTGGCGGATGGTTGGTTTTGAGAGGTTGTATTCAATACTCTAGACATTTTAGATCTACGATACTGGTCGTAACTCATACGTAATTGGCCCATTTCTAGGAAATTCACTCGGAAAACTGCTGAAATCTGCTGGCAGAGGCACCTTTCTCGCCTTTTTGAAAGCTCAACACCAATCACCGAACCATCACTTCTGTGCCGTGTGCTGAAGTGTCTCTACGTTTGTTCCAGGTACTCTCCCATTATTCAAGATGTCATCGGCAAGATGCCAGCAAAATCGCATGAAATCAATTATTGGGAACTCCTATAACAAGTTGTACTGTCAGTTTACAGCTGAAGAACTAAGTGAAGTTGGAAATTACAAAATTATGAAGCAGATTGGTGAGGGAAGTTTTGGTAAAGTTTATTTGGCCTCTCATAAACCAACGCATCGGAAAGTTGTGCTCAAAACAAGCGATAAAAATGATCCCAATGTAGTCCGTGAAGTGTTTTATCATCGACAGTTTGACTATTTGTACATAACAAGGCTTTATGAGGTTATTGTTACGGAGACTAAGGTTTGGATGGCGTTGGAATATTGTCCAGGGAAAGAACTGTACGAACATTTGCTTGCATTGAAGAGAATCTCACTTGATGAATGTTCTAGGCTTTTTGCACAAATTGTTGGTGCCATTTATTACGCACATTCTCTGAACTGTGTTCACCGAGATTTGAAATTGGAGAATATTCTTCTGGATAAGAAGGGAAATGCCAAATTGACTGATTTCGGTTTCACTCGCGAATGCGTTTCTAAAAGTCAATTGGATACAATATGTGGTACCACGGTTTACATGGCGCCAGAGTTGACTGAAAGGAAGAGTTATGATGGGTTTAAGATTGACATTTGGGCCCTAGGTGTGATTCTTTATACGATGATCAATGGTTCGATGCCCTTTGACGAGGACGATGAGGCCAAGACAAAGTGGAAGATAGTCAATGAAATGCCCGAGATAAATGAAGATCTGGTTAGTCCCGACGCGAAGGATCTCATAGAGCAGTTGTTGGCAAAGGATCCCAATGAACGACCCTCTATTGAAAAGATTCTAACACATCCTTTCCTTCAGCCTTACGGCATTCCGTTGATGGAGAAGACTCAAAAGATTCTGCGAAAGCAAAGACGAGGATCAGTTCATTTCCATTCTAAATTGGAGAGGAAACTTCTAAAGAGGCTAAAACAAATGGGGTTTGATACTCAGTCGATGAAAGCTTCGGTTCAGAAGAAAAAATGTGATGCACTTTCAGGTCTATGGCTTTTACTTGTTGAACGAGAATTGGCTTTAGAGAAACAGGAACGTCCTCGGAGAAGCAGATCGGTTCTATCAGTAAGGAAAGTCTTCGATAATTCCTTAGTAAGTGTGGAATCTAAAGGCTCAAATGACAAATCACTCGGGCAGCAATTGGACTCCAAGATAACTGCACCACTCAATAGGATTTTGAGCAAGAAAAGTGAAACTCCCTCTCTTGTCTCCCCATCGCCGAAAAAGTCGCCTTGGGAGCCACTCATAGTTGACCGGATGACCACGTTCAATTCTAATCAAGGTGCGGAAGGCACTTCAACCGGAACTTCAACTCCCAAAAAACGGAACATCTTCAGCAAGGTATCGAAGTTCTTCAAGCAAAAGCGCATAAACAGTGCTGCCGCTAATATCACAAACATGAAGGGCGAAGAATCCGCCAAGAGCCGAAGTATTTCAAGTTCTGAGTCGATTAAAGATAAAGAAAACTTGGAAAAGAAGAGGATCAACAGATCTGAATCTCTTCGATCTACATCGAAGGAATCCAACGGATCAACCGCTGACCACGATACGAAGCAGCTAGGTCGAGATCTAGCCTTTGATGGCACTGGTGATAAGCCTCAGAGGAAATCAGAACGACAGCCGCGTCAACTAAAACGTCTAAAGTCGACGACGTCCAGTGAAATATCGGGTCAAACCTCGGAGATAGCAAGCAATAATCACAGATCTTCGTTCACTGAAAACACAAATTCCCAGCCTTTGAAAAATACCAGGCCAATATCAGTTGTTTCACAGCACTCGGAGATTTCGAACGAAACGTTCAACTCTGAGTACTCAACGGACTACAATAATTCGTCTTTCAGAGCCTCTGATTCTGCCAAGTCGAGCATTCCTCACGCTAATGCTGGTGGTGTCTCTCAATATTCTACCGGTAGTGAAAAGACTAATCTAAGTTACAGTCAAAAGTTTGCTGTTAGAGACTTGAGTATCATGTCCAGTGCATCGAGCGCCTCAGAAAGAAGCTCCCGAACAGATTCGTTCTACGACATAACGACAGCATCATCCCCAATGATGGATGTACGAAATATTAATCGTGCGCAAATAAAGGACTCTATACTCCCACGTTTTGGAGCTCAGAGTCATAGACTGCCGAAGAGAGGCCATCGTCGTTTTACCTTAGGAAGGAGAACGCACGGTAAGGATTTTATGAAGCACGCTCCAGGCCATCATCAATCTATAATCCAGGAAGAAAGCTCCTCTGGTGGTGACGATGAAAAGCATGCGGTTGACAATGGGCCACTAACTGGAGGACTAACATTAGAGGAAGATGAGGAATTAGCGATTCATAGTGACACCGAGACGCCAGGCGCAATTACAGGCCCAGCAAAGCTTCACTACGCAGATAACCCACGAGGTTTTACGTTCTCAAGGTCTCTCAGCGAGGGAAGTGAATGGTCTCGTAGCTTTTTAGAACTTCGCCATGAGCGGAAAACGAAACCGAAAGCTCCTGATGATGACGAAGCACTAATAATGACCGATAATGACGGCAACTCGTCTGCGTAGTCCTGCAGCGGTAGCTATCTCGTTTTATAGATTTGCAATACGTAATATTTAATTTTTTTGGGCGGGAGAGTCAGCAGCAGAGCTTGAAGAGATTCGTCCTGGGCGTCTCTGACATGCATATAATGAAGAGCTCTTTTAGAGCGTCGAAGTTGTATCTTAAGTCCTTTCTCACAAGCATCTCTTCGGAGTCGCTGAAATCCAAATGTTTCACCGCTAGAAATGGTTGCCTTCATCTCTTCGAAGTTCGTCAATCTTAGTTTCACTCAACTTCAGGCCTTCTTTTAGAAAGAACTCAAAAAAGTCATCCTCATCGATATCAACATCCTCATCAAGAAAATACTGTTTGCATTCGTAGTCGGGGTCCTCTGTACTTTGTAGCCTTGCGTCGGAAAGATCATCATCAAACTCTTCATTGAAATTAACTCCTTTCTTCAGTAGCTCACTTAAGTCGTTCAATTCATGAGAAAAATCGTACTCAGAGTTCTGGATCAAGTTCATATCAATGGATGCTTCTTCGAAGTTCCTAGGATCGAAAATGGCTTCTGTAGATAACGCGTCCGCATCCACGTCCTGTTGCTTAACTATGAGCAGATGTTTTTTATCAAGTTGTCCAAAACACTAGACACAGCTCTTCCACAGAATAGCGGTACCAATTCTAAATCTTTATTGAGGCCTTTGGCCTCTAAAAAAAAGGTATAATATTGCAGTGTCCTTTGGGAACCAGTAGTTCAATTTTTTTACTATTATTCGAAGGTGGCGACTTTGAGACAACTATTTCCTCATCATTCAAGCATTTAAGCAGATAGCTTATTAATCGCGGATTTTCTAGTAAAACCTTGCAATTCTCTTTATTCTCGATAACCAGTTGTAACCTAGCAAGATTTGATAGAAACTTGTCTGGGAATTCGTTTGTCACCTTCGTGGCGATATATTGATTCATAGAATTGAAGTCCGTGCATTTGAAATAAGAGTTTTTAAGAAACTCCAGGGCATCCAAAGGACTCACTCCGTGACCGTCAGAAGCAGGTATCAATTTCAATCTCCCACATTGTAGCCATAATCGGTTGCATCCAGGGTTTACGATCTCCTTGGATATCGTTTCTGTCATAAGGAAGTCCCCATCAGTGTCACAGATACGCATAAAAACCTGTGGCCCCAGATTGGAAGATAACTGAACCAGCAAACCCAATACCAAGGATTCCTCTTCCTTCACATTATTCTCTACACACAATTGTCCATAAATGAACTTGGTGCCATCCTCCATTTTTTCCAAGCTCATCGATATACCATTATACTCTGACCAAGGGTAATGATCATTCCATACTTTAAAAAATTCCTGAGCTTTTTTAAACACGTCTTGAAGGTGTACTGCACCATTGGAGGCGAACTTGTCAACGTAGAATATTCCGAAGAGCAAGGAAGTCTTATGTTGGCTGTCAACCAGATAAGCATCTCGTTCTGCATCTTCAAAATCCCAAAGCCATTCTATCGGCACAGCAGACTGAGCTTTCACGATCTTCATGAGCCGTATATGCTCTTCAATCCCATCTTTGTAGTTATTATTGTGTGTAATGCTTGTCCGATGAGTATGCTTTGAAGCCTCGCGAAGACAATTATACACCGTAAATCATACAAATTGAAGAATGAAGCCGACTTTGTCTTCGAGTTGTTCAGTAATGTCAATCAATGATATTAGGCAACTGGTCTGGCAAGGTGCGCTGAACGTGCAAATAACGGTGAAGCCCACCCTCCTGGCAGTCGACGAAAGTCCCAAAGATTGTGCAGTAAACCTTAGGATACCGAGAGACATCTACTTGACGTGCTACTTACCTGCAATTATAAACAGAGTACGAGATTCTCTGAGGGTGGATCTAGATGATGAGGAACAGCATATTTGGCTCGAATTCGAGAATGTGCCCTTGTACTGGAACTATCCAGCAGGAGTGCTTTACGATTCTATGATAGGGTTGAATCCATCTGAGAGAGAGGACAAAGATGCTGAAAATTCATTGGAGGTATGGCGGCTGGAGCTGGCTCAAGGACCAAAATTACCGCCCGGAGTAATACCCTTAACGGGGGGACTGCAGCAGATTCGAAGTTATTTGATGCATCAATGGAAACAGGCATGCTTTATACTCAATGGGTCCTCAAAGCAGGTAATGTCTTTGTCAATGCAAGAATCCAGCCGGTTTTGGGAAAGTGTTGTTACTAGAGATCAAGAAAATTTCATTTACGTTGCCAACAAAGTTATTCCATTCAAGCCTCGTTTTATTCCAGTAATAATCCATCAAACTCTCCCAGAAGTAAAACTGTTCCAGCCTGTGACGGTTCATTCAAAGGATGATGGCACACGAACAAAACTTATAGATTTAATCCAAGCTCAGTTCCCTAATTTATTTCAGAAGGACCATGTGACTTTATCAAAAGTAGTGTCGAATGGTATTGAGTTACCATTGACTGAAGATCTTTACGATTTGTACAATCGTTTGTTCAGTCTTGATGGGTTTTTGCATTTGTCCATATGCCTGATAACAGACAGCGAGTATGCAGAAGAAGCCTCGAAGTAAATATGTACAAATAAACATTCTCAACTATGAAGAGCAATATGACAATGTGTTAGCTGTGTGTTGTATCTATTTTGGAACTTCGAAAACGGCTTGAAGCCAGCAACGATACATCTTCAATTGCCGCTTCCTATTCACTAGTAGCCGTCGATCCGTACCAATCTTGCTCTCAATGAAAGAGCCACCAGTGAATATCTCTCTCAATTCCTCCTCGGTGAAGAAATATACTCTAGTACCATCTCCTCTAATGTAAAAGTTATCGTCCAAAAGCCTGTTCTTTTTGAATCTGACTTGAGCCAAATCGTACCGCCCATAGTCACGGAACAGTATTTTGCCTCCCGGTCTCATTACCTTACGCAAGTTGCTTAGTGCTTGATCCCATTGATCAGGTGCCAGAGCACTAAACACAAAGATCATTACGGCAATATCAACAGAATGAGGTTCCACACCATCTGGTAACTCTCCCTCAACGTTAGCAAGGTCCCAAACTGCCGCATGGCCGTATTTGGGATTGAAGTTCTCAGAAGTTTTGACCAGTTCTACTGCTTTGGGAGCGAAATCTGCGGCGATTATACGAAGATTTTCATTCTCGTTCTCATTGAGAATCGGAAAGAAAGTGTTACCAGCACCACAACCAATTTCAAATATTGTCACAGGTCCAGCATCTTTTTTGGTAGCAGCGTACAAGCATGGAAATTCAATTTGCAACCACTTTCTATCTTTAAAAAAGTTTTCCTTATTGTTCTTGTAGAAAATATCCCAGTAACGAGCAGGGTTTCCATTGTATAGTTTCTTGTCAAATTCTGATACAGGGTTTTCATATTGACCTTTGATTTTTTCTTCTGCCAACTTAATCTGCTCCTCACCCCACTCAACATTATCCCAAGCATTGTGATCCCAAACGTCAACACTCTCTGTGAGAGTCCTTTTCCCAAATTCAAATGGGTCGTCACGTCCCAACCGCGTGGTAGAGACTTGCGCGTCTCTGTCCTGATCAGCTTGAATGTTTTCATGGGCTATCGTTTCGGATATTTCTTCTTGTACGTCCTGAGTCATTGCTGCCAACTCCTCTTTATCATGTGAATTAGTCTTGCCTAAGCGAATTGTCATCCACGACTTCAAGATTCTCAACTTCCCCTGTGGCTGTTTCGGTAGTTGCTTCTGTAGCTGTAGCAGTATTGTTCTTCTTCTTCTTCTTCTTGTTCTTCTTCTTCTTTTTCTTAGAGGACTCAGATGAGCCTTGAACATTCTCGGTGGAAGCTTCAGGTGTTTCCTGGGCTTCTTTGGTCTCTGATTCAGAATCCTCGTTGGCCTCAGCTTCAGCTTCCTCGTTGGCCTCAGCCTCAGCTTCCTCGTTGGCCTCAGCCTCAGCTTCCTCGTTGGCCTCAGCCTCAGCTTCCTCGTTGGCCTCAGCCTCCGCTTCCTCGTTTGAAGTTTCTTCTTCATTCCGAGCACTCAGCTCTTTCGCCTCCTTCACCTCGGATGAGGTTTCTTCAACCTTGGTGTCAGACTTTTCATCAGATTTTTCAACCTTGATCTCAGACTTGTCATGTTCAGCTGGCACTGAAACTTCTGCAATTGGTTCCTCAGTAGTCTCCTGTACGTCTTGAGCAGCAGGACCACTGGACTCCTGTGGTTTATATGCTTCTTCAAAAGATCCAGCTTCATTCTTCTCATCCTTGACCGAATTTGGTTTGCCGGCACTTACAGGTACAACAGCTTTCTCATCCTCAGTGGATATCTTTTCAAACTTCTTGATCAAATCCGCTACTCCCATGATGACCAATGATCGAGCTTTACCTTGTATAATCGAAATTCTTAACAATTTAAAAGCTTGAAGTTTTTTGTATTTTTTTCATTGATACAGCCTGGCAAAAATATCGACTAAACCATCAAGACGAAAAGATGTAGCGCTAAGATAGTTCAATACCTCTATGCATCAAACTTTTTGGTATCTATCACCTTCCACAAGACACGCAAATGTTACGAGGTAATCACCATCGTGAGAGATTGAAATCAACGGCTGTGTCAGCGGTGCCTCGATGTACCTCTGGTAAAAGACGGCTTCTTTCTTAGTCGCTATGGCTTTGTACGTGTCATCAAACTGAAGCAGAGGTCTCTCACCACTAATGCTGCTCTTGAAAACTAGTTTTGTGTAAATGGATTGAGCTGTTGGCATGTCTTCAGCAGGGACAAAACATGATAGCGCCTTCAGGACTGACTCTTTGATTCCCCATATCCCAGCAGCATAAATTACTGAGCGGGTTGCGCTATCGGGTTCATTTGCCATTGCTTGAATCTTGTTCATCTCGTAAGGATGCATATACTTCCGTGCGATCTTCATGAAGGGTAGTATCTCATGATTAGGGCGTAAAGGATACTTTTGCAGTAATCTCTTAAACCTTGGTAAATGAACTATATCGGTACCTATCCCCAGGGTTTTGCCTCCTGCTTTAAAGACGTTCATCCATCTACTTTTCGACTTGGAAGCGGTTTAGCTTATTATGGATTGACCGTATCTTAAATTTTGATGTTTTGTTGATGAAATATAAGATACCAAAATCTATTCTATAATAATCAATCAAAAAATATTTACATAGAATGAACAGTAAGAATCTCAGTCCATTGCAATCAACTCCGGATCTACCCGGGTCAAATCCCTGCCGAAGATAATGGCATCAACGGGTTGATCATGGCCTTTTAAGATTGCCGAGCGTGGCACCAACCCAATTCTATCGAACTTGAGTTTATCCCAGATCTTCCAACTAGCTGCGTTGGTAACAAAGACCAAATTGAACACCGAGTATTTGTAACCTAATAGAGGCGCCCATTGGAGATAAACTTGGCCCAATCTAAAGCCTATCTTTTTTCCTCTCTTGTAGTGATTGACCAAAAATCCTGCATTACAGTTGTGAGAGCAACGTGCCATGTAGTTTGGCTTGATGTAAAAAGTTCCCAATAGAAGTGAGTGCCAGTCTTGGTTGTCTTCTATAACTTTCTTATCAGTTTCCAGGACGATCACGCAAAATGAGGCGAACCAATAATCGACAAACTGCTGTCTCGTGAGTGGCTCGAGCTGTGGATACGTTTGGCCATTTTCAATCTCGAGGTTGAACTCACTCCACATAAAGTCGATTAGCGAGTCTGGCACATCTTTAGGATCATATATTGGGAAAGCTGTCGCTATGGTTTCGGTATCTATCAATTTGAATTGCAATGGAGTTATACTCTTGGCAATTGGCTTGTGAAAAGCTGGCCCATGACGCAAACGGTCCGTTGACATTGTTATTGTTGTGTTTGGTATGATTTAAAAGCTTATCTATGATCGAGATCTTCACAGCTTTGTCGAACAAAATGTATAAACTCTAAAAATCACTTTACAAAGAAAACTCTCTGATAAACATTTTGACCAATTCTCTCAAGCGTAGCTGAGCCGCTGGCTCAGTGACCAGATGTGAGGCTTCTTTTAGCACACCAGAATTCTTGGACCAGTATTTTGGATGAGAGAAACTTTCCCACCTTTGCAAGAGCGCTTGTTTATCGATCCTCTCTGGCACAAATTCATCCTTTTCATTCTCTATAACCAGGAATGGCTTCGATATACTACCAAATGTTCTTTTAACATGATCATCCGAGAGATCGCTCGAGAAATAGTCATCGTCACCACCAGGAACCATCAATGAACACCACCTATACGCAGTTATCGGGGTATTAAACACGTACTTGCCATACTCGTTGCCGAGTAGCTGATTAGGATGGCCATCCTGGATCAGTTTCAGGGCGTGACCATTTAACCGGTTTATAATCTGAGGATCAACATCCTCCTGCAATCCCTCTCTGTCAGAGACAGCAGCGTCCAAGATACCAGCATCCACGGTATCTGGATGACGTAAAAGATAATGAATAACGTCCTGCGAACCCGTCGATCTGCCCATGATAATAATCTTTTCTCTATTGCCTCCCTTGGGACTTTTCAAAAAGTTGATCAGTTTCTTAATCTCTTTCACATCGGTATCCAAAGAAGCTGTACCCCATCCTTTGTAACTACTAGTCAATTGAATTTGAATTACGGAGTAACTTAATTCCTTCAATGCCTCTGCCAATGCGGGTACGAATGCAATTGTTAGCAGACCATCGGTAAGACCACCAATGACAATGATAACTTTCTTGAAACCACTTGGTTCGAATTCAAATGCGACTTGAGGGCCACAATAGTGATGTAAAACACCACGATACGAGCTCATCCTAGGATTTTATATCTTTTATTTTTATTTGACCGTCTTTGTTAATGGCGAATTTTCCGTCGGGCTCTGAGTTTGACATAGGAAAGTTAGAAGTCTGAGAAAGAAACACCTTAAAGCCATCCAACCACCCACTTCAAGTCAGATCCACTGGTAAAATTGAAACAGAACTATCAGAAGCACAAGAAAAAAGAGATTCTCGGGTCAGACTTGCCACAATCAGTAAATCATAGCTACACTCCCGTTCTGATTGACCATTCGTTCCTATCACTTGACCCATTTCCCATGCTAGTTCATTACTATCTATTGCTCATCTCCTTGTCATTGTTTCAGACTTTTCAATGTTTCAAGTTGGGTTTCGAGGTTTGCGGGCCATTTCTAACTAACTCCGAATAAAGATAAATTAGGGGAGATTGTGGGGTAAAGATTAGCCGCCCCTAAGTAGTATAAATAGGAAGGTATTTTCAGCGATCTGGGATTTCATTTCTCTAACGAATCATGAACAAAACAAGGTGCTAAAAATGGTAAAGAGTGTTACAACAGTGCGCACGGGAGCGCGAACTGTTACGACGGCTCGAGACCGGCTGTTGAACATGGTAGTGAATGGACATTGGCACTGTATTGGGTTAAACGTGGAGGGAACTACACTGAGAACATATATGAGACTGCTGTTAAAACATTTAATACAACTCTCGAGACCTTCAGAAGCCAGTCCGGGGTATAGGGTACGAGCGCGTGCTTTGTTACTTTCGTTGGGGCTTTCTTCCTTGATGGTAGTGACTAGCGGTGGATATGGAGCTTACCTCATATTCAGCAAGATATATTCGTTGTACAGGAAGTCCCAGGATAAGCCCTATGGCAGATCGTTGGTACGTACGAAATCGCAGACTGATTTGAGAAATGGTGCCAGGATAATGTATATTCCAGAGGACGTATTTCAAGATCGAAAAGAAGGTGAAGTACAGGATGTTGAGGCGAGAAAGAAGATATATATACCGCGCAGGGATGATGATGTTTATGAGCATGATCAGTATCTGTTCAAGAATGTGGAACAGGGTCGTGCAAAGAATTCTCAACTTTTTTACTCTAGATTTATGAATCAGATGAACGTACTGTCGAAGATACTGATTCCATCGCTGATGGATAAGAATGCTATGCTTCTCGGACTGCAGATTTTCTTCTTGGTTATGAGAACTTGGCTATCCCTATTCGTCGCAAGGCTGGATGGCCAAATCGTGAGGGATATTATCGCTGGTAGGGGCAGAAGATTTTTACTTGATTTGGCATGCTGGTTCCTGATCGCCCTTCCAGCATCATACACCAATAGCGCTATCAAACTACTACAAAGAAAATTGAGTTTAAATTTTAGAGTTTATTTGACCCGTTACATTCATGACATTTACTTGGATAAGAGACTGGCGTTCTATAAGTTGATCTTTGATGACAGGGCTTCGAGTTCGGTTATTAAAAATATTGATAACTCGATCTCTAATGATGTTGCAAGATTTTGCGACGCCACTTGTTCAGTGTTTGCCAATATCGCAAAACCAGTTATCGATCTGTGCTTCTTTTCGGTTTACCTGCGTGACAATTTGGGGACTCTGGGTGTTGCAGGTATATTTGTGAACTATTTTATTACTGGATACCTACTCAAGAAATTCACACCACCATTGGGTAAGTTGGCCAGCAGTAGATCTACTGCTGATGGTAATTACTATAATTACCATGTTAACATGATAAACAATAATGAAGAAATTGCATTTTATCAGGGTACAGAAGTGGAGAAGGCAAAGGTCATGGAACTATACGACATATTGATGGATAAGATTTTGGCAGTTGACAAAAGCAAGTTTAATTACAACATGCTTGAGGATTACATTTTAAAATATACATGGTCCGGTCTAGGTTATGTCTTCGCCTCCATACCAATAGTAGTCACAACGTTGTCCACGGGTGTTAACATCGAGGACGCAAATATGAAGGAATTTATCGTTAACAAGAGATTGATGTTGTCATTGGCAGATGCAGGCTCAAGATTGATGCAATCAATCAAGGATATATCCCAATTGACTGGTTACACGAACAGAATTTTTACTTTACTCTGCTCCCTGCACAAGGTTCATTCGAGTAAATTCAGTTATGGTGCAACGGGGCCCCCACCGACTTTAACCACTGACGTTTCGGCTAGGAAAGATGCAAGTCAAATTGACGTTAAGAGGGAAATCGTTCAAGGTACGGTCCAACGTAATTTCAATGGTGTAAGATTTGAGAATATTGATGTGATCATACCGTCTGTGAGAGCTGGTGAAGGAATCAAGCTGATCAAGAAATTGACATTCCAAGTACCACCTCAAATTGAACCAACATCCTCTGCCGCTAATTCTGTGCAAGATTTAAAGAAAATGTTCGATGTAAGTTTGCCTTTCTTTGAAGGTCCGGGTGCTAGCTTGCTGATCCTTGGGCCCAACAGTTGTGGTAAGAGTTCGATTCAAAGAATCATCGCCGAAATTTGGCCTGTGTACAACAAGAATGGACTATTATCAATACCATCTGAGGGAAACCTCTTTTGTGTTCCTCAAAAGCCCTATTTTACTAGGGGCGGGACTTTGAGGGATCAAATCATTTATCCAATGTCATCAGACGAGTTCTTTGACAGAGGATTCAAAGACAAGCATTTAGTTCAGATTTTGGGCGAAGTGCGACTAGAATATCTCTTGAAGAGAAAGAAAGGCTGGACCTATCTAGACGCTGTGGCCGACTGGAAGGATGTACTTAGTGGTGGTGAAAAGCAAAGAATGAATTTTGCCCGTATCATGTTCCATAAACCAAGATTCGTTGTTCTAGATGAGGGAACGAATGCAATTAGTGCCGATATGGAGGATTATTTATTCAATTTGTTGAAAAGGTACAGATTCAATTTCATCAGTATCTCTCAACGACCATCTTTGATCAAATATCACGATCTATTGCTGGAGATTACAGATACCACGGCTGGTTCGTGGCAATTGCAAGCTTTGGGTACTGCAGAGGCAATCACTTCAATAGATCATGAAATTGATGAACTGTCAAAAAAAATGGCCAATGTAGCTAAATGGGAGTTAGAACGAGAAGAGTTGCAAGGAAAGTTGGCGATAATATAATGAGCTTATTAAAGCCTGACTGACCAAGGCATCTTGCCCTTTATGTAGGTTTCGAAGAACACTTCATCATCGTCTATAGCTCCACTTAAATCAAATAGTTTCACTTTGTGATATCCATTAACTCTCTTGAAAGGATTGCGAGTCTTCTTCTTCACTCTTAATGCCCTTCGAGTTCCATACCAGTCGGATGCAAATAGCTCCAGAGCATTTCTTTGTTCCAGACTTTCCAATTCGTCAAAGTATGCCTTTAATTTCTTCGAATCATAGCCCTCAGGCTTAGGGTCAATGGCAACATATCTTATGTTGTCCTTTGGAAAGTCAATGGCTCTGGCGTGCAGCTCCAAGAATCTCTTTTCTTTGAAACCAAATCCAACAATTGTAATCTTTTCAGCAAATTCTCCTGTGTACTCTCTGAACCTATAAAGGGAGAAGAGTAAATTTTCAAATGAATCTAGAGCATACTCTTCAGTGGTGATCAGAGACGTAAAAAGATCCTGAAGAGAAATTTGACGTAAGAATAAAATGCTCTTAATATCAATAAGATACGCAAGTATCTCTTGTGGGAATTCTTTGGGAAATGAATCCGGATTAGAATAAACTCTCTCCAATAGTCTCCACATCAAGAAGAAATAACTTTGAGCCTCAGAAATACATCCTGCTGGGATCTTTGTCTGCGACCCACTGAATATTACAACAGATTTATTCGATGGATCTTTTGCCATAGTTCGAATCGCCTGCAACCCATGCTTTATGAATGCTAAATGATCATTGCCTTCGAGTTGAAACGGAGCTAGAAACCACTGCCCTGGCAAGTGACCTAGGTTATCGCCTTTGCAATTATCGGCAAATTGGTTCCAGATTGAGTGACATGGTACTATGATTAAATGCGACATGGCCTTCTGTACTTTACTTAATAGTTGAGGATCTTGAAGCTCATCGACTATTTATTGACAAAAATAGTTGCCCGATAGCTTCAGGCTCGGCGCTATCATATGGAACAGTAATAACAAACTCATTGTACCATTTTACTATTAATTACTGTTTCAGCTCAACATATTTAGTTACTCGGTCCTTTCGAGCTAACTCGTTCTCCCAAACACAGATTATTGTAGGTTTTTTTATATGCTTTTGTTTGGTTATGAGACATCTCTGATTTACTCGCATCCGTGACGGTAAGCAACATAGACCAATCTAGTTTCGACCAGTTCGCCATGAATTTTGATTGATTGATCGGTAGCAATGAAGTGTTTCACGCAGAGCACTTACTAAGAACATACGTAGTACATTTTAAAACTACATGACATTATGATACTTCCGCTGTGAAGGGTCTTCATAATTATGAAATAATATCTGCAAAAGGCCAATCAAATCCCATCGCTTTCCTCACCAGGTTGTCCCTTTCCTATTTGGCTCTCGAACCTCTACTCATCACTCCCAACTGAGATGGCTCCACGCTATGACTGGCAACAAAGCAGATGGAGCCATCTCAATCGACGCTTGAAGGTATATTTTTCATCCATTTAAACAATATTCATATGTCAAATAAAACCGGGATCTGTTCCATCTCCTTTCTATCTGCACAGAAAATGCATCAAGACCATGAAAAAACTTGCACGTATCACTCCTCTAATTCGATCGATGTTGACGTAACGGAAGGCCAATAGTTTGCTTATAATTTACAAATTAAAAATAATCATTTAAAATCCTTATGAGTCCATTTCTCAGAAATCTTTTGCTTGTATCTTCTAGATTTCTTTACTGGCACACGAGATTCCATTTTACCAGAACTTTGCAGCTTCCTCACTTGATCGTACAACAAATTGCCCTCTGGTCTCAGTTTTCTCAAAGAATCTGATAGTTCATCAGAGAATTTAACTTCCAAGTTATCCTCACGGGCGGAATATTTGGTCCCCAGCTTGTGCTTCTTATTTACCTTGTTCTTCTTTTCGACACTTTGTCCACTCTGCTTTTGTTCATTTTCTTGTTGCACTAATCTCTCAGTTTCTTCCAGATTTTCTAGATCACGCACCATTGCTTTGAGCTTCTTTACTTCTTGTTGTAGTTTAATCTTTTCTTCGTGTACCTTGGCTCTGTTTCTTTGACGTTTTGTTTTTTTCTTGTTCTTGACCACTTCATTGATTGATAACCTATCACTGATAGTTTTGTCTTCGTTTTCTTCACCTTCATTCTCCTCGTCCTCATCAGATGATACTTCTTCTTCACTGTCATCCAAAACATCCATCAATTTTTGAATCCTTTGTCTGTATTCCTGTATCGCAATTCTGTTGGCTTCTCTGACCTTTTCTAAACTGTACTCCTTTTCAATTAAATTGGACCAATCTGCCTTGTGTGGATTATAAGACTTACCTGCGTGTGGAATTTCTTCATATTCTCTCACTTGAATTGGAGCATTATCAAGAGTCTTTGGCTTGACAGATGCGATCGACCATCCGGTGGTGGAGTTTTTCAATAAAGTCTCTGGAATTTCAACTTTTTCATTGACGTCTATTGAAATGCCTGCTGGAGTGACAACCTTTGTCACTTTCTCAACGCCCCACAGATCACGAGAATCCGATTTAATCAAACCATCTCTAGCCACATGATTCTTAATTTTCGACTCACCATCGATCTTACCAGCTAAAGCCATCAGCTTCTTCAATTCCTTTTTCGAAACAGTCTGAATCTTGCCCTTGTTTTTCTCGTTATGTTTCAGATGTTTAATAGCTCCAACCTTGGAGTTTGTCTTCACTGCATCTAAAATTTCTTTACTCTTCAAATTCTTCTTTATCTGCTTTCTCTTAATCAGTTTACTTTTCAACGTCTTATCACCAGCTTCATCAACCTGGAAAAGTGCATCATCCTTCAAAGATCCTATATCCGAAGTACCATGAGTTATTTCATGCTCTTTCTTAGTCTCAATACTCTGTTCAATATCGGTCAGATCAATGTTCTTTCTCCATGCTTTCTTTCCCTTACGAGATGATTGCTTATATTGAGCTGGCCTCTTGACAGTAGCTGAAGGAGCCATTTTGATCAACTATAAACCGACACTTGATGGACTGAATACCCGACTAAACCACTTATAAAATCATCATAATCATCTCATCTCATCGCAGATTGAAAAATTTTGGTTATAGCTAAACTTCCGTCAGGCATGATGATAATAACGATATTGAAAGTTATACTGTAAAATAAGATGGGTATAGAGGAACTAATCTATGATACTCTGCAATGGTTGCAGATCTGGGAAGGTCGGTTTCTATAATGAGTGACTTCTGCGGCTTTCCTCAGGCGAGGAACTCATTATAAAGTAATTTCCTTCTCGTTATCCCAAAGCATTCTTTGAAATCTCCAGTGCAATGAAGTAGCGTCCTTCTTGTCATCCTTCTCGTCTACCAAAGTACCAGAAGAAACATTCTTGGTCGAGAGATGGCATTGGGAAGTTAACTTGTTAAAGATATCGTCTTTTTCTGGAACGTAGACGGCATTCTCAGGATTTGGTGAGTAATCAACGTCCTTGAACCATCTTCTTTGCCAACTGACACCGTTAGCCTCTTCGTCTTTCCTCAATTCTCTCTGTTTTTCTTCTAGCTCTGTCTTCTTTTGACCGATGAGGTCGAAATCACCTAGCTTGATGGCCTCGGCGACATCCTTCCATGCCTTTCTACTCTCTAAAGAGTGTTGTTCTTCCAAAGGTTTGACCTTCAAGTGCTCTGCTGGTGTCCTAGTAGCATCATAAAAGACAGTGGAGGATTCATCCTTTGATTTTCCGTTGTTCTTGGTGATCTTCGAGGTGCCGGACCATTGACCGGATATCGTGTACAGAGCCTTTTCCTTTTCCTTGGAGTCCTTGGAGTCACGGTAGATTCTTGCCTTGAAAGAATTCTTCTTACCAGAGAAATATCCTCTACCACTATATTCAACAACACATAGTAGGCCACTGGACGATTGAATGTAAGATTTGCCCTCCAGCTCGACGAAAGGAGATGCAACTAGTATACCTTCGATATGCAAAGGTGGAAGAGTGATTAAGTATGACTCTTTACCGATCTCCAAGAGGGCATGACCGTATTGCTTCACGCTCAACATAAGTGATTTCGAGAAAGAAGATTTGATCTGATTGTAACCTTGCAATTTGACATCATTCTTGTCATTGAATACCGCATAAGCAGTGATTGGAGGATGATGAGACACTTGTTCACTTAGCAGCACAGTTTCACCAAATTCGGGGTGATCTTTATTCTCCCACTTACCGACGAACAACTCACCTAAGAATGGATTCAATGGTTTCTTCTCAGTACCCATCGATTCATTACGGGAGCAATATTGAGACTTAAGTGTAGAGATAAAGTACTTTACCACAGCTAACATCCTAGCGACCTCCAGAGAGTCAACTTCGTCATCACAGGCCTTCACTTGTTGCTTATAATTGCTCTCATTGATTAAAGCAGGCTCTAGGAACAAATCTGGATGTTCTGCCCAGTATTGTGAGAATTCTGACAACGAACTGGGTGATAAGATGAAAGGTGGAGCAGACAACGATGACAAATCACCGTTAAACGACGCGATAGACTTCAAGAAAGAAGTCCATGACGATGAACTAGCGTATCCAGACATATGTCACTAATAATGATTCGACCAAAGATCAGAAAAGTGACCTTTCCTAGCTGACCAGTAACTGATTGTCGTATTGGACCACGCTTTAAAATGTTGAAATTTCACGGAAAGTATTACCTAGAAAAAAACCGCATAGCCTGGTACAACCTAACCGGCACCAGGCCCGCCATCCAAGAGAGATCAACTTTCCATAGCTAGTATTGGTTGATCTAAAATCCAATTTAATAATGGCACCAGAATCGCTTGGCTAAGATCCCTCCTAGTTAGATCTTCTGCTGATAACTACATAAAAAGATGATTTAATGCAGAGGTTAGGACAAGAAAAATGCAGTGGTAATCGAGTATGAAGCAAAGTTAAAGTCTTTCAAGTCACTTATTGATATTTCGTAATCTTATTCATCTTGTATGACGCAGTTTTATAGAGAACTTTAAATAAGCGTAAATCAAGACCCTGGAAGTGAGGGAAAAGCTTTCGTGAAAATCGTTCCGCAGTCTATAGAGGAAGTAAACACTTATCACTCATCGTTAGTTTACTAGAACGTACTCGAAGCAGCTCTTTGGAGTGCAGGAAGCACCTCGTTTCATCTCCAATAACCCTCAGTAAATCTTTCTGGAACAATTCAACTTGATGTCTTTCCAGCTTGTAAGAGCCTAGCGAGACATGAGCGTGGACCTTTTGAGTTAATATTCTCCCCAAAATCTTTCCAACACCAATTGCTCGAGCTTTGCGCCTAGTCTTCTTTCCATCAACGTAGTCAAACCCGCTCTTTCCATAGCTCTATGGCCTCAACTGGTTTGGCAGAATCTTTTGAGACACACACCTATAAGCGCTGGTGCTTTCATCTCCTTGCTATAAAGCTCTTTGATTTGTGTATAGGGTGAACCAGTAATGGAAACCCTTCTCTTCAATGGGATTCACTATCGGTACTGAAGTCTGTGGTAGAAATTGGCTCAGTTCATCCAGAGAGCGTTCTTTAAAGGTTAGCGCCAATCTTTGAGGGTCCAAGTGAGTGTCCATCTCGGGCACTTGCGATTCAGGAAGTGGTTGAATCTTGGTAACTAGCCAGTGATCTACAAGCTCGTAGCTTTGTGAATAAATTTCTGCACCACCAATGATGTATATGCGCTCGAGACGTTCACCGAAATTTGTGTTCAAGTGTTCGATGCCCTGAGATAGCGAAGATGTACTGTAAACTTGATCATCTAGATGCAATTGAGCTCTTGGTTGACGTGAAACGACCATGTTAATTCGGTTTGGTAATGGACGGAACCTTGGAGGTATTGATTCCCATGTCTTTCGTCCCATAACGACGGCATTAACCTTTGTAGGATCCTTTGTCGTTGAAGTAACTTCTTTAAAATATTTCATCTCTGTGGCTAATCTCCAGGGCAATTTACCTTGAAAACCAATTCCCATTTCGGGGATCATACACGCTACTACGGCCACTACGGGTACTTTGCTCATGTTGCCTGCCTTCTTTTAAAATTTATAAGGTATAAGCTAGCTAGTCTTTTTTTTTTTTTCACTTTACTATATTATCACCAGAAGGAAAACAGCGATGAGTACAAGAACAGTGAGCCACACGGTTTCTTCACCCGTTTCATCACCAATTGAGTTGATTGCTACATTGCCGACGGATCCTCAATCCCGCAAAATCCCAATCACTGTTATCCTCGGATTCAAAACGGTTGAAGATGAAGAACCGATGAGTTTGGCCAGTTACCACTATGCCATACCGTACCGCGACACAGACCAAGTAGTGAGCACACCACTGCTAGATACAAACAACGACTGGATAAGAGATATCACTAGACAAGTTGCCACTATTATGTGTAAGAAGTTCCACAAACCATGCTACGTTGGTTGGTCCAACGCCCTTGGACAACATACAACCCCAGATCAACTTTTCGTGGTAAAAAATTGTATAGAGTTCATAAACGATCAACTAAATAAATGACTAAAATGTTTTCCTCTCTAAAATGTCAATCAAACCTTTGATTGAAACAACTTAGAAAAAAATAATGGAGGTTAACTTGTCAGACTGCCATTTGTGCCCACCCAAAAAATCTATCCCTTCAAAGAAGTACATAGATAGGGCAAAGATCATCGCGCCTATTTAAATGGGTCTTCTAAAACCGAAGTTTTAAAAGTCCCTTGCAAAAGGCAAAACAAAATGTATCACTATAGATGGCCGAACCGCTTAGGATTGCGGACCAAGCTAGTTAATTCATTGGGTTCTCACTCGAGGGCACAAAGGTTATGTCACTCATCAACCAAGTTGGATTCAGTGGCTCTTTTGAAGAGTCAAAGAGTGACGATTCCTATAGAAATGATCCTACTGTAGAATGTGTTAGTTAAACTCCTGTGCTTTGCCAAAATGGGAATTAGGAAACCCCTGTAAATCCCTAGTAATAGTATAGGTATAAAACATACTGAAGTACGTCGACACAGATATAAAATAAAATAGAAAGAAGAGAGGAACAAGTCTAAGAACTATAACCAGGATCTACTGCCCTTTTATACATTTCATTAAAAGTTTTTCACCTCAAGCCCTAACTGGAAAAAACTCAAATTCATCGTTTCTTGTGTGAAAATTTTATATCAAATTTGTTCAGTGACTGTTTTTGACAAAAAGCTGTACATTCCCAATTCATCTGTACATTTTTTATTTTCATTTTTTCAAGTTGCGTCGCTGAAACATTTCATGGCCAGGTGGCAAAGCATGGGACGATTCTTCGTTTCTGGCTTAGACAGACTTGCTCTGTCTAGCATTCCACTGTAGTGCCGTGTTGCGGGCTGAGTTGGGCTGAGCTCCTTCTAACACTTTGACTATGCTCCGCCTGTGCTCCTTCTAGCTTCGGCCTGGCCTCGGCCTGGGATTCCATCCCAATGGGCCAACACTCGCGTACCATGCGCTCGCTATCTTGAATAATATCAATACATTTCCATATATCAATTATTTCACCAAAAATTGACATTTTAATCACAACGTAATCAAGAAACCAAAGATGACTGAGTCCCATAGATGTATGTTACCATGATGATTCACAAATCAACAAGAGAGCTAGGAACAAAATCATGATTATATTACGAATGAGAGAAATTTACAATTAATGGATACGATAATAATAATAATAATAATAATAATAATAATAATACCAGTTGTGGCTTTAATGTTTGAATGCTCGTCCCGTTACGAAACATGTTTACTAACGAATCCTTAATTATTATAGTGTACGTCAAAGGTAAGCACTTGTCCTACCAAAGATCTAAGAGAGTCAACAACCCAAATGTCTCTCTAGTCAAGATCGAAGGTGTTGCCACCCCACAAGAAGCTCAATTTTACTTGGGTAAGCGTATTGCTTACGTTTACAGAGCTTCCAAGGAAGTCAGAGGTTCCAAGATTAGAGTCATCTGGGGTAAGGTCACTAGATCCCACGGTAACTCTGGTGTCGTTAGAGCCACTTTCAGAAACAACTTGCCAGCTAAGACCTTTGGTGCTTCTGTTAGAATCTTCTTGTACCCATCCAACATCTAAGTAATGTTGACATTGTATAAGTATTCTCGATTTCTAGTCTCCTAATGCAAATTACATATTAGAAAAAAAATCTATCATATTTCTGGGTATATCATAAAAGCGTATACATGCTATATTAAATCCTCATGCTTCTTCTCTTGAAAAAATCAATCACTTTCTTTGCAGTGGATGGATCACCTTGTGGTCGCACGTTGGAAGTTTCTGAGATCATTACCGATTGTCGATGGGGAGTCTCACGTCTTGGCGTAGAATCTCTTTCGGAAGTCACTGTAGATAGTCCTGATGATTGCTTACTTGATGAAACTTGTCTAGTTGGACCCGATGATGATAATGTCTTTGAGTCGTCAGTCTCCAAGCTAGATCTTGAAGTGTTATATGCAGAGTAAAATGATAAGAAACTGAATCTTTTCCTGTTATCTGCTTTCCTATCAACTCCTGGTCTTCTTAGTGTAGAATCCTTCTCCTTATGATTGAACAAATTCTCTTCAGCCACTTCTGTTACTGGACTGCATACTTTCTCCACAGCTACACCACTTAATCTTACACTTTGCCGTCTTTGTCTCTCGGCGTCTTCTACTTGTTCATTAATTCGCCTTGTTACGTGATCTCTTTCGGGAGATTTGATTAAGTCACCGGTAACACTTTGCAACTCGATCGATGGTTTACTCATTGAGAATGATCTACGCGGCAACATCTTTGGTGAATGATCTGCAGGCGATGCATATGTCGGTGAATCCGCGGCTAAATTCGGAGTAGAGTCAAATGGTGATGCAGCGGTTCCATGGCTCGATGGTTCCCTCGCTGTCGCCAATGCAGAGTATGCTGCTTGAGGATCCGCCACTGACACGTTAGAACCTGGATGGTACGACGTTGGTCTTGGTTTCCTGTGTTGAGCCGCTGAGTGCTGGTATTGACCAGCACCACTTGAAGCGTTATGACTTATCTTTAACTTACTACCTTGAGTAGTCTTATTAACAGGAGAAATGGAAAGTGGTACATGGACTTCGTTAGGAACAACAAGTGTTGAACTGCCTTTAGCAGGACTTGTTTCAATGATAATGCTATCTTTGTTCATCAATGATGTATTACTACCGCTTGTACCTGAATGAGTATTTGATCTGTGGACCAAGAATGCTGGTGGATTTCTATTGTTATATGGATAATTTTTCTTTGGAATGGGTGCATGGGACTCCTGCTGTGAAGTATGTTCTCTTTCGGCGTCAACGACTGCCTGTAATGCGATGGATGCAGCAGAGTTACTTCTACTATGCCTGTTCATTCCTCTTATAGGTGAGCGTCGTAGCTCCGGCGATGGAGGTGATGGTTTGGTGATGACGTGTGATTGTGATTCCTGTGGTGGTGCTGGTAAATTAACCAGCGTGGAATCGATGATAAGTGAATCTCTCTTATCGCTCTTCGAACCAGTTGATGACGTTGAGCAGTTGGAACGTGGTCTTGAAGATGGCTTCATCCTTGGCGGCCTAAACACTTCATTTGAAAGCATCGTCTTATCCCATTCTTCCGGTGTTATCGATAAAAATGGAATGTGTGGTTTAACCCATTCATGCTTCTGAATACTTCTCATCGATATTCTCCTCTTCGGATCTGGATACAGAATACGACGCAATAGATCTCTTGGTAAAGGTGTAATGTATTCAGGGAACTTGAGCGGTGTTCTTGTAATGTATTGATACAGTTTCCCAATGTCATTGCCATCTGGATTTTTGGTATCATCGTCCCAAGGAAGGTAACCAGCAAGCATAGCGTAAAGAATAACACCGCATGACCATATATCAGCTTTCCTAGCTTCGTAGGGTTTCGAGCTAACCACCAATTCTGGCGCCGCGTAACACGGTGATCCGCACGATGTCTTCATCAACTCACTGTGGGCGAAAAATTCATTGACAAATCCGAAATCTGTAATGACCAAATTCTCATGTTTATCTAGTAAAAGGTTCTCTAACTTCAAATCTCTATGGACAAGACCTTTCGAATGCATGTACTGAACTCCGCTGATCAATTGTGCAAACAGCCGACAGGCAACAGCTTCTTTTAACCTTCGCTTCTTTTGAATGTATTTGTAGAACTCACCACCGGATGCATATTCCAGTACTATTCCAATATACTTGGAATTTTGTAGCACTTCCTCTAATTTCACAATGTTGGGATGCGATAAATGCTTTAGCGCATTGATTTCCCTGTATATTTTAATCTCTTTGTCCGAATTTTTAGGTATTGTATCACGTCTAATGAGCTTAATAGCTACCTGTTTTGACACTTCATTAGGTGACGTATTCTTAGACCATCCCAATTTTACTCGACCAAACTCCCCTTCACCAAGGGTAGATCCCAAGATATAAGGTCCAAATGTAACATGCTTCCTCTTTTGTCGATGCTGTCCACCATTTAACATGAAATCCGCCTTGTGTTCGAAAACACCACCTGTTTCACCACCATAATAGGTATGGCGTTGTGGTACAGACGCCATTTCGGCTCAAAAAAACTCCCCTAACTTATTTCAACTCTTTCTTAAGAGCAACTATCAACCTTTTGTATTCTAAAAGTAACCAATGCCCACTGTCAATGGTGCAAAATCTTCCCAGATCTCAAACTCACAATCTGCCTTCCAAACACTTCCTTCTAGTTTGAAAACTCCTCAAAGGCTCTCAGGTCCTTTATGTACTGTTTTAAAGTCTCTTGGACAATCTCAAAGCTCACTGGAACTCCACTTGTAGTCCTGAACACTCTTGTTTACCTTTGAACTCCCCATCTCAAAAGCGCACCAAAACACGACTTCGTTTTTTTCTGCTTTAGGCATAGCGATGCTGAGACCATCACGTGTAGAGTACTGCTTAGTTAAATAACTACACTCAATGGCATTTGTAAGGCCAATTGAGGGCTTATGAAGTGGCTACAATGATCAGTGGTGAGCTGTGTGGCTGTTGCTCAAAAACCTGGTCTCTCCAGATGGTTTTAGGATGAAAATACAGCTTGTGGCATGGCCATTGATAGCTTGCGTAGACAATCAATGTCAGTCCCATTCAGATAAACCAATGCACTATACTACACATTGCTTGGACGCAATCTGGGGGAGAATAGATATATGGAATCAGAAGAAGTTTTTCTCTTAAGTATTTACAGAGAATACGGACTGTTAATCATGTTGACTAAAACACTCGAAGTCCCCTGATAATGTTAAAGCTGCAGCATGCTAAGATGACTTAAGATAGTGGTCTTTCTAAAATAATGTCCCTGATGACTATAAAAGGCTAGCCGAAAAAGCTAAGGTCACAAAGCTGGCCTAAGAGAAAGATTCCGGAACGTTATGGCTAGCTTATCGACAACCTTGACAATTTCTTAAGAGTATTGAATTCAGCTCTGTCACTTGAATTGGCAGTTGGCGCTCCGAATTCAATAATCTAAGTGAGAAAGGTCATATAACTGTGGACTCGGAGATCCTCACGAAGATCAAGCACTTGCTATGAAGCGTATGTCTTTATTTCACTCTTGACGTTCGCTGCTTGGATTTATTCACACTCGACGGTTGATTAAGCATCTCGAAGGGTATAGTTAAGGGCATTCGCGAAGAAGGTTATTTCTCCTCTTCAACTTGAAATGCTCATCCTTAATTCTACCTTCTTGATCAACCATGTCCAACCTGGTGGAGATCAAGCCATCAAGAAGAAGAAGATGTTTGGCATAACTTGCAAGATATTCGCATGAAAGCCTTGTAACTACGAGCATGTTTCCATTCCTAGGTTCAACTAGCACATAGGACTAGATCGATCAGTAAAACAAGGTTTACCACGGCAACAATTATTCGTTGTTCATTCACGCTCGCTAGTCGAAAAAAGCAGAGCCCTTTCATGGTTCCAATGCATGACGTATAGGAGTATTTCGTTTCCAATACCTATTGTGCTGTATTTTAAACATGAACTACGCACAGCTAAGTATGTAATGGAGTAGCATGCGGTTTGATATTTCGATAGGGACTTCAACACAGCGCAAAACATCAGGCATCATGCCCAAAATTTGTTGTGAGCATTTGATGGCAGCTGGTGAGACTTCTATTTACGTCGGAGGGAATGGTATACTCGCCATAATGCACGCCCGTCCCCTTCGCAACTGGGTGGTAAGTTCCTAATGGATTTAATTATTTGTACAAGATATACTTCATCTGCGTATTCATCACGCACTATAGCGGTTGCTCAACTTAATTATCGGCGGACTTGACAATACCGACCTTTGCAGGTCTGATAACTCTATTGTTTAGAGTAAAACCCACTTGCTGAACGTGGAAAACAGAGCCCGGTTCCTTGTCTGGTTGTGGTAGCTCAAAAGTGGCCTCATGCTTGTTAGGGTCGAATTGTTCGCCGATTGGATCCAGTTTTTCGATACCATGCTTCTTCAAAGTCTTCTCAAAAACGTCTCTGGTCATCTTGACACCGGTGTAAAGATCATTAATTTCTTGGTTCTTTGCTGCGTCTTCTTCCTTGAAGGCGTTCAAGGCATGACCGAAGTTGTCCACAGATTCCAATAGGTCCTTTGCAAATTTTTGTAAAGCAAAATCCTTAGCTTTCTGAATATCCTTCTTGGTAACTTCTTGCAAGTTTCTAAAGTCTGCCACTGATCTCAATAGTCTATCCTTCAACTCAACAGCTTCTTTGTCCTTCTTTTCGACCTTAGCTTCTAGTTCCTTGATCATCTTTTGTTCTTCAGTCAAAGAGTCAGTCTCTTTAGCTGCCGACTGCTTTGCCTCCTCAGTTTCAGGTTTCACATCATCAGCGTATGACCTTAAACCCAATCTGGTGTTGGCAAATGTGGCGTTCACTGGTCTAAAAGCGAGCTGTGAAGCGACGGCTGATCTTGGGGCAAATCTTGTTACTCTAGTGAAAGCTCTCATTCTCAGATTTCCTAACGGTGACTCTAAAACAGTAATGAATGCTCTTTAAAGGCTTTCACCTGGCGGTGAAGAATCATTTACTCAAACTTGGTCAACTTTTGACGTCTTTTAAAGCGAAACGACGAATCCGTAACTAGCGATGGCTCGGTTGTGGATATTCAAATATACAATAATAGTCCATTTATATATGCCCAATGACCAGTAATATGTACCCTCCTGTTGTCATAAATTTCCAGCCCTCTAAGAATCTTCTTCCCAGCATTTCTGGATGAATTTCTCCATGTTAACCTTCTTCTTCATCTGACCTTGAACCCATGGGTGCCGTATCATTTGCCTTGGAGATGGTCTCTCGCGAGCGTCTTTCTTCAGACAGTATTCGATGAACGATTTGAATGCCCCACTCCAGGTTATGTTGAGTTCTGGCTCATCTTTGAGTTCCGGTGTAAAAGTCAGGATCAACGTCAATAGCTCGATCGGTGCGATATTAGCTGTCATCTTGTCGGATCCAAAGGGGAAACAGCCTTGTGCAACTTCCAGTAGTGTTAGCCCGAGTGACCAGACGTCGCATGTAACACTATAAGGTTGACCCTGGATTCTCTCTGGTGCCATGTAGAAGGAAGTTCCCGTGAAAGTTGTCGCCAACGAATTGACTGCTTCACCGCTAACACCAAAATCGCACAGTTTCACCTGGCCCTTGTCGTTGAGTAGAATGTTTTGTGGTTTAATGTCCCGATGAATGATTTTTCTCTCATGTAGGTAGGATAAACCTCGAAGCACAGCTTCTGCAATCTTACCTAGTACTTTTTCACTTATTCTACCACCACGATTGATCAGATTTTTGTATACTGCATCCAATGATCTACCTCCCATGTATTCCATCGCGATGTAAATTGTGCTATTTTGTTTGTCTGTGAACATCCCATAGTATTTCACGATGGAGTCACACTCAAAACTCTTATTAAATTGTAACTCTCTAAAGATCTGCTTTTGGTATTCGGGATCACTGTTCAGGGTGTTGATCGTCTTGAGTGCAAAAATCTTGGAACCATGCTTTAATTTACATTTGGCCACTGAGCCACCAGCACCTTCTCCTAATATCCCCAAAGTTTCTATCTCGTCTTGTAGTTGTGGGTACTCCCACATTTCCTCGTCAAGTTTATCGACATCCTTGCCTGCCATTGGATGCTCATTCACTTGAGTCTCCTTCTTTATCGGGCTACAGTCGCGACTGCTTTGTTCATATGCTGAAAGTAACGTTGAAGGATATGAATCTATCGACTCATTTAATTCTTTCCTCAAATATGGAAACTCTGGGACAGAGCTGTGTGTTGTGGGTCTGCTTATAGAAGAGTCTACCTTTGAAGATCTCATGCTAGGAGAGATAGTCCCACTATGACCATTCTCAGAATTCAATTGCAACCTCTGGAATGAGTCTGAAACGGAGGTAGGATTCTCTGATGAAGGTTTAGAATCCGCTCTAAATTCGCCCGTCAGTGTCAGAGGCGGTAGCGGTGGAGGGACAGGACGTTTCTTCAATGTCTTCAATGTACTCGACGAAGATGCGGAGTAAGGCTGCTGTTGACTATGAGAGGAAAGTGTTGCTTCTGAAGATGATGATCGAGGTGAGGATGTGTATTCGGAATTCTTCAGCCCCATGGGCCTGCCATCAACACTGCCATCTGTTGTACTGGCCGGAGTAGTATTGTTATTCCTCAACAAAGGCGGGAGAGTCAATTTGGGAGACTTTGTATTACGTTTTGAAGCCCCAGGAGGTCTGAAGAGAGATGCCATATCTGACCTATGTAAACCTTGCAAAAGACTTTAGGAAGCGAATTGGAAGTAGCAGACCAGGCAAAAAGTTGCGGTCTTTTAGCAATTGAACCAATCCAATGCAATCAATGCAATCAATGCAACCGTTGATTGTACAAGTTGGCAGGACTCTCTCTCTCTGATGCGATCAATATACTGGCGCTCTTCACTCAAAAGTGTCTATGATGAAACTTCTAATCCTGACCCTCTTGGTAAATACAAACATTCGGGTAACAAGAAAATGATCAAGAAGTCCTACAATATTGAATCTGTGAGTTTATAATGGTCCATCTAGATTCCTGTTTGTTATTTACCACAATGGACTATGACTTGATATTGTAGTATATATCTTGTTCAGTTTTATTGTATATTTTATTCCCATAACTTAAAGAGTTAAGTAGCGAAGCGCAGTAACTAAACATTAATTCGTTCGTATCAGATTAAAAATGAAAGTACAATTATTTATGGTTTATTCAGCAGTCTCTTCCGGCGCATCAGGCGCATCAGCTTCTTCATCCTTCTTCTCTTCTTCGTCTTCTTCCTCTCTGCCAGTGAATGCCTTATAAACGGTAATCAAGCTGTCGTGATCTACCACACCGATTAGATCGTCGATCACTGGGTGGTATGCTACGGTATTTCTCTTACCGTTTTGACCGGTCGACCTTCTACTGCCGCCCGTATGTAGGAATTTTAGACACTGACTTTGCAATAGATCGGCCTTGGCGATATCCATGTCCATAGTGTCCGCGTTGTCGTCGTCAAACTCGGAGAAGAAATATGTTAGATCCCATTGATATATGTTACCACTGCCACCAACGGTTAAGAATTCTGAAGATGAGGTGTGTGAGAATTGTACATCTACAACGGAATCGCCACCAGAGTGGTAAAAATTGATCAATTCGTTTTGCACAGGGTCCTGACCATGCTGCCTGTTTGTGTAGTCCGCTGTAGCGGCTGCTACGGCACGCACGTCCCACACCTTGACGATACCGGTACTTGTACCTGTGGCAAACAGGGTGTCAACAACAGGAGATGAATCGAACGACATGATTCTACCGTTCTTGGGGTCTTTCAACTCCCACAAAGACTTACCCTCGGTTCTTGTATCCCAGAACCGCAGAACGTTGTCGTCGGAGCATGTTGCAAACAAGTGGTTGTCGAAGAATCTCACAGAGTGAGTCACTGTCGCGGGTACATTGATTCTACGCAGGACTTCACCGGGAGTTCCTGAGTTATCAACTATCTTAAGAATACTTTCCTCCTCTTTACCATTTGATTGACACTTGACAAGGGTTTCACAATCATCGGATAGCGCAAAATCGGACACTGCCAAGGAATCAGGTCTCTTAAAGGAATGAATGCTCGAGAAACTTGTACCAGGACCCATCATCTCTTGCATAATATGGACTGGTACCTTGATACCATCTCTGAACCAAGCTAGCGAACCGTTTGTGGACATGGCTAATACATTACTATCGGCAAGCCCATTACTCATATAAGTCAATTTAGTAATATTTTCACCTTGGAAAGTCCATTTCGCTGCTGGTGCTTCCTTCTCGGCCCTTGCAAACGCATCACCGTAATCTGGATCGGGCAAAGATTCACTTGCTTCACCTTCTGGTTTGCGATAAAACGCTCCTAGTGGTAAATCACAATCAACTTCATAAATATCGCTTCCCTGCGAATAAAGGACACTCGTAGTCAAAAGACCCTTCTTCTTATCGGGAACAACTTTATCTGTAAACGTTAATCTCTTTTCAAATTTAGATGTATCCTCCACACGACTATCAAATCGTGGCCTTACGCTAGAAATGTGCTGGTAAAGAAATGGTACTGATTTCTTCCAGATCTTGTATTCCTCGTTTCGAACTTTATTCTTCTTGATATCTGCAGTCATTTTGACCTGATTTAAACTGTTTGGGATTATCGACTTGAATTTCGAAAGTCCAATTGACCTCCAGACGGGACCTTATAGACCTCTTGAGCTAGGCCCCTGTCCCCTTGATAAGCTTATTTCCAATAAGCTGATGAAAAATTCAATCGTCGCCCTAAACGATGATTAAGCAGCATATCACGCCACAAATACGACGAGCATAACAGTAGATTGACGCAGCGATGGCGTTGGCTGTGGCATGCTCTGCATTCTTCTTGTAAAGTTTGATAGTGTAGCACTAAATTGTGCGAATTTGTCAATTCTTGTTGCGTAGTAACTGCTCGTGAAATTGGACCATTAATTGATCCTTTCGCGCTTTGATTAGTAATTCTAGTCTGTCCTGATGGCTTTGTAAAGATCGTAGCTGATCGTTGTATTGCTCCAGTAAGATCGAAGACCAATCAGCATGCTTGTTGCATCGTAATTTCGTGCAAACGCCTTGTATCGTGGTACTTTCATCGTTATATTGGGTTGTAAATTCGTCTTCAGAGCATGGGGTTGCCTCCCAATGAGATGTATACCCACATATACTTCTCTTTTGCTTCCTGTTGGCTGACTTGTTTCTTTGACGATTGTCATTGGACACTTCGTGATGGTTCTCAGAAGAAAAAAGGCTATGATTTACATTCTCGACCCATTGCAAGTAAATCTTTAAACTGTCTAGCTTCTTATTGACTCCGGGGAGCGTTTTCTCTTGCAACTCACTTTGTTTGGACTTTAACTCTTGCAGTCTTTGGTCATCGCTCACAACTTTATCATAGAAGGTGGGATTCTCCTTCCTTATGGCTTCTTCATTGGCAAATGGGGACTCACCATATCTCTGAAACTCGTAGGCAGATTGACCGGAGCTTGATAAGATCTGTTTGATTAAACGCTCTTGCTCATCGCGCCCCATTCCAGCGACTTTTAGTCGCGAAACGGCCTGCTTCATATATTCTTGTCCATGCTCCTCACTACAGTACTTGCTCTCATCTTTACAGGCGTGGAAACAACCATGAAGGCGACATTTGCGTTTCCATATCGTCCTTCGTACTTCAACTCGGCCATCTGTCACCTGTGGAGAGGGCCCAGTTATGCCAGCCTGGCAATAAGGGCAATAAAATGAGAATACGAGCTCTTTGAACTTCTCTGGAATTTTCAAACACGAGAAATGGAACCAGTCATCGCATCCATCGCAACCCACCATCAACTCCCCGGAATCAGTTCTCTTGCACACACAAAACACCTCCTCACCGGTCACTGGAGACTTTTTAACGCTTGAATATTGGGGGCACCATGCTGGTAATGACATAGATCTTAGGTTGAATAGCCGAGCTTACTCACTTTCTCACTTTTTTAATAGTGTTAGTCGCGCTTTACAAGAGATTTCGCATCGGTGATTTAAAGGTTCACCTTAATTGTCATCAATAGTAGCAAAGATGAATCCTCCAGACATCGACCCCAGTGATTTGAAGCAGGTCCCGCCAGAACCGATATTGAACGGCGGGGTACCAGAGGTCAAGGATGATCCCAAGAAGGTATTTGGGATCCCGTTTTATCCAATCTCTAGCAGGTCGGTAGTGCTAGCGTTGAGAAACGTTCAGAAATACTCAACTGTGCCCATGGTTCTGTATTTTCCATTACATGCTATAAACACGATGATAGTTCCCGCAATATCCTCGAAATCCGTTCCTGATGAAGTGCTAATGATGGTTAGGGAACTTATGCCTTCCTTTACGACAAAACTCCTAGTATCATCCTTCATACTGCATGTAGGGAGTGGGATAATACTAAGAATATGGCAAAAATGGAATCAGTCTGCTTTACGGATCAAGAAGAGACATAGTCGACACCACCGTAAGGAGAAACAGCTGAAAGTCACCGATGCAGCTGAGCGAGACTCACAAAGACTCATTGGATTGACTGGTGGACTCTCTGGGTACTTTATCGGTTTCAACAAGCGGTTTAACATCTCACCTCAGGTTTTAAGTGGGTATATCCTAGCACCCGTGTTGGCATACCATGTGGCAATCATGAAGATTATACCGGACTCCTCGAAGTTTTACATAGATATCGATTTCAATTTCGTCAAGTGGATTCTACAAAATGATGACTGGAGAATAAAATGGGTTGCTGGCTTAATCCCATTATCTCTTTTAATATATTCGGGGACCTATCATATCATCGCCGGTATTTGTCAATATTTACAAGTCAGAGACTTACCCACTAGACGTAAGTGGTCCAATTTTATCTTTACTTTAAGTCTGAGTGGATTGGTTGCTATCTACAAACTGAACAAATGGACTCCTTCTCTAGGCGGATCTAATCAATACCAAAAGGTATTCGAAAGAATTTTCCTGGTCTGATCAATCATAAGAACATTGTGTCTATCATATTTATTATTTAATGTCCTGTAAAAAATCTACTTCAACGTTGGGTTGGATTGATGTTTCCTTTCTTGGGTGGGCGATCCATCTTTAGATTGTTCAACAAATTCTCATAACTTTGCTTAACCGTGGCATCTGTTTGCGCATCATCATTCGCCGTGGCAGTGACCACATCATTTTTCTTAATCTTGGAACCAATTTTGGGTGAGTTGCTTGACCTTAAGGAACCCCCGTATATGCTTTCCAGCTCGACGTGTTCGCTATTGACATTATGGATTAAATCTTCGATAGAATCAATACCCTTCGCCTTGATAATGGCATCGCGTAATTCAGCACCTGAAGGAATCTTTGGTAGGATTCTTGGTTGTGCAACCTTCGTCTCCGCTGCTGAAGAAGCCGATGACGAGGTCTGGGAAGTTTGGGGCGATCGTGTCGGGTTAGAAGGAATACGACTATTTGTCAATGTCTTTGTGTCACTATCAGGATAAAGAGACCTTTGTTGTTGGACGAAAAAACCCCACTTATGTAACTCACCTTCTTCTTCTTCCTGTCTCTTACCCAAAGCCGATGTCATCGAATCTTCGCGCAACAATAGAGGCTTACCCGTTATACAATCGATGATACTACCCGAATCGGCAGCCATAACATGTGGATTTGTGTTCAAATCTTGATCAGAAGAACTTGGTGCCGATAAAGCTGCTTCCGAACCGACGTGCTTCAGACCCGGTAATGAAAGCGAGCTTGTACCCAACACCTGCGATACATTCGGAACGTTTGAGAAGATTTCCATGATATTGGATAGGTTCTTTTCCAGCAACAACAGCCGTACCAAATTTTCCTTCTCTCGCAAGGGTAGTTCTCCTGAACTTCTCTTATCGAACATCTCATCGATTGTCGATTGTACTTTGTGATGAACTTTCTGCAGCTTTTCGAAGTACTTCTTTGTCAAGTATCTTCTTGTAGCGTCCGTCTTCATCTCTTCCTCATTCTCGAGACGTTTCAAAATATCTTCGGCAGTCTCTGTGATCAAAGAACCATCAAAGAGCAAATCATCCTGTGAACTAACATCATCTAGGTGGAAATTACTGTCGATATTCTTGTTAACGTTACGCATCAGTAGCAATGCAATCCTGGATTTAATTTCATCAGAGAGGTTTTCATAATCGATATCCAATGCCACTAAATTACCCAAGTCTCTAACAAATGCGTATAACGTGGCTGAAAGGGCGTTTCTTGCAAAGGTTTTTAATTTTTGAGTATCTTCATCTTCACCCTCTGCAATTTCGACCAATGGACCTTGTGACATCAACGAAACGTGGGTCAATGATTTACATTTCGCCAGAATACTACAAGCCATGGACACATCCTTGAAGTTGAGCCCATTGCTATCGATATGAATTCGACTTAAACTGGGGAATCTTGGCAAATATTTGTACATGTAAGGGAACGCATCCGGGAACACCTGTGGTAAACTACTCAAATCCAAAAATTTCAAATTGGGCATGGTTGAGAGGTATTTTAAGATCAACGCCAAATCGTAAGCATTAGGTATGCCAGTACTGTTTAGTGTGAAATATTCCAAATGATCAAAATCAAGTGCGCAAAGTTTACTGACGAGAGGCTTGGTGAAATTCGACAAATCATTGAACGCCAAATCAACACCTTGAATCTTATTCTCAGACATCCACGTCAGTAAGAACTTTAGACAATCAAGATTAATATCCGAGGTTGCCACGCCTAGTTTCAAAGGCACGACAAGATTTTCTCTCTGTGAAAACGAGTTCAAAACTCTCTGGAAAGTCTCTAAAGGCAATTTGCTAAATTTGATACCATTGAGAAGTAGTTCTTCAAGATTCTTACCCTTTCTCTTGGTTAGGACTTGCGCAAATAATGACCAATCCATTTTGTCACGATGTAATCCCTCAGGGCAATCTGCCTTTACCTTGGTTTGCGAAATATCCAATTTCGTCAATGATTTGTTGGTTAGTAAGAACTTACAGAAAACTTTCCAACCTTGTTGATCGATGTTAACGTTCCTGAGACTCAATTTTTCCAGAGATTGTGAGTTAACCAAGGAAACCATTACGGTCTTAAACATTTCAGGAGTCAATGCTACTTTATCGAAAACAACGGTATTGATCGGTACCACTGAGATAAAATCGCAGAACGACAGGATATCGATCAAAGTTGGCTTGGGATTCAGGAACTTGAGGGTATGTAATGGAGCCGTCTTGCCCTTTACCTGGCGTAGAGTAGATGGGATGGGTAAGATTTCTCTCAAGTGACAACATCTTGTGTAAACGACATCCAATGTCAATTCCTTCTTTGTTGCTTCCTCGTGTACCGGGGCAAAATGGTGCTCATGCATGTGGATAGGTTTATCTATGGACAAGTTTGCAATATTTCTATCAATTTCCGGGTTCGCCACTTGAGTTTTAGTTGTCTGTGCATTCGTATGATGATTTTTGAAATTGGCCACTTCATGCTCTATCCTTTGGGCCGCATAATGTGCTTCCTGTTGATGTTTCATAGACTCCTTTGCGGCTCGTTTGTATTCTTCAAGAGCCAATTTGTATTCGCGAGAATCTTTCGTAACCGTGGGATTTGTCGTTGTACTTGAACCGTGAGTAGTAATACCTTGAGAGATTGGTGGAGCTTCACTGATCATATCACTGGGCACCAGTACATTTCCCACCCTTGGTTTACGAGACGGCAGTTGCTGAGGAGGATCAGAATCGAACTTGTCAACTGCAAAATTCACACGCTTGAGCTTTAAAGTAGATATTTCCTGCACCGGTGCTTCGGTCTTTGGTTGCGTCTTATTGAGAGCAATCCGCGTAGGCGACGGTACTCTTGCGGGTGTTTGAGGCCTTACTTCTGGCGATGAAGGTTCTTTAAACGTAGGAGAATTCTTTTTGCCAAAAAGTGAACCAAAAAGGGACCGTTTAGATCTTTCGCCAAGAGAATCAGTTCTCTTCAGATCCGAGGAAGTTACAGAGGAAGATCTTGCACGGGTGGCTGTAGGAGCTGGTGGCACCGCAGGTGCCACCGGAGTGAAAGAAGCAGCAGCAGCAGCAGCTTGCTGTTGCTTATGCTTCTGCTCCTTAGGCTGGGAGGGCTCGTGTTTGTCCCATTCAGGTGGCACCGGTGTGCCACCTTGAGATAATGCACCATTCGAGATAGAAGCAGACCTACTCCGTCGTGTGCCACTCTTAGGGGCTGTCTTCCTCTTCCCTTTATAAAGCCAATCTGTTGGGATATCTCCTGACCTGGTCATCGGTTGATCCAGAGTGCCAAGAGTGATGAATAGGAGAACAAAGTCGTCTTTGGCGGTTAAAATATAAGAGCCCCTCACAGGTGGTATGAGTCCTCGCACCGGGAAAGGAGTAACCCGGCACGAATTAGCGGCTTTACGGAAATTACCATAAACGGCCTTCTAGGCAAATCTTGATTCGTAAGCATTTCTGGATTCTTTTTCTCATGCATATCACAAAGCAGCCAATCCAAGAATGCGCCTTGGCACCAGTGGATATATTGCCGTAGGGCACGTGACCTATTCTCCTTACTCAGCACTTAAACGAAAAACAACCACAAGTATCAAAGGCGAAAGAATATCTTCGAAAAAAACGCGTAAACTTGGTACCCCTAAAAAAATAGTTGACGCGTCAAGGCCGAGATAGTAAATATGCGTGAGATGTGACAAAGCGGCCAGAGTCTTCTTTCGCTGACTCAGTTCCCGGCGTGTCCGACATCGGCTTTATTTCTTTCTCCACCGGCCTATCTCCGCCCCGCTGCGGTTGCACCTTTTTGCAAAGCAACTTAAGCCACACAGCTATATAACTCATCACACTTAAAGAAAGCTTTAACTCTAATTCAGTACTATACTACTCCACATACAAAGAAATACACACAGAGAGACAGAAAAAAATGTTTACACGTTTACTGAGACCAGGATTACAAAATAGTGCAAGGCTTACTACAAAAAGATTATATCATCCTAAAGTGATCGATCATTATACAAATCCTAGAAATGTTGGTTCCCTCGATAAGAAACTGCCAAACGTTGGTACGGGGCTTGTGGGTGCACCAGCTTGCGGAGATGTGATGAAATTACAAATACAAGTCGATGACTCTGGTGTTATTGAAAATGTTAAATTCAAGACTTTTGGTTGTGGTTCCGCAATTGCTTCATCTTCGTATATGACAGAACTAGTGCGAGGCAAGACTTTAGAAGATGCAGCTCGTATCAAAAACACAGAAATTGCCAAGGAATTAAGTCTTCCACCGGTGAAACTGCATTGTTCGATGCTTGCCGAAGATGCCATCAAGGCGGCTATTAAAGATTACCAGACTAAACGTAAGTCAACTGTGCTGCATTGATTGTATGTATATATAAGTTTACTATGTATAATTCTAGGTTGTTACACTAGGTATAGGTATAGGTATATGTATATACGTGTGAAACGACCCTTTAGCTAATAAGTATAATAGGCGATGATGTGAAAAATTTCAACAAGCACCATCACTTCTAGTGATGGTGAAGGGACCTCTGAGATGTCGAGTACGTTGTTTGATGATATTTTTGCTGTGACGGATGTAGATCCAGGTCGGTACAATAAAGTTTCGCGGATCGAAGCGAGTTCAACGACTCAGGACCAGTGTAAATTGTCCCTAGATGTGAATACAGATTTATTCCCAGTGCAATTGCAAGAACAGTTGACAGTAACGATTGCAAGTTCTCTAGGAGTGGACGAGGGTGCTAATGATAGTTCTGCTACTCGTTCGTGGAGGCCGCCACCACCGGGCGAGAGATCTTTGGCGGATGATTACGACTATGTGATGTACGGTACGGCGTACAAATTCGAAGAAGTGTCAAAGGAACTTATCGCTGTGTATTATTCGTTTGGTGGGCTTCTGATGAGACTCGAAGGAAATTACAGATCGTTAAACAACGTTAAGCAAGAAAATGCATATTTGTTGATTCGTCGTTAGGTTTAGCGTTAGATTATACACTACGTACTTAGAAGCCACGTACAAGGTTAAACATGATATTGACAATGATTCCAGCAAATACAGACATCTTTTGTCGTTTGTTGAACAACCCGTTCATGCGCATGAGTAATAGTCCGAATACACCTAGGCAGAACCCGATGCAGATACCAATGAGCAGATCTCGATTGTGTTTGTAGTTGGCGATAGGAACAGAGTTGAACTGTGTGTCTTGAATTGTACCCCCTTCACGGTTCACATCACTCTCCATCCACTGTTCTTCCAATTGTCGTATATCTCGATCATGCGATTGTGTCATCTCTTCTTCTAAATCACCATAGGCAGAACGGAACTGCTGTCTCAGCAGATCGATCTCCTGGTCTGTGAAACCAACGGCTCGCAGTCTATCGAATCCAATAGCTTGTGTGGTAGTACCTTCGCTCGATGGAGAAGTATCATCCAGTGCATCCTCATTGGCCAGTTGGTCGGCACTTAGTCGTTCTGTGCTCACAATACAATGGATATAAAACTTGTTCCCATCTGCTTGTGGCCTTTGTTGTATGAAATATCGGTTCAATTCGTTGGAGAGGTCTGAATGCGAGTTCAACATTGCTCCGCTGCGAATAAACTTAAGTCTGCGACCTTCAGTGGATTGACCACGATGCTCTCGACATTGACTCCTGAGCCAATGAGTGTTAATCTGGCCGTAAGGTATATTCGTGATATCTAGTTGTAAATCACCTATACTAACATCGGAAAACCGTACAACCACGCACCGGCGCAATTCATCTGGACTCCCAGAATCATTATAAAGAGGCAAAAGCGGTTCCTGAGACATCTTGGCCCATTTCAACAGTGCATTGTACCCTGAACCATCTTATCGTATCCCACTTACTGAAATATGGAGCCTGTAACCGGGTAAAAAATAACTTACCGAACTATAAAATCAGCGCATCAAAACTTTTCACCACTACTAAGTTTAACTTCATTTTAAAGAAACCATAATTAATCGTGCGGATTAATAATCCAGGACTCTAAAACCGTGTTGCTCTAATCGACCTTCCAGTTGGTTCTGAGCGTCAAGTCCATCGGAGAGATAAAATTTTTGTTCATCTTAATGCCCTTTTGTGTAATAGACTTAGCTGATTATACAAGGGCTGGTAGAACGTACAGTTTGGCATAGTAATAAATTGCAAAGTAAAATATATTCTTATTCTTATTCTCTATATGTTTTTCATCTTTCTGAAGAAGTCGGTAACTTCGGTGAAAACAACCAGTAGGATACCACCACCTGGTCCCAGTCTCAAAACTTTGGGCACGAAACCTTTGTAAAGCGCTTTGAAACCTTCTTCACGGTATACGATGAAGAGCGATGGCCAGGACCAATTGTATTTTCTGACCACACCGGCAATGACTGCGGTGTTTTGAATTCTGGATTTAACCACATCGAATGGAGTGCTTAGCAAAGAACCAACAGTACCACCGATAGTACCAGCGATCAGATCGTTTCTGGTCTTTTGCATCTTGTTCTCAGGCTTTGGTAACAAACCTCTAGCTTGGAAGATAATACCGAAATATCCGGAATTCCACACTGCATGTCTCCACATGGTGGATTCTAAACCATTGTACATTGCCAACACACCTTCTTTGGCGATAATCTGTTTCACAACATCCACGGGTCCCTTGTAATTCGATCTAGAGTCTTGCAATCTAATCTTGACCAGCTCAAATGGCACAACGACAAAAGCCTCACAGATACCAGCGGATGCACCACTCAGCACTGACAAAGGTTGTGTCAATTGAGCTACACCAAACTCACGCTTGTAAATTTTTTGAAATTCATCGTTACAGGCAAACTTAGTAGCTCTCTTTGGAGCTTCCATCAACACTGGAGAAGAAATACCTTTGTAAAGACGCGAAGCACCTTCTTTAGCGACGATTTTACGAATACAGTCCACCACACCAGTGTAGTGTTCCTGGGCAGCTGCTCCAGTAGCTGCTCCACCGACTTGCAATTGCATTCTGGTCTTCACCACATCCAATGGGTACATAACCAGAATCTCCGAGATACCGGCAACGGCTCCGGCCACGAACTGGTAGAAAAATGGTAATGGTTGCGGTTCAGACATCTCTAGCGCTTCTCAATCTTCTAAGAACCTAGAAACAAACTCCAGGAACGTTTTATCAAAGGTCCTTTCTTATACTAATCGATATCTTTTCATTATTGATATCTTTCCGATGCGCTAAGTGAATGACTGAAAATTTTGCAGTGTAAAAATTGAGAAAAATGAGTCAATGGAGTCAAACAAAAGACTATCCAATCAAAGGTTGAAAGGCCTCCAGATAGTTCAATTGACGTACCATAGAGTATAGTTATCTCTTGGAAAATCGCTCTTGTGTTTGTGTCCTGTCACATAGCGAAAAATTTGGGGTTGTAGATCGTAATCAAGAGCTGGAACTAGAGCCTGCTAGGGTCTTGCATGAGTAATAAGACGCAGCTACTGTGAATTTCTATAAGGCAATGAAAGTAAGTAAATAACTCGCAATTTAAACTGCGATCGTTCTTGAAAAAAAATACATCAAGAATAGACCTTTAAGCGATGAGTTGCCACTCTTTGGGACGGGAAATAAGTGGACAATGCGATTAATAACGTTCCCTGGACAGGGTACACCTATTGCTATACCAGTGTTGAAGTCTGTGATCAGAAATAAATCCAAGGAATTTCAAAATGTGCTCGAAAGGAACGGTAAAGGATCTGATGATTTGTTGCAATACGTGTTGCAGAACCCATCGAGCCCCGGTAGCATAGCAGTGTGTTCGAAATTGTACTATGACTTGTACAGGTCAAGTGTGCGAGAAGATTCAGGACAGGAGATCTTGTTGGGACACTCTTTAGGGGAATTGACCTGTTTGAGTGCCAACTCGCTGTTCTCATTGAGGGATCTTTTTGACATTGCCAACTATAGAAATGAGCTGATGGTTAGGTGTACGGAGAAGTACCTACATGCGCATAGGATTAGTCGGTCGTCGCTCTTTGAGATGTGGGCTCTGTCGTCTCCACGAGCCACTGACTTACCTCAGGAGGTCAAACAACTACTCTCGTCTTTGCCGATCCAAACTGTTTCCATTGCGAATGCTAATTCTGTGAAGCAGTGTGTCGTGACGGGGCTCGTGGAAGACCTGGAGTCACTTAGAACAGAATTGCATTTGCGGTTTCCGTTACTCAGAATTACAGAATTGACAAACCCTTTCAATATTCCGTTCCACAACAGTGCTGTGTTGGGGCCTGCTCATGGGCAATTGTACGAATATATTTGGCAGATACTGAAGAAAAACCATACCAATACGTTTACAGAATTGGAGTCACCGATAATAGCCAATCTGGATGGCCAAATCTCTACATTGGTGCACCATGCGCTAGAGCGGTTTGTCAAATGCAGTAGCAATACAGTTCAATTCACCATGTGTTACAATACAATCAATGAGGACTTGAAGGGCCAACTTGAAGAGTCTGTTTCCATGGGACCAGGAGCAGTGATTTACAATTTGATAAGAAGGAACTGCCCTGATTTGAAAAATTACGAATATTCTTCTTTAACGACAATTGAAAAGTATAATGACGACCATGAGATTAAGACGTAATGAGCAATTCTGTTCTCTTTATGATATAGGTATGAAGTTACCGACTATACAAATAGGTATATTATACCTATCTCTTCTTATCGTGAAACTAAAACAACAAGGTTTTCGCCTACGGCCATCTCTGGTTCGCAAGTTACAGCTCGTTAACACAGCTTTTTGGCCTTTATCGAATGCGATAGAACCATATTTCTCCCAAAAGTTAACGGCACTTTCCTCAGTCATTAATTCATAAATTGCAAGTTTCCCGTCGCGCAGATCGTCAACGGTGCAATCGACCAGAGACGCAAATTCCTTGTTCGCCCTATAGATTTCACCCGTGCGTCTCCATAGGCACGCTGGCATACTCATGGATGTGAAGACGCGATCGTACGATAGTAACATTCTTTCAAAACCTTCTTCTACGAGAACCAAATCGACGTCCTTCAAGGACCTTGCAATGGCTCTAAACGCTGGACGAATCGTCGAAAGAGGTTTTAGAATTCGTTGTTTGGAATATTGGTTCATGTATCTGTCCATATAGTTTTGTAATCTGGAATAACCCTGTGCATAGTTGTATGGTTGCAGCAGTCCCGCCTCTAGTTTGGCATTTATCACCAGCTTCAATCGATCCTCTGGAGTCATTTCAGTCGAGGGATCTGCAGCTGTCAGAAAGAAATGTTCTTTCGGTGTTGGAGCATTGTTATCGCCTTTCAATTGTTGATCCTCATCTATAATTATCGGAGTTGTTTCTTGACCGTCATAAGGTTTCGATCCATCGTCCTGCGATTTCTCCTGTCGATCCGATTGATTCACCAGGAGAGGATCTTCCAACATGTTCAAGAACTCATTGAGAGAGCTGAATTCTGATCCCACATGCTCTGATACAAACGTAGGCTGTTGTGGCAGGAAACTAGGTGTTCTAGTCATAGCGCTGGTCAGCTGTTCTGCTCCTCCCGGTGGCAAACCAATATCCCCGGTTGATTCTTCAGCTGCTGGTGCTGGTGTAGTAGGACCCATTGAATTTCCCAAATTTTCATCTGTACATAGATGGGCAATATCTCGTTTGATACATCTTGTACAGGGACGTTGCTCGTCGCAGACCAAGTGAGATCTTCTGCAAAAAACGCACGACCTCCAATTCTTCTTAGGCCTTTTTTCAGTTCCACTCATCCTCGAAATTTCAGCTATCGCTCTTTGTCTTGGCCACTCTCTTCGTATGAGTCCTGTTCTTTAAACCCGGGGGTTGAAAAGTTATTCACTTTATCACCAATAGAAAGTAGCCATAAAGAACTAATGAACAGGATCGGGCTGTTAAGACTCCGTCAACCATTGTGGAATGTATCACGATTTAGCGTATCGAGGCAGGTTGGTCTTGCAAGAGGTGTAAGGTTCCAGTCTTCTAATATCAATTTCGACAAGTTAACTAGAGCAGAAATCAAATACCTGCGTGAACAAAAAATTGCCAAAGAACGTAAACTCAAGAGCCGTACCATTGCATTCTATTTCAGTAGTATCGCAATTGTATTTTTGGGATTAGCATATGCAGCAGTACCTCTTTACAGAGCCATCTGTGCTCGTACCGGTTACGGTGGTATACCAATCACAGATAGAAGAAAGTTTACTGATGACAAACTGATCCCAGTGAATACAGATAAGAGGATACGTGTAGCATTTACCAGTGAGGTTTCTCAGATTCTACCTTGGAAATTCATACCGGAGCAACGTGAAGTTTACGTCCAGCCCGGTGAGACGGCACTAGCATTTTACAAAGCCAAGAACAACAGTGATAAAGATATAATTGGGATGGCAACGTATAGTATCACTCCGGGTGAAGCTGCACCCTATTTTAACAAGATCCAATGCTTCTGTTTCGAAGAGCAGAAATTAGCGGCAGGTGAAGAAATCGATATGCCGGTTTTCTTCTTCATAGACCCAGATTTCGTCAGCGATCCCGCCATGAGAAACATCGACGACATTATCCTGCACTATACATTTTTCAGGGCTCATTATGCTGATGGATCTGCTGTCTCAGATGGAGTTGTCACGAATACTGCTGAGATGAATGGTCGACTTTTGTCGCCTGTTGTCGCCGAGAAATAAATTAACTTGTAAATATGTATATTCCTAAATATAAATCACCTTAATGAGGGAACCCGTTTATCGTAATACTGGGACTTGGTGGAGGCCTATTAAGATCCCCACTACTACCACTTGCGGTGGTGTTGATTTTGAGAGTTGGAGAAAACCTTGGGGGAGAACGTGTTTTGTGCATTCCCGGCAAGGGTTCCTGATAGTAGTGTAGCTTGGACTCATTATCAAATTTCAACAAAGTAGGAGAATCCAAATTATTTCGATCAGGAGATAACGATGGACTGCCAAGTGATAAAGAGGATGAATTGACCCCAGTCTTAGATGTGTCTGTGTCTATCGAAAGTACCGGTTTATCCTTCCCACCTATTTGTTCACTCGATTCCCTAACCTGATCTACAGATTTTGCACGCGGCCTTGCTAGCAATGATTCAGTGAGATATATTCTGAAAGAATGACCGTTTCCCAGCAACGATTCTTTCAGATAGTCATATACTTTTACAGCCGCAACCTCATCCTCGAAAATCAACACTATTCTGTTGAGAAATGCCAATGGAGTATAATATTGCAATTTACGCTTTAATTCGGGGAACTTTTGTTCAAATAGCTGTCTTTCCAATTCTACAGGCCATTTAGATTCAAGTTGTTTCTTTGGTATATCCGTAATCAGAATTTGAGTTCTTGGTTCTTTCAACTTTGTGTCCATTTCTGACATCTTTCACACCGTTGGATCTTTAATAAATAGTTGATCAATCACAGACTGATAACAACACTCTGAAGGGTCTTGATAAATGGTATATGTGACGGGCGTATTGTACTTATAATACTAAGAGGGATCGCCGCGTACAAAGCGACTGCGCCGCATGCGCCTCTTAATCAGTGGATAGAAGGCTGATTACATACTCAGCAAGCGCCGATTAGCGATTATGGATATATTGAATGTATTGGTGAGTTGAAGATGCATAATTTGACCGCAGTTGCAGAAGGATCTTTGACCCTTGTATCTTATGGTAAAGCATCAGATGATTTTATTTCGTTGGACTGTTTTGGAAGTGTGGTGTTGGGATGCACAGGAGAAATCTCTACACCCTTTGAAAAATAAGTTTTTCAAGATACCGGGCGCTCGCGCGTCGCGCCGTCGCGACGTCAAATTTTTTTTGGAAAAGTGATGCCGCTCTCTCATGTAATTTTTCACTGACGCAACTAGGCGATGGGGCAGGAATATGATATTCTCAAGATATATCATCAATATTCAATTATTACCATATAATTTAGTCGAATCTTAATACACCGATCGTCAGCTACAATGGTTTTCCTAAAGATTGTCAAGACTTCTGCTTACCACTCCCGTTTCCAAACTCCCTTCAGAAGAAGAAGAGAAGGTAAGACCGATTACTACCAAAGAAAGAGACTAGTCGCTCAACACAAGGCCAAGTATGCTACTCCAAAATACAGACTAGTTGTCAGATTCACCAACAAGGACATCATCTGTCAAATCATTTCTTCTACTATCACTGGTGACATTGTCTTGGCTGCTGCTTACTCTCACGAATTGCCAAGATACGGTATCACTCACGGTTTGACCAACTGGTCTGCTGCTTACGCCACTGGTTTGTTGATCGCCAGAAGAACTTTGCAAAAGCTAGGTTTGGATGAGACTTACAAGGGTGTTGAAGAAGTTGAAGGTGAATACGAATTGACCGAAGCTGTTGAAGACGGTCCACGTCCTTTCAAGGTCTTCTTGGACATTGGTTTGCAAAGAACCACCACCGGTGCTAGAGTCTTCGGTGCTCTAAAGGGTGCCTCTGACGGTGGTTTGTACGTTCCACACTCTGAGAACAGATTCCCAGGCTGGGATTTCGAAGCCGAAGAGTTGGACGCTGACATGTTGAGATCCTATATCTTTGGTGGTCACGTTTCTCAATACATGGAAGAATTGGCTGATGATGATGAGGAGAGATTCTCTGAGTTGTTCAAGGGTTACTTGGCTGACGATATCGATGCTGACTCTGTCGAGGACATCTACTCTTCTGCTCACGAAGCTATCAGAGAGGACCCATCTTTCAAGGCCACTGAAAAGAAGTTCACCAAGGAACAATACGCTGCTGAATCCAAGAAGTTCAGACAAGTCAAATTGACCAAGGAACAAAGAGACGAACGTGTTGCTGCCAAGATCGCTGCTTTGGCAAACAGCCAATAAGTTACATAATATATTTTTATCTGTATATTTGTAAACTGAATTTCTCGAGCTTCATTGACTATGCGATTTTTCTACATTAGATAAGTAATTAACCTTTTGGGGTTCAATTGAAAAAGTATCAGGAGCTGGGAAGGAATCATCTCGACTAGGTACAAACTCAATCTGATGATAAATGTCTACAACTCGTTCTCATCGGAGGAAAAATAGTCACCTTTTCTCACAAAGGAAGAACTCTGATTCAACCGATATGTCAATTGAGCTCAATTCGTTTTCATACCCTAATCCTAATGATATTGAAAGCCAACCAAGACCAGAAGAGCCAAATCCAGTACCGCAATGGAGTTTTAGAAATCGGAAAGTTCCCAAGTTTACATTCATGGCCATAGCTATTTCACTTATGTTGTCATTCTTTTTACTCATTCCAATGTACAAGACCACTAGTGTTGCAAAAAATGACCCAGTACCGCATAAAGATGATCAGACATCTTCCAAGAAGGCATTTACAATTAAAGAGGTGCTGAATGGTGACTTCTTAAACAGCGAGAAGGCATTTCATTTTATCAACCCTTCAAGTTCAATATTACATCATGATGAAGATCCGGGGCTCTTTCTCACCACTGAAACTGATTCGAATGACCAAACGAGATTTGTCGCAAGGCAATTATATGACCCAGGGTTTAGTGAAAACCTGGGTCCTAATCATTTCTCTTATGAAGGTTCCGATCACGTTGTTCAGAAGGTTCAAGTGAATTATCGACTCGATAGAATGATAATGGGAACCAATTTGGAGCCTGAATTTAGACATTCTTCGAAAGGTTATTACTGGCTTAAGGATTTGGAACAAGGCACAATGAAACCGATCAAACCTGAAAGCTCAATGGACCTGACCTTGATATCGTATGTTCATTTCTCCCCGGGATACAATTTCATCTATTTTGTTTGGGAGAATAACCTTTTCATCCAGAACGTTTACAGTGGGGAGTCTGCTAGTCAGATCACATTTGATGGATCTGAGGATGTGTTCAATGGGAAACCCGATTGGGTTTACGAGGAAGAAATCATGGCCACTGGCCAGACCGTTTGGTGGTCTCCAGATGATACCAAGATGATTTTTGCAAGGTTTGATGATACCGAGGTCGAATCTTATTACCTGAGTAAGTATACCACCAATAGTGAGTATCCGCCTATGTCGAGCATCAAATATCCAAAACCCGGTACTTCAAACCCAATGGCCAAACTTTATTTGTTTAATTTGAATGAAGGTGTCCTATATCAACTAAGCGATCTAGCAATAGATGACGAAGAACCTGTCATAACAGATACAATACTCTACAATGGTGTCTGGCTCAACTCTGACTCATTCATTTTCAAAATCACTGATCGCACATCAAGGAGGATGGCCATAAAGGTTTACAACGCAAAGCAGAGTAGTCTCAAGACCGTACGTTCCATAGATTCGGCTTCGTTTGATGGATGGTTCGAAAAGTCTAAAAACATACTATCGATTCCACCTAATGAAGTGAGCGGCCGAGAAGGATATGGGTATGTTGATATACAAGCTGACGCCGATGGCTTCAACCATCTATTTTACTTCAAGTCTATCGAAGACGCCCAAGGTACACAACTCACAAGAGGTGACTGGGAAATAACTGACACAGGTATTGTCGGCTTTGAATACGATACAAACACCGTTTATTTCACTGCTAATGAGATAGATCGCATGTCGCAGCATCTGTACAGTGTGTCTATTGATCCTGCAGAGGAAGCTCATTTGAAAATCTTGCAGAACGCTGATGCCAAGGATTTCTATCACTTTAAGTTGAGTTCAAGTGGTAGATACGCTCTGATGAAAATGCTGGGTCCAGAAGTTCCTTACACAGCTGCTGGGCTTCTACCAGATCTGCTTGATTTTAGGAAGGTGGATCAGAAACGCGTTTTTGAAATTACTGACAACGCTAAGCTAAATGAATCGTTGGAAAACCTTGCTTTACCAATCAAAAGTCATAAAACTATGTCAACTGAAGACGGCTTGATTCTTGATTATATTGAAATAAAACCAGCTCACATGGATCCAAAGAAAAAATATCCACTTTTGGTGAATGTCTATGGCGGACCAGGGTCCCAGACGTATACGGAGAAGTTCAATGTGTTTTTTGAAGAAGCTGTATCTTCAGGTTTAGATGCGATTGTCCTTCAAATCGAACCCAGGGGCACTGGTGGAAAAGGCTGGAAATTTAGATCTACCGTAAAGGACAAGATAGGCTATTGGGAGCCGCGTGATATCACCATGGTGACCAGAAACTTTATTCAACACAACGAGGCTAACATTGATAAAAACAAAACTGCTATTTGGGGTTGGTCATATGGCGGTTACACCTCTTTAAAATCTGTGGAATATGACCAAGGCGAAACCTTCAAATATATGATGGCTGTTGCTCCCGTAACCAATTGGACTTACTACGACTCCTTCTACACAGAAAGGTACATGAACGAACCATCAGACAACGTTAAAGGATACAGTGACATTGCACCGGTTCAAGACTTAGATGCATTTAGCAAGTTAGATCGCTTTCTAATTATGCATGGCTCAGCGGATGATAATGTGCATATTCAAAATACATACCAATTCATTGATGGGCTAGATCTTCAGGGGGTGACAAACTACGATATGCATATATTCCCAGATTCAGACCATTCTATCCGACACCATAATGCCCAAAGAATAGTGTTTGAGAGGCTTTACTCCTGGCTGAGTGATGCTTTCTCTGGTCACTTTCACACTAATAAAGTTTCATGAGTTGATACGGCTTTGCCAAGCGAAGTACGTGAATTTGTATTCTTAGAACATTATAAATTGTCTGAGGACTGATGTAATAAAATTCAGGCTTTGGCCTTCCTTTTCTTAGCCGCAGAGGCTTTTGCAGGTGGAGTCTTAGCTTTCCTCTTTGTCGGTCTTGCCTTCTGTTTGATCAATTTGTCTTTCTTCACATCGTTATCTTCTTGCGTGTCATCTTCGTCAGCTGGAGGAACTGAATCATCAGCATCAACAATGTCTTCAAAATCGGGAGTGCTGGTCGAGACGGCCGCACTGGCGGCAGTGGTAGCACCTGTTCTGTAAATTGCGACAGGATGAGTTGTGCTGTTGTATTTTCTGGTGAAAGCTGTTTTGACCGCTGTAGGTATTTTCTTCAATGTAGCATCAGTTGCATCAGGACCAATCATGAATTCCATGATGGTGTCCCAATCCTCTTTTGTTAAATAATAGCCATCCATAAAGGCGATAACGGGAGCAATACCATCAGCTCCTGTTTTCAGAATTGGGTTCAAAAGCCTGTTCTTAAGGGCAGGTAGGTAATCGAGTCTTAAGCTTATCTTATCCGCTGATGTACTCAATTTTGTATGATAGTGCAACTCTTGAAGTAATCTGCTATACTTCCCTGCTTTAGAATTTTGACCTAGCCATGCAGTGAAATTGATCCTTCCAGCCATCTGACCTGCAACCAAAGACGAAGGATATACAGACGATAGGATGGCATGCAGTGGCAAAAGACTCCACAATTGCTCACTGCTTCTGATTCGCTTTTCTACGAGGTTCGACTGAGAAATGCTTTCTGCTGCTTCAGCGACAGCGCTCAAATGCGATTGTCCTTTCTTAAGGTTGGAGGGTCTTGTACTGAGATAATTTTCCTGTATCATTAACGGTGCAAAGTCAAAGTCGTCAAAATACAAGGCGATCTTTTCATTGAGATTGAAGTGCTGTGCGCCATTTTCAGTATATATGCGGCCATCTAGCAATTTATGGGCGATGTCGAATGGCTTTAACGCAATGTTCTTCTCCCATGCTGCTGAAATCTCTGTTATATTTTCGTGATTGATCTGCTTAGATGTTTTAGTAATGGTTGACAAAAGATTAACGATCTGCCTTATATCTCCTCTAGTAGCTTGCACCAACTTATCAATGACGTTGGGGTCTAGTTTGAATTTTTCTCTTACGGCAATGGTCATCAGTCTCGCTTTGATACTGTTTGCATCAGGTCGCCTGAACTGTACATCCAGACAAACTCTGTCGAAGGGTCTCATTTTTGGCAAATTACGCTCATTGCAGATTAGTATCATCGGCGTGGAGGTTTTACGGCAGAAACTAGCCAATTGCCCAACACCACCTCTATCACCACCACTCATACCATCAACTTCATCCATGATAATCACGAATTTCTTACCATTGGAGCCGCTTGGGTCCGTCCTGCCCTTGAAATAGCCGAAAACAGACATGTTGTCTAACGAATTCTTTATTCCATTATTCAAAAGACTCTTGGAACGAACATCGGAAGCATTTTGCTCTAATATGTCATACCCAAGCTCTTTTGCCACAAGATGTGCTGCGGTAGTCTTACCGATACCTGGAGGGCCATATAGCATAGCTGATCTGAAAACCCCAGTGCCATGTCTTCCTGCGCTTTTGAATCCGTTTCTTCTACTCTCTTCCCAGTTGGTTAACCAGTTTTTCAGCTTTGATACGCTGCTCTTATTACCACATATCTGCTGTAGGTTAGTAGGTGCATACTTGACGGTCCATAGTTTATAAGCTTCATCTACCTTATCTGCCTCTTTCACTTGTTCACCAGAAGCACGGGCTGCCGATACTCTCCTAGCCCTTTCCCTCTCCTGGTTCGCCATCTCTTCCGCTTCTTGAATAGCCTGTTTCTCCTGTTCTTCGATCTTTTGACGAGCTTTTTCCGCAGCAGCACCTTCACCACCTTCAGCTGGCATACCAGCGATCAACTGCTTGAACCCGTCCTCGTCAATTGCTTTAATACCCAACTTTTTGATATTTTCAAGCTTCTTTGGTCCTGCCTCATCGCCAAGAACCACAACAGAAGTCCGACTGGAAATCGACTTCGTCACACGAGCACCATACCTCTTGGCGAGGGCTTCAGCCTGTCCTCTCTCGATGTTGGGGAGAACACCAGTGAAAACCATTGTCAATCCTAGCAAACAATTAGGTTTACCTTCTGGAAAGTCAAGAGCTGAAGAATCTGGTAAATCCCCTGATGAACCCTGAGCAGGTCTATTTCTGAAATCAAAACTAACATTCTCCTTAACATGTACACCTGAAAGATCCACAGAGGGTATTTTCTGAAGAACATCATTTGCTGTGACGCTTTCCGCTGCCGAGGTTACATTGCCAGTTGTTGGCGATGCCTTCTTGTGAACAGGTGCTTTCTTTGCCGGAGGTTTAGCAGATGTGGCAGGCCTAGATCTCTTGGTCTCTACTTTCTCAACAGATGGCTGGCGTCTTTTCTTGGCAGGAATTTCATGCTCATCATCATCATCATCGTCATCACCTAAATCAATAACTTCTGGTTTCACTGATCTCTTGGTAGTGACAGACTTAGCCGGTTTCTGGCCCGGTTTGCCCTCTTGCTTGAAAAATTCCGTTATATTAACCATTGGAAGGCCAATCTATGGAGTAACAGAATAATTAGCAATAGAATTCAAAGTTCAACGTCTTCTCTGCTTCTTTCATTGATCTATATCTAACGTGTCTCTCTGATTTTTCACTGATTAAAGGGCCTATCTAAAAATTGAAAAATATTCGAGATTGGCACTTAAAACCACTAATACAAAGTGCTAGACATACTTCTGCCGGAGACTGTTGTGAATTGCATAGTTACTCATGGCCAAGAATAAAAAGAAGGGAGCCAAGAAGCAGCAAAATTCGGCTACTGCAGCACCAAGCTCGCAGGCGGCAGATATTAATGAACAGCCCCATGAAAAGGAACAACCTGTTGAGCTTCAGAACGATCAACAATTGGAGAACTTATCAGGAGATATGGACAAGCAAAATGGAACGACTGCAGAGCCATTAAAGGTCAATAACGAGGCGAACGAACAAATAGAGAAGCTACAAGAAGAAATCCGTACTTTAAAATCACAATTGGAGATTCAGAAGAAGGAGCAGGAAGTCCAAAAGGAAGTTCCGCAGCAGGAAACGCCTGATGTTACTGAAACACAGGCCTACAAAGACTTAAAGTCTGAACGGGATGAGTATGAAAATCAGTATAATAATTTACTGAACAGAATATCCTCTATGAAGACTGTATTTAGCAAAATGAAGGAATCACAAGAAGAGCTGGAGACTGTCAAGGAACAGCTGTCTGAGTATGAGTCCCAAAACATAAGACTAAAGAGTAAAGCTGATTTATTAAGCAAAGAGAGGACGGAATTCGAAAAGACTATATTGACTTTAAATGAAGAGTTCTCCAATTTGGACGAAGAACGTGAGAACTTACAGATTGAATGTAAAAAGTACAAAGAGGAGCTGGATAAATTGACAAATCAACTTGAGGAAGCGTCTGACAATCATCTTCGTGAACTGAACATTCATCGCGAAGCAAACGCACAATTAGAGGCTCAGTTACAGGAACTAGTGGTAACACTTGGCAACAACAAGCAGGACCTTTCTATTTTAAATGAAGAGAAAAAAGATCTCATTTCTACTCTAGAGAGTAATGCTATTGAGAAGGATTCTTTGCAAAAGACAATCAATGAACTCGAGGCCGAGTTAGAGAAAGCCACCGCACAGTTCGAGGAAGAAAAACAGCAAAAACATATGGAGATCAATGCCCTAAGAGCTCAGCTCGACAAGAGCGAAGACTCTAACTCCGAACTAACAAAGACTATCGAACAACATAAAGAGGAGATCCAATCGATGCGTGAAGATGTTGACATGAAGAAGCGTCTGGAACAAGAGTGCAAAGAACGCGTACTACAAATCGGTAAACTGAGGCATGAAGCTATCATATTGAATGAGCATTTAACAAAAGCTCTCACCATGCTCAAGCAGTCCAGCGATTCGGAATCCGTTGATAAGGAGTTGATTTCGAACTTACTCATTTCATTCGTCGCCATACCCAGGGCCGACCCCAGAAAGTTCGAAGTGCTCGACCTAATATCTAGCTTTCTGAACTGGGATGACGACAAAAAAAGACAGGCTGGTCTACTGCATAACAACGAGCGAATCTCGAGATCAGCGGGATCGCGTTCAAGCACAGAGAATTTCGTCTCTTTATGGACAGATTTTCTCGAGAAAGAAAGCGAAAAGTGATCGCCAGGATACACAGCAACTCTACCACACCCAGTAACAAAGTATTTAGGTGACCACCCGAGTCCAATCGTCATTATACAACGAAGTTCAACTATCTTGAAAAGTCACGTGCACATACTCTAGCTAGTTCAGTTGAAGTTTACAAAGACTAATCAGACTAATGAATAGAAGTGCCCTTTCAAACAGGGTTAAGTCGGTCATAGGTCTTTCTTTCATTCAAAATGTTAAGAGCCACTAGATTGTTGACTCCGCAATTGCGTGTCTTTGTCAGATATGAGAGTAGTAGCACTTACAACGCGGCAGTAGCATCATTGAAGAAAGATCTTAAGCAGGCTATGATTGCTAAAGATGATCTAAAGAAAACCACAATCAGAGGTCTACTGTCTACCATCAAGAATAAGGAAATTGATAGTAAGGATAAAGATCTGGATGAGTTTGTGCTCTCCGAAGTCTATTCCAAGCTGATCAACCAACGGAAGGACTCGATAAATGACTTCCTTCAAAACGGTAGAGAGGATCTAGTCGCCAAGGAAAAACAGGAACTGGAGATTATCCAAAATTATCTGCAAGGTTTGCCAGTAGCTTCCAAAGAGGAGATAGATTCGAAGGTCGGAAAACTCTTGAACGAACTTAGAGAGAAAGATCCTAATTTGCAATTGAAGCAAGTCTTCAGTAAAATTGATTGGAAAACCATTCCATTAGAATGGAAAGCCTCATCTAATATGATCAAGAGTAGCATTGTAAATTTCATGAAGAGCTCTTAAAACTTACCCTCGATCCACAAGTAAATAGATATTAGATCTCGTGTACATAGGTTTCTCCAAAATTTAAAACACATTCAAGTATTGTGTCCAAATGTTTCTCCAAGAATTTTGTGGTCCACAATTAATATTCTCTGTAAGTGTCAATCATTCAAAGATCGATCCAGATATATTTAAGTGTCAGTATTTGGACTCAAAGTCGAATTTTGTACTTCCTTCCGTTCACACTTCTTTCATATTCCTCTTATTATTTGATCTATTAGCTTAAAGAAATCGAATATCGTGTTCTTTCTAAGATGTTTAAGCATTTATCGGCTACTGGATTATTGGGTCTTGCTTTGACTCATAGAACATTCGCTTCAGAATACTCTTCATCTTTAATTACAGAAAATGCAGGTGGTGACTCAATCGCCAACGCTGACATCGATGCTTTGGATGCTTTGGCCAAAACTTCCAATATGGCTTTCGCTGATCTGCCCGAATTTCCCCAGTTTGTTAACTTAAGAAAATATGAAGGTATGCAATATTCAGCTGATGATATTTTGGAAGACTTGGTCAGAGAACAAGATCTAGACTTAGATACTGTCAAACGCCATGAAAAGTTCTCCGAGATCGAAAAGATTTTGAAAGGTATCGCCGACGAGTTGTCAAATGAGGATGATGATGATTACGATGATGAACCGCCATGCAAGTACAAAGATAAAGAACATCACGGTAAAAAATGTTTAAAGGATAAAAATGACTTTGATTACGAAGACAAGGATGATAGCTCCAGTGAGTTAAAAGATAAAAAAGATTTTGAATGGAAGGATAAGAAGAAATTCTTTGACGATGACCATTATGAATATGAAGATGAGGAAAATGAACCTGACTATGAATATGAGGATGATGAAGAGGATGAAGATGATAAGAAAAAATTCTTCTGGCAAAATCCTGAAGAAGAATATGACGAAGATGATGACTACATCACTATCAAGGAACCTAAGAATGAGGAGACTTTTTCTGGAACCGAAATTAGCGTTGGTAAGACTATAGAATACGTTTCTACTGTATCATGGTCGCCTAGCTCAAGCGTTGTCCCATGGGTGACCAGCTCGAGTGCTTACGTTTCCACAGTGCCTACCTGGAGCAAGAATGCGTCATCAAGTGCTCATACGCCATCGAGTAAGTACTCATCCATTGTTCCCACCTATACAAGTTTCTCTTCGAAAGCCCCTGTGTCATCTAGCAAACGGTCCTCGCTCGTGCCTACTTTTACTGTTCCAACCTCTCTCAGGAATCACTCGTCGAGTGCGCCTGTTTCTTCTAGCAAATACTCATCAAATGTTCCCACTTCAATTGTTCTTACATCTTCAAGGAAGCATTCGTCTCGTACTCCTTCCTCTTCAAGCAAACTCACAACAGTTGTTCTTTCTTCAAAGAAGCATTCGTCTCATACTCCTTCCTCTTCAAGCAAACCCACAACGGTTGTTCCTACTTTTACTAGTAAGCACTATTCTAGCGCACATGCCTCTTCAAGCCAAAGGTCATCTAGCCAAAGCCCATCTATCGTGCCTACCTCGACTGTTGTGCCCACCTCGACTGTTGTGCCCACCTCGACTGTTGTGCCCACCTCGACTGTTGTGCCCACCTCGACTGTTGTGCCCACCTCGACTGTTGTGCCCACCTCGACTGTTGTGCCCACCTCAACCGTTGTGTCTACTTCAATCACTGTGCCCACCTCGACTGTTGTGCCTACGTCAATTCTAGTGCCTATCTCATCAGTTCCTACTTCTTCCAAGAAGCACTCTTTGCGCAAGAGCTCAACTAATGTGCCCACCTCGACTGTTCCAACTTCTTCGAAGAAGCACAAGACGAGTCGCGTATCTCAGACTGTTACCTCTCAAGAGAGTTCCAGCTTCGCATTGACTTACACCACCGAGTCTATGAAGTCCATCAAGTCGAAGGAACAGTCAATCACTGGTGGCAGTATGGGCACTCCCTCAACAATTACGAGCTCTGCAAAGCCAACCAGTATCGTCAGCAAGACCTCCAGCACTGAGAACAAGAAGAGTATGAAGCAAAAGACTACTGCTCAACCAAGTTCCAGCACGGCCAAGCCTACTAGCACTTCAACCAAGCGCACTAGTAAGAAGAAGGAAACTGTTGAAAATCTAAAAGCTGAATCGAACGCGACAAATGCCACGATTGGTGGTGCAGGTTATGAAAATTCTTCTAGTTTCAAAATGCCAGCAACCTTTTTGTTTGCCGTCTTGATTTCCGCGCTCGTTTTCCTACAAAATTAGAAAGCAAGTTTTTAAAGACAACCAGGTTCATTACATACTCAGGATAAAATAAACTGACTCAATAAGATTAGCTTTAAGGCTAATTAATTATTTTTGATAAATATTCTATAATACTATGCCTTATATTGTTTTAGTTTAAGACGCTGACGCTTTAACTTCACATCATACCAAACGAAAAAAACTGCCTTGAACTATTTCATTTACATACTTCACGGACCAACTAATGGTCAATCGATCGACTAATTGTTGCTCATATAGCCCTTCAGTGAGTTCGATCCAGCGGTGCGGGTGCAATCAATTGATATCATATAAACAAGGAACAAAATGGTTGCTGTATGTGTTCATTGGGTACATATTTTGTTAACTGTCGTTTGCATTACTAACATTAAGAATCAACATGAATAGACCGTTAAAAGAACTGTAAGAATAAAGACGAGTCAGCATATTTTGCCTGATCTGGCTCCCGTGGAAAATTTCCCCATGCGCGAATGGAGCATTGAGATTTATCTAGTGGATGAGGACAACAATAAGATTCCAGCTACGATCTTCGATAAAGTGGTTTACCATCTTCATCCTACCTTTGCTAATCCGAATAGAACTTTCACAGAGACACCTTTCCAAATACAAGAACAAGGTTGGGGTGGATTTCCTTTAGATATCAGTCTCTTTCTTCTGGAGAAGGGAGGAGAAAGAAAAATTACCCACGATCTGAATTTCCTACAAGAATCCTACGAAGTTGATCATGTTATTCAAGTACCTACCAACAAGCCCTTGCTAGCTGCCGAGCTGGCTAAGACAGGTCCTATGGATGAGTCGGCCGGTGGTCCTGCCGCTAAACGCAAGACAGGTGTGCCCAATGGTGAAGTGAAAGTAAAGAAGGCAAAGACAGCAAGTGCCTCTACTGTCAAGGGCAATGTCGACATCGAGAAGCTGGCGTTTGGACTCACAAAGCTAAATGAAGATGATTTGGTGGGAGTAGTTCAGATGGTCACAGACAATCGTACGCCAGAGATGAATGTAACGAATAATGTGGAAGAAGGAGAATTTATAATTGACCTTTACAGTCTTCCCGATGGGTTACTCAAGAGTTTATGGGACTATGTAAAAAAGAACACCGAATAGTTAAGCACTCATGTGCTGCATATGTCGGTCTCAATGTGTAACGCAGCTTGTATAATTGAAGAATCCTGAACTTTCGTAATCGCACATGGTTTAGATTCTGCGTAGTAATGAGTTGTTCTAATGCCCTGAATATTCATGATTTCACGATACTCAGCTAGCGGGTCATAGTAGGTGGTCAACCGTTGTTTCTTAAGCTTGGCCTTCAATTTCAACTATACGCTTACTTAAATCGGCAAGCTTAAGCAAAGCTCTTCGTTCGATCGACATAAAATTGCAAAGCATATGAAAAAACTATGGACATTGTAAGTGGAAAATACCATCTTTTCTAACCTGTATGAAACCCATCGACTAACGCTTATCTATAGCTAACCATTGAGGTTGTTGTGAGGGTCAAAACTCAGCATATTATCCTCCCGAATGCCCCAGCTGTGCTAGACCTGCCTCTCCGGCGCTGGCGTATGGAAATATGCCTATTAGATCAAAATGACAACGAAATAGAAGCCAATATACTATCAAGCTGTACTTATTACCTTCACCCTACTTTTAAAGACCCCATACGACAGATTGCAGCTCCGCCATTCGCGTTGGAAGAAGAAGGATGGGGTCAATTCGATCTGAAGATCATATGTCAGTTCATTGAAAACGCTGGAAAGTTTACTATTAAACACGCATTGCTGTTTGGGGATGATGCGTACGCAATGGACTATAGTATACGGGTTCCGTATCACATACCCAAGCTGCGAGATCGTTTGGCAAGTCAATTTAACCTACCTCACAATGCTGTTCAGGACTATTACGAAAAGCAGCAAGATTCTGTCCCTTCAAACTGGATTAGTTCAATTCCCCTGCTGGATGAAGATGCTGTTACAACTATCGTTCAAATGATTGCATCTCACCCAGCTGTGCAAGATGAGATTTTCAGACACCCAAGGCACGAAGACTTTCTAATGGCCCTTTATCAATTGCCTAATGAACTTTTGAAAGATATCGGAGAATACGTTCGCCGTCAGGATACAACCTAGTGTTCTTCAGTCGGTGAGACAAGCATACATATGACTATAAATGCTACCTCTTAAATACACTTGGGTCAAGAGTAGCTTGAAGACCATACTTTCATAGTAGAGTCCCAAGAGCCAGTGCATACTGCGAACCCATCGGGACTTGTTCTAACCCTTGAAACCCGGTTACTGTGGCCTTCCAACTTACCAACTATCTCTGACTTCAAAATATCCCAAACTACGCATCCAAAGTCCGTATAACAGGAATAAAGGAGCCTACCGGAGCTGCTGAAATCGATTGATACCAAACCTTGGTTATCGACGTAACCCCCACTTGAGTCTGAATTTACGCGAGTGTGATTTGAACCGCCCTCATTACCTGGTCTTGCATAAGCTGACTGGAAATGTCGTCTTTTTGAGTCCAAAGAATCTGCCAAGGAGTAAGTGCCAATTTGACAGTCCGATCGCAAGTCAAAAAGACGAATAATACCATCGTCACTCCCTGAAGCCAAGGCATTCCCGTCTTTAAAGAATTGAACAGCATTGATGTCACTATCGCTCACAAAGAACGTTTGTGCCACACTGCCAGTTCTGACATCCCACAAATATATGTAACCATCTGAACCACAACTGGCAAATGTATTGGTTCCGTTCTCCGCAGATGATGGCGACGGTGATAGTGCCAACACATCGCCCAGATGTTCAGCATATTCTCTTATTCTCTTAGCCTTGGATATATCCCAAAATGCACAAGTCATATCGCCACTGGCGGTTAGTATATGTGAATTATCCGTAAATGCCAAATCAGAGACATAACCGGTATGGCCTTTGAATATTGACATAACGCTTTGCTGAACTCTGTTTTCCTTCGAGACCCGATATACAGTACAGTTATTGCTTAATCCAGCACTTGCTACCAGGCTTCCAGACGGAGATATATCACACGAGAGTACCCATTGTGAGTCCAGTGGAACAGCATTTTCTTTGAATCCCGAACTGGCATCCCATAGTAGCATGAATCCATCCTGACTTGCACTCAGTATTTTCTTTGAGTCTCGACTCCATCTTACATCAGAGATCTTGTTGTTGTGGCCTTTCAATGCTAGAGTGGGCTTTAAATTAATCTTGTCTTTTGACAGTGGTGGAATAGACTTGGTCATATCGGGCAAAGTTGCATCTTTTATCTTTCCCTTAATCTTGTCTATTTGAACATACAATTGCTTTGATTCCTGTCTAGCCAAATTTATTTGATTCTGGAACTCTTCATCTCGGAGCTGGCTATTCTGCAATTTCAACTTAGGCCGTTGAAAGTATTGGCCATTAGCGAGACCTCGAACACTATCCTCATTTCGAAATCCAACCCCATTTTCGTATCCATCTCCAATTCCCATATTATTATCCAAATAATGCGATTCGTAGTAACTCATCTCAATTACTCCTCTACGAACAGCAAATATTACAAACAATCTATGCAATTGCGAAATCAAAAGATTCGGTACTTCGCGAACAAGAGTGGTGAAAAGGGTTCCATTTACCAGCCATCGTCGAAAGAATAAGAAGTGGCCGTGAATATCCCCAAATATGCGCTATCCTTCGACTTACAATGCTAGTCCCTGGAAAGGCCCTACTTCATGTTGAGATCTGGCGTCGCGCCTCAAAAATCTGTCGCTTAAAGTGACAGTAAATCTTAAAATCGAATAATTATTCGAATAATATTAGAAATAGAATTGAAATACTTTCTCTATTGTTACATGTTAGCCTCAAGGTTTGGATCAAACCCTGCTGCGTCAGTAGTTGCAGATCCAAAGAGTTCTGAAGCCTCACTGGGTTCTCTTTCTGGAGCAGGAGCTGGTATTGGCGCTGTTTTTTGCTTGTTCTTGTAAGATCTCTCAATTGTACCGGTCACTTTTGTCAAGTATTCCGGCAGTCTGCGACCAGTTTTTAAATATGCTAGTTTCCAGTTACGCGCTTTGTCCTTGAGTTGCACTTGACTTCTGTTCTTGAGAGCTTCTGTTATCTTACCTCCAGGACCGTATAGATCGAGGATCTTGGACCACGAGGGACCTACTTCTTTCAAGCCGGCTATAAGTGTGTCTTCTTCATCCTTTGTCCAGTTTCTCTTGGGCTTTAATTTCTTGACCATATTGGCAGCTGCAATCGGTTGTTTAGTTGAGGCAGAGACTGCAGCTGAGGCGATTGACGTAGTTGTGTCAGTTGTTTCGAAAGCACCGGTAACAGTCTGTGGGCTTCCCAGGGGAGCTCCAGCAAGCGAATCGTTGTCACTGGGCATTTCAACTGCTGGGGTCTCTTCCGAAATTGAGGCTCCTGAAGCGTACAACACCTGAGGATCGAATTCAGAATCGTTGAGTGATGATAGTGGCGACTTACCGCGCCCCTTTCTACCCCAGACAATCAAACCCATATTCTTATTACAGTATCCAAGCAATTCCTTCACAAAATGACCCCACTCGTAATCCCGTACTAGTTTCTTGTAACTTGAGTATTGTAACAATGTTTCCCGACGTCTTACACACCTCTCGATAAACTCTCTCTCAGAGGGGAGCATCATTTCGTTTGGATCTCCCACACTCATACCTGTTCTACGCAGAACCAAGCGGTCTGCCATCCCATTGTCAAAGATTGAATCGAGGATCTCATGCTGCTTTAAACCTGGAATCTCATCAGAGTCTCCCACCTGGTCTTTTAAGGCTGAGATAAACGCCTGGGTCTTTAAATCGAGATAAAGAATCGCCTGTGTCTTGAGAAATTTACCATTGGGATCCACAGACCCATCCCCGGTAAACAAAGTGTTTGGACATAGAATATCCAGAAAACTGTCTTGTAAAAACTCAAACCCGTAGTTAAAACATCCCAGAACTGTTAGCAGAAATATTAGGATATTTGCCTTGCGTATAGCTGAGACAATGTACGCCTCATGGCCTTTCAACAGAAGTGGTGGAGCAGAATTTGGATACCATAATCCTGGGGCAACGTCGTGAACCGTAATTAAAGGTGAACTTTCAGTGTAAATCATACGAATCTGCTTAAACAGTTTCAACAAAGTCTGGAAAATTTCTGTCTCACCAGAACTCAAGAAAGCCATCGAATCTGCCAATATGGCAATCACTTGCAATGAACCCGAGTTCAGCACCAATAACCTTAGTAATTGTGTGGAAACATTATCCAGCAAACTTAACGAAGATAATGTAAGTTGTAATTTCGAAGGTAAACTCTGTATAATTCCATCGAACCTTTTCATACGTTCAGAGTCGGACATCAGAATTATTTTCCAGTAATATTATATTATTATTTAATTATTTTTTCTGGGCGCCAGAACGTCAATTACTGACGTTGAACCCTACCAGGGCTTTCACAACTGAACTGATATGCTTTAGCGAGCCCCAACGGTTGCCAATGGGTGTCAAGTTAGGGCTCCAGCCAGCGATGAGACAGTCGACGTTTCGAGGAAAATTTGAACAAAACCTCCGGGTAAAAAGCTGCGTCAGCGTCACTAATTCAAGACATAGGAATGGCTAATATTACAAAACGAGAGATAGAGGAGTATATAGGTAAGCGAGACAGGAGGGCAGCTCAGGCTGTCTTCTTGTTTGTGATTATTTTTAAGATTTTTTCCTTTAGTTTTAGGCTTGGCGATCTTGACTATTCCCGTAGGACCCTTTGGCTGAACGTACTCACCGGAAGTGACACCTTTCTTAAGGGCAGTATTAAAGAGGTGGTCGAAATTGGTACTGGATTTGTTCGTAGATGGGTTGTTATCACGAATGTGTTTCTTCAACGCTGAGCGACTAGCACCTTTCCCGTCGTTTAATTCTGTCATCGCTTTGGCAATCATTTCTTTGTAGGTCAAATCCAAAGTCGGAGAAGGAGACTTCTTGACTGGTTTCTTTTCCTGAGGGGGTGAAGGTTTCTTTGCTGCATGTTTTATCAGTTTCAAAGTACCAGATGGACCCTTTGGTTGGTCAAATTCTCCAATTTCCACACCTTTCTTAATGGCATTATTAAAATAAAGGTCGAAATTGCTCGAAAGAGCTAGTTTTGGGTATTTTTCCCGTATGTATTTCTTCAAAGCGGGACGACTGGTACCTTTACGATCATTTAGAGAGGTTAAACCTTCGGTGATCAACTCCTTGTAACTCTTGCTTGGTTCTACTTCAACAGGCTTCTTGATCGGTTTCTTAATCGGTTTCTTAGCCTGCTTCGAAACTGGTTTCGAAACTTTGGACACTTTCTTGATGGGCTTCCTGGCCACAGCTACAGATGGCATTCTAATACACTGATATGGTTACTACTTGTACCTTGTGGTGGTAAACAATGGGGAAGAGGCTGGAGAAAAAGGCAAGGTCCCTTATATATATTCCTACCGATAAGGAAAAAACAACACAGGATACACAGTTTATCGTGGGTTCGACGCGCCAAGCTGCACCATGAGATGTGTTTACAGAGTATTGAAGTGGTGGTAGCCATTGGGATGTATGCATTCTATTCACTCCAAAGAGGCAAACACGCTGATGAGTCGCGTTGCATGCGCGAAAAGTGCATGGGGCTCACTGACAGCATAATCTTGCAGTTGAGATTGAAGCTGTTCAATTGAATAGTATTGTCGGTACTTGGACTGAGGACGCATTGCTGGAGGTCCGTTTGCTTGTTAGACCAGGTTGTGACCATTTTCGCTCTAACCAGCCTCTTTCGAAAGCTGAAATTTGGGATAGTCACTCTCTAAAGCCAATTGATCGTTGTGATAAGCTCTAGAGTCAGTAGAACACTTCTTAACATCTGTTTGAAGTGGCTAAAGTTAAAAGCTATCACTTGATGCTCGTATGTTGTGATTCGGGGTTCAGTAAGATAAGTCAAAGGGCATCTTCACTATGGGATCAAAACTACTCGCAGGTGCTATATAGGTCCAACAAGCTGACATTTACTGGATTATTACAGCGTGTGGTGTCGAAATAGCTTGTGAGAATGAGTTTGCTTTTCAAACCAGCTCTTGGAGCTGGTCGTGTGGCGATCAGGAGGAGTGTGGGGCGAACGATGTTATTCCACTCATACGCAAGGCCGTCCCCGTTCACTTTCCAGTTCCGGTTACTCAATAACTTCAATTTCACGTCCAAGAGATTTGCATCGATATTTCCCGGTATGATTGGTAAAGCGATTCGGGTGCCAGCGTACATTGGTGGTGGTATGGCTGCCGCAGGTAGTTATATAGGGTATCGGATGGAGAAAGCTGGTAGTTTTGCGCAGGAGAAATGGAGCGATTTACAGGATCTAACTGGGAATATACGAGACAAGTTCAGTGGGTTATTTGGGAACAACGGTGGAGAAAATGGTGGTGAAGGTGGAAATAATAATGATGGTGATACTGCTGCAGGTGCATCTTTACTTGCATCTTTGCAGAGTGATGAGGATACGACCAAGCACAGTGATGAGGATGACGAAGATGACGAAGATGACGAAGATAACGATGAGGACAACACACAGGATGAAATGTTGAATCTGACAAAACAGATGATTGAAATACGGTCTATTTTAAGCAAGATTGATTCAACCTCGGCTCACTTAACATTACCTTCGATCGTTGTTATCGGATCTCAGTCCTCGGGTAAATCGTCTGTGCTTGAATCGATTGTTGGAAAAGAATTTTTACCTAAAGGCTCCAATATGGTTACCAGAAGACCCATCGAGCTAACTCTAGTTAACACTCCAAGCTCTCACGAAGTTACAGCTGATTTTCCTAGTTTGAGAATGTACAATGTCAAGGATTTCAAAGAGGTCAAGAGGATTCTGATGGAACTAAACATGGCAGTCCCCTCGACCGAGGCTGTTTCAGAAGATCCAATTCAGCTTACTATCAAATCTTCACGTGTACCGGATCTTTCGCTGGTTGATTTACCTGGTTACATTCAAGTGGAGGCAGCGGATCAACCATTTGAACTAAAGAAGAAAATTCGCCAACTTTGTGAGAAATACCTATCTGAACCAAATATTATTCTAGCTATATCAGCCGCAGACGTCGATCTTGCTAACAGTGCAGCACTGAGAGCCGCGAAGGCTTCTGATCCACAAGGTTTGAGAACGATTGGTGTTATTACTAAATTAGATCTGGTTCCTCCTGAAGTTGCAAGAAAAATATTGACCAACAAAAAATACCCACTAAAAATGGGCTACGTTGGTGTTATTACCAAATCTCCGGGTTCATCAAAGACTCATATCGGTTTATTTGGTAACAGGCAAAAGGTCGAACAGAGTCAAATCGGCAATGCGATAGAACCTCAGCAACTAATTACTCGTCAGTTTGAAAAAAGCTACTTCAAGGATAACAAGGCTGAATTTGCGCATTGCGAAGTGTCAACAAAGAGATTAAGGGAAAAGCTGATCAAAATTCTAGAGATCTCTATGTCCAACGCCTTGGAACCTACTTCAATGCTTATTCAGCAGGAGTTAGACGACACTTCATACCTTTTCAAAGTGGAATTCAATGATCGTCAACTAACACCAAAGTCATATCTATTGAATAATGTGGATATTTTGAAATTAGGTATCAAAGAATTTCAGGAAAAATTCCACAGGAATGAACTAAAGTCTATCCTTAAGGCAGATTTAGACCAAAGAGTCCTAGATTTTCTGGCCACTAGGTATTGGAAGGATGAAAACCTCTTGGAGTTATCCTCAAGTATGAAGAACGATGACGAAATTATCTATTGGCACAAGAAACTGGAACTTGCATCGTCCAGTCTGACGAAAATCGGCGTCGGTAGGCAATCCACGATGTTAGTAACTAATGCTATCTTGAAAGAATTGGAAAATATCCTACAAGCCACTCAGCTGAAAAATCATGATCTCATCAAAGAGCTTGTAACAAACACCGCTGTGAACGTGCTGAATGCAAAATACTACGCTACCGCAGATCAAGTAGAGAATTGTATCAAGCCCTTCAAGTATGAGATTGATTTGGACAATAGAGACTGGAATATTGCCCGAGAGCATTCGATTTCGCTCCTAAGAGAGGAAGCCAGGCAATGTAATGATAGATTTCAATCGATCAAGAATGCTATTGGAGGAAGAAAACTGCAACAGGTGATGGGATACCTCCAGCAAGATCCTTCAAAGAAGGAAACGCTTGGTATGTCGAAAATCTTGCTCGAGCGTGGATCAGAAGCGTTGTTTTTGAGCAAGAGACTTCAAGTCTTGTCATTCAGACTAAAGTTTCTGAAGAACAAATGCCACTCGGTGACTGAGAAGGATCAATGCCCCGAGATTTTCCTGAACGCTGTTAGTGATAAACTGACTTCAACGGCTGTCTTATTCCTGAACGTCGAATTACTCAGCGATTTCTTTTATAATTTCCCAATTGAACTGGACAAGAAACTTAACGGATTGACCAACGAACAAGTGGAAATGTTCGCCAAAGAGGACCCCAAGATTGCACGACATATCGAGTTACAGAAACGTAAGGAACTTCTCGATCTTGCATTGGAAAAAATTGATTCCATCTTAGTCTTCAAGAAGAGCTACAAGAGCGTTTCCAAGAAAAGATAATAATTTATTCGAAGCTCGTCCAGCTTTCCAGCGTTACTATATCTATCTATAGTGTCCTATACATGTGAATACACCTGCATACTCTCTAGACGCATTTACGAAATGACTTGTAATGACAATATGGTACAGTTTGTTCCCTCCTTCAATGAACTTTAATCCCTCCTTTCCAATGGGTTATATCTTAGGAATTTCTCAATCAAATCAACGTGTGTTAGGATCATTCTTCTACAACAGTATCTTTTCAAACCTAATTTTGTCAATGCAGTACCTTCGTCCAACTCATCCTCTTGAAGCATATTCAGATAGCTTTCCCACTTGTCACCAACGACCTTACCACACGAAAAACATCTAACGGGAACAATCATCTCTTACAGCACTCACTAGCGGTCCTTCACTCACCGATCCAACCGATGAATCTGCATTTAATTGATGAGCTTAAAGAACATTTCACTATTTTTTTTCTACTGTCGCTCTCATCACACAGAACGGACCATCAGAGTGTGTCAGTAAATATTGATATTTTGAGTAGAAAATCGAGATATAAAGCACATTGAGAGGTATTTGTCTTGGTGGGATGGGGATCACTAAATGTTGGTGAATTTTTGCTAATTTTCGATGCTTGAACTAGTTGATCAACATGATCGTAGTCATACTTTCATTTTTTCGTTTAGAACTTTACAAAATTGACATGGTACCAATGCATGGTACTATGAGCCACTACTGCTGATCGTATCAGAACTATTGAAGAACTAATGATGCAGTTGTAGTCGATTTAACATCAAATCTTGCTCGTAGTGCACGATTTGGAAAATTTTTCGAATTTTCAACTAAGAAGCGATGAGATGAGCTGAAAAATTACAGCTTAAAGCTCATCGAACAACGACTAAGTCAGCATTTGCATCGATTGTGGGACCCCAAATGAATCAGGCAACAGTGTATCAGAAGTACAAGCTGTCTGTGGTCTCTGGTGGTAAACCAGTACTGCCTAGGAGCGCGAACAAGTCCAGTTGCAACAAAGGAATTGCCTGTCTAACTCATGACGAGCTCAATTATATCGTTCCTTTCAACAATCAGATCAAAGTATACTCGATTAAAACGAGACAATGTGTCAAGACTTTAAAATTTGCTAATAATCAGTGCTTGTCTGAGGTTTTTGTTTCGGATCAAGCTACAATTGCACAAATCTCTCTTGGAGATGTTACCAGTGAAAATTCAGCCCAGAGGCAAGAAGACAGAGAATTGACCGTCTTTACTAATGATGGCCGTATCATAATACTAAACTACAAGGGCAAGTTGGTTGATTCTCCAAAATTACTGCAAGTCAAGTTGGACCAGGGCGAAACTGTTTGCAAAGTATTTATTTCCGACGACAACACTTTAAAGCTCCTAACAAGTAAGGACTCCGTTGTGGAATACACTTACAGGATCTACGACTTGAAAATCCAAGATGAACCACAACTAAGTTTGGAGGAAACATTTGACAATGTAATCTTGTCCACATGGTCTTCCAACGACAGAATCTTGGCATTTTTACAAAAGAAAGACAACAAGAGAAACATCCAGCTTCATTCCATTTTCGATGACAGTTTGAGAAAGAACTTTCCTTTATCATCCGTATTTGCATCTCAAAATCAATCGTCATCATCATCGTCCACAAATTCCAAGTATGTTACAAGCATGGCCATCGATCGCATGGGTGAGCAACTGGCAATGGGGTTCGCGTCTGGTGTCATAAATGTTATCACTGTCTCAGACTTGCAAGGAAGACTACTGAAATGGCACATAGACTCTGTGTTATCTTTATGCTTTACAGAGGACGGTTCATACCTGCTTTCAGGTGGTTGGGAAAAGGTAATTAGTTTTTGGCAGCTATCCACTAATATGCAGCAATTTTTGCCCCGTCTTAATGGTGTTATTATAGATTGTCAATCTGTGGGCTACGACAAATATTACTCCTTGGCTTTGCAAATGACTGAAAATTCAACCAACTCTGACTTTCAATTACTTTTGCTCAACGCGGCTGATTTGACCTCGAAGCTAGTGGTCAATGGCCCATTGCCCGTCTTCGATAGTGCCGTAAAGAACACTATTCAACCAATATCTGCCGTGGCAACAAAGGCCTCTACAACAGTTACAACTATGAACCTCTCGAAGAAGAAGCAGAAGAAAAAGCACCTGAAAAGTAAAAGGCAGGATTACACTACTTGTGCAAGCATTCATCCTGTCACAAAACAACTATACTTTCCACACATGTCTGCCATACAAGTTTACGATTTTTACAAGAATGAACAATCGTCTTACCAATACTTAGCATCAGGTGTAAACAACTCTATGGGTAAGGTCAGATTTGAGCTGAATATCAAAGATCCAGTGATTCTAGATGTCAAATTTACCAGAGATGGTAAATGGATGGCCACTTACGAAGTAGAGTATCCCGCTGACGACCTACTATGTTCGAAGGATCTTGTGCACAATTTGAAGTTCTGGGATAAAGAAGAAAACGATTCACAGTGGAACCTGAGAACAAAAGTTGTCAATCCTCATGGTGTTGGCATCCCAATAACGAAAATCCTGGCCGCTCCTACTACGATAAATGGCTCACAAGGTTTTCTAACAGCAGATAACGAGGCTGGCCTAAAATACTGGTCTTACGAGGAGTATGAAAAGAATTGGTGCTTAACTAAGCTATCGCTACCAAATTTCAACCATTTCAGTAATTCTGTCTCTCTAGCATGGTCACAGGATGGTAGTTTAATCTTCCATGCTTTTGATGAAAAGTTGTTTATTCTAGATTTTGATACTTTCAGAATTTTTGAATCGAATAATACAACTAATGAATTCAATCTTGATTCCGAGGTTCAGGCGATCCAGCTAATCAACAACACCAATCTGATAGTTGCCACACGTACAACGTTGAACGTTTTCAATCTGCTAAAGGGCGGAATAACCAACAGCTTTGACCTTCACCCATATGTCAATGGTGTTTATAAGAATGGTCACCTGGATAGACTCATTAGCTGTGATGAAAAGACCGGAATAGTAGCATTAGTGATCAACCAAAAAGTTAAGGATGAAGATGGCACCCCATCTGCTGATTACAAGTCTCGTGTTGTCGTATTTGACAATGACCTTTCAAACAAATTGGGGTGTTTTACACACCCTGAATACATTTCCTGGATAGGCTGGAACCATGACACCGACTTTATCTTTCTAGATACCGAGTGTCGTCTAGGTGTTGTAGGCACTACTGTCAACACCGAAATGTCAGACGAAGTGAACAAAGAGGGCATACTGGATGATTTGCAAAACGGTACTAACGATTTCGCATCCCAATTGCAAAAGCTTTCGTCAACAAAATCTACCAATGGCCACGCCAAAGAAGACGAAGAAGAGGAAATTGCATTGGAATTCATCAATGGTGAAAAGAACCACAAACTGATAAACATGAACAGTTTCACCAGCATGCTCGATAATTTCCAAAATGTTCAAATGGACACACTTTTTGATCGTGTCATGAGGGTTATTACATAGGAGCACAAGATAAATCTGTAAAATTAGTAAATTACATTTCTAAACAGCCACACGGCAGAAGCTATATGTTGAAAGTCGATATTCTCATTGTTCTTTACTGCTCGTTAAATTGAAAAATCAACCGCGACTTACACCAGCGAAGGAAAAAGACTCAAAAATTAGGAAGTTATACAGCGTCATCTCACAATAAAATAGCCACTTATTTACTACGCTTGGGTGGCTGTTCCTGTTTGATACCTTACATCCAGTTGGTGACTCTGATAGACGTTATTCTGTTGAAACCCAAGAAAGTTTTCAGTGTCAATTGAGTTGAATAAAAAGTTAAAAGAACAAGATGACCGAGAGAATTATTAATTCGCTGCTGGATACCGACTTGTACAAGCTGACTATGCATGCTGCTGTATTTGCTAATTTTCCAGATTCTAATGTCATTTACAGATACACAAATAGATCTGCTCAATTACATTTTAATAGTACCGCTGTCGAGTGGTTGGAAGGCCAATTAAATCTACTGGGCGAACTCAGATTCTCGCCTGAGGAAATAGAATATTTGAAAAGGGAGATTCCTTACTTTCCTCAGTCATATCTTGACTATTTGAAAGATTTCAAGCTGGATCCAAAATCTCAGGTCGACTTCACAGCCAAGCGCATTGATGGGTCTTCTGATAAATTTGATTTGAGTATACTGGTTAAAGGTAAATGGACAGATACCATTCTATATGAGATTCCGATCCTTGCGTTAGTCTCTGAAGCCTACTTTAAGTTTGTCGATACTGATTGGAGTTACGATGGACAACTTGACCAAGCCAAAGCCAAAGCATTGAAATTATTCGAGAACGGGATCAAATTCAGTGAGTTTGGGACCAGACGTCGTAGATCTGCCAAAACTCAGGATCTAGTCATGCAGGGCTTGATCAACGCTGTACAAGAGAGACCCGAACAGTACAACAACTATCTTCTTGGGACTTCCAACGTGTTATTTGCCCAGAAGTACGGTGTCAAGCCCATCGGTACCGTGGCTCATGAATGGGTCATGGGTATAGCTGCCATCACGGACGACTACATAAATGCTAACAAGAATGCCATGGACCACTGGGTCAACACATTTGGTCCTAAACATGCTGGTTTGGCCTTAACAGACACTTTTGGTACAGATGATTTTTTGAAATCATTTAAACCACCTTACTCAGACTGCTACGTTGGTGTTAGACAGGATTCAGGAGACCCGATAGAATATACCAAAAAAATCGCAAACCACTACCACAATGTATTGAAACTACCCAAGTTCACCAAGATTGTTTGTTACTCTGATTCTCTCGACGTTGAGAAAGCCATTCAGTACGCTCATGTAGCGCACGACAACGGTCTTCTGGCGACTTTTGGAATCGGTACCAATTTCACCAATGATTTCCACAAGACGTCAAATTCATCCATCAAGAGTGAGCCTTTGAACATCGTCATCAAGCTACTAGAGGTGAACGATCATCATGCCATCAAAATCTCGGATAACTTGGGCAAGAACATGGGTGATCCAAAGACAGTTGGCAGGGTGAAAAAAGAGCTGGGATACGTCGAGCGCAGCTGGAGCGGAGACAACGAAGCTCACAGATGGGCTGCCTAGATGGCCTTATGCTATTCCTCTGGGCTAAGTGCTATAGATTTCAGGCAATACCCGGCCGTAAATCGTGAAAAGGCCTTCTGTCAAACTTAGCTAGTAAGGTTCTCTCTCATCACCATTCATGAAAGCAACGAATGCGCTGATCTGTATACTATTTGACGCGTTTATATTTTCTAATTTGTTTCTAATAGATTCGTTATTTTCAATCAGCTCATATCTGCAACACCAAGAGTTCTACTGCATTGCAGGCCTGTCGAAGAAAAAGTGATAAAGGTGCGGTTAATGTCGAATGTTGTTACTTTGAGCGAACTGAACCTTGTTGAAGCATTACAGCAGGCCAGTAATCCGCAACATGCTGGCTCTGAAGTGCAGAAAGCTGCCGAACAACAATTAAGAGAATGGCAACAACAACCGGGGTTTCACTTCTTACTCCAATCGATCTACCTGAACCTCTCAAACTCTTTGCAGATTAGATGGCTAGCTGTTATACAGTTCAAAAATGGTGTGGAAAAATACTGGAGATCTACAAGGATTAATGCGATTAACAAAGATGAGAAAATATCCATTCGTGGTCGACTTTTTGACCTTATTGATGAACAAAACAATCAGCTTAGTATTCAGAATGCTCAGGCTGCTGCGAAGATTGCAAGGTTGGATTTCCCTGTTGAATGGCCAAATTTATTTGAGCAATTGGAACAATTGTTGTCAAACGACCATATAGTGCGAAACACGGTCAAAGCCTACAACATACTGGTTCATGTCAATCAGATCATAAAGGTTTTAGGGGCTGCGAGAATTGGAAGATGCAGACCTGCTATGCAAAGCAAGATGCCTTTGATTTTTCCGCTCGTGGTACGCATTTATTATGAATCCTTTGAGAAATGGACTTCATCGCAGGGAGTCACTGGAGATAATCTATCCAATTTACAGGTGTCTTACATGTCTTTGAAAGTTTTGAGGCGAATAGTCACCGAAGGCTATGAACGCCCGCATAGAGATGAGTCCGTCTGCGAATTTATGAAGCTCATTGTTGCCCATTTTGATCTGCTGGTGTCACATCAGGAGAATTTCAAGGAAGTTGATATATATGAAAAATTCATTAGATGTTACGGGAAGTTATTTTACAACTTAATTACATCATCACCAGCAAACTTCATTTTACTTCCATGTTCAACCCAAATTCTGATCACATACACCAGTTTACTATTCGACAAGGCTCCGTTGGTCTATAACGAGAAATCCGATGAGTGTGGAGATTTTTGGGAGCAAACAGCGATTAGAGGATTTTTAATACTAAAAAGAGTGTTCAATTTCATTCATAAGAAGGGTGCGGTGATTTTAAAGGCTAGAAGTGACAAGGTAAGCATTGATGAATCAATTAAAAGAATATCAACGGAATTTCTCAATGAGCAGCTTGTCACTAAGCTTGTTGATATTTTGATGAAATGGTATTTGAAATTGCGTCCTTGTGATCTAGAGAACTGGTCCATGGATCCTGAAGAGTGGATAAATGAGCAAATGGCAACAAGCTACGAGTACCAAATTAGACCATGTGCAGAAAACTTTTTCCAAGATCTCATCAATACATTCCCCGAGTTACTTGTTCCCTACTTGTTAAACAAGATCGAAAATGAGGCCGCCAACCTATCGAATTCCTTAGAGGACTTCCTAACTAAGGATGCTATCTATGCGAGCTTTCAGCTGAGCGCTTCTGCGGTCAGTGAGATGGTTGATTTCGATAGACTGTTAGTGGAAGTGTTTCTACCGGAGGCTACGTCGAGCAATGCCTCTAAAGATCAATTGAACGTGATAAGACGAAGAACATGTCTGATTATAAACGAATGGTGCACTATCAAATGCTCTGATGAAAGTAAAAGATTATGCTACGAGTTTTTCACAAATCTTCTGATGACCGAAGAGGATAAAGTTGTACTTTTGACTTGTGTTAAGTCGCTGAGGACCATGATCGATGACTGGAACTTCAACAAGGATACCTTCCAACCTTTCTTGGTGAACATCGTCGTCATCCTATTGAGGAAACTTTTACCGTCAGTATCGTTGACCGAGACAAGGCTTTACATCCTAAATACATTGAGCGACATCATCATCCAGACAAAACCATTAATAAGTGAAAATCTACTGATGGAAGTTCTCCAGCTTGTCCCCAAACTTTGGGAGGTTTCTACTAACAATTCTTCTGAGTCCATCTTATCAAATGCATTAATCAGATTGTTACGGCATCTTGTTACATCCTTGGGTGTGCAGTCTCACCTGACATGGTCCATTGCTATACCAGTTGTCGCTGAAGCATGCAATCCATCCTCATCACATTATCAACTTCTGAATGAAGATGGATATGAATTATGGGGTGTCCTCTTACAAAATTATTCCAGCCAAGGTCCAAAGCTTGACCCCGAATTTTATCAGCTGCTACCATTCTTGGAACATGGCGTTGAGACTCACACAGAAATATTGCCAACTTTGCTCGAGATTATGAAGAGTTATGCCCTAATCCTTAACAACGAGGAATTTTTCTCCAGTCCAACATTTTCACAGATCTTTTCTCTAATATCATTATACCTTTTGAAGTTGAGAGACGACTCTTTCCATTTGATCTTGGAGATATGGGAAATTTTGGTTCTTTCCAATGAAGCTAATAACGAAGACGTTTTACTGCAAAGCTTCTTTTCCAACAATGTATTGAAAGCCATCTTTGATAGTATTTTTAAGGAGGCCTCATTGTCTAGCTATCAACGTATTCAGGTGATCCAAATCGTAGCAAGAATCGCATATGTGAACCCGCAAGATTTGATGAGTTTTCTATCGTCATATCACCAATCTACACCCACTAGCATGGAAATTCAATCCCTACCAGCTGCTGATAGGCTATGCATCTCCCGTGACATCTCTTTCGATGAGGCTGTCAATAAGTTCATCTCGATCTGGTTATCCGACTTCAAAGACCTTTTCGATCCGAAAATCAAAAAAGTACACATTTTAGGTCTCTCTAGTTTGTTAAGGACTGGATTGGTATCGGTTTTGTCCAATTTCCAAGCTATTGCTTCGCAGTGGATAGATATGTTAGAAGAAATTAATGAATCAAACGACGGTGATTGTGAGAAATATCATTTAAATGACTTGGTTACACCACAGTCTATTGATTTTCATCCTCTAACTGCGGAACAATACCGGTATCACGACTTATGCAAGAGTAACGACCCCGTTCACAACATAAGCTTGAAGGAGTTCATTAGTCGGATCTTACAATTTCTGGAAAACAATCTCGGTTCACAGCATCAAGAATTTTTGAAGAATGTTGATCCAAAGCTCATAGAAAACATTAAACTCTTTCTATCCATCAATCCCCAGCGTGCATAATTTTTGACTTGCAGTATTGTGCTGAAGTTAGTGTAAAATGAACATACATTATTACATACATTTTTAATGCTGAAATAATACTTCTCGATTTTTATTTAATTGTGTACGACCTGTTATGCATGCTTAACGTGTCCCCGACACTTCCCTTTTAACCATTTGACCCTTCTTTTGCATTGCAAAATACTGTAAAATCGACTCATAACAAGTGATATATTGAGTCAGATTTTGTACCATAGATATTCTTTGTTTTCTTAATTCGTTGATTGTAATGAAGATGAGATCCTGTGACATGTTCCAAACGTCTATGCTATTTGATGTGTTCGTCGGCTCGTTCAGAACGTTTAGTAAGAAATCCAAAGTGATAAATACTCCCGTCCTACCGCAACCCGCTGAACAGTGCACCAACAAAGGTGGGTGCGTTATAGAAGCATTTGTCTTTTTGAAGTTTTCCGGCCAAACGTCTCCTGCGTACGACATGGCATCCTTTTCTTTACCTGACCGTAGGTCGGAAAGGATGACTGAAGGTTTGTTTAATAACATGTTCTTGATCGTGTAGAGGCTTAATATGTCCTTCATAACGATTCCACAAGAATCTAACCAATTAGTGTATTGCAATTGATAAACGACCAATTTCTTTGATTCGTTGTTTTCATCTCCACTTCTATAGAAAGAGAATATCCGTAATAAGCATCCTTTGACATTGCAGCAGTCCTCAAATGTCTCCGTTATATCTATCTTGTACTTTTGTCCTGATCGATCGTTATTCCAATAAATATCCCATTTTCGCAAAAATAACTCATCGTTTGAGTTCAATGAAATGATGACTTTGACCTTGTTAGAAGATATTACTTTCCAAAAATCATCTATAGTGGAAGGTAAAGGCGCTTGTGTGGCAATGTAGTTGAAATCAGAGTTAACTTGCGGTAAATTGAGGTAGTTGGCGTTGAAATAATCATTGAAATTTTCAACAGCACCTGGTGTTTTTCGAGCTTCATTAGATCTTGGCGCTGATGCTTCAACGAAATTTTGGTTGAAATACGATGAATTCGAGTTTCTTCTCTTTTTCGACAAACCATTTTCCGATGGAGTTTTCACCAGCCCCACACCAGTTGGACCACTTGCCAAGGGAGAGTATGAACCACTAGTAGGTCCATGAAGTGGCGAAGGCTGTAGTTTGACTCTGGAATGTTCGTAAGGTAGAATATTGGAATATCTGTTCTTTGCAAAAGATTGAATACCTTGCGACATTTCATAGTTATCCATTGGAGTCAAAAGTGGCTCAGTATCTGTCTCTTGATAGGAGGAGGAGGATGAAGAAGAAAGTGGAGTACTAGTTGGTGTATCAGCTGAGTTAGTCTTCAATAAAGAAGTCGCAAGTGATGGTGGTTGTGATTTTGGAATTGAAAGTTTTAATTTCGTCTCTGATAAACATGGTGAAGATGATCTCGTTTTAGGCTTCGTCATTTTTCCTTGCCTCTTGAACTCTCTTTGTAAGTTTGATAACGAATATATTTTATGATATGATTTTGAATCCTGTAGCTTTAAATTTTCTTGATTCTTGTTGTTAATGGTCAATCCTCGTTCCAATCTTTTCAATTCCAAATCTTCTAAGTATTCGAAGTTGTGTAACAACTTTTGTAATATTTTATCACTTTCATCTCTCTTGGAGAACGGCTTCAGCCAATTTGGTAAGACCGGATCATTTTCTTCGAGTTCCTCAGGTATGTGAAATTTAAAAAATCTCTTCAATGAGTTTGGAGAATAATGAACCGTGTCCTTTTTGATGGACTGAATAAACATCTTGTCACTGGATTTTGGTAAGATTTTAATCGTCAAATTTAGTTTCTTTTGTTTTGTTTCGACTCCCGGTGTAGATGTCGCGCTATCGACATTGATACCAGCAGAAGTCTCACCATTCTGTGAGTCTTTTACTTCGGATGCAGTCCCGTTTCCAACACCTTTATCGATATTTTCTAGAATAAACAACCTAATATTCTTTTTACCCACTTTTTCATGCAAAAAATCCCTGAATTTTTTGATCAGCCAATAGGTAGATATTAGACACCGGTCCATTTTACTAGACCCATCATAAAAGAGGAATGTGTCGCAATCATCAATTAAACTCATCAATTTCAGTCTTTTAGAGTCATCGATAACAGTTTGTAACAGTTTTTCAAAGTGGTACTTAGGTCTTTTCAATAAAGTACTTGGCAAAGATAAGTGTATCCTGTAAATATCTTTATTCGAGGGACCCGCATTCTCACTACCGCCTGTCCTGCTACGAGAAGGCGCAGTAGACGATGAAATCAAGCAACCGCTAGTAGTCAAATCAAACACTAGAAGAGTATTCTTATCTGTACTCGCCGGTCCATTGGATCGAACCATTACATCATTTATATGGCAACAATCCTGTAACTCATCGATATAATGCTCTTTTGAAGAAATCAAATTAACGCATTCTCTTCCGGAAAGAAGTGCTCCATGCCCCGCATGTTGACTGTTCTTATTATTCATGGCTATACCATGCGGCAAAGTGAGCACCGCAGATCTCGAGTAAATATTCATCATATCTTCAGAACCACAACCATTTGTAATCTCACCGCTCTTTTGAGTAGATGTTGTCGATGTTGAGCTAGACATTGCGCCAGTATCTGAATTTCCGCTGGTGACAACCATACAATTACCACAAACCTGTTCCTCTCTATAAGATAATAACCAATAACCAATTAGTGCACCTTCACGAGCTCACACCTGGGAGCATCAGATGAATAACGATCAATCGGCCTGTAGAGCAGATTTGATTCACTCGAGGGTTCTTTTCTCTTCAAAATTACCGTTGTTCCAGTTCCCACTAGTAAATGATACAATATCAACGACACTTCAGTGGCAGGCACAGCTTCAGGGTCACCTATTCTCTAAGCGTTTTCTATTCGCCAGGCTTGCGGTCTTTTCACTTTTGCCGTTCAACCTTCGCAGCAAACGGGGCGCGTCAAGGTTCTAGAATCAAAGACTTGACAGGTCTTCAACTTACTAAAATAGCACTTTTGTGGTTTCACGTGAAACAGCCGTTAACATTCTTGAACATTCTTATAACGAAGGATGGACGTTATCGAGCACCAGAGTGGTTAAAGGTAGCCGCAATGTTTGATTTGCGGCTCGCAATTCGGATTTAGCTTGAAAGATCGATTTAGAGTTGACATCAAATTGACATCACGACCGGCAAAGGGAAAAGCTGCCCAGCTTATCACATAGAATTCAGGACTGTCGAGCATTAAGCTCAGCCTTTCAGTTATTTTATTTGAGTTTGCTTTTCCGATGTTTCCGCTTCAAAGGCATTTGGAATCCTTAACCACTCTTTAACACTCCTACGTCAGGTTGTAGATGAATTTCCCATAACACTAACGTTACTAATTCACTCACCCATTCCCATCGTCTGGCAAACGAAAGAATTTAATCTCTTGCTTCTCCGGACCGGAGATTTAGCGATTTTTGAGCTCAATTTATCGCTGTATTACCCGATAAGTAGCCGATGAGGAGCCAGATGCCTACGTAAATGATTGACGAAAGTAATTGACTATCGAATTGAACAGAATCGATCTGAACTCCCTCTTGACATCTCATGTATTTGCCTCGGCGGCTAAATTGTTTCATAACAAAAACCGTGGAAAAATGTCAGAACAAACTCATCCGCCCATTGAACCACCGGGAAGAGTTGATTCAAACCTCTTTAAGACCTCAAAGTAACCTCTAGAATGTTAAACATCTCTTTCTTCGATGCTAGAGTTGTTCTTAAAGGAAAGGAACTCAGCGGGTAACTTGACGCGTTCTTGAAAAGCGCGAAAACACAAAAGCTAACTAATAGTACAATGCTATTGACAATGAAGACAAAGGATTAGCGATGGTAGCTGATCTCAACTTGACCAAGGAGTTCTTTGATAGGCAGGAGACCGATGACACCTTACAGAGGATCAGAGAGCAGTACTTAGCCTCTAAGAAGAATTTACAGGTTCTGATGATGAAGCAAAATGAGGAAGCATCTAATAGCCCACGAAACTCAGAAAGAATACGAAATGACTCGCCAGTAAATCATTATGAATCCATGATACCTTCTGGCGGACCTGTTTTAGGAGGACCTTCAACAGATAATGTTATTTTAATGAATGAAGTACGATCGTTGAAAAGAATGGCACTTGAACAACAGTCGCAGATAAGTAAATTGACGAACGACCTGATTATACAAAAAAATACGACATCCGAACTACAGAACAAGGTGTTGGGATTACAGTCCCACGTTGATTTTTTGGAAAACGATCTTTTCAATTATTGTGATCGTCTTTCGTCGCATTCGGTGACCACACCATCAACGGCAACTCATATGAGTGGTGCTAGAAGTTTCACACCCCATCCTTATTCCCCAACAATCGAAGACAATACTACTAGATTGATTCATATATCGAAGCCCAAATAGTAATCAACTTTTGATAAATTTCAATTTGAATTCATATGGTTTAGGAATATCGCCCTTCAGGTAGACGAAGCTTTGGATATTACCGCGTGGCAAGTTGGTGGCCCCCCATTCGCTACTTCCGGAATAACCAAGGTAGCCTCCTTTTTCGGCATTGTAATCGAACTGTCCAGCATTACCGACGTGCTTGTTACAAGTCAACAATCCATCTTCAGAGACTCCACAGTAACCCGTACGAGATTTTAAGTGGTAACCTCCAAAAGGAGCCTTGAGCAAAAGGAAATTTGCTGGAGTTCCCTTGATCATCCAGCGACCATTCTTGATGAGGAAACCTTCATATCCGCTCAATCTGATGATTCCTCTCAATTGACGACCATTGTGGCCTCCGCCACCATTCCCAGATGGTATGTAGCCCTTGGGATAGAATTTAATGCCCTTGTCGGGACACCGGGATAGACCAGTTCGTAAAGTATCAATTGGTTTAAATTCTTCACCGAGCAATGAACCCTGCAAAACATGATAGTACCACACTTCATTCAAAGCCTGGTGTCTATCACAGGCAAAATAGACATTATGATCTTTGAAGCCTTTGTTAAGAGCTGCTTGAATTTCGTCTCTGGTATACGTTTTCTTCAGGCTGGGCTCAATTCCTTCCTCTTTAAGAACTTTAAATGAGTCTAACTTCTTGTGTACGTTATAAGCCACTCTGAAATAATCATAGACCGACTGCTTTTTAAGATCAGTAGCATTTTCAATCACGCTGTCATCATTCCAGCGGGAGTAACAACTGGGTCTGATTGTTTTGATACATGTCCCATGCTTGTTATACTCGTGAATCCACAATGACTCATCATTCCCATTGTTGCTCTTCCACAGGCGGTTCAATTCAGCCAGTAAATCTTTCCCACTAATTTCTAGATTGACCTTATCATTATTAAATTGATCAGAGTTCAGCAAGTAATACACGTCATCTATAGCCAATGAATCATCGCAGAACTGTTCAAATCCACCACGACAATTGTCAGGCCACAACCCATGGATAGTAAATGAATCTAACGGTCCCAATTGCTTCTCCAACTCGTCATCATCAAGACCGGAACGTGAGGGCACGTAATCCCAAAATTGGGTTTGCAAAAATATACCACCTGGGTACTCAAAACAGCACGAATCTTGTATGTCAGTGTGATTCTGACAGCTCAATGGTAAATCGATAGGGCAATGTGGAGCAAACGGTTTATCACCGCCTTTAAGGTTCCAAAATTGTGCTGGTGACTGAAGGAACGGTAGGAAATTTTTGATATACATGGTCAATACCAGTAACCACGCAATTGACCTATTACTTATAGTTTAGTTTGAATAATTACTTCTTGATGAACCTTTTCACTTTTTATCTTGAGGAGCCCCCCTAAAAATTATCTTATCAGCGATAAGAAATGCCATTGAAAAAAGAGCCTAACCATGAAATTCTCGACTTCAATTGATTCTCGAAGAATAATTAAAAGGTCTTGACAATCAAGGCGGGCTTTGTTTCTTCTTCAACTTTCTCTTTGCGTAGTCCAGAACCTGCGAATTACCTTCCTTCGAAACGAAGAATATCCTCTTCCTATCATCTTTCCATAGCAAGACTCCAATATCCTGAGCGTAGGTGCTTAGTAGTATATATTCTTGATGGCTGTCGATATCTGAATATAATGAACCGTCGTAGCTTATAATTCTGTCGAGCTCGAGCTGCCATAGTTTTATTTGGTCTACGACAGTAGGAGGAAGAATTTGTAGCGTATCTTTGCAATTGGCATCAAGCTCGAGTTTTTTCTCGAGTTTTTCTTCAGCCAGCCGTCTCATTTGTGGATGCGCATGAGTTTGTAGATAGGCGATTATTTGGTCAGCGGTGATACCGTTTATTAGAGCTCTTCTGATAGATTCTCTTGTGATTTGTCCAGTAACCATGTTGGTAAATCTAGATTTCAGATGTACAAACAGACTTAAAATAGCGATCTGTAGTGGGGAATTGGAATAAGAGTAGAGTTTGAAATTGGTCTCAACTATGAGAGCGCCATCCTGGATAGGCTGACCGTTGATGCCAACTTCATCGTCATCGCTATCTGCATCAGCATTTGAGCTCGCTGCTTTGTTCGAAGCCTCGTCCTTATTCTGCTTTAAGACACTGTCCATCGCGCCAGAGGCACCTCTTATGCTCTTGGCGTCTGATGTTAACATGGTGGCTAATCTAGTTGGATAGAACACTTTTGAATTAGAGTTTTTCTGGAAGACTAAACCATAGTCTCTCATATCTTTTGACATTAGTTTTTGAGTATCACTTAAACCGTCCATGCTGTATGGTTTACCAAATTCAAGGGCACCTAACATAAAGATGAAGTTGAGTACTTCGACGGGATCCATTTGTAAGGTTTCTGTCATCTTCAAATACTGTAAGAGTAAGGCCCATATCTGGGAGTTAACTTCCTGTAGTAAAAATTGAAAACCTTCGTTTGTTATCTTAAACTCACCAGTAGTGCTAACCTCTTCCATCAGCTTACTGTGCTTTAAGAGGTTTAGGACATTCCCCGATGGAGTACTCGCGAGAGAAGTACCAACCATGAAATGCAATATTGTTTCCCATTTATCAGCAGAATATGCATCTAACATTTCTGTATTAACCACATCATTAGGTTCATCTACAACAATCCCAAATGAGTTGTTAACTTCACCACCAGTAAGCGCATTCCTGAAACTCTCTCGGAAAGTTTGATTTAAATTGATCATCATAGGACCATTGGTCCTGACCGGAATCAGTAAATGAAGCGATTTCATGGACTTGATTGCATCCTGGAATTGATTCTTTCCACTAGCTTTTACCCATCTATCCAAATCTCGTAGGGATATTTCATTCTCATTGAACACCATAGACATGATAAAGAATTTGGCCATTTGTGGCAGCAACCTGTAAATGGCCAAACATGTAGCTGGCGACTGATAGAGTCTGCTCTGAATTTGCTGAGGGAGCTCTTCGAGATATTGATTCACTGAACTTTTCAGTAGGTTACTATTACTCATCTTTCGAAATCCCTGAAATTTTGTCAAGTCGTAGAAATAGATCCTTGAGAAGACTCAAAAGCACCACAAATGCTACCAACTGGATTAGAAAGAAGCTCTTATTGAGCGTAATTGAGCTGACTGGTACTTGATTCTGCCTTCAGATCCATTTACCATCATTTGTAACGTTACCGCTATTAACAAAAATTTTCAAATTAAGCGATGAGCTACCTGTAAATCGATGAACTTGGAGATCAAAGCAGTCTGTTCCGACCTATCTGGAGTTTTCTGGTACCAATTAAGATTCTGGTGATCTTGCCTCAAGTTATTTGGAGCCATGGCTGCGAAAAAAGTGCAGAAACAGACACATTTAAAGAAGGATGAAACCTTTGAAGAGCTGTTGAAACCTGTATACAAGGGTAAGAAGCTTACGGATGAAATCAGTACCGCAGAGGATAAATGGAATTTGCTACCGGCTTTCTTGAAGGTCAAGGGTTTAGTGAAGCAGCATCTGGACTCTTTCAATTACTTTGTTGATGTGGATCTGAGAAAGATCATAAAAGCTAATCAACTTATTCTTAGTGATGTCGATCCAGAATTTTACCTCAAGTATGTTGACATCAGAGTGGGCCAAAGGTCCAATGGCTCCAAGGACTATTTAACACCTCCACACGAGTGCAGATTAAGAGATATGACGTATTCGGCACCAATCTATGTTGATATAGAGTATACCAGGGGAAGGAATATTATCATGCATAAGGATGTGGAAATTGGTCGGATGCCAGTCATGTTGAGATCAAACAAATGTATTCTGCACGAGTCCGATGAGGCAATGATGGCAAAGCTTAACGAGTGTCCATTGGATCCTGGTGGATACTTTATTGTCAATGGTACAGAAAAGGTCATCTTGGTCCAGGAACAATTGTCGAAGAATCGTATTATCGTTGAAGCCGATGAGAAAAAGGCTATTGTTCAGGCATCTGTTACATCTTCCACTCACGAAAGAAAGTCAAAGACATATGTGGTAACTAAGAATGAAAAGATTTACTTAAAGCACAACTCTATCGCCGAAGACATTCCAATTGTGGTCGTGCTCAAAGCCTGCGGTATTGTATCTGATCTTGAAGTCATGCAATTGGTCTGCGGTAATGATAGCAGCTACCAAGATATTTTTGCCATTAATTTAGAAGAAGCAGCAAAGTTGAACCTTTATACGCAACAGCAGGCGCTCGAATACATTGGTTCCAAAGTCAAGACAGTCAGAAGGCAGAAACTTTCAGTGCTGCAAGAAGGTATCGAGGCCATCGCGACGACAGTAATTGCGCACTTGACGGTCGAGGCTTTAGATTTCAGAGAAAAGGCTTTGTACATAGCGATAATGACCAGGAGAGTTGTTATGGCTATCTATAACCCTAAGATGGTCGATGACAGAGATTATGTGGGTAATAAGCGTCTGGAATTGGCCGGTCAATTAATTTCATTGTTATTTGAAGATTTATTCAAGAAATTTAACAGTGATTTCAAAGCTAGTATAGACAAAGTCCTGAAAAAGCCTAACAGAGCCATGGAATATGATGCTCTGTTATCTATCAATGTTCATTCGAACAACATTACGAGTGGGCTAAACAGAGCTATTTCAACCGGTAATTGGTCCTTGAAGAGATTCAAGATGGAAAGAGCTGGTGTTACGCATGTCCTGTCAAGATTGTCATACATTTCGGCATTAGGTATGATGACAAGAATATCCTCGCAGTTTGAGAAGTCCAGAAAAGTTTCCGGTCCAAGAGCTCTTCAACCCTCACAGTTTGGTATGTTATGTACTGCCGATACTCCGGAAGGTGAGGCGTGCGGTCTGGTTAAGAACTTGGCATTGATGACACACATTACTACCGACGACGAAGAAGAGCCTATTAAGAAATTATGTTACCTCCTTGGGGTTGAAGATATAAGTTTGCTTGACAGTGCATCTTTACACTTAAATTACGGTGTTCACTTGAATGGTACTTTAATCGGTACGACGAAATATCCAACCAAGTTCATCACGCATTTCAGAAATTTGAGGAGATCGAGCAAAGTTTCGGCTTTTATTTCAATTTACGCCAACTCTCATCAAAAAGCTGTCCATATCGCTACCGATGGGGGTAGAATCTGTAGGCCCCTGATTATTGTGTCTGATGGGCAATCGAGGGTCAAGGCTGATCATCTAAAGAAACTTTTAGACGGTGAATTGGTTTTTGATGACTTTTTGAAGCTAGGTTTGGTTGAGTACTTGGATGTTAATGAGGAAAATGATTCCTTTATTGCGCTATACGAAAAGGACATTGATCAGAATATTACACACATGGAAATTGAACCCTTTACCGTTCTGGGGGCCGTTGCCGGATTAATTCCATACCCACATCATAACCAATCTCCTCGTAACACTTATCAATGTGCGATGGGTAAGCAAGCCATCGGTGCTATAGCATACAATCAATTCAAAAGGATCGACACGTTGCTCTACTTGATGATTTACCCCCAGCAACCAATGGTTAAGACAAAAACAATCGAACTTATTGACTATGATAAATTACCTGCTGGTCAGAACGCTACGGTTGCGGTCATGTCTTATTCGGGGTATGATATTGAAGATGCTCTTGTTCTAAACAAATCTTCCATCGATAGAGGTTTTGGAAGATGTGAAACTCGTAGAAAGAATACCACAGTTCTGAAGAGATACCCTAACCATACGCAAGATATCATTGGCGGTATGCGTGTTGATGAAAACGGGGAACCAATATGGCAGCATAAATGTTTAGGTCCCGATGGGTTGGGTGAAGTTGGTATGAAACTGGACAGCGGGCAAATTTATATCAACAAGTCGATTCCAACCAATTCAGGTGACGGCGTTCTAACTAACACTCAGTCGCAGTACAAGGAGACGCCCGTCATTTATAGGGCGCCTGAGCCATCTCACATCGACCAGGTGATGATGTCCGTATCTGACAATGATCAAGCACTCATTAAAGTGCTGTTAAGACAAAATAGAAGGCCCGAACTCGGTGATAAATTCTCTTCTAGGCACGGGCAGAAGGGTGTGTGTGGTATCATCGTCAAGCAAGAGGATATGCCATTTAATGATCAAGGTATCTGTCCCGATATTATTATGAATCCCCATGGTTTCCCCTCTCGTATGACTGTCGGTAAAATGATAGAACTAATATCTGGTAAAGCTGGTGTCCTCAATGGTACCTTGGAATACGGTACCTGTTTCGGCGGTTCCAAACTTGAAGATATGACGAAGATATTGGTAGATAATGGGTTCAATTATTCAGGTAAGGATATGCTGTACTCTGGTATAACAGGTGAGTGCTTACAAGCTTACATCTTTTTTGGTCCAATCTACTATCAAAAGTTGAAGCACATGGTGTTGGACAAAATGCACGCAAGAGCTAGGGGTCCAAGAGCAGTCCTTACACGTCAGCCCACTGAAGGTAGATCCAGAGATGGTGGTCTTAGACTGGGTGAAATGGAAAGAGATTGTGTTATTGCATACGGTGCTTCACAGTTGTTACTAGAGAGACTAATGATCAGTTCAGACGCATTTGAAGTTGATGTTTGCAACAAATGTGGTCTAATGGGTTATAGCGGCTGGTGTACAACTTGTAGAAGTGCAGAAAACATCAATAAGATGACTATCCCATACGCTGCTAAGCTTTTGTTTCAAGAGTTATTGTCTATGAATATCGCTCCAAGACTGAGACTAGAGGATATTTTCCAGCAGTAGCCAATTCAACTGACAAACCCATATTCAGCATTATAAAGTGGGAAAGTAAATACAACATCATAAATTTAAGCATAAAAAAGGTAGACGTTCAATTGAATAACGATTAAGCTATTCCGGAAATATAAGCATGTAATCCATCTTTATCCTCCTGGATAATTCTTGCATAGTCATCTCCTGACCTGCGCTTTCCTTCATTTTAGCCTCTAGCTTGGCTATTTCCTTGTCCTTCCGATTCTGAACTTCTCGGAGCTGCTCATTCATCTGATCTCTATATTCTTGTTGCATTTCCTCCGGCAAAGCCAGAAACTCTTCAGACTCAAAAACTTGTTCCATATCGTCTTGCAAATTATCATTTATTTGATAATCCAATTTCCTTCTTTCTGCTTCAAGCTCCTTTTTTAACAGCTCTTCGTAGCCTCCTAACTTGGTGATCTTGAGCATTGCAGAATTCAGCATAAATGACATTCCCGCTTGTGCAACTCCTCTCCATTTCTCTATCAATTCCAGAACACGGCTCTCCTTTTCTCCAGCTTTAATTATTTTGATAGCCTGTGCTAGGTTATCTATGTGTTTCTTGTACAAGTTTTTCTGTTTCGACAGCTCATTGTATAGAAGCCTTGTTTGCGTGTTTAACTTATGATCCTCCAGAGTTTCCCTGCTCTTCTGAACTAAATGCTTCCCCGCTGTCTTGTACTTACTGACAGACTCTACTGGTGTCTTGGTTGGGCTGCAGATCTCCATAGAGTTCTTACCCTTTTGATCACTCACAGGTGAACTGTTTATGATAGTAGTATCGTCCATTAGCCGCCGAAATAGAATTATCCTGTAAACAGTTTTCAAAGTCTCAAGCTAATTGCCAGCAATAGCTGCAGTCTTTGTTCAATTAATTTGCGATAGAAAGGCCTTATAAAAGGTTTCTCTCTACTGTACAATAATATTCTTTGTTGTATATGTAAGTTGAATATGAGCGCGATCTCAAAATTTGTTGCAACTTGATAGTTTAAATATACAAATATAGGCAAGCTTCTTGCTTTTAAGCTAGATTTTCAATCCGACATTTCAACGTCTTCTTCATCGTCTTCTTCATCGTCTTTGATTTCATCGAGCTCGTCTTGTTTTTTCAAGGAAGCCTCTTTCTCTCTATCTTCCTCTTCCATACTTTCTCTTAGAATTCTGGCCCTATCTTTTTTCACTTCACGCTGGACGGTAACATAGCATCCTAATGGGGTCTTTTCCCATGGAGTATCGTTCAAGAATCTGTTAACTTCTGTTCTATTACTGGGGCTGAAATCAACATCGGATCTAGCCTTTTGGATGAAGGAGCTATTTTGATCCAGCTTTTCAATCATGTTCGATAGCTGCTTGTTATATTTGATGTTCTTGGAGTTCTTGACAAAACGACGGAGAGAAATTATAGCTGGAGTGACCAACTCTGGGAATGCGACGTTCTTACAATATAGCACAAAGTATTCGCCTACGAGATCCACGAATTGTTCCGATAGACCTTCATGGTACACTCTGGTACCGAGATAAGCCTTGGTACATTTAATGTTATGATCGAAGTCGAATGCCTCGAGGTTTTCCTTCTTCTTTGGAACTTTAGTGAACGCAGAGGAAATCAAGATCTCAGAAAGCAGTGGGAATATAGGAATAAAAACACCTGTATTCTGAGACAACCTGATGAGCGATCTGATCAAATAAAATCTGAGAGGGAAAAATTGTGCTGTTGGGATCAGTCTGATGACACCTAGGGTCACTTGAACCAATGGGTAGATTAGTTGTCTCAATTGAGATTGGTTACCGTTTTCTTTAACTGGATTACAAGAGAAGGAAAGTACACGAGACCAGAAATCCAGCGAATGGCAAAATTGCCAGTTGTAGACAATCTTGTAAGCATCTGCCGGGTTGGTCCTTGCGGTCTTCTTCGTAGTAGCATTCATCGTATTTCTCAAGTGAATGGCAAGCTGTCTAATGTATTCAAACCCAATTTGGTAGCCTAGAGTTTCATCAATGCTGAATAGCTCGGCAGCTGAGTTCTTTTGAAAATTTATCAATGGCATTGTACGCATGTTAGTTTGACGACAGCTTTTTATGAAAGTTGAGTAAGTGGTCTTTAGTACCGACTCCAACATAGATTTCTTGAACTCCTTTGATGCGTTGTGCAAGAAGGCAAATGCAGCAATCTGTGACTCCAATTCTCTTGTTGTGGACCATATTTCCACGATGCTCTTAACGATCTCTCTCAAGATCTTTCTATGAGATAAAAAGTATGGTAGAAGCTGATCCACAGAGTGTAGGACAAGTGCAGCTGTTTCTGTGTTCGTTACATCATTCAAGACAATAAGCAGAGCACTTGCATGAGACTTCATAATCGAAGACATTTTTGACACGTTCGAACCACTTGGCAAAGTCCTTGAGCCCTTCACTACCTTATATGGAATAACCTTCTGCACAACTGCAGGTAAATCTTTTAAGGTAACAAACAGTAGCTCGTGAATAGCTTTTTCGTCCGTAGCAGTATACTTGTAGTCTTCCACATTTTCCTCGTTATTCAAGTTAACGGCCACTTTGAATGCAGTTACAACATTCCTAATTAGCTTCAGGTTTGGAGACTCACGAAGTTGTTTCTTCCATTTTTTCACAAGACTCATGGTCAACTCGACCTTTTCAAAAGTAGGAGGTTCTTCTTCCACAATTTTTGCCGCTTCTTCTTCCTCCTCTTGTTCTTCTTCTTCTTCTTCATCGTCTTCAATCCCATCCAATGGATTACTACCGCCGAACTCTAACAGTTCCTTGTCATTGTTTTGCAAGTACTTGTAAAATTCGGGATCCTTCTCAGACAACTCGGCCATATTTTGAGCCATATCTTCCTCTTCAGAAGAAGAATCCTGATCCTCGGTATGTTCCTTCTTATTCTTACTAGATTTCTTCTTGTTCTTGGGCACTTCGAAGCCGTTTTCAAAGAACTTTTCCATAGACATATCCTTGAACACCTCTTCCTTTGCAGATTTCTTCAATTTCTGATCCTCTTTTGTAAGCGCAGCATTCCTCTTCTCCAGTTCAGATTTATTCCCACGGCGACCCTGAGTTCTCTTAACATGGCTCTTCTGCTCTTTACGATGGTCAAGTGTACGCTTCAAGTGTTTCGATTGAAACTTTTTCGTAGACTTTGCGACTTTACCCATGACTGCACTTCCTGGTTAACTTGATGCTCGTCTCAACTAAATCAAACAGAGCCAAACACACGGATTATTATTCGAAGTGTACACCAATCTATGCTCATCTCATCTCATCTCATCGCATTTTTCATTTTTTTCAGTCTAAACCTCGAAGAAAATTTTAACGCTGACCCGTTAGCTGTGATGATAATACGATCCATTATCGCATAGAATTGAACAAGCTCATCATTGACCAAAATGGACGATTTCCAAGCCATTCTTTCGTATCATTCAAAGTGCTATGCTGGTTTTGAATGCCAGGAAACGAAATTTGAGGTTAGTCGCGACATGCTTTAGACGATTTATCAACTGCAATTCCTGTGGTGTCCAATTACAGAGTAAGGATTCCTCCAGTGTAGGGTTTTATCTCAAGCCAAAAACTCCAGAAGCAAAGAACTTGAATAGTTTGGAGGATGTGCGGTATTTGCTCTTTAGTCAAGAGCTTCAATCTGTCAAGGAAGGTGTTCCCGTGGGGTCGTTAGAAGATTTGAAAAAAGCCAAGTCTAAACCATTGATCTGTAAAAGGTGCAGTGATTCTCTATATCTGAACAAATATACCAAGGAAGATTTTCCACGATTCTCCTTTGATCAGGTTTTAAATTATGTGCCAAAAAATGGTAACATTATCCATGTAGTGCCACTTCCAGAGTTTCCATTCCATGTATCCAAGAAAGCATTGCAGGGCGATGAATTAACGAGCACATTGGTTTTGACTAAAGGTGATCAATTGGCTAAGGACAAGGCTACATTGCAAAGGAAGGTCAGTGTGTTTTTTAAAGATTTCATGAAATATCATCTTGGGCTAACGTCAAACAAAATTATTGCGACTTCTGCATTGAAGAAATGGAATATCCGTACAGTGTTTTCAAATATGAAAGCCTCAAACTATCTTTTGGGAGATGCCAATGTTGGCAAATCGACTTTGATAAATGGATTATTGAGGGAGTTTATGGGCTACAAGGTTGAAGTCGACAGATCGGGGAATGTCACGATGCAGCAGCCTTTGCAGGATAAACGATACGATACACAGAGTTTCCTCAAAGCTCAAAATGCTGGTGTGTCGCATATCCCTAACATGACAAGAAATCTTCAGGCCTATAAGGTATCGGACAAGGTTATCTGTGATCTGCCTGGTTTCACAACAAACCTTCAGGAGAATGACTTGGATGATATAATACGCCATGAATGGTTAGAGAAAATACGGAAAACGCATCAGTTCAAGAGTGAGAAACTGAAGAAGAAAACTTATATATCTCTAAAGGGTACTGATAATGGTGGGTGTCTTACCGTTGGTGGAATATTCTTTTTAGTACCACCCCCAGGTTCAATAAATCAAGTGGTGAAATACATACCTGGACCCGAATATCAATTTAGCAATGTTACGAAAGCCCTTGAAGTGTTTAAATCCTGCAATGAGTCTGCGGATCATTCTTTAGCCAAGTTCTGTGGAATTAAGCCTGAAGTTTCAAAACTTGACGCCTATGATAGACATGTTATCCCACCATTCCAAGGTAGCATCGAAATTGTCTTCAAAGACATTGGATATATACTGCTTCGGTCCACGGGTAAATATAATTTTACTAGTCCATATGAAATATGGGCACCAAAGGGCATTCAAGTCTGTATTCGAGAGCCCTTGCATTTGTTGATCGAAAGTGGGTTCATGAAAAACGTGGAATCTAGCGGTACAGAATCCGCATGTCCACGTAAAAGGCCACTAGTAAGTTCCACGTACATCATGCCTGTCGAAGAGACGAAACCACTGGACAGAATGAAGGAAATGTATTTGCAGCGGACTCAGAATGATCTCTCCTCAAGGAGATTCGCCAACGCTGATCCTTGGGAAGTGGTTAAGAATTTACGCGACGAACCGCCAAATCTGTACTGGCATTACCAATGGTAAACTAGCATATAACCTGTAAATATTCGCATTTCTATTGCACTTGTATTATAATGACTATACCGCGAAGAACTCACTGATTGAAATTCTCTGAAGGCCAACTCGCTCAGCCGTTCAAGAGGAACGGTGCAGAACGAAGGTGAGATGAGCAATGTTGATGATACGTTAATCAAATGCCAGAACTGCAAATTGCCACTAAAGATAGATAGCTCCCTTTTGGACCTCAGTTTGGCCCAAAAAGATCTTCTGGTGAGTTCGACTAATGATTACGCTGCTGGAAAGTACAAAATACCTCAAGACAGGCTCCAAAGATTGAACAAAATAGTTTATCCGAAGGATTTGAAGATACCCAAATCAGAATTGGACTCCTATGTGTTTCTACAGGACGATTCGAAGCGCAATGGCGCATTAAATGATAGCTCAGTTGAGACTTCAACACAAACTCTTATAACCCGAAGAGATGATGATTCTGGTGATGAACAATTAGACGATGACGTTCACGGGTACTCTTCAACTAACACTCGAACACTTTCCACTCAGGTTAGCGCGCTTGCTAATGTTTTTAATATACTGTCCTCGAAGAGCAATATAGATTATCCTGTTTGCCAGGATTGCTGCAATATTCTGATACAAAGGTTGCAAAGCGAGCATGATGATGCAATACGGGAAAGGGATACTTATACCCAGTTTCTTTCAAGAATTGAGCAACAGAGGAAAGTGCCGCAAAGCGGTCCAACTCAAGTCACCAATGATGAGGGCAGCAAGCTTAAAGCTGAGAGAGAGACACTATTTCAGAATTTGTTGAAATTGGAAAAGCAAGATGAGGACCTCGATGAGCAGATCGCTGAACTAGAGAAACAACTGGAGGCCAAGAGGCAACTCGAGAAAGAAGAGCTCGAAAAGGAAAATATGCGTGAATTGGAACGAATCGAATTCTCTAAAGAAGTCCATTCACTGAAGAAACAGTACGAGTTGGCGCTCAATAATCTGGACAAACTGAGAAAAGTCAATATATACAACGAGACTTTCAAGATTTCCCATGAAGGGCCATTTGGTATAATTAATGGTCTGAGAATTGGTGGTTTCGATGGTGTTAAAGTATCTTGGCAAGAGATAAACGCAGGCCTGGGTCAGATAGTGTTTTTATTTGCGACTATCACGACGGCCCTGAAGATTAGAATGGACGGTTATAAACTTCAACCGATGGGTTCTTACTCTAAAATATCTAAATTCAGTGATGAAACACAAGAGTGGGAGACCTATGAAGCCTATAGCTCGGAGGGATTTAAGTTGGGAAAGTTGTTTCGTAAGGAAACTAGTCTAGATAAAGCCATGGAGTCCCTGCTTGACGTTATACAAATAATGGCAACTTGGTTAGCACGCACATCATCTGAGACCCGCGAAGAGGGCTCAAACAATGCTAATTCTGCACAGAGTGGAGGTGATGACGGTTTTGATATTGAGTTGCCCTACATTATGCATAAGGATCAGATAAACGGAGTATCAATCAAGTTATTTGGGGGTAAGCCAACGATAGAATGGACTACTGCGATGAAATGCTTACTAACAAATGCAAAATGGTTGTTGGCTTTTTCATCAAGCCGACTTGCCCAGACATCGTCCAAGTGAGCTCAGTCAAGCCGTATTATTGAAATGGTGTGGTATATAACGTAAGTTGGCCTCCCAGACTTCCATTGAGATGATCAATCGGTGTGTTGTTACCCAAAAATGACTTTCCATTACGAAACGAGCGCATATTATGATAGCTTTACTGGTTAATTTTACATCAGGCGAATTTCCATGGTCACCTTGCAAGGAGGCGTTACTACGACCTTTCGCCAAGTATACTGGTAAGCGCAACGCTTATGATGGTTGATGGTGGCCCTTCATAACTTTCACGTGTGCTAAGTGTGTATCTTGATTTTTCAGAATAAGCATCCTTAATAAGCCTTTCAGCGCCCAGCGCATCGTTAAAACTGTAAAAGGTCTATTGCTCTGCCGACCTTGTCCATCAATCTATCTCAAATCGACAATCAGCTAGAGAGAAGGTTGAAACAAGACCTAGAGACTTATGACTGTTAAAAAAGAAGGGGTTCTAAATGTCGAAGAGCTGACTAGCAAGTTGAATGAACTATCGTTTGGTTTGAATCAGCAATATCTCGATGTAGGTGAAGTGGTCAGAAAGGCATCGAAGGCAGTACCGCATTCGGCGACAGAAGCTCAAATTGTGGAATACGTGGCACAAACTTTGGCCTCATTGACAAGTATCCATCCGGACTATTCGGTGTTAGCTGCTAGATTGGAAATTGCTGAGCTTCACCATAAATTAAGGGGAATCAGTTTCACACACAACTTAGAAATATTGAGAGAAGGATCTCGTAGAAATTTTACTGACCAAAAGGATGACCTTCGTGATAGAAAGCGTTCCAAGACAACAAGAGTTCCGAATAAGAGTATAATTTCGCCAGAATTTTATGAGATGGCTTTGAAACATGAGGAACGTCTCAATAGCAGTATTGTAGTTGAGAGAGACTTTCACTTCACTTACTTTGGATGGAAGACCTTGTGTCAGTCCTACCTTATAAAGAAAGACTCCGAAGATGTGCATGAAACACCTCAATTTCTATTCATGAGAGTCGCTCTAGCGATTCATGGACCATATTCGGATATTGATTCAGTAGTAGAGACTTATGAACTAATGTCAAAGCGCTATTTCATTCATGCCTCACCGACTTTATTCAATGCAGGTACAGTGAACCAGTACTTGTCGTCATGTTTTCTTGTGGGAATGATAGAGGACTCTATAGATGGTATTTTCAAGACACTTCACAAGACAGCCATGATTTCCAAAGCTTCAGGTGGTATTGGCCTTCATGTTTCCAACATTAGATCAAATGGGGCGCTTATATCAGGTAGCAATGGTGTGTCGAGCGGCTTGGTTCCAATGCTTCGCGTTTTCAATAACACTGCAAGATATGTAGATCAGGGTGGCAACAAGAGGCCCGGAGCTTATTGCATATATCTCGAGCCATGGCATGCGGACATCCTTGATTTTCTACAGCTTCGAAAGAACCACGGTAAAGAAGAAATGAGAGCCAGAGATCTGTTTTTTGCGCTGTGGATACCTGACCTGTTCATGAGGCGGGTCGAGTCCAATGGCGATTGGTGTTTGTTTAGTCCAGATGAGGCCCCTGGACTATGCGATGTGTACGGCAAAGAATTTGATGACTTATATGAGCATTATGAAACGAATGGTTTACCAATGAAGCGGATCAAGGCTCAAAAACTATGGTCTGAGATTTTACAAAGTCAAATTGAGACAGGAGGTCCTTTCATGTTGTACAAAGACTCTTGCAATGAGAAATCAAACCAGAAGAATTTGGGGACCATCAGATCGTCAAACCTTTGTTGTGAGATTATTGAGTACAGTTCTAAGGACGAAACAGCTGTCTGTAACCTTGCTTCTGTTGCTTTACCTTCTTTTGTTAAGCATGTTGAGGGCAAAGGAAGTATTTTCGATTTCAAGAAGCTTCATTCTGTTGTTAAGCTAATAACCCGTAATTTGGATCGTTTAATTGATATTTGTGATTATCCGGTTGAAGACGCAAGATACAGCAATGAGAAGAATCGTCCACAGGCAATAGGTGTTCAGGGATTGGCTGACGTTTTTTTCATACTGAAAATATCATTTGAATCTGAAGAGGCAAGTACACTGAATAGACAAGTTTTCGAAACCATATATCATGGGGCTGTTGAAGCTTCAGTCGAGCTTGCTGAGAAATTAGGATCCTACAGAAGTTTTGAAGGTTCGCCAGCAAGTAAAGGCTTGCTACAGTTCGATTTTTGGGAAAAGTCTGGAGAACATTACGAATACCTGTATAATGATTGGGATCAATTGAAGCAGAAGATCAGCAAAGGGACAGGTCTCCGAAACTCGCTTCTGGTAGCACCAATGCCAACGGCATCCACTTCTCAAATATTGGGAAACACTGAATCGTTCGAGCCAATGACTTCTAACGTATACACGAGAAGAGTATTAAGTGGGGAATATATCAATGTAAACCGTTACATGGTGGAACATTTTTGTCAGCTGGGGATTTGGAATGAAAAACTGAAGAATAAAATTATTATGGATAATGGGTCTGTGCAGAACATCAAAGGACTGCCTGATTCGATCAAAAAGCTGTATAAGACAGTTTGGGAAATTCCACAGAGAAAACTAATCGATATGGCTCGAGCCAGATCTCCCTTCATCGATCAATCACAAAGTTTGAACCTCTATTTGAAAGCACCTACGATGGGGAAATTGACTGGTATGCATTTTCATGCATGGAGACAAGGTTTGAAAACAGGGATGTATTACTTGAGAACCCAAGCAGCGTCTGCGGCAATTCAATTTACCATCAACCAGGAAAACACGCTGATGGGTGAAATCGAAATTGATGAGAAAAAGCTTGAGTCTGGAATGAGTCCGATCCTGGGCAAGTACTCTGAAAATACCAATTCAAAGCTATATATTGATTTTTTCGATAAAGATGGGACTTCGATCGAAACAATAGAGGAAGAGTGTAAGGTTTCGACAGACGATGATGTGTATGGGATTCACGATACTACGCCCGTAAGTTGTAATATTATGGATAGGGAGCTTTGCGAAAGCTGTTCGGGATGATTTAAATATCATGTAAATATTAAGACGCAGTACGTCTGCAGTATGAGGTAAAACTTCATGAATAAAATAAAAAACTTATTATCTATCCTCCATGTAACTATACAATACGAAGGGACACTCTATCACTAAGTTTCAACTTGATAAGGAATAGTTAACTGTATTCTAAAAAAAACTGGGAGACCAAAAATAATCATGGTTTTTATTGAGTAACCCCCATTTCCCAAGCCAATTTTATAGCGGAAAACATTCTATTGTACAATTGTATAATATCTCAATCATTGATAAATCAAAAATAGAAGAATAGCTGTGGGAACAATGCAATTAAAAGGACAAAAACGTTGGGCATGCATCATTCAGGTAAAAAAACAATAGTTTGAAAAAAAATTTGGAAAGAATTAATCCCAAAAAATGGATCACCACCAGGATGAGTTACCACCGGAGGATTCACCCCAAGAGCTACCACCTCTGGAAGAGCCCCAGCTGCTACCACCGCTGCCTCTGGAGGCACCGAAGGAACCATTACCGTTACCTTGCTTACGGTAATCTCTGGAGCTATTTGCACGGCTGTTGAAGAAACTACCGCCTCTGCCACCTCTAATACCGGAGGATTCTCTGGAAATGTCGTTTAAGAAGGAAGGAACCTCTTGGTTTGCCTCGGTCAAAATTTCGACCAAACCTTTGACGATGTTCTTGTTACCTCTGTTAAAGAAAGCAGTGGAGACACCGGTGTTACCGGCACGACCAGTTCTACCGATTCTGTGAACGTAATCATCGACATCACTTGGCAAATCGTAGTTGATAACGTGAGTGACGTTTGGAATATCCAGACCTCTAGCTGCAACTGCAGTAGCGACCAATAAGTTAGCTTTACCGGATCTGAAAGCCGCTAGCGCACGTTCACGCTCGCCTTGGGTACGATCACCGTGAATAGCGGTAGCAGCGAAATTTTGCATAATTAAGAAATCTGTCAATTGGTCTGCCATTCTCTTAGTTTCGACAAAGATCAAAGTCAACCCATCGGTAGCTGAGGAAATTAGATCCAACAATGCAGATTTCTTGTCCTCGTCTTCGACGTATAGAACATGCTGAGTAATGTTCTCCGATGTAGAACCAACTCTACCGACGGATAAGAAAATGTAGTCACTTAGGAAATCACGAGCCAAATGCTGGATATCGACTGGGAAAGTAGCCGAAAACATCAGTGTCTGTCTGTCCTCGACACCTGGCATATCACAACCTTCCACAATATGTCTGATCTGAGGTTCGAAACCCATATCCAACATTCTATCAGCTTCATCCAAAACCAAATACTTAACCTTGGCCAAAGAGATCTTACCACGCTCCAACAGATCGTTCAAACGACCTGGAGTAGCAACCAGCAGATCACAACCACGGTCCAACTCTCTCATTTGAGAACCAACGTCGGCACCACCGTACACAACGGTAGCTCTAACCCACGATCTGTAAGTAAACTTCTTGGCCTCGTCGAAGATCTGTGTAGCCAACTCTCTAGTTGGAGCCAACACAACAGCTGTTGGGAAGGCCTTTCTCATGTAACCACCACGAGCATTCTCTGGAATCTCAGAAGGACCAGTGCTGAAAGATTCAGACAACACAGGAAACAAGAACCCACCGGTCTTACCGGAACCAGTCTGCGCACAGGCCATCAAATCTCTACCGTTAGCCACAATAGGCACGGAATACTTTTGAACTGGAGTAGGCTTAGTGAATCTAGCCAACTTGATGTTTTCCAACAATAGTTCATCCAAAGGAGGACTTGTAAACTCAGTAATAGGTTCTGGAACGTTCTCACCAGATGCATCGACTGGAATATCATCATAGTGGTCAAAGTTAATCCCGGAAGACTGGAAATTTGGATCTTCTGCAACACCAAACAACTGCTGTTCCATCTTTTCATTTCTCGCAGCTGGAACGTGCTTACCGTCCGTCCATCTACCAGTACCAGCTGGTCTGAACCCGCTGCCACCGCCGTTTCTAGCGAATCCACCGCGTCCTCCACGGTTGGAATCTCCACGACGACCGCTAAACCCAAAGAAACTACCACCAGAAGAACCATCAGAACCACTAGATCCACCGAATCCACCACTGTTGGCACGACGCGCTCCACCGTTTCTCAAATGTGGAGGAACGTAACCGCCTTTCTCCTTGATACTCATGTTCTCTACTTTCTTACTTAAATCTGCCATCCTGTCGCTGATTAAATCGTAATATACCTCTTTTCGACACCTATTATTCTTGTCTTCCTTGTCATGGCTCTTCTTATATTGGATTATTCAAGCTTTTCTTTCTTTGAAAAGTTTTCACCGCCAAGACACCGCGCTATAAAATGGCCGTGAGACGTGAAAACTCGTAATTCTTTGAATAAACAGACGACTAGAGTTTATAAAGCAAATCTGGCAAGCTTGATGAATAGCCTGAAAATTTGGGGAATTTTTGCAATTTTTACTAGCCTTTTATCGCCTTTGTGTGTTGAGTATTGACTTGCTATAGTTCATGTGCGCTTTAAAATATCAAATCTCACTGACATTATTTTTTCACTTATAGACCAATAATTAAAGAAAAGTAGCTGAAATTGAAGATAGTTTAGTCCTATAGATCGAGTCTGTATGTCGCATCTGGGTCAATTGCTAAGACGGTCCAGGCTGGCACAGGTGGCGAAGAGTCGGGAGCCTTTGGTGGGCGGGAAGCCACGGTATTTCCCCTCGCACCAGGTCGTGGAGACTAAGCCGGCTACTTTCGAGAGACAGGAATGGGGGCTTAAGGCAGCGATTCCAAAAGGTGTGAAATCGAGATATTTGGAGTTTAATGAGCTAGATACTTTGGAGAGAATCGCAACTTTTGAAGCTGGGGGTGGTTCGCAGTGGAATCGCATTAGGTTCCAGGAGTTGGGGGTTGCTCCATCGTATAACCCTGGTAGAGCCAACCCATTGTTTGAAGGTGAATCATCGAGTCAGGATCGTTTGGCACCTTTATCATCTTTGCTGGCGGTCGATGCTGGAAAGGCTAATAGCGCATCGCACAGATTGGTTCAGATGAAGGCCTTACGTGGTGAATTTAGACAATGGTTGCTTGAAAAGGATCCAGAAGCTTTGAAGAACAAGTCATTCACGGCTAGAGATATGAAGGAGAGTGCAGTGCAGTTTTTAAGTGAGCGTTCTGCGAAGCAAAGTGGTCGTTTGGCCTCCAGCAAGGTTATCGGGACTGGGGGGCTCACGTACAATTTGCGTGGTAAGTTGAAGAATTCACCTAATGGAGTGGTCCAAAAGAGTATTGTTCCAGGTAGATTCTTGAATTTTGATGGTAACGATAGGCTGGCTGCAGTTGGTGGGTTTGTTGCCAATGCAACTTCTTCATCGCCCATGACATCCCAGGTCGCATATAACATGGGTGATTTTATCAGAGAACTCACATTCCCCTTTGAAGTGCAACAAGTTTCTGTTGATGACGCCGGGAAGGTTATGGTCAGGGCTCAAGTCGTCAGTGGTATGAGCCAGCGTGCAAAGCGCTCCATTCAGGGCAAAAGGTATCAACAGAGACCTATTCAAAGATCAAAAAGCAACAACGCTGTCGGTGCCATGGATCCAAAGATGAAAGCCGACGAGTTGCTGAATATCCTGCACGATTTCCACTAGTTTTCCTGTATATAAAATAAATACGTATTATTCTCACATTAACACACCTTTGGTAGAAGGCACATCATTAGTACCATTAGGTGCTAATGATTCACGAATAGCCACTGCCAAGGCTTTAAAGGCACTCTCGCTACGGTGGTGATCATTAAAACCTCTCAGACAGTCAACGTGGATAGTCAAACGAGCAGCCTCGGCAAAACTTTCCAAGAAATGTGGAATCATCTCAGTCGAGAGATCGCCGATCTTCTCCCTCTTCAAACCAAGATCAATTACAGCGTAAGGTCTGTTTGATAAATCCACAACGGCTCTGGATAGAGCTTCGTCCAAAGGTGCAAACCCAGTACCGAACCTTTTCACACCCCGAACTTGACCCAAAGCTTCCTTGAATGCCTGGCCCAATGCAATACCACAATCCTCAGTGGTATGGTGGTCGTCAATGTGCAAATCACCGATACACTCGACGATCAAAGACCATCCGGAGTGCTTGGCCAGCGCATGAATCATGTGGTCCAGGAATCCTACACCAGTTTGAATATCTATCACTTGGGACTTGGTGGTCTGGGCTGCCACATCGCTACCATTTTCCTGCTGTTTCTTACATAAAATTGAGTCCTTTATTTCAATATGACCACCATTCAGCGAAATTGCAATTTGAATCTTGGTTTCGTTTGTTATACGGCTCACAAATGCTTTGCGTTCACTCATCTTATCGTTACAACCAGTAGTTGGTTGGTATAACTGATATTAATCTATCTTTCATCATTTAGTATTAGATAATTTTTCACTATGGATATATATCGTTTCTAGAAACTGAAAAATCTCGATTCGATGAGCTATGAGTCAAAAGCTTGAAGATCCAGCTCTATCAGTTTTAGTCGGCCGTTGATATGCTAAGTAGTAGTACTCTGATGATCGCCGTGTTTAAACGTGGTTTGGCCATTCGTCAGGCGGTGAAAGGTGGATTGGGGAGCCGTAACACTAAACTGGATAAGAATCTACCGCAGATCCGTCGCAAGAAGGCATGGGAGAAGGCTGGAGAGGATAAAGATTCATGGTTTAGAAAGAAATATGCCCATGTCCATGCTAGGGAGAAAAATTCTGGTGATTTGTTTGGGAAGAAGAAAGCTCATACTGATAAACTGGCACAAATTGACCAACAGACGAAGAATGAGAGGCAAGAGCATGAAAGGAAGTTTGAGAAACGAAGTGCTACACAGGGTCTAAGAGTAAACCCTTTGATGGAGTATGTTTATGGTACAAATGGTGTTCTGGCGGCTTTACAAGGTGGTAAGAGAGAATATTTTACTAGACTTCTGCATCATGGGCCTTTACCAACGACAATTGCCCAGCTCGCAGAGAAGAACGATATCAAAGTGATGGAAACGGACAAACATAGGCTGAACTTGCTTACGAATTATGCGGTTCATAACAGTGTTGTACTTGAGACTAAACCTCTGCAGCCAACTGAGATCTCCCATTTACAACTATGCGATCCAGAAGCGGGCAAATTCCAGTACAGTGAGATGATTTTTGATAATGAATATAGCACACATGACTTTAGGTACCTCGTCAACGAGAAGAAGAAGTTTCCTCTCGGGATATACCTTGATGAAGTGGTCGACCCGCATAATATCGGAGCGATAATAAGAAGTGCTTATTTTCTGGGAGCCGATTTTATCGTGATGTCGAGGAGAAACTGTGCCCCATTGTCACCAGCAGTTTCGAAAACCAGCAGTGGTGCAGTGGAGTTGATGCCGATCTACCATGTGGATAAACCTCTTAACTTCTTCAGTAAGTCACAAGAGGAAGGTGGTTGGACATTCGTGACCAGTTGTCTGACGAATTCCGATTCCAAAATGAAAAAATACAGTACGGGCAAGATCCTCGAGATGGGTGCTCTAAATGGCCTATGTCAAGAGCTCCCCGTCATGTTAGTTGTCGGTAACGAAGGCAGCGGTGTACGAACAAACATAAAGATGAGAAGTGATTTCTTTGTGGAGATACCTTTTGGTCGGCAAATACCTAATAAAGAGACCCCAGTCGATTCCTTGAACGTCAGTGTAGCTACTGCTTTATTGCTAAGTAATTTGCTCGGTGTTTAATAAGTTTCTGTAAATATTACATTATGTTGACTAAACTTTAAATAGAGTAAAATTGTTAACAAGATTACAACATTCTATGAATCGTTGGGTCGTTTTCCACCTGGGACAAGTCCTTGAGCTGCTCCCACCATTGATACAGGTAGCTCTCACAGATAAGCTTAAACCATGGGGTGAATTTTAGCGATGGGTCTTCAAACATAGATTTTAGTTCTTCAGCAGTAACCCATTTGAAGTCTCTAACTTCGTTGACGTTTGGATCAACTGTACTTTTCTGATCCTGACCCAGTCTGTAAAACAGAATATAGTCTATTTCATGTTCACCCCAAGGTTCGTTACTTGGAGCCATGTAGTGAATTCTATTGAGGAAATGGAATTGACCTCTGGTTTTGGTCTCCTCCTGTGGAATCCCCAACTCGTGTTCAAGTTTCCTCACTGCAGCAGTGACAGCACCTTGTACTTTTTCCTGAAGACTACCTCCAAGCCCAAGCTCATCATCCACACATAGCGGGTGCGAGCAACAGGTGTTAGTCCACAGATCTGGGAACGTGATTTTCTCAGAAGCACGCTGTTGCAATAACAGCTTGCCCTCGTTATCGAAGAAGAACACTGAGAAAGCACGGTGCAGTAGACCTTTTTCAATGTTACTCATCAAATGACATAGCTTCTTGGTACCGGCACCAATAGCTTCGTCCTCCCAGTCCAACACAATACAATTCTCATTCATCAATCTAATCTGTTCATCGTCATGGCCTGAAAACACCTTATCCTTGGCATCATCTGCTGATGACTCACTTGAGTGGGTATTAGGCCTCTTTTGCAATGGAATAACCTCAGGAAACTTTTCCAAAATATCCTCGGCTGCAAGTTGCTTCACCAGTTGTGCATATTGTGAGCTCATAGCGTCTAAATGATGTGATATTGATGGTTTTAGGCCAATTCTTGGTAAGCTGAAAAATTCAATATGGGTTTCCTTGACTGTTCGCTGTTGGAAAAAATGGTGGAAGAAATTTGAAAAAAAATGACCACGTTAAGCTTAGAGATCAACTATCTTTGAAGGCTAAGTAGTCAAGTCAACGCACCCATTGAGTGTTCAGTGACGGTTTGAGATTAGTTTGAATAGTTTTGAAGATTATATTAAAAAATCAAGATGTCTAGTCAACCACAGCATAAGTATAAGAGGCCAGACGTCGGGGTCAGAGACAAGAAGTTGGAGACTTTGAACGCTCAATTGAAGAAGATCGACAATGAGGTTGCTATCTTGAGGAAGCAGATTGATCAAAATCAAGTTGGGGACTCGACTCAGCAGGAGAGAAAGAAATTGCAAGAGCAAACGAGGGAGATTATCAAGACTCAAGCCGATTTGAAGTCTCGCAGAAATGCCATTCATGACAATATCAAGCAATTAGATGGTCACATCAAGCGTAAGACAGCCGAAATCAACGACAAGTTGGGAAGAAAGGCTAAATACTCCACTCCTGGTGAAGTGAAGCAGAGAATCTCTGAGATCGAGGATCAGATCTCTTCCGGTGAATTGTCCTTGATCCAAGAGAAACTGCTAGTTAAGGAAATGCAGTCTTTGAACAAGTTGAACAAGGATTTGGTTGCCATCGAGCCCATCAAGAAGTCTGTTGATCAGGATAAGATCAAAATCGCTGAGTTGAAGGAAGAATTGAACCAACTGAACCCTAAAGAAGTCTCTGCCAAGTTTGAACAAACTCAAGAGAAATTAAACAGTTTGCAATCCAAGACCCAAGGTGTTTACGATAAGCGTCAAGTGCTATTTAACAAGCGTTCTGCGTTGTACAAGAAGCGTGACGAGATCTATGCCGAAATCAGGAAGATCAGAGCTGACTTCGACAACGAGTTCAAGTCTTTCAAGCAAAAATTGGAGAAGGAACGTTTGAAGCGTGAGGAGGACCAAAAATTGTCCAAGCTTTTGGAGGAGAAGGATGTTGCTGTTGGTGATGTTCAAGAGAGATTGAACCATGCCAAACTCCCAGCTTTTACTTACGAAATTGAAGCCATCGAGAACGCTTTGACTGTACTCGACCCAACTTACGAAAAGCCAAAGAAGAACATCTTTGGTGATGAGGTCAAGACCAACGGTCCTCAACCCGCCAAGAAAGTCGAGGACAACGGGTTGGTCATGGTCACCAAAAAGACTGACGATGTTTTCTCCAACACTGCTCCTTCCAAGTCTAAGAAGCATAAGAAGAAGAGCCAAAGTAACGGTCAAAAGGCATCTATTACCGAGTCTGCTGATGGTAAATTTTCATTAGAGCCAACTTTGATCGCTACCTTAGCCGAATTGGACGTCACTGTTCCAATCTCCAAGGAGGAAATCGCCACTGCTGTGGAACAATTGAAGAAGAAGCACGAGGATTTCTTATCCAAGCAAGATGAGCAAACCGACCAAAATATCGCTGCTGTTGAAAAGGAATTGAAGGACTTGGAGCTTGATTTTGCTAAGAGAGAAGAGCAAATCAAAAAGGAACTTGAAGCCAAGAGATCCCAGGAGACTGAAGAAACTACCGAGGCCTAGGTTTAATGCATTCACTCTTGTGAAAGAGATTCTTATCGCCAAAATTATAATTAACATATGTATTTGAAACGAAAATACTTCGATAAAATAACGAGTCTTACATGATGAATTGTAAATTGACATCAATTGGATGAGATGATGACAATTGTGGTTTCTGTGAGTATTTGGATATTAACTCTTGTCTCATATTTTGCAAGAGAGACAGATACGACTGCTGCGGTTGTAAAGTCAAAACTTTGACAAACGCATAAGACATGGCACCAGTAGCTTGACCATTTTCAGTAGCATCCGCAGAAGTTTGGTTGTCTTTGGAACCGGAGAACATAATGACATCTGCTGGGGAGAACTTAATCTGCTTCACCCGCTCCCGATCGACGTTCCCGGTCACATTGTTCTTCACAGAGCTGGCAATGTTTCCCAATGAGCTCAAGAGACTTGAACGATTCCCAACCGCATAAGCCATAGCGGCTTGCAAACCATCCTGGCCAACGTCCTTCCAAACATTGGGCTCCTTAATGATACCCTTGGTCGAATAAGTGTATGGCAAGTCTAGCACAGTACCCGAGTGACATGAATCGAATAACGCGGTCAACCTTGCACCTGGTGGTAGCGATTTAACCATGATATCGTGCATAATATCATCAACAAGGTCTCCCTGTGTCTCAAAATCCAATGGGTAAATAACATCATCCATGCCATCATCTTCATCTCCATCCAAGTCCTTCGTCTGTCCACCATGACCAGAGTAGTGAAAGAATAGAGAATCATTGGGCCTTGCATCCCGGACCAACCATTGCATAGCTCTGATGATATTCGCCTTCAATGGCAAACGTACCATGTCCTGCTGATCATCAGTAAGCATTACAATATCGTCAGCGTTGTAGCCATGCCTACTTGTCAGGAAGTTAAACATGTTGTGCGCATCATTGATACATCCACGAAGCTGGTTTTTAGTCCCGATATAGTTAATCCCAATGAGTAAGGCCTTACGTCTACCAGTACACTGCGAATACTGGAAGGCATTCTCAACTCCCTGGATCGACTGCATCTGTTGCGGTGGTTGAGACATATTAACTGAAGGATGAGAATACTGTTGAGGCCCATCCACATACCCAGAGTCATTTCCGCGTGGAGGAGGCATACTAGGACGTTGGTATTCATTGTAAGATCCTGGTGGAGGAGCAGCAGGTCTCGAATACTGTTCCTGTTGTTCATAGAATCCTGGTGGTGGTGCAGCAGGTCTGGAGTAACCACCATTATTCCCACCATTGTTCCCACCATTGTTCCCACCATTGTTCCCACCATTGTTCCCACCACTGCTATTGTACGTATTATGAGCTCTTCCAGGGAACATCGTTATTCTCTATCAATCTTGTGTCCTGAGTCCACCCAAGTGGCTTAAAATATTGATGGTATGCAAGCTTAAAATCTTGAAGTTGTGGAACTAATGCACAGAACTTTCCAACGACTATCAGCAACTCTCCAGAAGCCTGCAATTGAGCTTCTACGAGTCCTCAACACGTGAAATGGTCTTTTCGTGGTGACTTGGATCTTGTTTACCTTCTTTCCCATAGTGGATAAAATAATAAAACAGGGCTCCAACAAGGATCAACAAGCACCTTTAGAGGTTCAGGTCGATATAACCGAGGGTTTGGCTCAGTTTTACGAGGTATCAGACGTCCTAGTGTGTGGGGCTGTTGCAAGAATGGCTGAAGAGGACCCATTGAGCAAGTTCTACAAGCAGTTTCAGGTGTTTGTACAGAACAACCCGAATGTGATATCTGCTGCTAGAGCGGCTTCGCAGATCCCAGAGTCTGCGAAAGCTGTTATCGTACTGTCACCTTACTCGTTGCAACATGCATTTCCCAGAGATTGGGTGAGTAAATCCTATCGGAAGACTATTGTCGAAAGGCCAGAGAGGTTGCTAGCTGGATCTATGGGTATATCAGCTGCAGTGACCATGTATCCCGCATTATTCACTTTAAAATCTTCTAATCAGCGTAAGGGATCGTTAGTATCACCTCATGTTTTGAAAGTTCATGGAAGAGATTGGCCTCCAACGTTGCTAAGACTTTGTAAGCATGCGGATGAGAAATTGGCTAAAGGTGAGATAGAAGTGCCCGATTCGTGGAACTCAGGGGATATCTACTTGAGTTCAAAGACCATTGAGGCTCTACAAGGGTCTATTGGAGCCTTAGAGACTGGTGTGGACTCTATTTTTGAAGGTCCTTCGCCTGAACATGTGAGTAATCGTGCTTTTGTCGTGATACGACCACCTGGTCACCATTGTAGGGCTGGCACGCCTTCAGGCTTCTGTTTACTGAACAACGCTCATGTTTCAATCGAGTACGCCCACGATACCTACGGTATAACCCATGCCGTGGTGCTGGATTTCGACTTGCATCATGGCGATGGTACTCAGGATATATGTTGGAAAAGAGCAGGATTTAGACCCGATGAACAGGATGAAAATACTGGTGGCTACGATGAGTTTGGTAAGAAATTCGCCGAATTTCCACGAGTTGGCTACTTTTCAATGCATGATATCAATTCATTCCCGACAGAATCGGGATACGCTACCAAAGACAATATCAAAAGTGCATCGACGTGTATAATGAACGGACATGATTTGAATATTTGGAATGTACATTTATCTGCCTGGGAAACAGAAGAAGATTTCAACAAGCTGTACCAATCTAAATACAGAACGTTATTTGCTAAGGCAGATGAATTCTTCAAGAATGCCAAGATAGAGATGAGTGCCAAGGGTAAGAAGTTTAAGGGACTTGTTGTAATAAGTGCAGGATTCGATGCTTCCGAGTTCGAGCAAGTGAGTATGCAAAGACATGGAGTCAATGTGCCCACTAATTTCTACACGATGTTCACCAAGGATGCATTGAAGCTAGCTCAAATGCACTCAGAGGGTAAAGTGCTTTCAGTGCTAGAAGGTGGCTACTCTGATAAAGCCATAACCTCTGGGGTATTTGCGCACTTGATCGGACTACAGAATCAAAACTGGATAAAAGAATGGGGGTCTGAGCAAGTGGTCAAAGAGATAGTACGCGGTTGTAAGCCTAATTGGAAACCTTACAAGTCCAAAAAGACTCGAGATGTGATAAGGATCTGGGCAGAAGAAGTGATCAAGCTCGGAAGAGCAATGATCCCAGAATTCGAACAAGTACTGTTTGCAGAAACAAAAGCAGACTCTGTGCCAGAAACACAAAAGGAGAGTTTACGTAGTACAACAATCGCACAAAGACTGACCAGATCCCAGGGACAACAACTACCGTCAGAACCTAAGGAAGTCACACCTCCGCGTCGTATAATAAACAGTAAAGCATCGGAATCGGCCCCAGCAGTACCGTTTGCCCAACAAGAGATTGCAACTGATGACGAAAACGACGACGAGGACTATGTCTACGACGAAGAACTTAACAGAACATTCAACCGTACCGTCGAAGATATTACCATCGACGATATCTCTCGCCATCTGGAAACTCTCGAAATAATTGAAACTCCATCTACCACGGAGCCCAAGAAACCAGTACAGCACAAGGTAGAAACCAAAGCCACGTTGGGCAAGTACAAGATCCCAACAAGTACCACAACGCAACATTTGAGATCCCATCGCTACTCCGGCGCCCCCGACTACGACGACAGTGACGTCTCCATGGTCTCCCATATCTCAACGGCCAAGAAGCACACCACCAGGAGCGGTCGCAAGTGGTGATCTATCTTTGTAAATATCTGTACTCCTAATAACCATCCAATTGCGCGCTCTGCTGACAGTTTCCGCTTTCGTCAAGTTTTTCCCCTCGAGCGATCCTATAAAAGGCGACCGTAGATCCAATCCTTCCTAGATTCACCATCCAGTTCAACTTTGATAAGACTACTCAAGCAGTATCTTAAGAATAAAAATGTTGTACGAAATTGCAGTTTACTCCAGTGAAGGTTGTGGTGGCAAGTGTGGTGGTTCTGGCTGCACCTGCACTTCTAGCACCGGTGCTTGCTCCAACTGCCCTGGTTGCAAGAAATAAATGCAACCTAAGCTATCATTGATGGGTTTATTTATTAAGTGACAGGAGTCCTTTGTGCGTCGCTTTTTTTTTTACGTTAAACTTTTATAAGCTTAATAGAGACATAACCGAGTTAATTGAACACTATCGAGACCTGAGATAAGCTATTCGAGAATGCTGGAGGTTGTTGATATAGTTGGTCAAGAATTGTTCATTATGGTGAAAAATCACGTGACTTTAAAAGTAATATAAGCTTGAACTAATGACTTCTTTAAAAACTGAAGAACGCTTTATAAAGCTTTATAAAGCTTAATATCAGTCTTCTAGAGGTCTTTTGGAGCTGTAGACAGTTTACTAGAGTTTACTAGAGTTGGTGAACTGTGAAATGTTGCGTAGTGGGGGACAAAAAGGTCTCTTTAGGTCGCACGGTTGTTGTAGACTGATTTCGACGACGAAAGCTAATCCCATAACTGATTCAAAGCCTAAGAGGAGAAGAGCTACTGTTTTCAAGGATAGTTTAAATAAAGGTCCCAGTTTTGAAGAGTTTTTATCTGGACGGGCAGCAGATTATGCCTTGGATCCACTAGAGAGGGCAAGACAAAACGCCGAAGAGGCCAAGAGATTGCCCAAATGGCTTAAAGTTCCAATTCCCAAGGGCTCAAACTATCATAAGTTGAAGAAAGATGTGGCAGATCTTAAGTTAAGTACTGTGTGTGAAGAAGCAAGATGTCCGAATATTGGAGAATGTTGGGGTGGTGATGACAAGTCTAAGGCTACTGCGACGATCATGTTACTGGGAGATACTTGTACTCGTGGATGTCGTTTCTGTTCGGTGAAGACCAACAGAACTCCATCCAAGCCGGATCCAAAGGAACCAGAAAATACAGCAGAAGCTGTTTCTCGTTGGGGATTGGGATATGTTGTCTTGACTACAGTGGACAGGGATGATCTTGTTGACGGTGGTTCCAATCATTTGGCTGAGACTGTGAGGAAAATCAAACAAAAGGCACCAAAGATCTTGGTGGAAACTCTTTCGGGAGATTTCAGAGGAGATCTCGGAATGGTCGATATTATGGCCAGAAGTGGGCTTGACGTTTACGCTCATAATATGGAGACTGTAGAGGCACTTACCCCTCATGTCAGAGACAGAAGAGCTACTTATAGACAATCCTTGAGTGTTTTAAAGAGAGCGAAGGAGACTGTACCAACGTTAATTACCAAGACATCGATAATGCTTGGTCTCGGAGAGTCTGAAGAACAAATCGTACAAACTCTCAAGGATTTACGTGAAATTGGGTGTGATGTGATAACATTCGGTCAATATATGAGACCTACTAAGAGACATATGAAGGTTGTCGAGTACGTGACACCGGAGAAATTCGATTATTGGAAACAAAAAGCTCTAGAACTAGGTTTCCTCTACTGTGCATCAGGGCCGCTGGTCAGATCTTCATACAAAGCAGGTGAAGCTTTCATAGAGAACGTTTTGAGGAACAGGGAAAGAAAATAGGCATTTCGAAGGAGCGTTGAGCTTCATCAGTAGAAAATCTACTGATTTATTTATTATACACATGTTTCATATAATTAAGTCTTTTGGATGATTACAAATGGTTTTACCCTATCACTGGGCTTCATATACGTTACACATGGGGTATATGAATATCTATTCTCTCCCTGTCAGTTTTTTAACCGGAGGTTCATTCTTGAAGATACAGTTGAAATCAACAATTAAAGGCTGTAGAATTGTCACCGGGATATTCAAAGTTGGAGAAAAAACAATGCACAAGTTCCTTAAATTCATCTTATTGCAAGCGTTGTTCTCTTGTATCCTTACCAGCAGCTCAAATAAAGCATACATTAGTGATAAGTTTGCCTCTTTGATGGCACCACTGCGTATCAGTTCCCTGGAATCAATAGCTATTTTCTCAGGGTTAGCATTGTTTCTGTCCACAATATCTTTGAATGACGTATAGTTTTCTTCCCCGAATATCAGATGTGGGAGCCTCCGCAAATAGAGTTTCAATAAACCACTGACAGTGTTGACATCAATGTAAGCACCGCTTGATGAGTCGCTCGCATCTTTGACGTTCTTGTTGTAGTTGCATAAATCAATATCGTATTCTCTATCAAATTGATCTTGTAATGCCTTGATCAGTGCACTAGAGCCACTGAGCCTGAATATACCCTCCTCCTGAATACCATAATTCTTGTAAAGAAATTCCAAACATCGGTATACAACGCTGGGAATTTCATATTTTCCTTGGTAAACGTGAGAGCTGAGCTGTAAACAGTCTTCCAAAGAAGATCCGAAGACAACGTTCGTGCTTGATGTATTACTGCTTAGATTCATTGTCTCTAAAGATCTCCCAATCGAGATGTCAGAAAATTTGGGTTCCGACTCAGTTGACTCAACAGTTTCACTGTCGTCATTTACCAAATTTAAAGCGTTCGCGGTTAACTTTTTGAAAGGGAAGAAGCTCCTCATTTTCATTCTTCTGTTTTCTCTATCATAGTCTGCACTTTCATCTATCTCCTGTTGAGAAGCTGCAGAGTTTCCACTTATATTGGACTGGTTTGCCTCGTTCGTTAGATCTGTCACATAGATATGGTCAACTCCATTTGAGCTCTCGGCCTTAGGAAAGGACCGTCCACTGTCTCCGCCAGTACTAATGCTACCTGTGCTAGAAGATGGTGGGATCAGAGGGTTCATAATATACTCACTGATCGCGGAAACCCACAATTCTCGTTCCTTAGACGTTTCTGCACACAGAAAATATCTCGAGGTGCTTGAAAGACCTTTTTGTTTATGCTCATTGATTACAAAACCATTTCTGGTTCCATATTTGTCTTCGGGAAGATTGGGGAGTAGCTCAATCGAAGACTGTCTTAATCTGATTCGCTCTGCCGACTGTCCCTTATCATATAGCTGTAAAACTTCACCACCAAGTACCCCGTAGCGCGCTCTCCAGTTGGGCCCATTACTCAAGGCCTTTGCCCTTCTCATTAAAAGTGACCCTTCTCTAACTGTATCACCTAACATCAGTGGGTTCATTACTGTGTCTGTACTCATAAATTGTGCGATTCGAAGATCAACACCTAGAGGAAAATCTGAAATGTTAAAGAGTGTGTGAAAATAAGTGCTTACCATCTCACGTCTGTTATCAACTTTGGTAGGAACAAGGCTGTCAAATGCACTTCTATCTGGAAGAGCTGGAATGACAAAAGACGAGAGCTTAGGTCTCAGGAAGCCATCAAGTTCGTAGAGCTGATGAATGGACTTCGAAAACTTGAAGATCTCCTTATCAGAATTCTGATCGATAACGCTGAATAGCAACTGCTGCTGCCTGGTTGCAGATTCTGCCTCGAGATACAGAGTGCTCAAAATTTCAATTCTGACACTTGCAAATTCATCAGGTTGCACAAAAAGCGGTATATCAGACCTGAGTGACTGCGCGGGTGATTTGGTAGAGCTCACACTTCTTTTATGTCGTCTATTAATATCTGAGATCGTTCCAACCTGTAAATTAGAAGTGATTGTCGTTCCTGCCGACTTCACCAAAAGGCTCTCAGATGATGCTATCCTGTGACCCGCTGTATCCATTGAATGATCTGATGTGTCATTCTTGATTAGCGGAGAGCGTAGTGAACCGTTCGCTACATTAGTATCAGTTTCAGTCGCATTATCTCTCCTATTCAGAATCACAGGCGATCCAAGCTTCAGAGATGTTGGAGAATCTTTACCTCCCGGTAACGAACTGAATGAAGGTGGAGGAGGAGGCTTTATTGTCTTTGAGATGTTCTTCGTTGGGGACCCATCATCCTCGCCAAAGGTGTCATTTAGAAACTCTGCAAAGCTGTTTAGATTACGCTTGGAGCCAGGTGAAAATTCAGTTTGCTTGTCGTCGAGTTTCAACGCGGCAGTTCTTGATGCCGGACTTTCCTTAGACTGTTCCTGCCGTAGGACTAAGGACGATGAAGGGCTGTTGGAGCGTTCAAATTGCTCAGAGAGCTTGATGCTCAAGCCGGAATCCGCCCTCAAGGGAGAATGCACCTGATTATTAATGATTGCTGCAACTCGATTGACACTTTGAGGTGAACGTATGCGAGTTTGAACTGCGGTCCGGCGAGGGCTATGTGGTGAGGTAATTGAAATTCTTGATGTCGTGTACTGAACGGAGGTTGCAGGACTAGCATCTAACTGAGGTGTAGCGAGACTCCCGTTTGACATCGAATTATCTGGTGAAGTTACTAATTCAATTCTCGAACCTTTCTCGCTTGCCTCCGAGCTCTCTGCCTCCGCAGGGTCACCATCACTTGGCATACTTGAGGTTACATCAATATGGGGCACGCTTGAGGAAGATGATTCGACAGATTCGTTATGTTCAGGGATCGGAATCCTTAGGTTTTTGGCATTTCTCTTTCTATCTGCTGACCTTGGTGGTAAAACGACCTCTGCAGGAACGGTCGATTCCGGATTCTGTGCCTTTTTCACAAGGAGAACTTCTTCTGAAGTTGTCTTAGAGCCTCTTATACCTTCTAAAACCTTAATCAAGCTCTCTATTTCAGTAGCTTGCTCTTGAATCTGTAGCTTTAGCTTAACGTTCTCTTTAAAAAGATCGTCATAAGACGGTCTGTTGTCCTCACTTACTGTTCTTCTCTCAATATGCTCTATGGCCTTATCTCTCTGGTTCGTATGATCATTATACTCGGCCAGTAAGTCCAAAGTAGTATGTGAGTTAGTTTGATCTGCCATGGTAAGTTCTACAACGAAAGCTAATTATCAGCAGCTGATCAATGGGCTCAAAGGTACAAGCAGCGAGCTAGCAGTAGATTGGCTCACCCACTCACAGACTTGACCTCTTTGAATGCTTTCACACTTCCTTCGACGTCTATAGGAGGTTTGGCTGGTAGTTTTCGCTTTGTTTAAAATGGCATCTTTCTTCAAGTGTTTGGCGTTCGGCAAGAGGAATGGGGCGCTACAGTTACCAGCGTCAATGCAAATGCAGAGTGATATCTCGGACACGCTAGGAATGAAATGGGGAGGCTGAACCACGCTTGGCGTTGGGGATTACATTTCGAATCTTATGGGCGTGTGGATGGTGGTCTTTGATTCACTCACGATGTGGTGGAAGATATCTGGTTATTGCCTTGCATTGCAAAGTTGATTGGTAGACAAGTGAGACTCTCTCCTATATCTGAACCTTTGACAGCACAATCGAAGGTGATTTTGTAGTAAATTGCATTATCTGGTCTGTTCTAAAATCTCCACCACGAGAATAAACACAGTTGACTCCCCCCACTTCCTTCTTTGAATAATACAGTACACACTGCACTGTCAACTGATTGAGCCAACAATAGTAACTTTCAAACAATGTGTTGAGCTTTCTGCCAGTTGATAAACTTGCAGTTGAAGACTATTCTGTGTGAAGAAGGAAAGATCAATAAAATCCTCTATTGAAGGCAGGCAATCTCCTTTAGCCCTTCTTACTGCTTTGGAGTATGAACCTGCTAGTATCCGCTGATAATGAATAGTCAAATTCTCCCTTTAAAGCCTCTGGAAAGCACTGCAAACCTTAGGATGTCTGCTCTTGAATTAACGTAGACATTGAAAAATTGGAGCTCCTCACTAGAGGTACTGATCATTGAGTCGACAAACTGTAATTCTGTAAGGTCAACATCACATTCCTTGTTTATTTCATTTAGAAGGCGCGTCTTATAAAGTTTGTTGAGCTCAGCGGCTATCTAACACCTGTGAAAACCAGTTTAACAACCCAGGTATATATTATTAACTATATGGACATCTCATTACTAACTTTTCCTTGACTCAAGCACCTCAAGCAGCTTTTGCTTCTCCTTCCTCTCAGATGCCAATTGATTTTTCAATAAATCAATTTCCTGTGTGAGACCTTCATTTTGCAGTGTAATCTTGTCTAGCTTGCTCTGAAACTTCGTCTCGTAGCCCTTTTTCAGTAATTTCACTTTTTGTTCATGTTTTGATGAGTACTGAATGTAGAGATCTTCGGCAAGAAGTTTCAATGATTTGTTCGATTCTTGCTCCTTCAACTGATACTTTTCTTTCCATGCTATCACTTCTTTTTTTAATGCTTCAACGAGTCGGAGATCAGATTCTCTAGATTCATTCTTCAGAGCCTCCTGATATTTTTTTTCAAAAGCTTTATTATCTTCTCTCAGCTTTTCATTTAGATTTTTCAGATCAGTGATAACGTCTGAATTTTCCTTCAAAGCATCTTGAAGAGAGCTCAAATTACTATGCAATTGCTCTAACTCTGCTAAATGTTCTGCCTCAATATTGTTATTTTTTAACTGTATGCTTTCGAGTTCGAGCGAAATCTTATCTTTCTCCTCTTGTTCGTGGTACTTTGCCTGCCAGTTTCTCACACTGTCTTCTAATTCTGCGATAGAACTCTCCAAACACGCATTTGTACGTTCTAACTCTAGTTTATCCTCTTGCAACTCCTTTATCTCTGCTTTCCCAATTTCTGCATCATCATTGAGTTCTTCAATTTTTTTACTCATTTGCTCAATTTCAGATACTCTTGCATTCAGTCCTGCCTGGAGCCCATCGGAATGATCCTTAAGCTCCTGTACTTCTAAAACCATCAAGTTTGAACGCGTTACCGCTTCATGTAATTGATCTCTCAGCTTGTTCCCGTCAGCTTCGGAAGCTACTCTTAAAGCCTCGAGTTCAGCTTCTAGATTTGCTCTCTGGGCTATCACTTCGTTGAGTTCTGCCAATACTTCATCATTTGCCCCTTTTCCGGCACTTATCGTTTCATCTAGCTGCTTTTGCAACCTTTCTAACTCGCCATTTTTAGTTGTGAGTCTTTCTTTTAAGTCAGATATCTCTTCCCTTAACTTTTCGTTATGATCTTCAAGCATAGTATTGCGAGTAGTAACATCATGCAGTTGAGTCGAAACATTCTTCAGCTCTTCATCCAAAAGCTGACGTTCTTTTGAACATCTCGCTACCTCTCCCTTCAGGGAAGAGCACTCAACACCCAGCTCGGTTTCCCTTTGCTTGCTAGTTTCAGACTCGTTGATAAGCGTTTCATATTTACCTTGTAGAATAGATTGATTCTGCTTGAGCATATGGAACTCATCGGTTGACTCATCTATGCGGGTTTTTAACTTGTAGGCCCTTTCTTTAAACCTGTCCCGTTCCTTTATTAACGCTAGCACTTCTTCATAGCTCTTATTCAATTTCTGTTCACAGTCTACTGACAGGGTCTCGTAATCAGCCTTCATTTTCTTGTAATGGAAAAAAGCGACATCACAACTTGTCATCATCTTATTTAACTTCTGATTTAGTACGTGGACTTGTTTGGCCAACTCTTCATTTCGACTAGTAATCATATGATATCCTTCACCTAATTCAGCACCGTCCGAAAGATTATATATCTCATCAGTGTTCTTGCGTATAGGAGTTAAAGTATGCAAACTGGAGATACGTCGTCTAGGAGTTCCATCAAACCCTTCGTTTCTATGTTCCTCACATTCAGCGTGACTAAACTCCCTCATTGGACTGCTCTTCGTATCTATCATCTCAATAACCTCAGGTGAGCCAACAAGCTCATTAGCGCCATCCTTCTCATCATCTGGTTGTGGCAAACTTGGTACACATTCTAATTCCAGTTTCAGTCTCTTTGGTTGTGGACCTTCGTCATCAATCGTATTTGTCTTGATCGGCGAGCTCATATCAAGCCTCAAAGGCGAGCGGTTCATACGAATCATAGGCTCTTCCACACCTTCGACATTTTCCTGACTCGTCGAGAACATTCGATTGATATCAATTCTCTCTAACGCGTTCTGCTTCCCCTCCTCTTCACTCCTCCTAACGCAGTCCAACGACCTATCCGTCCACTGCTCGACAACCACCGGTACCTCAAGAGACCCCTGAACAGACTCACACTCTTCTAGCTTCTTCTTCGCTGACAATCCATGCGGATGTACTTTCAACCGTGTAGCAGACCGCATTAGAACCACACTAGTCACGGCCTCTTCATTATTAGAACCCCGTATGGGTGTCTTTTGAACTGGGGTAGTCGGCATGCTGCTAAGACCCCCCACTGGATCCTCCATACCACGCTCATCAGACATCTCAAAGTTGTTTGTTTTCGGACTACTTGATCTCATCAATAAGCCTTACGCGTCTTATTTATTGACGGCGGCACGAACAAATAAGTAGAACAGACCAAAGAATAATACCGAGATGATTTCCAGGATGAAGAAGAGCTAGCAAGCGAATGAGTGAGACTTCAAGTAGCTTGAATTGGGCTTATTCGAGGCTTATTCACTGAAAACTGACTTTTACCCGGCTTTGTATAAAAAACAACCAATTTCAAACCGTGGAGGCGAGCTATCACTTTCGAGGACCACTTTGAAAGAGCACGATAATCGACTGGTTACTGAGAGCCTTGGAGAGCTGATTGTTGTCTGTCTAGTCTTTTGCTTAAGAGGTTACAGGAATTTTCCTGTTCTTTTCGGTTTTAAGGTAGTTTGGTAGTGAATCCATTAGTGATAAATTAATTTGAAATTAATTTGAAATAATGTCGAATCCAGAGGCCAGCAGGGTTTATGAGGTCATTGTGGACTCAGTAGTGAATGAAGTGCGGGAAGATTTTGAAAACGCGGGAATCGACGAACAGACATTGCAGGATTTGAAAAGAGTGTGGCAGTTGAAGCTTTCCGAAACTAGGGTAGCCAATTTTAGCTGGGATCCTCAGGAAAAGAGTTTTCAACAACCGATAGCCAGCGTGGGGAATGGCAGTGATTTCTTGGGGAGCGAAAATAATGCTGTACCCTCAGAATACTCTCTGAACAATGAGTCGCAGGGCTTAGTTTTACCAGGGTTCTCTAATGACGATTCAAACAAAATCGATACTACATCGTCAGAGCAACGATCGCAGGAAAAGATGAATGTGAATGGAGACGATGGAGCGGAGGTCAAGGATGACGAAGAAGAACAATATGTGAAGAAAGAGACAGAGGGGAAGTCGGGAGGTTCACAGGAAATTGAATTATCGCTGTCCTATAACAACGGGCAAGAAGCTGATATCCTAAAACAGGAGGCTAAAAAGGCCAAGAGAAGTGCACTGCTTGATACAGACGAAGTTGGATCGGAATTGGACGACTCTGATGACGATTACCTGATTTCCGAGGGTGAAGAAGATGGACCTGACGAGAATCTGATGCTATGCCTATACGATAAAGTGACAAGGACTAAAGCGCGTTGGAAATGTAGTTTGAAGGATGGGATTGCGACGGTGAATCGTAAGGACTATACTTTCCAAAAATCTCAAGTCGAAGCGGAATGGGTATGATGCATTGTAATTAAATATTAGTACACAAATTTTCAAGAATCCGATTGTTTTAATAGCTCTTTCTTAGCATTAATCCACAATTTTGTAAGACCTGTGATACCGGAACATAGCGATAGGATTGCATAAGTGCCCGGTGGAGTTTTTATGCTGAAAACGTCTGTACAGTTGGCGAGACAGTCGAAAGTGAGTCTAGTTAGATCCAAGTATGTGATTTTCCTTTCCTGTTTGAGTTGTTCAATGCGCTGTTGAATGTCAAGCTCGTTACCGTTTCCGCTATTTAGATCGTTGAGCAATTGTCTGCGTATTGGCGATGTGTAACCGGGGGACCCTTGCAGATTTGCCGATAATTTCAAAGCTTTACTTCTCACCTGTGATTGAATGTTCAATTCAATGATTTTTTTCTGAATCGTTTCTAATTTCATCCAATTATCCTTCAAGCTCAAAACGATATCGTACTGCCAAGAGAGTACTTCGTGCCTGGAAAACCAATTGAACAGTCCCGGATGGGACCACACTTTTAACTTATGTAACAGAACCATTTCGTCACAGATCCCATAGTAAAGATCCAAAAAGTCCCGAAGTGAGCTCTCATTAAACCATATTTCCTGCAACTTGACGCGATCAAACTCCGTCTGTTGCACCTTCTGCAACATCTTTACTATCCGGAATGGAGTGCCACCAAATCGCAGGATATAACGGTATGTGCTTAGTTGTTGACTAACAAAATTTGCCTTGGATTCAAAGTTTTCAAATATAGCTACCAGAAGGATCTTCGATATCGTCACTGGGTGTCTAATCACGGAACGTACACTAAAATTCTTTAGCACTTTCTTGTAATACAGAAGCACAGTGGGATCCCATTTGGTGATCCCAGCGCGCGAATTACTGATAAGTAATCTCAGCAGATCCAAGGTATATTTGAGAATCTTGGTAAGTTTATCCTTCCCAGCTAGCGAATTGACCAAATATTCGAGCACATCAATACGTCTAACAATGATAGATTTATCCATGGGAGATGCAAGTAACTGAGATTGGTCTTCCTCGACTTCCTGGTCAGTCATTACAATTGGTTGCAACCTTTTTTCGTCTTTAACAGGCGATGACATATTAAACGCGTTCCCAGCAGCAGATAAAGAGGCAAAATGACCATAATGATTATTCCTATATTGATCCTCGTCCTGAATCTGGTACGGGTACAAAGTTGAACTGGTATCAGTCATCTTAGGGTGATCCTTGTGTCCCTTCGGTGTTAACTCTCCTCAAGAGATTTCGAGATTTGACTATCCATCTGTATTGACGATAGGCTGAAAAATATTGGCGGAGTGTGAAATTAAAAAAATTAGCGCCGCTTGGTTTCGATCCAAGGACATCAGGGTTATGAGCCCTGCGCGCTTCCACTGCGCCACGGCGCTATAGAAAACTTGTTGAAGAATTGAGGGTATGCTTAGACCATACAAATGGATAGATAATTTAACGGTAAAACTACTGCCATGAGCTATTCCTTGTTGAGTGCTGCTGTATTGAGCTTCAGTCTAGGAAGGTGAAGTATTGAAGACTAGACTTTTCATTCTTGGTATACTTTTTCTAATTGAAACTACGCACCGAGCTTGAGCTCATAAAAATGAAAGACTACTCATCGCTTTGAAGCTAAATTGAACTGAAATATAGCTTCAGCGATGAGTTCGACATTCGGTATCGTTCCTTTCCAAATTTCCAATATTCTCTTTCCTAGCCTTTCAAGTAACAAACTACCTCGATATATCTACGGGTTGCCAACATCCCAGAGTTCTGCGAAAGCCACTTTCAAACTGATCATTAACAATGAATGGGTTTTCACATTCGATGTTCTCGAGGCTTATGATTGATTTCATCATATTAGCTATTTGTTGGCTCGCTCATCAACTTTCGCAATTTTCTGAAAGATGCTAAAATACAAAAAAAAAACCATTAAATGAAAGTTTCACCGATCTGGCTTAATGACTGCAATTGCTCTTCACTGCAGATCGCATTTTTCTTTCGAGAAGATCCAAGATTTCGAGAAGATCCAATATCAACATAAAATGTAAATCCGAATTTCAGTTTGGGCTCTTCGTCCAATTGAAAGGCCCATCCTCAAGTGATGACTCTCAAATGCCGTCTCAGAAGGTATCATAATACCATCATGTACTAATTCTGTTGATCTGATAAGACGAATCTGATAAGGCACAATCGTGAAACACGGTTCCTCTAAGTGCAGTTGACGGAGACTAAAGTTCGCACGGCTAGCTGTAGTTAAGAGCAGTTACAAGCGGTTTCATAAGGTATATAAGTTGAGAGATCTGGACCGATCATGAGCTTGGTTTGGTCCTCACTAGAGCAGTACAGCAAAGAATAATGGACGCCGAACAAGCCCCAACATACAATTACTTCAAAAACAAAGAATTAGCATTGGTGCTTGCACCTTTTGCTGGTGGCCAGGGCCATGTCGGTGTTGAAAATGGACCAAAATATATGTTACAACATGGTTTGGAATCTCAACTGCAAGAGCTCGGTTGGAAAACTACTATTGAACGTCCACTTGACAACGAATCCATCGTGAAAAAAATGCTCCAGGATACTTCCAAGGATGCATATGGTCATATTAAACGTCCTAACCTGGTTGGAGAAGCCACTGAACTTATTTACAAGACAGTGAAGAAAAGTCTACAAGAGGGAAAGTTCCCATTGACACTTGGAGGAGATCACTCTATCGCCATTGGTACAGTTTCGGGAGTATTGGACAAATTTCCAGACGCTGGACTGCTTTGGATCGATGCACACGCAGATATTAACACATTAGAGTCTACAGAATCAGGAAACCTTCACGGTTGCCCTGTATCATTCCTAATGGGTCTTGACAAGGACAATGAATGCCCTGAAGCACTCAAATGGGTTCCAGGTAACTTAAGACCGGAAAAGATTGCATATATTGGACTCAGAGATATCGATGCGGGTGAAAAGAAGATCCTACGTGAACTCGGCATTAAAGCTTTCTCCATGTACCACGTTGACCGTTACGGAATCAATAACGTTATTGAAATGGCTTTGAAAGCTATTAACCCTGATGGTAAGGGACCAGTAATGTGCTCTTACGATGTCGACGCAGTCGACCCACTGTTCGTTCCAGCTACCGGGACCCCAGTAAGAGGAGGACTAACTCTAAGAGAAGCATTGTTTCTGTCCGAGAGACTAGCAGAAACAGGAGACCTGGTAGCACTCGACGTAGTCGAGTGCAATCCTGCCTTGGCAACTCATGATCTACATATTGTTGATACAATCTCAGCCGGCTGTGCCATCGCCAGATGTGCGCTGGGTGAAACACTAATCTAAGTTAAATAGTACATATTCTAACCAATTCACTTCGCAATGAGACGATTCAAGCCCATAACTTGTGGAGAAACACTACAACCTATCATGCTAGTTGTTCAGTTCTTATATATACTTAGAAACTAAACTGGTGATATAGTTGGCTGAATTCGCCCGGTCCCGGGGGACTACCCCGGAGTTTTTCCAAGAATTGGTATAAAAAGCAGACTTGGAAGGCTAGCAGTTCTGATCTTTCGCTTGTCACTCTTAAGACATCCAGATTTAATTCCATCTCAATTAGTTAGCATGCATTCATCGGTCGTAGTTGCCAACATTCCCTTGTCCGTCAGTGACGTCACTTTGTTGAAATTCTTCAGCATCAAGATAGCAGGTTGTGCAGTTGAGCACATCCAGCCATTCCCAGATGCTTACCATTATATCAACGAAGCTGCTTCGACTAGATCTGTTCAATTGTTCTTCAAAGGTCCTGAAGATGTTGAAAAGATCAAGAAGATTTTTGAAGATGAGGCCACGATGAAGCAATTGATTGAGATGGAGAAGGAATTGAGCTCCACTCACCATTTGAACTCTCAAGTCGGTCCTTCTAGAGTTAGAAGACTCTCTGTGACTACTGCATAGGCATATAGGCAATTTTATATCGGTTCGTATTTTTGCTTTATAACGACTTTTAACGTATACTGAAAAATTCAATTCAACCTTCCTTGGTTAGGCCCTTACGGACTGCTAGAACGTTGTCCACAATGACTGCATCTACACCTGCGTCCATCTCGATTTTGGCATTTTCGGGATCGTTGTTTTCTACACCGTAAGTGACGCAGACTAAACCACTGGATTTAACCACTTGAGCCAGACGAGGTGCTTCGATAATGGGGGCTGCGGCTGAGACTATACCGAGCAAATTCCAACTACGTGCGAAGCGGATTGCATTTTGTAGTGAAGTGGCTCTCACATCGGCCATTTGGGCGGTACCACCTTCAGTCAGGAAAAGGATTGGAATAGAAGGCTGCTTCAACGAAAGCATCACGCAGACATCCGGGTGGAACGATGAGAACATGATATCACGGCCATTGGCATTGTCGTAAACCACTTGCAACACAGTATCTACCCAGTGATTCATTTCGACAGCGATTTGCCCAATATCCTCTTGTTCAGCTTCGTCAACCATTGGGTATTTACACTCCACGTTGAAACCAACATTGGCGGGGATCTTCTTAAACAACTCCTTCAAAGTGACAAACGAAGAAGCAATTGAATGACCACGAGAGTTACCTTTATAGTTTTTCTCCTTGAAAGTCTTGGTCAACCGCATTCTGTTCTCTAGTACTTTCGAGATGTTAGAGTAAGCGCTACTGTTGTTGGAACTGTCGCGGAAGGCCTTGTTGAACACACCACTATCATCGACAGAACGACGTCTCTCATCATTGTTGAATCCGTTCATGTGAGTTTGCACATTGTTGAGGTGTAAGAACTGTTCTAGAGTCAATTCATGCATTGGAATATCGACACCGGTTTCTGCGACCAAGAAATCGTGATAAACCACCGGTATGTTATCCTTAGTCAATTGAATATCAAACTCGACATATGAAGCTCCCAGGGATGCTGCGGCGATGAATGACTCCACAGTGTTCTCACCTAATTGCAATGAAGTTTTAGTCGACTGATTCTTACCTAGACCACGATGTCCAATAACCCTTGTTGAAACCAAGGATTTCCAATAGGTCTCAGTACGCCCTAAAGACATCTTGGGATGGCTAAATGGCGACACCATCATGTATTCAAATGAAACCGTCCCTAAAACGTCCAAAGTCTCACTGGCAATAATTGGAAGTGTCACTTTATCAGTTAAAGAGCGACGATTTAACCCAACTGCGGCTCCTGTCTTATTAAGCAATGCAACCGCACGTCCGAGTACTTTGGGAGACCTGCTTTCTTTTAGCAATGATGCGCTAGAGCTCAATGAGCTATGGGATCTTCCCAATGGATCGATAGTCGAATAAGGCTCATCCTTGTTGAAAACGTCATTGGTCGAAACGGAACCATAGGTGGGAACCACGTCAAAGTAAACAATATGGGGACTGTCTTGTTTATATGGTACTTTGAAAGTGATATGATCCAAGTTAGCATCTAAGGGCAAATCCACGAGAATTGGGGTATCGTTTAAATCGTTACTACAGCTGATAACCAATGACAATGCTGTGTCAAGTTCGGTTGAGGATACTTTTGTAACTGGAACATTGTTAAGAGTTACAGCAGGACTAGTTTGTCTTGTATCATTACCACCTAGTGTGATCAAAATGATCGACTCGTCATCTTTCAGATAACTATGACCAAAAGATTTAACTGGTTGAGGCAGTTCACTTATGTGGGGCTTGTTATGGAGGCTTTGCCCGGATCTCGAGGATTTCAATAAATCACGTTGATTGAAGATGCCTGAATTAGAGGATGATATGTGGTTAATTGAGGATTGGCCATCACAACTGTTATTAATCTTCTCCGCAGTCACAGACCCGATGCTGTTCTGAGATTCATCAATCATCTTCTCTTCCGTTTTGATGATGTCGCCATTAACTGATATACGTGGATGCGTGACTTCTGGATGATTAGTGATCTTTATGATTTTTGTAATGTCAAGATGGCCTCTCAAAGCTGCATGTTCCATGGGTGTCCATCCACTTTCATCAAACACAACATATTTTGCTCCATGATCAATCAGAAGTTGTACCATCTTGTTGAAACCTTCCGTGGCGGCTGCAAAGATGGGTGTCCAACCAAATAATTTCTCAGGTATTTCAGTATCTGCACCACTCTCCAGCAGGCATGATGCGGCATCATATAGGTTCAACTTACTGGCAAGGTAAAGTGGTGTCTCGAGCGTTTCTTCATCACGGTAATTCACGTTAAAGCCAGTTGCGGACAACAATGCCTTAATCAAAGGTGGGGAATTGAGCCTTGTAGCTAAGTGAAGCAGTTGTGGAGAGCTCATCGGTTTTGAAGAATTCATGTATGAAAGTAAAGTTGAAGCAGTGAGAGGATGAGACCCTAACACAGCAAGATGAAGAGGTGTTAGTCTTTCACTGTCGCCCCATATAGCAACATTATCAATAGGAGTATCAGGATTCCAGGCTCCCCATTCTTTTAGATTTTCAATGATAATTTTGCTAACTTCGACCAACCCATATTGGGAGGAATAATGAAGTGGAGTACGTTTATAGTTGTCGCGCTGCAGCAAACATGGTCTCAGATGAGCGGGCAATTTATCGAGAATGTATATTAGTGAAGCAGGCGAATCATTTGAATTGGCACCATCGGGCCCGAAAGCACCGACCAATTTTGATGTGTAGTAAGGTGGTGCTGCAGCTTCTAAAGTCGCATTTTCTTTCAATAGAGAGTTTAAGTTATCGAGTTCATTAGGCGTATTTTGTACAGTTTCAACCGTGTCACCGTCGGTCTTCGAATCCTTTGATTCTACAATTTTTCTATGGTTTTTCCCCAAGGCGATAACATGATGATGAAAGAAATTCCTAACGTTAATATCAGTTGGATCACGTAGTGAAGGGATGATCTCCAGCAGTTCATTGACACATTTGAACGATTTCGCCAAAGCAGACTTGTTCAATAAGTTCACCAATACTCTAGTAGGGATCAACACAACGGAGCGATAAGCGGCAGTCAGCTCATCGATCAAAGCAGGACCATCATCTTTTTCAATAAGCCCATACATGATGTCTTTAGTGTTCTGATTACCACCCAAACTCTGATCGGATTTGTTCTTTTCAATAAAATTGGCCCCGTTGCCATTATGTCCCTTTACCTTGAAGGACACTTTATCTAAAAATTCATTCACGATAGCTAAATTTTTAGTCACCTCACTATCATTGGAGAACCCCAGAGGCAAAATTCTGGCTTGCAAATAAGCTTGTTGCTGATTAGTTCCAGCTTTCTTGTCCAGTTTCTTCAAAATCTTGATAAATGCTCTCTTGTTTAATTCACCATACCATTTCAGGTTACGGAAATGTGACCTGAGCTCAAGCAACATACCTAAAACTTCATCAAGTGCATCAGAGATATCATGAGTGCTTGGAATCACCTCTGAAGTACGACCAACCCGACCATTGTGACTCGAATCAACATCATTCGATTGCAACTGCGAGAACTGCAAACCACGAATCAAAGTAATCCCAGACTGTGCCAAAAGCACGTTGTTTACATCAGTAAACTGAGCAGACGAAGTCAACCTGCGCAACCGTCTTTCATATTCCAAAAACTGCACATTGTAGAAGTTATCAACTTTCTCAATATCTCTATCAAGTGCAAAGAAAAAAGAGGCCAAAAGTTTTTTCACTTCAGAATCATCCAGGAAATTGTCCTGTATATTATTCGAATCTCTAGTCTTGACTGGCGGTTGGCCTTCCCCCTTGTTATTCCCATTACTTAGACGGTACAGTTTCTCTTGTTCATGGTTAATCTGCTTTATAAGCTTTTTCAAGGACTTATAATTAACATATTGGTGACTCCATTCAGGAACCTGGTGGTTGGGAAACGTCTTACCAAACTTCATTATTTACTTTCGAGACTAATCAACAATGCGAATCTTTCCAATTTTCGTAACTCTTAAGAGGCAAAAGCGAATTAAATCAACGTCTAGATCCAGCTTCTTCCTTCCTAGCGTACCAAGAGGAAAGTATTAGACATTAAAGATAAACAAAATACGTCTATATAAACCAAACTCCTTGTTGACTGGATAGTTCACCACATGGGATTGCTACACCTTAGCGGCTAATTACGCGGCGTCGCCACGTGTAAATTTCAGCTATAAGGGTAGAGAATATAAGACTAGTAGTTAGGACACAGTTGATCTGTCTTGACGAGGTCAAAGATCTTCTTGGCCGACGTGCTCATCAAGTAACGGACTTCGAGCCCAAACCATATCTTGAGCATCGATAGGGTGCTTGCATCATGGAGTAGACTTGAACTCTCACGTTGGAGACCGAACTCTCGTAGTATGGGCAGGGAACTGAGTATGCATTCTGTTAGTATAATTAGAGTCGGGAAACCGTTGATTAAAACGTAGGATACGAACCTTGCAAAGAGATCCAGGTCTGGATCGAGTTGTCTGCCAATTCCTTCTAGTAGTAAGATTGCTACGACGACGGAGACAAAATCTCCTTCCATTCTGACATGGTGTGAACGAACCATGGAGAGCATTTGGTCCAGTAGGTCACCGATGGATACTGTGCCGAGGGTGAAAGTACGCTTTCTGACTTTACTGACTAATTTTTCCACTTTGAGGGCAAATACTTCTTTGTCAATTGCTGTCTCTGGTGTTTTTGACCGTTCGATCATCAGTTCACCTGCCTGGTAGCCGTCAAATCTGGCCAGAGCGTTGAAAAGTGCAATGAAATTGATACGGTTTTTCTTGTTGAGTTCTGTGATGAGTCCTGCATCGATGAAACATATTTGCGGTACATAGTCCTGAAGAACTTCTTTTAATTCGTCGAGAAACTCTGGGTCTTTGTTGCGTAGTTTATGCTTAAGCGAGTGGACTATTTGGTAGGTTTCATCTTCGGACGACGTAATCTTGGTGCCATACCTGTTTAGCTTGACAAATCGAATCATAACGTTCCCTGGGTGTAGATCAGCGTGAACAAAATCATCTAAAATAAGCATTTGTAAGAAAGCATCGATAAATGGATTACTGACTTCCTGACAAAGTTCAACGTCTTTCAATTGATCTTTAACTCTTAAGAATTGTTCCATAGGAAATCCGTGAATGTACTCTTCAAATAGTACATCCCGTGTCGATAATTGTGGGAGTGCTGTCGGAAACTTGACCTGTATTGAATCCTTGAAGTTTTTGTTAAATCTTCCGAGGTTCAAACATTCGATCCTGAGATCTAGCTGTAGTCGCATCAGTATACTAAAATTCTCGACTTCACTTGGCAGCGATAGCCATTCCATTGTCGGTATCATGTCAATGACACTAGCGAAAAAAGTCATGATCTTCAAGTCTCTATTCACTTGTCTATTGGCATGTGGATGAATAACTTTCACGGCACACCATCTGTTAAGCTCTTTTCCAACTTTAGTATTTGTATCTTCATAAGACGCGATGAACTTCTCTGAGAGTTTACCCATGTAAACTTGAGCTATGGCGCCCACCCCCAGTGGTTTTTCATGAAATTCTTCAAAGATCTCATCAAATTCATACTTATCCCCCAAGCTTTGACAAATTTTTTCCCTTGTGTATTCCAGAGAATGAGCATGGGCATTACTATGCAACTTACCAAGCTCATGACAAAACCCATGGGAAAACATATCGGTACGCGAACCAGCCCACTGACCTAATTTAATAAAACTGGGACCTGCCCATTCCAATGCTTTACGTAACATCGTGTACCACATTAACGAACCACTAGTTTCCAGTGTCTTATCATCTCCATCAACCGCACGATGCCTACCAAAGAATGACACAGGATAAGCTAAGAATACTGGTAAAAAGATAGCCGAAAGCTCCAGGAATCGAAACAATGTTGAAATTGGTTCAATAATATTATCTTTGAGAACAAAGAACAACTTTTTGGCATAGAAAGTGAATCCGTTTCGGCAACGGTCAAGCTTTCTATCTCTTGCTTCACTAATCTTCTCCTGGATCTCCTTCTGTGAGGATAAATACAATCCCATCTCAAACGTATCACCATGAGCATCAGGCTTCAAAGTCTCATTCAACAGCCGGAAGCGAGTGTTTTGTAATTGAGTAAGGTAAAGGACACCACTTGTAGGGATCAGCAAATTTCGTATGGAACTAACCCTAAATGGCCTCTGTGATTTGCGGAAAAACCTCCATGAGCCATTGAACGCAAACCTCAGCAACATAATAGGCTCACAAATGTCTTGAAAGCTTCAAAATGCTTCGAGATTGCACTTCTCCCCTTGGTTCAATGTTTAATTTTCGCTTAAACAAAATCATTAATTCTTTGTAATCTAGATACAAATTACACAGGTAATAACTACAATTGTTCTTCTTTTATAACGTCAATGAGCCAGTCCAACCCTTCTGTTATTCCTTCACCTTTGATTGCACTCGAAGCAACGATGGACCAATTTCTGTCCTTTAATTCCACCAAATTTAGTTCTTTACTTACTTCACTCGCACTCAAAGCCCCAGGCTGATCCTGTTTATTCGCAAAAACCAGCAGAGCTGCGTCTTGTAATTCTTCCTCTTGTAACATGAGATGCAATTCTTTCGAAGCGGTAGACATACGATCTCTATCGGTCGAATCCACAACAAATATCACAGCTGCGGTATCCGCATAGTAACACCTCCAATACGGCCTGATACTAGTTTGTCCGCCCAGATCCCATACGTTCAGCTTCAAATTCTTATATGTCAAAGTCTCCACGTTGAACCCAATTGTAGGTTTTGTTGTCACAACTTCACCAATCTGTAATCTGTATAATATAGTTGTCTTACCAGCACCATCCAGGCCAAGGATCAACATTCGCAACTCCTTATTAACACCCCACAGCCTGTCGAACATAGAACTAAAGAAATTACCCATCTTCAATCAAACTTCACCAAAAAATGACAGCAGAATAGGATTCCAATTTACAGTCTTCAATATGCAACCAAGAAGAACTTCGTGTGATCCAATCGACCACTAGATCCAACAAAAGACCTGCCAAATTAGTGACATTCTACCTTTATTACTATTGTTCAACACTGTGAAAGAACGATAAAAAATGGATCGACCATATTTAGAGACCCTGTGTCCGGGACCTATGGCCGGATAACGGGGAAGAACCGGACAGCATTGAAAATTAGGGCTTGAACAGAAATGTTTAGGGCACAAGTGGGAGAATTTGGTGGAAAACTTGTACAAGTAGGTTATCAACACATACTTAAGAACCACATTTTAACAAAAGGACATAACTCATCTATAGTGGCTTTTGGATACTGTACCACTGATGGTGAGCTTGCTGACAAGACGACTGCTTAGGGAATGGAAAAATTTGACTCGTTATAGTGCACATTTTGCCGATAGAAGGAATGTTTTATTCCATTTGAAACCTCAGGATTCGAATTTGCATATTTGGCATTTGGTTTTGTATGATCCCACAACGTCTGTCGAGCTTTATCTGAAATTGCTCATTGGGTCTGAAGAGGAACCGGCGATTATTTTGAAATGTCTGACCCCGAACGAATTATACCCGACAAATAGGAATATCTCATTGACACATCTGAACTGCTTATTGATATATCGTGGCTTAACGCCCTTTTTGCAACATATTTGGAGACATTTCTTTGAGAAAAGTGCGGTTGAAGTGAGCTCTGAGAAGTCTAGGTTGACAATAGCATGGAACAGAATTATTTGTAAGAATTTCAAGAACCTGTTCCCCGAGCTTTTGGGGACTCTTGCTCCAGGAGATTACCAGTTGGTCAAGGATCACTACCGCAATACTGTCAATAGTCAAGTTGAATCGGTTACTAATACCGGCAGGGATAAAGTTGAAGAGAGTTGCACAACAAATAACCTCATCGCGTGCGATGGGGAATTGCATAACAGGGGACCTGTGCTTAAACGAAGGCAGGATACATCCGATTCAAATGATTTGGAACCAAGTGGAAAAAGGTTTAGGAGATGAATTAATTAAGTAGCATATATTAGTAGCTTTCTTCAGGAAGGAGGTCTACAAATCAGCATATACAAACAGATAGTTTTGATTTAGCGTGAATGACTGGCAATTGTTTTCAACATCTCATTACCAATTTTGTTGGCCTCTGGAAACATTGGCTCAAAGAATTTTTGAACAACTTCGAATTGCCTCTTGTAGAGGTCATAATTAGCAAACGTCACAATGGAACTCCATTCTCTTGCAGAGACCACAAATTCCAAATCATCCTCTCTAAAAGATTCATCGTGTATTGCCGCTTTGATGGTTTGCTCAAGCAGACCAGGTGTGAGGAATAAGTATTCAGAGACACCGAGAAATATTCTAAACAGTGGTGTTGAACATATCATATGGTCATAAGGGTTTATGCTTAGTTGATGCCAGGAATCCACGATTGCTAGTAGCGATAAGTGTGAGTTAGGAACCGGTTGTAGGCCTTCAGTGTTGTCTTGCTTTGGGGTGAGTGAATATTTGTCTAGGAGCTTGTCATCCAGCAGAAGTTCGCCAGTATGGTTTTTGAACACAAAATCCTTGGCTCTTAACAATCTGTTAGTAAGTTCCTTCTCATCGTGCTTTATGAATAGGGAAAAGAGTTCAGTAGCACTAGCAGCGTACTGCAAGATCTGATTATGCGCTGCAGGGTTCGTAATGGCCAAACCCGCGTAGACATGCCATTTGTTAGAGTAAATTCGCAAAGAAATGTTGACTTTGACATTCTCTAAACCACCATACCATTTATCAGTACCTAGAGTCCATGGGTAGATCTTAATTTTTGCCCATGCAGCTCCCATGCTCAGGAATGCGGCATGTGTAACAGCTTGTGTGTCCGCTGTGATCTTGTCATGTTCTTCATACGACAAGTTAAACCTTTTTACTTTAAGGCATGCCATCACTGCCTCTACGAAATCAATTGAGTTCTGACGAGAACACCTATGCTTAATTATGACCAATGGTTGGCCTTCAGTAGAAACTTTGGGACCATGTAGCGAATGTACTGTGATAATATCGGAATCCGAAGGAAGATGTTGCTCGAATGCTGCAATTTCGGGAGTTTTGCAACTAGTCTGGCCCCCGACAATAGCGTCTAGTTTCGTTGAGGGTCCATATAGTTTAACAATTTTGTCTATATTCTCAGCTTCCACACTGTAGATGATGTAATCGCTTAGCCTTGAAACGTAGTGTCCGTTGAGTAGTATTTGAAACTTTGAACCGCTATGTTGAGCCTTCAGACGTTCGTAGTTCTCTTCTCTATCACAGCATACAACATGCCATCCAGCTTCTGAGAATTTTGTGGCATACAATAGTCCCATGTCACCAAGACCAATAATCCCTAGAGTCTTGGTTTCCTTCCATCTTTTAATGTCATCTTCGGTGCCCATCTGCAGCAACTTCTGGTTCTCTTTGTTGAATTGACTGCTCATAAATTCATAACTAATGTGTAGAAACCGATCTACAAGATGAATTAAAAAGATGACACAATTAACAGAAATGAAGAGAGCATTTTAAGCGACAAGCAAAGTAGATAGTATTCTGCGCACCTAAAATGAATCAAGTGTTGTCAAGAAGCTATAAATCTGTAGAGGGGGGGAAGAGGTCTGTAGTGAAATTCGAGATATATCTAGCAGAAACACAGATAACAATAGAAACTGGCCTAAAAAGCTTTTGAATAACTTCAACGAGATCAATTGGTCGTATTCTACCTAGGCAAGAATAACAATAGTGGCATATGTCTGTATCCATTTTTCAGTTCTCTTATCGAAAGCGATCGAGATTACGAGCAAATCCTTTCAAGATTGATCATCACATTGGAAGAAATTAGCATATTTCGAAAGCTGACACCGACATGGTATCAATAAAAGCTGAGCCTCTAACAATACCTACTTTTGCAAATTATGGCTCGATCATATCCCCCGATGAATCGATAAGCAACCTAGATGACTCTATGAAGACTGCCAACCAAGGAACCGCGATAAAATTGTTGGGGGTCAGTGAGATTGAGAAAAAATATCCCTTCACTGACACACCAAAGTGGAATCTGTTCAGGTGTTTCCCTCAGCCACACCTCAAGCGTTCTTTCTGCGAGGATCAGACTAAAGGATCCACTCTGATAGAACACTCTATCAAAGTGCTCGAAAAGCATCCTTCCAGCTCTCAAACCTTCTTACCAATGGGTCGCCCTAGTAACGAACTATCGTATCTAATAGTAGTTGCATTGGAAGACTCGAAGTCTGGAAAACCAGATGTATCTACACTGAAGGCATTTACTTGCAAAGGAAACCAGGCTGTCACTTACGGCGCAGGTATCTGGCATGCCCCGATGATTATTCTTGGACAGCAAGAGCATCTAGACTTTGGAGTGATCATTTACGAGTTCCTCGACAAACAGGCCCCAGAAAAGGATTGTCAGGAATGCCATTATGATGAGTCTGCCATTAAGGTTCAGTTGGTCTCAACTTAACGTATTGTCGCGAGCTCATCGGAAAAAACGAACTAAATTTATAGGCATTAGATGAATAGCGAAGTAGACTTGAATGCTCTTAAGATCTAGCAATCAGCTTAAAAACATTAGGGTTATGTCAGTTATATCAGACGTCGCAGTTGCAAGGCGTGCTGATGATGCAAGCGGATACTCTAGGACCAACGGTATCAAGAATCAGTCAATAACGAAACCATTATCATTAGATGATAGTTCAGGCGAGGTTTTAGTACGCAAAGCTACCGGCAAGTCAAAAGTGCGCAAGGGACAATCGGAGGAAGAATATCAAGGACAGTTGCACCAATATTTTGAAGTTGAGCAAGGTCCGAAGAGAACTGACATAGGATGGATGGACAAAGTTGATCCAATGGCGTTACTTAATGACCCAGAGAAAGATCTACAGATCAAAAACACCAGACAGAAACTGACGAGTTTTTGTCAAAGGCTTTATTATCAGAAGCGGTACGCCGAATGTGCAGCATTATGCGATGAGCTGTTGCCAAGGTACGAGCCCTTCAATAAAAAGAACAAGATAAAGAGAGAACTTGAAGAGTTGGAATATATGGCCCAACAATCAAAGAATATTTTACGTATAAATGAAGCCACCGAGAGTATAGATAAAATACGTATGTAAACTTGATTAAGGCAATTATGGGTAAATTCGTAACTCGATCCCGCTTATTGTGCGTTTCTTCAGCACTGTTTCGCGATCCACATCCTTAATAGAGTCCCCATCTCCATCATCGACTGACACTTCATCGAGCAGTTCTACACTTTTCGTCAGGACATCAACTTTCTTTCCCAAATGCTGCTCAAAGTGACATCCAAGCGACAAAGTCTTTTCAATGGCTTTGCCCATTCCAAGTACCACTACATAGGTACTTCCACTCTTGGGTAGATCTCTAAGAAATTTTTTAATTCTTTTCAAAGCACTAATGTACGGTGTGCTTGTCTTCACATAGATAGTGGTCTTGATTTGCTTCCTGGACAGGGTTTTAACAGTTGGAAGTTTCCTCAACAACTTAGACTCACCCATTGATCTCTTGAGGCCACTTACCTCGTGGAAGAGCCAATTGTTTTACTTGACAGTAGCTAGTCTATCAAGAAACTCATCGCAGCGCTCTCTCAACAACCGATGGCTCAAACAAAGTCATTGGTACAAAACAACTCGAAGACGATTATAAGGCTAATCAAATGCATCTTCACGATTTATATAGTGGAATATTGGTATAGAAGATCATCGATACTTTAGAGGCACAAGGCGACCCTTTGTTACTAAACTGACTCGCAACTTGCGCCTTTCAATCAAGGCCTTTAAGCCCCATTTTGAGGATACAACACTAGCCGAGATTATTCAAGCCCTTTGATCCCTGATGAAGAACAAAGGTGACAAGGAGAAGGCATATCGCTGTCATGCCAAGTTCATATACAATCATGGGCAGAAACCGACTCTAACCTTTGTCACACCAGGAAATGTGTCGAGCGTCCTCTATAGATTCTATCCATTGCTGATAATTTTCGATGGAGCTCTCAACAACATTATGTGGATCTGTGACGATATTTGTCAACCATTTATTCACCTAGTCATGATATATTTGGTCATCAATCTGCTTTCGTTACTTGACCTCGATAATGGTTCTTTGAACAAGCTCAGGATAGGGAGTATCTTCACATTGTGGCTAGGTATAATGAGCGGCCTATCGCTCTTTTATGCCTTCGCATATTACGTTCTAACTGTCTATCAAGACTTGAGAGACTCGGAGCCACCAACACTTGATGACATAGTTATAGCTCTGGAATCTGTGGTCGACAAGCTTGCCACCATGCGTTCAGAAGTGCTGGGACGTGCAGTAGATGTCAGTCGATGGAAGAACTTGACAAGACTCGCTATTTTATTTACACCAATCCATTACTTTTTGATGAGGCAGGTTACCATCAGAACCTACGTAATGTGGATGACATTTATTGCGCTACTTTATCATTCTACATGGTTCCAATGCACTATGAAGCTATGCTGGAGAGTACACGCGGTTCGTCAAGCGTATTATGCTATTACTTCCTTCTTTGACGATCAAAGAAAGAACTACAGACTATCAACTCTCATCGATGCTCAAACGGCCATATCTTTCTGTTCCAATGTCAAATATGTACCGCGTACAGACTCTTTGAAGATGTTAAGAGGGCACAGGCTTCAATTACAGTTGCAAAAGCTGTACCCTTGGACTGAGCCAATCATCGGTAAAAGCAAGAACCCACAATCACTCGATAATATTGCTGTTATCGATTTCACCATTCAAGAAAACCAACGGAAATGGAGAGATGAAGGTTGGACATCAAGAATGCTAAGTTATGAGAAGCCCCATTTTTGCATGAGAATAGGAGATCAAGTCGTAGCATGTAAGTCACCTTGGGAATTTCAAGAAGGGTTGCCTGCTGGTTGGGAATGGCTCGATGATTGTTGGAGGCCCATAGGGTGGGTTTATTCGGATTCCAATTGGGTCGTCACGGGAGAAAGGGATTCACTGGAAAGTTTTACAAGAACCAAGACTTGGAAGCGTAGAATATTTAAAGACCAAAGTTCGTAGAATTTAAAGTTGATAGGTTGCTACTAGCATTTTCACTCTTTGACTAAAGTTCGTTGATATTTGGCAAGCTCGCCGAAACTTCGGCAATTTAACCGAAGACAGCATAAATGAATTAAGCTCGCTTTCAGTACTTCAACAACTGTTTTGATTCATTTCTATACTCTCATATTTTCTAGATGCACAAATACAAGCCTAGTGGACAGTACATCCTTACTTTATACCGGAGATCTCGTCATCTCAGTTCGTCTCCAGGCTGCAAGATGACATTTGAAGGCAATACGGAGGGATTGCGTGGATCTCCTGAAGAAAGAATGAGCACAGTATTTGGTGGGAGGCTAAAAGGGGAAGCTCCGACTTCAACAAGTAGGATGCTGGCAGGTGGAGCCAAGACAATTGCGGGCGTACAAGTTCCAGCTAAGCCTATAGAGCCAGACAATTGCTGTATGTCAGGCTGTGTGAATTGTGTGTGGGAGTTATTCAATGAAGATATTAGGAACTGGAAGAGCAAGAGGAAACTTGCTGCCAGTCGAATTAAGGACACTAATGCGAAATGGCCATCTGATTGGAACCCTCCATTTGCATTGCTTCACTTGAAGAACGTTCCTGAATCGTTGAAGACTGAGAAGATTAAGTTTGATAAACATGCTAAAGAAAAGAAGGGTCAGTCCGTGGCTAGTCTCTTTCCGACAAGAAGTAAACCACTACCTAAAAGTGTTGTCGAGGCTAAGAAAAGGAATGCTGCGCATCACCCCAAGCAGGCAGAGACGGCTAGGAAGGAATTAGAAGAACTAGATGCCGAAGAAGATCAAGAAGCATGGAAGGATATTCCAGTCTACATCAGGGCATTTGCTGAGTTTGAGCGCAAGAAGAAGCTAATGAAAGAGGAAAGAGCGGCTACCGCATAGGCTCCACAGGTACTCACATAATAACATTCATAAACTAGGCATATTATAAACACATAAGGATTTTGATCTGATATTTTATCATCATTATATATAATAATCATCTATAACATAGAATTTAAATGGTGCTTTTTTTTGTATGAAGTTTAATCCAATTCGACATCACCTTCAGCATCCTTTTTAGATTCAGCCTGGGCCTTTCTTTGAGCGGCAAGCTTCTCTGATAGTTCAGCCATCTTGGAAGCTTCGCTCTTAGCTCTTACAGCTTGCTTCTTCTCTTCCTCCTTGGCCAAATATCTACCTCTGATCATGTTACCCAAGGAAGCAAGTTCTTCGTACTTGGCAATATATTTACCTTTGGTGGAGTCGTAGCCTTCATCGTATAGCCAGTCTTCAGCCTTAGCCAACATGCCGGTCAACTTCTTCTTTTCAGCGTCAGAAGCAAAGTCAGAGTATTCTTCATCAAGCTTACCACGTAGAGTGTAGATGTATTCTTCCAAAGCGTTCTTACGATCTTCGGTCTCAGCGACCAATTTATCTTGAGCACGCATTTCGTTTTCTTGCTCTATGTAATTGTTCAATTGCTTAGCAGACAATGCGTAAGTGTGAGCAGTGATAGTCAAAGTATCCTTCTTGACGGTCTTGGTGACTTCCTTGTATTCTGGTTCAGCGTCTTGTGGAGCATCTTCTGGTAGGGGAACTTCCTCCTTGACGACGATGTCTTCCAAAGTGTAAGCCTCTTCGATGATGTGCAAACCAGATGGGTCACATCTCAACTTTAACTTGACAGGCACAGAAGTTTCACCCTCTGGAACTTGAACACCAGTGATTTCCCACTTGGCAATTTCAACAGGAGTGCTTTCTGGCAGCTCTTCCTTGTTGGTGTACTTAGCCTCCATGGTGAAGTCACCAGTACGGTGCAGAGTGATCAATTTGGTAGATGGGAAAGAAGAACCAGCTGGGAAGACTTCCAAATGGTTTTCATCTTCGACTTGTTGGTCCCAGTAGTAAGAGACAGAGTATAGATGAACGTCTTCGAATTTGAAAGGTCTAACTCTCAAAGTTGGAGAGTGGATAGCACAGATGAAAGCAGCACCCTTAGCGATGGTCTCGTCTTGGTTCATAGTGGTAGACAAAGGCTTGCCGAATGCCTCAGAGATAGAGTTCTTCAAACTTGGGATACGGGTAGTACCACCGATAATTTCAACGAAATCGACATCTTCGGTGGTCAACTTGGCCTGAGCCAAAGCTTTGGTGATTGGCTCAGTGACACGTTTCAACAAAGGAGCAACCAATTCTTCCAATTCGTCACGAGTCAATTGGGAAGAGCAGTCAATATCATTCATAACAGACTCAACAGAGAATGGAGCGGCAGAGTTTGCAGACAAGACTTTCTTTAATCTCTCAGCAGCAGTCAAGACCCTGTTGTAAGCCTTGGCATTCTCTCTAATGTCGATCTTGTACTTGGTCTTGAACTCATCGGCAAAGTGTTCAGTGATAGCACGATCAAAGTTTCTACCACCAAAGTGCTTGTCGTAAGCGGTAGCCAAGACCTTTGCTTCACCCTTCTTGAAAGCAATGATAGAACAAGTGTAAGTGGAGTGACCAATGTCGACGAAAGCAACATGTCTTGGCTTCTCTTCACTTTCTGGTAAGTCAGTCTTGAAGACACCGTAAGAAACAGCAGCAGCAGTGACGTCGTTGACAACTCTGACAGGGTTCAAACCAGCGATTCTAGCAGCATCAGCAATGTTGTAACGTTGCTCTTCAGTGTACCAGCATGGAACAGCCAAACACACATCGGTAACAACGGCTTTGGTCTCATCGATAACAGTGTTCTTAACCTTGTCGATGAACATACCAGCCAATTGGGTACCGGAGAAAACCTTAGTCTCACCACCCAATTTCACTTGAGCACCAACTTTACCGTCATCCAACTTAACCAACTTGATGGTGAAGTACTTGGACTCCTCGTTGAATTCTGCATCAGAGTAACCTAGACCAACAATTCTCTTCAAATTGTCCACAGTGTTTTTCACATTAGAAGCTTGCTTAGTCTTACCAGCTTCACCCAAAAATCTGTTCTTTTGACCGAAACCAACCAAAGATGGTGTAGAACGGTTAGAAACTTCATTGACCACAATATCAATACCTCTGTTTCTGGCAACAGCCAACACAGAGTTGTTGTTACCTAAATCTAAACCAAATGGAGTACTCATAGTAGATTTATACTTTTCTTCTCTGAAAATTCCACAACTCTACTAAAAGGAGTACAATATTTGAATCAGATTGTACAGTCGCAAACTTAAATACGATCCCAACCATCAGCATCCGATCCCACTACTGTCAGGATCCCAGTATCGAGGATTGTCCAGCAGCTGCCCGAGGCTATTCGCCGCTCATCGCTGAAAAAAATTTTCCGTCGTCAAGAACCCAGAATTTTCTGGAAGTACCACGGTGTTCAGTAACGGGTAACGTCAAGATCGAGAGTAATATCGAATGTAGCTCCTGTTAGCTCGTTTGGAGGATCATCATCAGGGTCTGCCAGCCTGGAGACGAGACTAATTGTAGTAGCGCTTGTTCTGCCTGGTCCGATTGTTCTGCGGAGGCCGTCTGGGCGAGTAATTGCCATTCTTGTTGGGATAAAATTTCAAGTGAGTGGACGTAAATGAGTAGTTGGAAGTTAGAAATCTTGTCACGTAAGGCGTTGTAATCACCACTGTTTGCTACGTTAAAGAGGTACTTTTTTAGCTCATAATAATCTTGGGATCTTCCCATAGCTTGTCGGTTGGCCCAGGGGAACCCAGCTGTGGTATGGAAGATGGGTGGTGTCTCGGAGTTGTCCTTAGGGAAACCATGGGTGAGTGAGAGTAGAAGATAGTCGACTGGGAATGCTGGTTTGGCGTTTTCCTTGACTGTGAGTCCGTATTCATTCTTCTTGGTGTAAAAAATTTCTGGAACGTACCTCTCTGTGGTAGTATCGTTGATATAGGCCATGGAAGGGTGGGTACATCCACTAATCATGTCGGCTTCGACTAGTGCTTCGGCGCTCGTCGAAACCTGGTATGACGAGATATCGATCTCTGTCTCTAAGTTCCCCGAGATCACGCAAGTCACGAATTTCGACGAGAATACGCCTTGTTCACTGAATTTGCATACGTTTTGGTGTCTTGATTGGTGCTTAGCCGCCATAATGATTTCTAACGATGATAGGAAGAAAGAATCCTTGTGTCTCTTGCACAACACGGATCCATCACCAAAACCGGCATCCGTGAGATCAGTAAAGATGAGCCCTAATCTTTGTAATCCCATTTGCTGAGCCAAGTTATCAACATGATCCATCTCTTTCTCTACTTGTTCCATATCCATAGTCAGCCCATCCTGTTCGTCGTGTTGTGGTGGCTCGTAAATCGCTTCAACGACAGCTTTAGTTCCCAGAGGGGTAGCATCATACGTCTGGTAACTCCCGTACATGTAACCAAACCTCTGGGTACCTGTGTCTCTCCAAGCCTCTATAAACTCGTTAATCAAATCACTTTTCTGGAAAACCACATGGTCTACCATTCTGAATTCCTGTTGTTGTAATGTGATAGCCGAAGGTTGACACTTGGAACAGATACCACGAGGCCATGGTTCATGGCCATTGTGACATTTCTTGTCGATCTTAAAATTTGGTTGAGATAAGGGAGCAATGTAAGAACTACCATTGGCCTTATTTGTATGCTCATTCAGTTGCTTCAAATATGAATGAAAAGAGATATGCTTGATATTATGTTCATTATGGTATTCCTTGTCCCAAGGTGGTAATGGTGAGCAGTATTCACACATTGCGCGATCTCCATGTTTGCATAGGCTAGATCTCTTTCGAGGGATCAAACCTTCTTGTTTCTCTAATTCTTCATCAACTGGTAATTCCTTTACTTGAAGTGGCCCTGAAACACTAATGGGAGCTACTCTCACTGACTGTGAACTAGCAATTGCCTCTTGCGTCTTCTCAGTGGCGTTGCCACCACCTTGTTTCTCCTGGTACTCAATAAACACAATGTCTCCATGTTTCAAACCTAAGTCAGCAACAGTACGACTAGCAATACCTGCGAGGAGCTCATTGGCCTGGCCTTGCTTGTCTCCAACGGTAATTGTACTAATATCAGCGTTCGGGCTCAAACTTTTACTAACCTTATCAATTAAACTGCCAAAAGCATCACTTTCTTGGCAGGAAACTCTTTGCATGCCATCCTTAGATCTGAATCTCACAATCATCATAGCAGGATATACCTTTGAAAGCTTGAAATGTGAGCTTTCCTTTGGTAAACTTGCCTTACCTTTTATATAGTATAAGCGAGAATCGCGCCTAAGGACAAGTCAACCACTTCAACAAACCACACTTTAAAAGCGCCTCGACAAACCATAAGAGATATCTCGAACACTTTAGAATGTCATTCAACGACTCCAGTAGTGGTAATAGCACTTTCTTCGAGGCGGAAGAACATGTTGAGACCAAGATAGTGTCCGTTTATACACCAATCATCTATGGAGCTCTGTTGATCATATACCTAATGATCTTTGCATCTCAGTATAGAAAGAGACGGATCAAGAAAATGGCTGAATTGCCTTCGATTTTTGATGAGAATGAGGCCAGGAAGTTGTACTTCGAAGTCAAACAGATGAGTGAAGAACAGACCGTGCATGAGAAAGTCATCAAGGCTTTGCTACTCAATAGAGGTGCTGAAGCAATTAGAAGATCTTTCAAATTGAAGGAGTTAGAACCTCAGATCAATATGTTGTACAAGAGTGGCTCTATTGGTGAGGATTACTGGCAACGTTACCAAAATGAAGTAAAATTGGCTGAGGTTGAATTCAAAGAGACTATGATGGAAGCAGAAAATCTACAACAAGGATGGGCTCAGCTATTTGTTGCCCTTTGTAAAGAGATTTGCTTTAACCAGGCTCTTACCAGGCGTTACAATTCCATCTTTAAGCGTAAAGAAGTTTGCATCAAAGAATGGCAATTGAAGATTGATGGTAATGGTAGATTGATTCAGTAGATATGCATACTTATCGTCAAGTCGTAATGTACATACATGATATAGCTCATGATATAGCTCATGAAAAAGCAAGATAGATTACTCGGCTCTATTCTTTCTGCCCTTTTTCTTACTGACAACTTGGAATTCCCAATCATCTTCGGTCCCTTCCGGTAGGGCCAGGGCTTCACTCCAAGTCAAGGGATCCTTAACTAGCCTCTCACATTCAACGCGTCTCTTGATGAACTCAGTGGCGAATCTTCTACCATCCATGGTGCTACTGTTCGAGTAAATCGTATCTGCGATGATCTCCTTTGCCTCAGAGCCGGCGGGCAAACTCAATAGGACTTCCAGGACACTGTTGACCTCCACACCTTTATTCAACTTCATCTGCGATCTACACCATCTCAGGAAATCTTGGCGGTGAGATATTCTACTGCCTGCTGTTGCGGCTGGTGCAGTACTCTTGGTCTTGGCATTGGGGTTAGTAGTAAATGAACCAATCTGTTTATGCGATGTACCTCCAACAACCCGTAGTTTATCGGGGCTGATGTAGGATTTGGGTTGATTGACCACTCTAGGTTGAACGTTGCTAGTGGCGTTGGAGGCTTTTGTGGTGATAGTGGTCCATTCTTTCCCATCATCTCTAGTATGCGTAGTGGTGGTCGTAGTGGAAGCTGCACGTAATGCCTTCTCCCGTTGAGCTTTTTCCCAAAGTTTTGTTTGCTCCTCAATGAATGATGGGTTGTTAAAATCTTTCAAAGCATCGGCAGCCAACGTTTCAGAAGGCTTGCTCTTTTTGTTTATGTCCTTGTTAGATGCTCCCTTCTTTGGTTGGGGTGGCTGGATCTCTACGGACACAGGTGGTGGTGCAGGCTTACTAGCCCAAGTAAGCACAGACTTTAGATCCTTTTGAGTTTTTTCCTCCTTTAAAATCTGCTTTTGCAACTGTGAAGCAACCACACGTTCCGCACGTTCGCGTTCCTGATCTCTCTTAGCCTGTTCCAAATCTTCCCTCTTGTGTAACTCTGCGATCGAAATCCTGGGACTTTCGACGTTTTGGGTTTTGTTTGCCCATGGAGCCACAGGTGCCTTTGGGGCAGTACTCTCGATAGTGATCTCAGATTGAACCAGATCTTTTTTTCTAGAACCGCTTGGTTCTGCTGCAGTTTTACTCTCCTGTTCTTGCTGCTTTGATGCCTGCTTTTGTTGTTTTTTCAACTTGCGCGATTCCTCTTTCTTCCTACGCTCTTCTTCTTGCGCTTCTTGTTCTTTCAACAGCTTCTTGGCCATTTCTTCCGCCTTCTGTTGGCGCTTAGTTTCAACGCTTCTTGTCCTGTCAAGTTCTGGATTTGTTGTTTCCTGAACAGCAACAGGAATCACTTCAGATTTCTCCTCTTTAACTTCAGAGACAGCAGAGTTGGCATCAGCGCCTAAATCCACTTTTTCAATCCTCTTCTTGCTCACTGGCACTTGGACAACAACCTCACGATAAAATCCACCATCAGGGTCCTTCAATTGCAAAATCTCATCATGAGTGAAATCTCCACTCTCCGTTTTGGCCACCGGTTCATGTTGCTGCTGCTTCAACAGAGACGAATCAATGGGTGCTGCAACAGTTCCTGCTGCCAACAAACGATCAAAAGCACCAAAAGGATCCTGGAAATCACTAACTTTCGCAATAAGATCCCCAAGCGTAATGAACTTATCATTAATCCCAAAAGGCTCCACAGTGGTCCCAATTCTACAAATCTGCAAAGTATGCTGGAAATATCCCGAGGCATACCACTGAGACATTGCCAACGACCCGAATGGGCCTTGAACCGCACCTTGCGTGTCAATATATCTCCACTGTGACTCCAACGGAGGCATTCCTATGGAAACGCCCATCTGTGGACCCAAAAGGTTGGTATGACTGCCATTCATTGAAGGAGTGCCCAACTGTGAAGGATAGGGCGAAGAACGCCCTGATTCGTCTCCCCAACCATTAATAAGCGAGGAAGCATGACCGGCGTGCAACGAAGGGTACTGTTGAGCTGCCACGAATGGTGAAGAAGAGCTTTGCGCCCCCAAAAGTGAGGGATCCACCCCAGAAGACCCGCGGATCCCCATATTCTGGAATTGATAAGCCACACTGTTCAACGGGCTCTGGTAGGGCGATTGGTAGTTCATTCTTGAGTTCTACAGCTACGACAAACACCTTTCAGAGCCTTGAATTGATCAAAAGAGTGTTTTGTAGTGTTCAATTGAAGCTCAATAGCTTGAAGGTTTAAAAATTTTTCAATTCAGGTAGTCAAAGACGATTAATCGAGGTTTATCCTAAAAGGGAAGGGGGCTTCCAGAATGAATCGATTCAATTTTTAACATGAAAAGTTGTAAGATATTTCAATGCGACTAGTACAGTTTGAGGTATCCTGGATGGTTAGCCGTCTTTGCACCTCTGTTGGCTGAGAACTCAGCTGCTTCCCGATCTCAATCGAGCTCCTGGTTGAGTTTTGATGGGAGAGTTACAAAATGGTATGTTGAATTATTAAATTATCTGAGACTTGCTATAACTAATTCAAAGCATACGCAGTGAAATCATGAAAGAATCAGACTGTTTGCACAACTTCGCCTTTTCTTGAACTGAGGAAACAGTTGCCAAACACACAAACGGACTCTAGGTATTGAGCTGCCCGTCAAACGAAAAGGCATTGCTTTATCATCTTGCTTTCGGCTAACCACTATTCGGAACTTTTCCTTACACTAATAGTAATTTGGCTATTAGTACAGCAATATAATCTAGAGCGATTGATTAGAATATTGTAGTAGAGTGAAGCCGTGTCAATTATAACTTGATTTCTGTTCATCGGTACTTAAGCGACATATATGATTAAGTAAATATATGTTCGGTTTGGTAGCGCCGCTTATATACCAACTTGACGCTCGATCCGCGTATGAACGTCATCCCCAACATTCAACCCACTTTGCAAAGCTTGACCAGGGTACACATCTTCCCAATCTATACTAGCATCCTTGTTCATCAGAATATCCCTGTGCAACGACGACTGGTTCAATGGGTTGAAATCCGTTCTTTCAACAATTTCAAGTTCCATTACACGTTTCATAGGTTCGGCGACACCAAATAATTGACGGTATTGTTCCAATTGACGATTGCGTTGTGTCTTATCCCAGTATTGTAAACGGGCTTCCAATGGGTGTCTATCGTTCAATTGTGAAGAGATGGGCACGGCACCACCTTCTTGTTGGCGCAAAGTATCAGGGAGAGTCCGGAGAACATTTGAAACACTCTCAGACGCCTGATCCGTCGATACGGTACTCTTGAAGTTTGATTCAGGCACCACGTTCATCTTTTACAGCCTTGTTATACTTGTAATGAGTTATCATTAAAGAGAGCCTTCAAGTTTGCCACCTTTAAACTGAAGTAATAAGCTTCAGGTTTCACGTGACTTTCTTCAGTACGCCATAAACACCGGCATTTGGGCCAAAGATGTTCCAATTCAAGCTTCAACTGTCTGAAGATGATGATAGTAATGGTGTGGCGACTTGTGCCAAGTTTTCTCCCGATGGAAGCCGTGTAGCAGTTGTGAAAGGAACGGTCGTGCTAATCTGGGAACTAGAAGGGGATGGAACGCCATTGATTATTACCACGTCGCATATAAGGCCTATATCAGATGTTTGCTGGTCTCCAGATGGCCAATGTGTCGCTACGGCTTCGGATGACTTTTCCATTGAGACTACACACTTGGAATACGGCTCTTTGCACAGATTTATGGGCCATACGGCGCCCGTTGTGTCACTGTGCTTCAATGACAAGGGAAATCTGCTGTTTTCATCATCGATGGATGAGAGCATCAAGATCTGGGATGTTTTGAATGGGTCTGTGATGAGAACAGTAGCAGCGCACTCAGAATCGGTCGTCTCAATCGATATACCGGCAGATGATTCCACCATTGTATGCTCTGGATCATATGATGGGCTGATCAGGGTGTTTGATACGGCATCAGGACATTGCTTAAAGACATTGACTTACGACAAGGACTGGAAGAGCGAAAACGGTGTAGTGCCCATAACACAAGTCAAGTGCTCACGGAATGGCAGATACTTAGTAGTCAAATCACTCGATGGTATTGTCAAACTTTGGGATTGTATACGAGGCTACGTGGTGCGTACCTTCAAAGTTGAATCAGATGAAGTGCGAAATTTACAAAGGTCTTGCGGCATGGACTTGCTGTACCCTGAATCAGGGTTGCCTCCAGTAGTGGTGAGTGGTTACGAACTGGGTCAAATCTATTGTTGGGATTCGGCAGATAAGAGACTAGTACAATTGCTAGAAGGCGAACGACATCGAGGTAGCCCGATCATGAGCATTCACTGTCACGGGAATCTGATGTGTTCACTCTCACTGGATGGAGAATGTAACTTGTGGGAGTGGAAGCAGTCAGCTTAAAATAAATTTTTGTGTATAACATTTTAGCTAATTGTCTTGAATAATTGAATTTGAATGAGATATTCGCTAGGCGAGATACTAAACAAAGAACAAGTAAGACGTTCGTGATATGCGGTTCATACATACTTGGAGAACACTTTCAAAAGAATTGCCCTCAGCAACTTCGACTATAGTCAAGTTTAAGCTGCAGAAGGATGCTGTAAGTATTGATAATTTAGCTAACCTGGAGAAAGGTGCAGCTGTGACAGTCAATGGCTGGATCGACAAGAAACCCAACAACGTTGGTAAGAAGTTGGCTTTCTGTACTTTAAGAGATGCCAGTGGTAAGAAAATACAGCTAGTTGACTCTAAATCGCTGTTGAAGGGTGCCAATGTTGAAGATGTAGTTCAAATTCAGGGATCAGTTGCACCCAAAAGATCGAAAGATGCCACTGCTGAAGAATCCTTTGAAATCAAACTAGAATCTATCGTCACACTTAATCCAGCCAACAAGAAACCTTCAGAGTTACAGCATTTTAAGACAGAGGGGACGTATCCCCCGGAATACAGGTTCCTGCAGCTCAGATTACCAGAATATCAGGATAAGTTGAAGAAAAGATTCGAGATTACGAAGACTGTTAGGCAATTGTTGGATAAACAGGCATTTACCGAAATAGAGACTCCAATTCTTTTCAAATCGACCCCAGAGGGTGCTAGAGAGTTTCTAGTGCCAACGAGGAAGGCCGCTGATGATTCAAAAAAACCAACATTTTACGCTTTGCCTCAAAGTCCGCAGCAGTACAAGCAGCTGTTGATGGCTAGTGGAGTCAGTCGCTATTTCCAAGTGGCTCGCTGCTTCAGAGATGAGGACTTGAGAGCAGATAGACAACCAGAATTCACGCAGATTGATATCGAGATGGCTTTTGCTGACGGATCTGACGTCATGAAAGTGGTAGAGGATACTGTCATTTCGACCTGGAACGAGCACGCTCCAAGCTGTGAACTGCTAACGTTAGATAGAAGTGGAAAATTAGTACCGGTACAAGGACAGCCAGTGTACCAGATGTCTTATCAGCAAGCAATGACCCAATACGGTATTGATAAGCCTGACCTTAGAGCACCAGATCTAAAGATCATGGATTTATCCGAGTTCAAAGCTTTTGGCCATACAAACAAAGATTTTCCTGTTTTCGAGGTTATGGTCCTCCGAAATGCGTTTAATCCTGAAGAAGGGTCCAACAATTGGTCGTTCTTAACAAACATTGACGATTATAACTCCAGGGTACCTATTGTGGTGCCAATAGAAACTGAACAAGATGAATCTTCTTGGTTCGAAAAGTTTTTGTCTATTGCTACATTTGAGAATCCAAAGCTGGTAACAAGGTTCTTGAATTTGAAGAAAGGCGACATTATTTGTGGCTCCACAAGACAGCATGCTCGTCACTTATTTGAAAATCCCACTCCCATGGGAAGGCTACGCCAACTTGTACTGCAAAACACCAAAGGTAAAGATCTATATCAGCAGACGACAAAAAATGTTGTCTCATGGGTCATCGATTTTCCATTGTTCTCACCTGTTGAGACTATGGCTGAAAAGAATGCTCACTATCCAATTTATGAGCCAGGGGCGGTCACAGCGACTCATCATCCCTTCACAATGGTACGCCTTGCAGATTATGAAAAGTTAAAAACTAATCCTTTACAATGTCTAGGGCAACATTATGATTTAGTCATTGATGGTGTTGAATTGGGAGGCGGTTCGACGAGAATACATGACCCAGAATTACAAGAATACATCTTTGAACAAGTACTCAATATCACTAACGCAGAAGTTTTGTTTGGACATTTACTTAAAGCTTTCCAAATGGGCACACCTCCACATGCAGGTTTTGCCATTGGATTCGACAGAATGTGTGCCATGCTATGTGGTACCCAAAGTATCCGTGATGTTATTGCATTCCCAAAGAGCATAACGGGTTCAGATCTTGTGGTCGGGAGCCCCACTACTGTTCCAGAGAAGACATTGAACAATTACAACGTTGCTTACGCTAAGACAAAATAGCTTCCGTTACTCAGTGTGCTCTGAGTCATTAACCAAAATTCATGATCACTTTTGGTGAAGCTTACAGAGTATAGACGCTACACTCACTGTAAATATTTCTACACTATTTTATGAGCAAACTACAAATAATCAACTTTAAGCAGTCGTAAAGATCTTTGGATCAAATTCGCCGAATAAGCTTAGTAAATTGGCGATGATTTGACAAAAAGCCTTAACTCGGAATGCATCAGACACGCAGACAAGGCAATTTTGAAAAACCGATCGCCGGTATGCTACCAAGATTTCTATCTTTGCCACAGCTAGCTGCTAGATATGGTTCACGTTACTCTTCTCATGCTGCTGGATCTTATAAATCGAATACAATCCATGATATGCACAATGCATACCTGAAGGGCGTTCCATTGACCATGTGTACTGCCCACGATTACATTACAGCCAACTGGGTTCATGAAGCGAGTTGTGACATGCTTTTGGTGGGTGATTCCTTGTCGATGACGTCGCTCGGTTACGACTCTACCACTGATTTACCCTTCGATGAGTTCAAATACCATGTACGATCTGTCTGTCGGGCTCACGGCCCTTCCATGGTCGTAGTAGATATGCCTTTTGGCAGTTTTGAAGCCAGTACCGAACAGGGTCTATCGAATGCTATTGAAGTGATGAAGCTGAGCAGCAAAGTGACCTCTTTGAAACTGGAGGTGGGTCTACACACTAGGGACAGTTATACAATCAACCTCATAAAAGAGATCTGCTCTAGAGGTATTCCAGTTATGGGACATATAGGTCTCACCCCTCAAAAGGCTCATTCCTTGGGTGGGTTCAAAGTACAAGGCAACAAGACATTGAATGGGATGGTAGAACTACAAGAGACTGCTCTTTTGTTACAGGAAGCAGGCTGTTGGTCTTTGCTGATTGAGTGCGTCCCGCATAAACTTGCTCAACATTTGACCTCTCGACTTTCGATTCCGACTATTGGAATTGGTGCTGGAAATGGGACCAGCGGACAAGTGCTTGTGGTAAGCGATCTTTTAGGAATGAAGCAAGGAAGTGTCCCAAAATTTGTGAAGCAGTACTCTCATTTATGCACAAGTGCTGTGGAAGGCATCAGATCATACAATTCAGATGTACAAGAGGGAAGGTTTCCTGATAAGGACATTCATACCTTTAAGATCAAGGACGATCTGTGGAAGAGCTTTATAGAGAAGTCCAAACAACTTTGAGGAATTTGGTATAGGATATACAGTCAAGTAAACTTTTCAGTTCTGCCCAATTCCGGGCAGTAACATCTACCTCTTATAGCCTTCCATTCGGCAAGAGTTTCAAGCCTCTCCTTTGGCTCTCTGAAATACTCATTACTCAAGACGAAAGTACCCCAGTGTACTCCCAAGGCATTTTTAGCCTCCAAATCATTCATCACCTTGATAAGCTCTCTGGGATTTATGTGACGAGGTCTCTGATGCCACTCGGGACAATACTGGCCGCAAGGCAAGAGTGCTAGCCTGCAACCCGGTCCGTAACGGTCCTTAATCCTTGTGTAGAGGTCTTTCACATAGCCTGTATCGCCTGCATGGAACAAAACTGGCTTGCCTTGATGGCTTAGGAGAAAAGAACACCATAGTGAACGATTTGTGTCAATAAGAGATCTACCGGACCAGTGCATTGCCGGCGTACTAGATATATGAAATTTTTGACCGTTCTTGTGCAATTCGCAGGTCTCCCACCAGGATAGTTCTATAACGTTCTTTACGTTATGTTCATCCATAAAATATTTCATTCCTTTTGGAACAATCCACAGCGGATGGCCATCCTTCCAATATTCCATACTCTTTAAATCCAAGTGATCTGGATGGTTGTGGGAAACTAATATGACATCAGGTGTTGGAACCTGTTCTATCTCACAGGGCAAATCTGTTATTCTTTTGGGCCCTAGTGTCTCATGTAATAGAAAGTCGCTGAACAATGGATCAGTCAGTATCTTCAGCTCGTCGTAAACAATATAATTGCACGATTGTCCTAGCCAAGTGTTGTAGAGGGCCGCTTTTTCAGGCTTTTGGTCCGCAATCGACACAACTTCAGGCGAATTTGGAGCCAAAATCTTGTGATCCAACGGTTTAGAGTTATCTTTGAACTTTGTGATGTCGTGATCAAGGTCCCACCGCGGAGTATGAATTGGCATCAGTAAATCCATTTGCTTCTTGTCAATTGGTATGCCGCCTCTATTCCTTTGGAATAATTCGACAAACCGATTGCAAAAGAATTCGTAAACGGTCTGTATTCTGTACTCATCAAACGGGTTCTCATATCTCCCTAGCACTTGCAAAGGGAGATATTTGACCAGTGTTCCCTGGTAATTCTCCGCTAGTCGTTCCACATCCCATGATTTCTTTAGACGAACTTCAATCTCTTTGGAAGCACAACAACTCACATATATGGCGTAGCCAGTATATGGAATAAGCACAGTTAATAGTGCACCTAGAACGTAATGTCTTGATGGTTCGGATTTGAGAGGTTTCTCGTTCTTTCGAAAACCATTGAATCCCCGACTGGGTTTAACCGGTACTCGTCGGAACAGTAGAGCTCTTCTAGCCAGATGGCGACTATTTTGACCGAATAGAGGGGTCTTGATCATATGAGGATGCACGGTAGAACTAGGCAACTTATAAGCAGCGAAAGCATATATATTTCTTGATGCAATCCAGCCTTCGTTAACTAGTGGGATGGTGAATGATAAGATTCAACAATGGGCCAAGTTAGCTGCAAACGGGTGGTTCCAACAATAAACGAGCTATACAAGAGCTTCGATAGGCTAATTAATATTAATGCTAAAACCCTCCGGGTAAACGAAGCACTCGAGTACTATAAGAAATTAACTACTCAAGAAGCGTTCAGGGCTGTCTTTACAGCATTCTAGCTCTCTCGAGGGCTCAATTGGCTGTTCACTGACTCATACTTGCTGTCTTTGTTGTCTTATAGCGTAAAGTGCCAAGATCGTCTTCGCTGAGAGGAGCGACAAACTAACTGCTCATCACAGGTAATCGGGCAATTGAACTTCCTTAATAGACCGCTTGTAATCTAGAGCTCTGTGAGCTAGCATGACACTTGATAGAAGAATTAATAGTACGAGCCTCCTTTATGCTAAGAAAACCAACTGCACTTTGGGAGTTCATAAAGAATACTTGTGGTTATTATAGTAACTGTAGATGAGCTTCAAGTTCAATAAAACGTTGATCTTTAAATGTTTCTTGAAGGCTCTTTATTCGAGTAATTTATGACTTTTCCAAGCGATGAGCTTACACATTAATTTGAAATATATTTCATATGAGCATTGAATAAGAGAATAAGAAGGAACTGATATCCCTCAACGCTAGGATATGTCATTCAGGAAAAGAGGTGAGGTTATCAATGGAGCCAACTCTGGGGTTAGAGCGGTCCCAGGAAGAACGCCTGTTGCTAGGCCCACGATCCCAACTGGAAGAACTCCTACAGTGATTGGAGGAAGAAACCCTGTTGTGCACAGTCCAAGTACCCTCGCTGACCGTTTGGACAGAGTATCAATCCGTAATGAAGGCAAGAAAACAGACGAAAGAGAATCACTTGACGCCAATCACCCGGGAGTTAAACCATCTCCTGCTACTTCTCATCAAACGACTTCAACTGGTTCATTCCATTTGGACAAAGTTCTAGGTCATAGTGGATTGCCCTTGGGAAACTCTTTGCTCGTTGAAGAACAAGGTACTACTGATTTTGGTTCAATCCTCTGCAAGCTGTTTTCTTCACAAGGAATTGTGCATAACCGAATAGAAAATTCTGTCACCTCAGGTAATACTCATCTGATTGTCCTGAGTATTAATCAAGGGTTTGCTAAAGAGCTGCCAGGTGTTTATAAGGGCTCTCGCAAAGATATCAGGAAATCGAAGATAGCAGAAGAAGAGGCAAAAGTTACAGTGCAAAATTTGACCGGGAAGACTAATGCAGCGAGGAGCAATGACTTGAAGATTGCTTGGAGATATGGGCTCGGTAATGAAAGTAGCGATAAAGAGGGATTGGGCAAGCCAAATCTCAACGATGAAAACAACTATAGCCATCAGTTCGATATCACTACACGTTTAATGCCTGCACCCTCAGCTTCAGAGATTACATTCATATCGCCTTTGCAACCGGTTCAGGTGGTCTTGAACCAAGTGGAACAGGCTATAAAGAAGCAGAGCGGCAAAATAATTCGAATTGTGGTGCCCTCCCTCCTGCACCCTGCAATGTACCCACCAAGCATGTTCAATTTGGCCAAAATAATGCCCATACTACATGGAGCAAGGTCCATTGTCAAAAACTATGGAAGCAGATGCATCTTGTTTGCTTCTGTGTCATCAGATTTGTTGGATGAGCTGTTGCTAACTCAGATTGAGAATACATTTGATTCGGTCATAAACCTGGAACCATTCGATCAAGAGATGACACAACTCTTGGAGAGAGCATACAAATCACAACCAAACAAGATTCAGCACGGACTACTGCATATTATGAAACTGCCAATTTTTAGTGAGCGAGGAGAAATGCATGTCCTCAAATCTAGCTACGCTTTCAAGAACGGTAAACGTAAGTTCGAAATTGAAGAATGGGGAATTCCAGTCGATGATATCGAGGATACTGAGAAGGATACTCCAACGCATGAGCACGCTGGGGTTGAACACAAGACTGATAATACAAAAGTTTCTGTGGAATTTTAACGGTTTGGAATCCTGTGAACTTTGACATCTCTTAGCTAATAAGAGCACGAGATATGTGTGGCATGAGCGCAAAGGCAACTTAACTATCAACTTCAGAAGGTTTTCACCATGGACTTCGACTTTAAACAGAAATGATCCAACTAAACGAACCTTCTAGCAATCTGATATACACACCAGGACAACTATATAATGAATTATAGTACTCTGTTTAAGAGACTGGAAATTTGCCCAGTAATCTGTGATACCTTCTAAATACTCAAAAGTCCAAACTCTAGATAATCTGGCTGACTATTGATCGATCCATGGACGCTTCATGGTCGTCTTCATGTTCACGTGTGTGTTAAGGCAACTCTTATAATTAAAGGTTAGTTCATAGACTTTTATCGCTCTCTAAAAAGTGTTGATCATCTCGCAATCATCGAAAACCGCCACGCATTTTAGCGTTCTAGGACCATAATGAAGGTTCTACGATTCAATCAGGACTCTACCTGTTGTGTGGTGAGTGCTGCTCCTCACCTGGTGAGCATATACAACTGCGACCCCTTTGGGAAATGCTTTGAGTTGGATAATAGAAGTACTAGTAATGGTCGAGAAGGTTCACCTCAATACACAGTGGCGGATGGAGGCACATCTGAAGAATCTGACCGCGAATTTGTGATAGAAATGCTCTTTTCAACCAGCCTTGTGGCGATTGCGGATAGAAGCCAAGGGTCTTCTAATGGTAAGAAATTGAAGATAGTGAACACGAAGAGGAAATCTACAATTTGTGAAATTTCATTTCCCCATGAGATTGTGGACGTTGTTATGAATAGGAAGAGAATGTGCATATTGCTGGAGAGCGATCAGATATTTGTTTATGACATTTCATGCATGAAGCCATTAGAGACCATTGACCTTTGGGAAGATCATTTCAAGAGAACTGCCAATACAAATGCTAAGTCAAAGGGAAAGAAGCAGAATGATTTGGCAAGGGAGAGAAGAAACTCAGTGGGTGCCAGAATAAGGCCTCGAATGGCTCTCAGTGGTGATGATAGAAGCATTTTGTGCTATACATCTTACAGTGCAAACAAAAATAATCCCGATTCATACCTATTACATGATGCAGTAGTATTCGATGCATTGAATGTGACACCTATCAACTACTTGAACTCTATGCATAAAGGAAACATTTCTTCATTGGCGGTGAGTCATGATGGTAAATCAATAGCGACTGCTTCCGACAAAGGTACAATCATCAGAGTCTTTAATACCGGGGTAGATTCCGAATATGATTCAACAAAGCCCTTGCTACATGAGTTCAGGCGAGGCACAAGGCCCTGTAACCTATATCAACTAGTGTTCAACAGAAGTGCAACCTTACTGGGTTGTGTAGGAGGCACTGATACAATCCACATTTTCAACCTGAACAACTCTGACAGGAATGGCATAAGTGGAGAAGCTGGCGATGACGAACTGCTATTAGCTAATAATCAATCAGACACTTTACGAGATACCAAGGGCTCTAGCGAGTCGCCCAAACAACTCGCAAATTATATTTCAAGACGTATAAAGGCAACGATACCCAACCAAAATCTTCGCCGTGACTTCGCACATATCAATGTGGAACTCGGGACTGAAAACTGTCTAGGTTTCCCCGATGAATTCCCTCATCAGGCCTATTTGGCCTCAAGTGACGGACAATTCAAAGTTTACTCGCTACCATCTACTTCAGGTGAATGTGTCTTGACCAAGAACAGCACTTTCAATTGATTTTATAAATGCTATTTAAGTTCTTAGAAAAACCAACGTTTATACCACGGTCTATTTCTTGTATTTTCTCTTAAAATAGTGTCTTCTCCTTCTGATTTATGTGCCAGTAAGTCTCTTAATTCAGCTTCCAATTCCCCCACTCGATGAGAGTACGCAATCTCTTTCTCTTCGTACTCCAGTCTCCACCACACATAATGACAAATGAGGTATACCGTGGAACTCATTAGCAGAAAGATCCATAAGGGTCTTGTAAACCTCTTCAATGGTGATTGGCGTAATTTCTTCTCTTCTTCTTCGAAACCTTTCAACATGTCGAGCTCATTCTTAGTATTCAGCTCACTAGTACGTTCATTAATGAGTTTTTTGATTAGTTCAGGGTCTACATCATTGAGTGACTTTAATTTACTCAGATCTTCCAGTGTCCTTATTTCTTGCCTGTTAGCGTCATTGGCAATAGAACGGATCACAATCCGCTGGGTAGCTCTCAGTATCAGAGGGTTATGCAGAGTTTGACGGTTTAAAATTGTTTTCAAGGCGGTGAGAGCTGACATTTTGTTGATCTTATTGATGAAGTTGTTGATATTTTTCAACTTAGAATATTAAGTTCATTTAATGATTATACAAACAGTAAATACTTAATGAAGGTCGAAAACAGGCTCACTTTCAGATCGTTCAACGTTCAGTTTAATACCAATCAAATAAATTACCATTATTCTGGCCGTTCATTAAATGCGATGACTATTAACAAGTATAACAATATAAAAAGCTTATATGCAGGATTTCTTCAATCCTTCCCTTCACGATGGAAACCATATCTGGCACGTACCTTCCAGGCTTCGAACCTTGCTCTTTGTTGTAGATCCATGACTTGTTTGACTCCTAGATTCCTTCCTTCTCCGTCATCACTTCTGATGATAGAACCAATCGACATGAACAAACCGAAAGTAGCCGCAGAGCCGGCGATGTACTTACCTAACGTCCTAACAAACCCATCAGGACCTGGGCCTTGAGTAATAATGGCAAACCCACCAAATAGGATACCTGTGCAAACACCGACTGCGGAACCCATCATTAGACCCATCTTGAACTTATCCCAATTGGATGGTTGTTGTTGAATGTATGCTTGATTTACTGGTGGCATTTTGATTACTGCTAGACAGTGGTTAATCGAGTAGTGGGTTGATTGTTGACACTTTAAAGATAGAGTTAGTTATAGTGAAATTTTTTTTTTGAATACCGGGGTTGTACTCAGTCGCACTATTCAATGAAGAGTCGTCGATATGCCTTCTTTCGTGGGCTGTATGGCCAGGAGGCTGTTTAGTTGTGGTAGAGTTAGTCGGAAGAATGTCTTGGAAGAATTGAGGCAGAGAGGGCTGGTTTCTCAGGTGTCACAACCGGAGAGTTTGTTGTATGAGAAGTTGGCAACGGGCCAGAAGTTGAGACTATATTGTGGTGCAGATCCAACTGCTAAGTCTCTGCATTTGGGAAATATGGTTCCATTAATGATTTTACTAAACTTTTACGTCAGAGGCCATGATGTAGTAGCACTAGTGGGAGGAGCTACTGGGAGAGTTGGTGATCCAAGTGGGAGGAAAACTGAACGTGATTCGATGGAGGAAGATGCGAGGTTGAACAACATTAAACATATACAGTTACAGTTTGAAAGATTTTTTCGCAATGGGTTGGAGTATTACCAGGCAAAACAAGAGTCCAGTACACAACCCGGTCAGTTCATTCCACAAGACAACTACGAGTGGTGGAAAGATGTGAAAATGTTGGATTTTCTGTCAAAGTACGGCAGACATATCAGAATTCAATCAATGCTCTCTCGAGATTCGGTTTCTGCGAGACTGGGCTCCTCCGAGGGACTTGGCTTCAATGAATTCACCTACCAAATTTTGCAGGCCTATGATTTCTATCACCTTTACAAAGAAAAGAACGTGACTGTTCAAATTGGCGGTAATGATCAGTGGGGGAATATCACAGCAGGTATTGACCTTATCGGGCGACTTGATCCTCTCGCCAGCAAAACGCCAGCATTCGGTTTAACCGCACCATTACTCACCACATCAACCGGTGAGAAATTCGGAAAGAGTGCAGGGAATGCAGTCTTCATCGATCCAGAGATAAACTCCTATTTCGACATCTACCAGTTTTTCTACAACACTGCAGATGCAGACGTTCGCGGTTTCTTGAAGATCTTTACTCTACTGCCAGTCGAAACGATAGAAGAAGCTGTCAAGAGACATCTACAGCAGCCGCATCTTCGTGAGGCTCAAAAGCTTTTAGCCAAAGAGGTAACTGATCTCTTGCATGGGCCAGGAACCGGTCGTGATGCTCAAACGCTCTCGGATATAATATTTGGCGTTTCTGAAGGTAATGAATTCCTGTCATCCATAGAGCTGATTAAAATCTTTGAAAGGGCTAGAATGTTGCAACATGCTAGTAAGTCCGAGAGTCTTGTCAGTCTTATCTCTCGTCTAAACAAATCCTCTAAATCTGCAGCCGCAAGAATGTTAAAGCAGGGCAGTATTTATTTGGGCCCCGCAAGAACCAAAGCTACCGAAGATACGTCGGATTGGGCACCTCATCTAATTGATGACAACGTACTGATACTCAGAATTGGCAAGCAAAAGTGTTACCTAATTCAAATGGACTAAACAGTCCTGGATAGACTCAAAAAAATCTTGTATATACCTTAAATAGACTAAATCATGTAAATACTATAGCCATCCTTATCTCTTGATGTTCCTAAACATTTCGAAAGCTGACCATGCTCTGACGACCCATAACCACAGCATTACAGGACACAGCAGCAGCCAACACCAGTAATAAAGTAATGTGGCATTGTCCCTGGCATAGAGAAATGAAACCAAAGCTACACTGACAATCCCATACGTTCCTCCAAATATGCAAAGTGCAGCTATCCTTTGTTCCATGTTTAACAGTCAATGCAGTCCAGAAGTCAAACCACTACAGCATGGAAAATTCTATCCAAATGCGTACCTGAACTGCAGTAGAAGCTTGACTATTAGCCTTTTTGATTTCCAATCTTTAAACTGCAGTATGCCTCGATGAGTGCGAATCGCTATCACTCATCGCTTCATTAATTTTGATCAACATAATGATAAAACCTATAATTATAAAGAATTAGAGCCTGCAGTTGCCGTTTGTACCGCTTGATCTATCAGAGCCCTGGGATACGCTGCGCCATGGCCATGACAGATCTCAGAGCCCTTAAGGCTCTGCATTACCAAGTATATATCGAAATCCATTTGCTGGAAAAGATCGTGAAGATACTCCCAGGCTGCCGACAGTGGCAATACTTCGTTGCCTGAGTCGTCTAGATAGCGTTTTTGGTCGTTACGAAATGCACCGTGCTTACTCTCAGTAAGAGAATCGTAAAACTGCCTCTGAGTTGGGAAGGAATAAGTTTGCACGGATGCGGAAAACGACATTCCATGCTCGAAATGTTGTCTATCGTGGAGTAAAATCTTCTCATTGTTCGCTACTACTTGTTGTCTTTTCAAAGCCTCTAGTTCATCCGTCAGTTCTTTACGATTTGCTTCACTTTCTTTCAGCTTCTCTTCTAGCTCTTTGAGTTTAGCCTCCCTCCTCTCCCTAAAGGCCTTCTGGGCAGCTCTATTTTGAGCCTTCTTCCTCTCCTTCGCATCTTTCTCGTCTGGAGTAGACTTTGAATCATCTGGATTACTCTTCGAAGTATCGTCTGATGCCTCTCGACTACGCAACTCTAGTGGAAATCCGTGCATGAGGTCATTCTCCACTTCTATAGACTGACCATCTTGGGTTCCAAACGTTGGAAACTGTAATGATAGGTCGCTTGGAGGAGTTTTGTAGTATAGCTCGCAGCTCTGTAAATCTTCCCCATTTAAGCCAGCGCCAAATTGCTTATGGCCTTCATCGTCAACTTCGCCTTCCGGTTGACAAATTGAACTTCTCATCTGACCTATTTGTTGGCTTTATTCACCGTTTATTCCTACCGTTAGGCGGTTCATCAGTTTAAGGCTTATTTGATCAACTCGTTTTTACGGATTTCAAGGAGGACCATCATTTACAAGACAACTATTGTTCTCAAGGTGCCTCTAGGCTACTACATGTCTGGTCAAGTAGTATTTGGAATTCACTTGTAAGCAATCAGTGCTCTAGTGGCGTTTTGAATGGTATGGAAGAACCTTCTGAGTCAGTTTATGAAAGAGTGGCCAAAATGCTTCTTAAACGCTATAAAGATCAAGTTGTTGCGAAGTTTCATCAATCTACTGATGACTATCGGTACCAGAGGCTATTACGGTCGTGTTCGTATGCCAGAAGTATCCAGGACTCTGCTAACCGGCTATGCACAATATATGAGAACCCGGCATGGCACTCAGCTGTTTTAGAAACCTTGGACCTCGATCTGATTTATACCAATGTCGATGCTATGTCTATCAAATCTGAGGAAGAATATTCTGACAACCTTGTCAAGGAATTGCTGAGATATTTCAAACAGGACTTCTTTAAATGGGTAAATGCACCAGACTGTGAAAATTGTGGTGAGAATGATTCGACATCACAAGGATCCACGGGCCCAAATGCAGATGAAGCTCCATATGAATGCTGGGTTGTTGAGCAATACAAATGCAATAAGTGCGGCACTATCACCAGGTTCCCTCGTTACAATGATCCGATCAAGTTGTTGGATTATCGAAAGGGCAGATGTGGTGAATGGTGTAATCTATTCACTCTTATATTGAAATCCTTCGGACTTGAAGCCCGCTACGTTCAAAATCGTGAGGACCATGTATGGTGCGAGTACTACTCGCAATATTTGAAAAGGTGGGTCCATGTAGATTCATGCGAACAATCATTCGATGAACCGCATATATACTCCAAAAATTGGAATAAGAAAATGAGCTATTGTATCGCATTCAGTAACGATACTGTGGTAGATGTCAGCAAGAGGTATATCCTTCAAAATCAATTGCCAAGGGATCAAATCAGTGAAGATGACTTGCAATTTTTGTGTCGTTTGATCACTCAGAAGTTGAGATCGGGACTTGATGATGACACCATTTTCAAATTAGCGAACAGAGACGAATTGGAGCGGTTAGAATGGCTACCTAATCGGGTTCAAGATGCACCAACGCCGACTGACAGAACCGTCGGAAGGCAGAGTGGATCCACTGCCTGGAAATCCCAGAGAGGTGAAGACGGTAAATGAAATCATACTTTTTAGAGTTCTATATGTGCAGGGTTGGTGAATTAACGTACATATTCATCAAACTTACCGAAGAAAGTTGCGATTTGTTGTGTGGCCCAAGGCTTATTTTCGCTATCCAAATAAGCAAGGTGGCCACCAAGATCAGTTTCACATAGCAAAACATGAGGATTGGCTCGAGCCTGTGTGTATGGTATCGATTCAGGACCGACAACCGGGTCATCCTTGGAGTTTATAATCAGTGTTGGTACTTTGATATTGTGCAATCTATAAATTGGTGAAGCCTCCTTGTAGTAATCATAGGCACTAGAGAAGCCAAGTGATGGGGCAGTATAAATGTTGTCAAATTCGACTGTAGAGACGAAATGTTTAGCTTTCTCCAGATTTGAACGGGTGAAAGTATAATAACATGGATTTTCAACTGTGGGCTTGTGATCTGGCTTGGTTCCTTCTGGCACTTCCAATTCTCCCATGTTCACTTTAACCATTCTAGTTAGGAAATGAGTGATACTCTTCGAGAAAAGTCTCTTTGACCACCAATCACCTGTCATCTTGTAAGTCGACGACACCATATCCCATGGACTACACAACGCGACAGCTGCAGAAACTGGTGAATCTTCGCCGAGCTTTCCTAGATAATTTGCCAACATAGCACCGCCAAAAGAAAATCCCACAGCGTATATCTTTCTATCTGGATGTCTCTTCTTGTTTGCATTGACGAACTCTTCAATGTCTCCAGTATGCAATGCTGTAAATAGTGAACGAGTAGTAATCTTGGAACGAGCACAACCACGGGTATTCAAGACGACGACTTGGAATCTACCGTTGCCATAGCGAGATAAATTTTCTGTCAAAGATCTAATGACAGGTTCGTGAGAACCTCCTGCCAAACCATGTAAGACAACAACCAAAGGTCTGTCATCGTCATGAACTTCTTCAATCTCATTTTCTCTCAAATATCTCGTGCGTGGATGTAAGCGAGGCCAGTTATCGAAATGTGTCTCTTTTTCATCTTTCTCAAACTTCTCCCAATTGAACCTTTTTCCTTTCTCATTGAATTCGTATTCATTTTTCCAAGAGTTCATAACCCAATCAGCTGTAGAAACACCATTATCAGAGTATTTAACAATCTCTCTTCCATAAAATACTGGAAATTCTCTTTTAAAATCTGCGGTAGCTAAATACATCGTCTGTAAATAACCAGTAAACAATAGAGAATTTAATTTGAAATGGGCTCCATTTTTCAACGTAGGAACATTTTGAGAGACGAAATCTTCGAATTGTGTCTTTTCCTTATTATCTTTTAAAATTAGTTCTATTGTACCATTTTCACCGACACAATGTTTAATCGTACCATTAAACCCCCAATTGAATGGGTTCAACACTGGCAAATTCGAAACCGACATTGGGATATTTGTTTGAGTTGGACTTCAATTGGTTGCATAGCTTATTATTAATACCTTCTTTTATATCTCGTTTGTCGCTCGGAAGCAGCATTAAGCCCGAAGATCCGGCAAATTCAATGAAATTTTATTTACAGTGATTGAAATAACGAATAATGAATGGTGAAGGCTCGATCAGTCAACATCGAGGTTGATTCTCTCGACGATCTCTCTTTGTGATGTAGCTCTTTCGAGTAACTGCCTGAAAAATTTGGTGGATAAAGCATTGTTGGCGAGTTTCGTCTCGAGATCTTTCTTGACAGCTTGTTTCTTGTCGATAACTAGTTCGCAGGATTTGAGGATTTCACGAATGGGTATCTTGAGCACTTCACGCACTTCCCTGGAAACTCTCTCGGCGTTGATATGGGCATACTCTTTTTGTTCCAATGTGTTTCTGTATTTTATAGACAAGTTCTGTGGCAATGCGCGTGGGAGGTCGTGAATCAAGTAGACAGCTCCTAGTAAACCACCTAGTAGCAGCAAAGATCCTGAAACACGTTTGAAGGTGTGCCAGGAAAAGGACTGTACTCCGTGAAGAACCACGTCCCGTAGGACTTTGACACTTCCGAACGAGTACAACGCTAGAGTGGGCAGTTTTGACGTGAAGACTAGCGAAGGTTTAGTCCAATATTGGGTTACCGAGTAGTTACGTAAGCCTAGGGCATTGGTAACACTGGGGGACTCGTCAGGCTTCGATTCGAAATCAGGCAATTGGCCGTGGGTGGGAGGCACGAATCCGCAACTTAGGTACTCGACTAATCCGCTCCAGGAGGGAGCGAAGAAATCGGTGACTGTTAATGGGATTGATAGTCTCTTCACAGATAGATGACGTTTCTTGCTGAACATTAAATCACTCTTGAAGAACCGATTGGACATGAAATCGTCACCTAGCTCGTTCTTACCGAGTGCATTGATCTCTTCAACGCACTGCTCTGTTTGTCCCTTCGCATAAGTTTCGCTAGCCACGATTGCATTCATGACTTGATCCTTGATGAACTGTTCTGTCTGGAATATGAAATTTTGAATTTGTGATATACCTTGATACTTGGGGAACTCGCTTAACGGGACTTCAAGAGAGTTTCTTATGGCCTGTCTGGTGAACTGATGAGCGCTGGCGACCGTTTCTTCCGAGATCTTGTCAGCAGATTCTGCCAGTTCGTTACAATGAGCCGTTACCTTGGCAACTTCTGGCCTCAACTGACTTAGCTCGTCGTTAAGAGCGTCATCCTCTTTTTGATACACCTCCATGTTCAAACGTGAAATCTTCGCAACATCGCTGAGAATCTTGCATAAGTAAGTTTTGGCGGGCAGTAGCTTCGAGATCGATCTCTTCTTTAAAACGAAGTTCCTTAAGGAGTTCTCCAAATGATCAAAGTCTGGGTTAGGCGGGAAATCATCATCAGGATCGTCATAAGGATCTCCGCCCGGGCCGCCCCCGTTATCAGATAGGAAGTGAATGAATTGCGAAGAGCTCTTGTGTGTCTCCGGTGATAAATTTCGAATCTGTTTCAAGATAAGCTCCTTACACCTTTGTTTATCTCTAATCCGGTCAAATTTCTTCACGACAAAGAACATAAACTTCTTTTCTTTCGAGGCAAGTGAAATGAAATCCTTAGCCGATAGTGTCAGTTGATTTTCTGCGTTAACAACAAAGATGACGAGATCAATTTCCTCCTGCCTTGACATTACTTCTGCAGTTTGAACAGAATCCATATTCAGTCCCGGCGAGTCGATTAGAGAAATATCTACCGTCCCATTTCTGAGTAAACTGGTCTCTGGTGGACGTTTGTCATCCTTGATGTAAATCTTCAAAAGCACGTAGCGTTCACTTTCTTGCACAAGATCCGGTAAAGCCTGCAACGAATGAATTTCATAAGTGGATTTGTCTCGTATGTTATAGATGTCGATCGCACCTTTTACGGTGCGGGCCTTTTCTGTCGTGAGAGCATGAACTTCTTCAATGTTGTTATTGTCTCTGGCTTCTAGGATTTCGCAGAAAACATTGGTACAAGGGAGTTGATCCTCCGGTAAAATCCTTCTTTTCAAAAGTGAATTGCAAAAATTTGATTTACCAGTGTTCACGTCACCGGTAATGAACACTTTTGAAGAAACATCATCGACTCTCTTCTGCAGCGACGTCAAATGATTGAGGGAAAGCCGTATCTGTGAACTGAAAAGTTTTGCAGATGCCTCTTTGTCCAAATTAAAGCCGTTCCTTTCAGAGTAATTCCCATCGATCTTGATGTTTAACTTCAACACATGTAAACGATTGACATCTTCCTCGTCTCGTGGTAAATGTATAGGTCGCGCTTCATTCTCGACGTTAATTTGTTGTAAAAGATCTTGAACCTGTAAAATGGCCCTATCCAAACTAACTCGGTTATTGTTGTAATTCATTTGGCTCAGCTGTGTAGAAAGTAGCCTCTCATTGGACAAAGATCGTCTATGCCCCGCATTACTGGAGTTTCCGGGTTTCATAGTATGGACATTCCCGGAGACCATCGTGGAGGCATCATCATCATCGTCATACAAAGAACCTTCGTCGACGATAAAGGACCCTTGCGACCTGGAGTATGAAACCCTCGATGGAGCTACCGTTTCTGCATCATCTTCATGCTCATCTTGAGAACTTCGAGCCTTCTCTTGATTACTCCTAGTATCAAAGCTCTTCTGAGACATCAAATATTCGGTAAAACAAATTCACAGAAGCTCAGAGATACAAACTCAGTATTAGTTCAAAGTGCTTATTCATCATTAATATGGAGTGTTGATCTTAAGGTTATATTATCTGTGAGAATCATTAACTACGTATACTAATGATAGTTGATTTATAGCCTTCTATGTGAGCATTCGATCGGCCATTGCCCTCTCTATTCAGCACTGCTCTTTTGTGCGCTGGCCTTTTCCTTCTTGGTAAGTTTCCGCTTATTCCTCTTCACTTTCTTCAAGTAACTGTAGCATTCTTTCTCACCATAACCATAAAACGGTCTAAAACTCTCCAGAACACCACAGTCTTCAAACAGGTTGGGAAAGATCCAGAACCCACCTTGGCTTTTTGTAAGAGGTAATGTTACAAGGTATATGATCAATCTGACAATTGCCATGGCGAAAAATAGACCCAGTAGCCCTAGTGCACCCATAGACAGGTAGTAACTTCCACGTCTCATGAACATTGGCCATAATGGATAGCATACAAGTGCTAAGATTGCTGATATGACCCCAATAACTATCAAATAGTCGGTCAGTGTCTTAGGGTTGTAATTCCACACATAGTACTCGTCTGGTTGCAACACGGCTTTATTCGACAAAATCAAATTTGGGAACTCCTTTGAAGGCGTTAGTCCATGCTCCTTACACTCTTCACTGTGTAGTTTTGTGCTAGGAACCACTAATTGCGCTCTGATTAATGATATAAAGACGTTACGGGCCCGCGCATCACTCTCTTCGACCTCTCCAACCACAGGGTAAACATCAGGCTGGTTCTTTGACTTCTTGGCATACTCTTCCGACTTCAATGCTCTAACAAACCGCTTGTAACGAAAGAAATCAATCTGCCTGGACTCAAACAGTCCCTTCCTCTGTTTCAGCTCCGGATGATGACGTAGCACCTTAGCGACTGCCAGGGGGTTCCCTATGGCAACTACACCTTCAGACATACTCTATGCGCTTAAAGAACTGTCCTAAAAGCCCTACCTTGGACTCCAATCGCCACTATTAAGCTGTTCTTCAGCTTTCACAATGGCGTTGAAGCTGTTTGTTATTTGCTCGTGGCGCGTGACGAGCTTGGAAAACGAAATATTTCAAAGAAAGTGAAAAATTTGTTCATCTCATCTCATCTCATCGCATCTCATCGCATCGCATTTCGAAGTTATAAGCCGTTTGCTTGGAGTTTCTGAGCTTTGTTTGTGTGCTTTTAGTCGGGTGTAGTTAGATTTACGAGATGCAGCTTACTTGGAAGGAGATTCCTACAATTCCTACAACAAATGATCTGTTGGACATTGTGCTGAATAGAACCCAGAGAAAGACCCCTACGGTCATCAGACCTGGTTTCAAGATCACCAGAATCAGGGCTTTTTACATGCGTAAGGTGAAGTATACTGCGGAGGGTTTTGAAGAGAAATTTGAAGAGATTTTGAAAGGTTTTCCAAATATTAATGATATACATCCTTTCCATAGAGATCTGATGGACACTTTGTATGAGAAAAACCACTATAAGATCTCCCTGGCTGCGGTTTCGCGTGCAAAGTCGCTAGTGGAACAAGTTTCGAGAGATTACAATAGATTGTTGAAGTTTGGTCAATCGCTGTTCCAATGTAAGCAGTTGAAGAGAGCTGCGTTGGGTAGAATGGCTACTATTGTCAAGAAATTGAAGGACCCACTGGCCTATTTGGAACAGGTTCGTCAACATTTGGGTAGATTGCCCTCTATTGATCCAAACACTAGAACCTTACTGATCTGTGGTTACCCAAACGTCGGTAAATCTTCTTTCTTGAGATGTATCACCAAGGCAGATGTCGAAGTCCAACCATATGCGTTCACCACCAAATCGCTGTATGTGGGTCACTTCGATTATAAGTACCTACGTTTTCAAGCCATTGATACCCCAGGTATCTTGGACAGACCTACTGAAGAAATGAACAACATCGAAATGCAATCCATCTATGCCATTGCTCATTTGCGTTCATGTGTTTTGTACTTTATGGATCTTTCCGAACAGTGTGGTTTCACCGTTGAAGCTCAAGTTAAACTGTTCCATTCTATCAAACCACTGTTTGCCAACAAATCCGTTCTGGTTGTTATCAACAAGACCGATATCATTGGACCAGAGGATTTGGACGAAGAACGTGCTCAGCTGTTGCAAACCGTTAAGGAGCAGGATGGCGTGGAAATTATGACTGCTTCCTGTCAATTAGACGAAAATGTCATGGATGTTAGAAACAAAGCCTGTGAGAAATTGCTTGCATCAAGAGTCGAGAACAAATTGAAATCTCAAGCTAGAGTCAACAATGTGCTCAACAAGATTCATGTTGCCACACCACAGGCTAGAGATGACGTCGACAGATCTCCATTTATTCCAGAGGCCTTCAAGAACTTGAAGAAATACGACGCCGAAGACCCAGAGAGAAGAAGATTGGCTAGAGAAATTGAAGCTGAGAATGGTGGTGCCGGTGTTTACAACGTAAACCTAAAGGATAGCTATCTATTAGAAGACGATGAGTGGAAAAACGATGTTATGCCTGAAGTGCTGAATGGTAGAAACGTTTACGATTTCTTGGATCCGGAGATCGCTGCAAAGTTGCAAGCTCTGGAAGAAGAAGAGGACAAATTGGAATCTGAGGGCTTCTACAATTCCGATGACGACGAACTGGTATTCGAAGGTCACGAAAAGGACGAAGTCGATGACATAAAACAAAAGGCCGCTTGGATCAGAGACAGAAGAAAGAAGATGATCGCTGAGGCCAGAAACAGAAAATCCTTGAAGAACAAGGCTATTATGCCTCGTTCCAGACAGATCAAATCGTACAACCAAATGGAGGAACATATGTCTAAACTAGGTCACGATGTCACAGCACTACAGGATAAACAAAACTTGGCTGCCGAAAGAGGCAGATACGTTCCTTCTGGTGCTGATGTCGTGTTCGGTGCAAGCGACTCTCTTGCCGAATCTACTGCTAATGGTACCAAGCTAAGACAAACCGATAGACTGTTGGATGGTGTTTCTGATGGTGTTGCTAGAAGCAAAGCGGATAGAATGGCCAAGATGCAAAGAAGAGAGAGAAACAGAATGGCAAGGCAAGGTGAAGCAGACAGGCATGCTACTGCCTCTCTACCTAAGCACTTGTTCAGTGGTAAACGTAGTAACGGTAAGACCGATTTCCGTTAAGAGTGGGAACTTTTTTACAATCTTTATTTGCAATTGTTGCTTTTGGTCATTCAATTGCCCAATTTTTCGAATTATTCTGTATATTATTATGTACCTTGTGTACGCAAGATGGTTAACATTAAGCTGAAGCTATACAAAAATTAAAGCGTCACAAACTTCAACGCTGACGCGCTTCGCACTTCGCACTTCACAAAAAATAATAAAATAGTAAAATGATGTTATAATATAATGAATAATATTAGTTATTATTTGATAGAGTTAATTTGATAGCAAGATATTGTTATACAGATTAAACTATTGCTACACTAGATAATCAACATCGCATGGCTACCACTAGTGAAAATATTAACTCTGAGGGAGAGAAGTCGAGCGAGCATTTGAACATCAATGACGCCGCCAGTGTGGTGACATTTAACTCAGGCGATCCTGAGAAACTAAGAATGATAAATATACCATTGGAAAATTTCCCGTCGCCAATGGTAGAAGATGGAAAGCCTAAATCTTTGGAGCTCGATTCTGCTCAAGGTAACGACGCAGAAGTAAAAGAAGATAATAAACAAGAAAATAAAGAAGCTAACAAGCAGTCTAGAATTGGCTCAAGCGATAGTGTGATAGCATTAGATGACACACAAAGCTCTAAAAAAGAGGAGAGAGACCTTGAAGATTTTCAAGAGATTCCGCTTGAAAATCTGCCTTATACCTGCTTTACGCATCAACAAGTTTTCCTAATATTTGCCATAGTCATATATATTGGTTTTTTGGGTCCTATGGCCGGTAACATCTACATCCCTGCACTACCACTGTTACAAAGAGAATTCCTCGTTGACGACACTACTATAAATTCGACAGTTTCTGTTTTCATGGGAGTATTTTCAGTAGGTCCCTTATTCTGGGGCATGTTTGCTGATTTTGCTGGAAGAAAGTTTCTATATGTAATTTCGCTTCTACTTCTACTGATTGTTAACATTTTGTTGGCGACTGTACCCTCCAATATTGTGGCATTATTCGTGCTAAGAGTTTTTCAAGCATTTGGCTCCAGTTCGGTGATCGCCTTGGGAACTGGTACAGTGAGCGATATTTCACCGCCGAAAGATAGAGGTAAGGCGATAGCATATTTTATGATGGGCCCAAATATGGGTCCTATCTTAGCTCCAATTATTTCAGGTCTAATCCTAATACGAGGAGATTACTGGAGATGGCTTTTCGGTTTTACTAGCATTATGAGCGGTATAGCTCTTTTATTGGTACTTGCTTTGTTACCTGAGACATTGAGATGTATAGTTGGTAACGGAGACCAGCGTTGGAGATCAGCAGAAAGAGGCAGTAAAAATTCTGCGAGTGACCGTGAAATTGGTGAAACTATACAAACACCCAAGATTAACTTATTTCAGGATATTGGAATGCAAAAACCAGTCAATGGTAGTTCCCAATTCAGCCGACTGTATCCAAAGCCTCCAAAACCATCTCTTATTATGTATTGGCACATGATAAAATTCCTACCACTAACCGTGGCATCATTGAGCACTGCTTTACTGTTTGCCAGTTATTATGCATTTAGTGTCACTTTTGCCCGTTTTCTTCAGACTGACTACAATTTATCAATGCTAGCCGTTGGTGCCGCCTACGTGTGTCCTGGAGTTGCCATGTTACTAGGTTCACAAGTGGGTGGACATCTCTCTGACTATCTTAGAAAGCGCTGGTTGCTTTCCCACCAAGGATTACTTTACCCGTTAGAGTATCGTTTAATTCTACAAGTGTGGGGCATAATAATTAACACAGCAGGCTGCATTGGCTATGGTTGGTCAATTGAGCGCCATTATCCATTGGCGGTTGTCCTTGTATTTTCGGCATTAAATGCCTTTGGATTAACGTGGTGCAGCAACACTACGATGACTTATATAAGTGAACTAATGGCTAAGCGCACAGCTGGCGCCATAGCGGTGAGCAGTTTCTTCCGAAACGTAGGGGCTACTATAAGCTCTGCAATTATTAGTAAGTTGTATTTGTCGATGGGAATCGGTTGGTGTTTTTCAGGTTTAGGTCTCTGCAACATAATTTCCCTAGCAGCCATCCTCTATTTAATAAAATTTGGGAACCGCTTCCATCAGGAGTTCACAGCTTAGTAGACCTCCTAAATAACATCCTGAGAGATGTTAATTACGAATATGATATTGACTATTTTTTTTATACTTGGAGTAGGCATAATAAGTTTAAAGAAAGATTACCAATTTTACAGACATTAGCTTAAGGACAATGATTCTCAACATCAGAATCACTCTCACCCTTGACTAGCCTCAGTAAGCCTTGGAAATTTATGATCAATATGCCATGGATATATAACTAGGAGACCATGTTTGCTGCGTGCCACATGTGTGACGCATCGCCTCAACGGCGCGTTTTCATTGGTGGAGAAGGCACTACATTACTCATCTCGATGATGAGAATAATAAGATGAGTAAAATAAGCTGAAGCAACAACAAGTTATAAGAAGTGGCAATTGCCTGATGAACAATGATATAAGTCTTTATTAAAGGTTAATCAAATAGGCTTAAACAAAATGATGAAGTCTTGGCTTGAACGCATCGCGGGTTATTTCCAACCCTTCCTCTTCGTGACGGTGATGGCGACAGGTATCTCGTCTAATATATTGCAGAGTTTCCCCTATGAAGCACGATGGTTGCGAGATTGCTCGTATCCCATGTTCGCATTAGCATGTTTGTTGTTCATCTACTTGCAACTACTCCAAGCGCTGCATATGTATCTATTCATCAGAAAGAAATCCTTCACAGAATACTTCGATCAATACTTCAGGGATATGACGCATAACGTTTTTTGGGGAACGTATCTGATGGGGTTGATCACCATTGTAAATTATATTGTTGTGTTGGCTAACAACGAAGTGAAAAATCCTAAAGTTGGTAGAAGAATGATGATGTTAGCGTACGTTTTATGGTGGTACGATGTAATACTCTGCCTTTGCTGTACCTGGGGAATTTCGTTCATTATATGGCGAAAGTTTAACTCTTCCATTGATGGCTCAGACTATCGAACGCCCAATGAAAAGATGTCCAAAGAAGGTCTCAAATGCGCCCTAGTCTTACTAATCGTTCCCATGTTTGTGGCAGCATCATGCAGCGGTAAATTTGTGATGACTGATTTGTTTACCTCACTTTTCAGTAGAGACATACAGCTGATGGTACTTGTCCTAACAGCTCTCATATGGCTACATGCAGTGATATTTCTCTTCATAGTGATAACTATCATCTTTTGGGGCTTTTATATCAACAAGATTCCACCAATGCGTCAGGTCTTTACGCTCTTCCTGCTCCTTGGTCCAATGGGCCAGGCAAGTTTCGGTATCCTGCTGCTAACAGAGGACGTGAGAACATATGTCATTAAACATTATCCGAGATCGACCTCAATGAACGATTACGATATTCTGCTGCTGACAATCCCTTGGTGCTTCAAGATCATTGGATTACTCCTAGCGTTGGCTTTGCTAGCCATGGGTTATTTCATTACAGTAATTGGGTTCATGGCCGTTGCATCAAAATATAATGAGACCGCTGAGATAAAAGAAAATGGACAAGTACGTGTGAAGCGCATTTATCATTTTCACAAAGGATGGCTTGCGATGACTTTTCCAATGGGTACAATGTCATTGGGCAGCACTTACGTTTGGCGGGATTATAACCAATATGTCCCTATGCTCACTTTCAGAGTGCTTGGCGCCATCTACGGAGTAATTTGCATAGTTTGGACAATGGTGTGTATTGCTGGATTATGCTACAATTCGATCATACCTGAAGTAAAAATCTTATGTGGACTTATTACCCATAGCGATCAAAAATCGGAAACGAGCTCTTTAAGCTTCAAAGATGACCGAAGTTTACACAATCAAAATCAAGCATGAAATCAACATTTTTTAAGCAGGCTGAAGAATCAAACAGAGGCATTGTCAACTGATAGAACTAAATTTTAATAATTTTTGATTTAATGAAGTATAATAATTTTATAATTTTAATTTTCTGACGCTTCGAGTTCTCGAACAACTGAAAAAAGTCACCCATTTGTAATCAACTTGATTAAATCTTGGGTAGTTCGATTGACCTACTTATAGCTGCTAATCAGTGAATGATCTCTCCATTAAGGAACGGCGTTCAAAGAATAGTGTTGAGAAGAAAAATGTCCAGCTCTATAAAGCATTATGACTACTTGGTCATAGGGGGTGGCTCCGGTGGTGTGGCCTCATCTAGAAGAGCTGCATCTTATGGTGCTAAGACTTTGTTGATTGAAAGTAAAGCTCTCGGTGGTACCTGCGTCAATGTGGGCTGTGTTCCTAAGAAAGTTATGTGGTATGCCTCTGATTTAGCTACTCGAATTACACATGCACACGAATATGGCCTGTTCGAAGATTTACCCTTGACTAAAGAGAACCTTAAATTTGATTGGAGTGCTTTTAAGAAGAAGAGAGATGCCTATATTCATAGATTAAACGGGATTTATGCCACTAATTTGGCAAAGGAAGGTGTTGATGTTGTATTTGGTTTGGCTCAATTCAATAAAGAGGGAAAGGTGGAAGTTCAAACTCATGACAACAAGACAGAAACCTATACAGCAGATCATATTTTAGTTGCTACTGGAGGAACCCCTGTTGTACCTGATTCAATTCCAGGTTACGAATATGGTACTGACTCCGACGGGTTTTTCCACCTTGAAGAGCAACCAAAGAAGGTCGCAGTTGTGGGAGCAGGTTACATCGGTATCGAATTTGCTGGTGTCTTCCATGGTTTAGGTTCTGAGACTCATTTGGTCATTAGAGGTGAAACTGTGCTTAGAAAATTTGACACGTCTATCCAGGAAACTATCACGGAACATTATGTCAATGAAGGTATAAACGTCCACAAGCTATCTAAGGTAGCAAAAGTTGACAAGAATGAAACCAGCGGAAAATTGACTATTCATCTTGATACCAAAGACGTTATCGAAGATGTCGATACCTTGATCTGGACCGTTGGACGTAAATCCTTGTCAGGCATTGGTCTAGAGCATGTTAACGTGAAATTAAATGATCGCGAGCAAATTGTTGTTGATGAGTACCAAAATTCTTCTGCCAAGGGTATCTACTCTCTTGGTGACGTTGTTGGTAAGGTTGAGTTAACCCCAGTTGCCATTGCCGCTGGTAGAAAATTGGCAAACAGATTGTTTGGGCCTGAATCATATAGCAAGGACAAGCTTGATTACACCAATGTTCCTAGCGTGATTTTCTCACATCCAGAAGCCGGTTCAATTGGTCTCTCAGAGAAGGAAGCCATTGAAAAATATGGAAAGGAAAACATAAAGGTTTACAATTCCAAGTTTACAGCAATGTATTATGCGATGTTGAAAGAGAAATCTCCAACCAGATACAAATTGGTTTGTGCTGGCCTAAATGAAAAAGTGGTGGGTTTACACATTGTAGGTGACTCTTCTGCAGAGATTCTCCAAGGTTTCGGTGTTGCCATCAAGATGGGTGCGACAAAGTCAGATTTCGATAACTGTGTTGCAATTCATCCAACCAGTGCCGAAGAAATTGTCACAATGAGATAAACATTTTAGTTTTTCATTAGATAGACTTCATAGATTAAGATCCTATTCAATTCACTGTTAAAATTGGTTAACTCTTGTTTACAATACAAAATAAAAACAAGAAGTAAATAAGACTAAGTCATAGGACACACACCGAAGGATGAAGTATAAAATTATGCGGATTCATCGTGGCATATAACTTAAGCCTTCAAAGAAGAGGCTCTTCTCTTTCTGATTTCAGCCTTTTCAGCTTTCTTTTCGGACAATCTCTTGGCCAACAATTGAGCGTACTCAGCAGCAGCTTCTCTTTGAGCTTGAGCGTTCTTGACCTTCAAAGCTCTTTGGTGTCTCTTTCTTTGCAATCTTTGAGGAGTAACCAATCTTTGGATCTTTGGAGCCTTGGTGTAAGTCTTTTCACCCTTGACAACTTCTCTTCTAACGACGTAGTCACGGACATCATCTTCCTTGGACAAACCAAAGAATTTTCTGATGTGGTTAGCTCTCTTTGGACCCAATCTCTTTGGAACAGTAGTGTCAGTGACACCTTCTAGTTCTTGTTCACCCTTCTTAATGATGACCAAGGACAAGACAGCCAAATCTGGACCAACAATGGCACCCCTGACGGACTTTCTCTTTCTTTCACCGTTTCTTCTTGGTCTGTAACAAGAGTGACCCTTTGCTAGCAACAACTTAACTCTGGTTGGCAACAAAACACCTTGCTTCATTGGGAAACCTTGTTTGTCGTTACCACCGCTGATCTTGAAGACGTAACCCTTGAATTCGTCACCGACAGATTCACCATCGACTTCTTGACCAATTCTCTTGTCGTAGAAGACACGGATACGGTGTTCGTCATCAATTTCGACAGTCTTTTGAGAACCGTTAACTGGGTAAGCAATGTTCAACTAAAGAAATAGTTTAAGTTAGTAACAGTCCATTGATTACGCTAGCATCTTCGAAATAATCTTAGTATCTTGTCATTTAGTTTTTCAATTCTTCTTCCCATTCACTTGTTTGATCTCTTTAATTAATCTCTCATCGCTAGTACACTGTTTATTCAATCTAACATACCTTCATGGTGGCTCACTGGTCTTTACTCTTGCTGATATTGAATGATTTCAACTATCGAATAAAAGCTTTGAAATTTAACTATATTGAACCCAAAGCGCTTACAAGTTTTTGCAAAGTCTTACCAAAAGTGGAACCAAACCTCTGCCTAGATGGAAAGACTCTCAGCCTAGCGCCCTTTCCAGACAGGCACAGTTGAGCCCGGGAGCCCATGCTAGAAGGACAGCCTAGGCAGGATCTCTTTCCCACTAAGCTGAACGGCCCGCCTAACGCGGAAATTGAAATTTTTCTAGATTTTTCAGATTGAAAATAAATTGTCGCGGTGTATGGCGTTTTGTCGCGGTGTAAGGTTGCGACAAAAACAGTCTCAAATACGTATATACCTATTTGTACTTATATATCGAATATTCATAAGAGTATGTTGGGTAGTCGCCTATGGTACTACATGCTAGTTCGTCAAGGCATGCTTTTCATTAGGGCATGCTGGTTTTGTTTCGTTAGGGACCTTTCGGCGTATTATTTCCATTAGTTCCTTGATTCTTGTCCTCCGAAGAGTCAGCTGTAAAGCTGAAAAACCTATTGGCAAGCGGAGTTTGATTTACCATCATGTAGGGTGTTAGACCCGAGCTGCCATTATTGTAATTAGGCGCAGGAGTGGCGGTACCCTGTGGATTTGCAGCAGGCGCATTGGGAGCTGTCTTGGCACTTGCTGGCCCCAGTGTCCAGTCTTGAAACATTGACATTGACATTGCTGTATTGGGAGAAGGAACCATTAAGTCGTGTGCGAATTTTGATGGTAGAGAACCTGTGAAAGGTCCATTCGGTGGTTCAGTTGGTTGTGGATGGGGCACTTGTGATGGCGGTTGAGGTGTGTGATGTTGGTCTATTTGCAATTGTTTTAATCCTGAATACGGCGGGCCGTGATTCGCATTGTTAACTTGTCCCTGTAATGGCGTTGCCAAGTATGAAGGAAACGCTGGCGAACCGGAAAACATGGGCGGGAGCCCGTAAGAGTTCCCACTTAATGGTTTTGTCGATAGTCGGTTTGGATCGTTCTTCTCTTGTTCGCCTGTGGCATTCGGTGTTTGTCGTCTCGGGCTTAGTGGATTTGCATCGTACCTTACAGCACTAGTGTTTCTAGAGATTAAATTAGTGTTTGCTCCTCCTACAGATGAGGCTGAGGATGATCCGCTGTGGATTCCAGGGTTGTAGAGGGTGTTGCTGCTTGGAATCTGTACGCGCAATACCGGACGTTTGACATTATCGACCCGGTTTGCTGGAGTAGACGCCATTGGTGTCAGCACACGCGGTTTGGGACTCTTCGGAGCGGGTTGCTGCTTTTCAGGTGGTGATGGCACCTTATTAACCTCTGTAGTGCTTCCATTAGGTGAGCTGGATGCCGCATGATACAAGTTTTGAAACTGTCGCTGTACCATCTGTTGTAAAGGATTAAATTTCGGCGGAACATCAGTCTTTGCCCTCTTGCTATCTGGTCCTTCTTGTTCTTGTTCTTGCTCTCTTTTAAGTGAATTTCGGGTCATTCTACCGCGAGACCCACTCCGGCTACGTTCTTCCTCCTCCTCTTCTTCTTCTTCTTCTTCTTCTTCCTCTTCCTCCTCAGTTCTATGTCTCACATTCCTCACTGGTTTCCTCCCCGTATGTTCATTCAGCTTGATCTGTTGTTTCTTTGCATAATCACCGAAATCAGAAGGACCCTTGACATCATGCACCAAATCATCTCGCTGATAATACTTTATCATCTCTTGCATATCCACCGAGGAAAACTCATAGAATGTATTATTAGACCCCAGTATAACGACAGCTACATCGACTTGGCACAGAACAGCCAATTCGTGAGCTTTCTTGAACAACCCAGCCTTTCGTTTGATGAAAGTCACCGTACGATTCCGTTCTTCGCAAATCGGCTGTATCTCGATCTTTCGTCTCCCCATCTCCAGACAAATTAACTCGATCAATCGCTTTAGACCTCTCTTACGAAGCCTGTTTCTATTATTACATCTTGCCCATCGCTTTAAAGAATCCACTTTACTGCCGATAACTATGTACGTCTAAGCTAAGCCTCGGGTTCTCAAAGTTCACCAACTGGCAACTTCACCACTTTACCAACTAACGACTATTGTTTCTCGGGAAACAAGGCTTGGCAAGGGCACCAGTTGTCTATCGACCGTCTATTGACAGTCTGTTCGATAGCGGTTGCTATTGTGACTCGTATAGCGATTCCTTGTTGTATGTACGACTGTTCCCCCATTATCTCGCGGATAGAAAACTACTCCTGACCGCAGAGTATTTAACGGCAGCACTCAAGGATCTTGTAATTTGTCTTGGTATTCTTTGTTACAAACTGTTGTACGCTATGGGACTTTTTAGATGGCCGTACCCTGCGGAATCCGTTCGAGGATACTGGGGAAACGTTACTTCCACAATCGATTGGTGTGAGGAAAACTATGTTGTATCGAAATATGTGGCCGAATGGTCTAACACTATTACTAATGGGACTTTTGTTATAACTGCTTTGTACTCGACGTATTGTGCATGGCGTAGTCGTTTGGAACTTAGATTTATATTGATTGGGATTGGGTTTGCCCTTGTAGGGGTTGGATCCTGGTTATTCCATATGACGTTGCAATACCATTATCAGTTATTAGATGAACTGCCAATGATTTATGCCACTTGTATCCCAACATGGAGTATTTTGTGTGAAACGCAGGAGACATTGACGAAGAAAGGTCATAGCAGTCCGTTATCGAGACAATTTGCCGTTGGGTTGGCCATTTCCGTGGTTGTGACTTTGTTAAGCTGGATTTACCTTGTTTTTAAGATTCCAGAGATTCATCAGACTGTTTACGGATTTATTACTGTCTCAGTGGTTGTTATGTCGGGAATACTCACTCACAAGTTTGTGAAAGATCCAGTTGCCAAGAAGAGTCTGTATCAATGTATGAGTATTGGTATTGTGACTTTCTTACTTGGGTTTGTGTCGTGGAATCTCGATAATGTCTTTTGTTCCACTTGGATTTACATTAGAAGGGATATTTTACAACTACCACTCGGAATTTTACTTGAGTTACATGCCTGGTGGCATATTCTCACCGGAACCGGTATCTACTACTATATCGTCTATTTGCAGTATCTCAGAGTGCTGACACAGGGTCTAGGGAACGATTTTGCAATGATATGGAGGTGGAAATTCCTACCTGAACTTGTCAGGAAGAATCATACGATCACCACAAAGTATTCACTTTCACTTCTTGGTCCTTACGTAGAGCATGGGAGAGTCGGTGAGTCTCGTAAGGAGAAATGAATGATTAGGTATATAAATTCTTAAATTTTATGAATTATTATAATGCGCGACTAAACGTTAAAAAGAGGCGACTAATTTCTTTGACATATATGGACCGTCTAATTCATAACCCAATTTGCCATAGTATGTTCTAACACCAACACCTGAAATGACAGAAATCTTTTCTGAACCGTGCTCTTCGAGTGCTATCCTCTCTGCTTCCTCCATCAATAAAGTACCAAACCCTTGATGCTGGAATTTACGTGGGTCTCTCGAATGCAATGGTACGACAGAACCGTAAACGTGAAGCTCTCTCACGATCGATGTACGTTGAGACGTGAACTCTTTTCTGTATGTGTTATTTTTTGAAGCCTTTCTTAGTCTTAACAAACCAATCAAGATATCTTTCTTTGGGTCTTCGTATGATAAGAAAGTCTCCCAACCGCCGTTCGCATAGTAATCCCTCCTGATAAGCTCTACTTGATCAGGTTGTACCTTGTGATGGACTTCCTGAATACCAACTTCCCTGGTCCGTACGTCTCGACACTTGGTACCGAAGTCTTTCATCCTGGCCAATGCCAACTCTCTTAAATTACCATTATCCACACCAGAAGTGACCAAAGGCATTGGAATATCTCTTTGCACACGATAAATTCTTGTCCATGGTGGGACCAGTGCCATGATTCTTGCAACCAAATCCACAAGCGCGTTGGCGTTGTATGACTTATACCTTCCTGTCTTCCAAAGTTCGTATAAACCAGTACCTCTAATGACTAATGTTGGGTAGATCTTCAACCCATCTGTCCTGAAAGCTGGATTTTCGAAATATTCTTTAAATTGTTCAATGTCTCTCTCCATGCCTACATTGGGCAAATCAGGCATCATATGAGAGACAACTTTGTAACCAGCATCCTTAGCGACGCTAAAAGTCTCACATACGGACTTTACGGTATGACCTCTGTTGGTATCACGGGCAACATCTTCATATAAAGATTGCACACCGATCTCCAGTCTTGTACAGCCGTATTTCAACATATCGTCCAAATGTGTCTGAGTACAGTAATCCGGCCTGGTCTCGATGGTTATACCAACACATTTAGTTAAACTTTGTTGCGAATATTGAATTGCCTCATCGATATCATTACCATTAAAACCGGACAAAGCGTTATGAAGTTTGACAATGAAATCTTCTCGGTAATCCTTAGGTAAAGACATGAAAGTACCACCCATAATGATATACTCGACTTTGTCGATAGAATGACCCAATTGTTTCAATTGTTCAATTCTACCACGCGCTTGCTCGTAAGGGTCATAACGGGCTCTAATGGCACGCATAGAGGTGGGCTCGTAACCAGTATAGGACTGTGTAGAGTATTCGAAATCGGAATCAGGCCCACCGGGACAGTATACACAGATATTACCGGTATATGCAATATGGGGGCAACGATGTGGTTTACACATAACGGCAATAACAGCGATACCCGAAGCTGTTCTCACAGGCTTGGCCTTTAGTTTTGGTAAAAGATACTTCTTATATTGGTCTGGGATTGCATTAATAATATCAGTCAGCCTCGGTTGTTGTCTCAACTTGTATTTTTTAGAATATTTAGTGATAAGACCATTCAAGTTAATTTCTCTGGTGGTCCCAGATGTCAAAGAACTTGTTAGTTCCAAAGTAATATCGGCACAACATTGAATGAATCTTTCCTTCTCTGGAGCGAGATTTTGCTTGTTGTTCTTGGGGCCTTTTCCACTGCGACCCATTCTAATAAGTTAGAAATGAATAATGATATAGCAGAGCTGTTAAACACTCCTTGAGTTCGCTTATGGAGCTTCAAAATACCATTTTATTGAGCGATGAGCTTCAATTTTTTCAAAAATGCTTTATTCTAGCAGGACGTTGAAGGTGACGGAGGTTGACCATCATTATAGAGAAAGTAACAAAAACGGCCATGGATCAACACTTCAAGTTCAGGTTTACAATTTCTGATAAACCGATTAGCCCAACCTCTTGGAGCTGCATATCTACTACAAGACAGGTCTTTCTGGCTATTGCTGAATTTTAAAGCCTTAGCATTTTGGATTGGCTCCGTAGTACCTACTGTTATTGATAGACAAGAAACATGACAGCTGAGGCTAAGCGGAGAAAGAATCAGAAGAAGAAGCTCAAGCAGAAGCAGAAGAAGCAAGCTGAGAAAGTGGCAGCTGACAATGCTGTGCAAGAAGAAATAGTGTCTCCTTTAGTAGATGATAGTGCACCCGAACTAGTTGAGAACTCAGAAATTGTCAAGATTATTCAAGAGGATCAAGGAACGAGTATAGATGAGTCACTAGAGAAGAAGGTTTCCGATCAAGTAACTTTCGTAGAAAGTTTGCCGGCAGAAGAATCACAAGATGAAAAGGTTTCTGAGGAAGATGACAATGTGCTAATTTCAAGCGAGGAAAGTTCCACAAGAAATACCATAGAATCACCTTCAATTGACGAAAATGTAGAGATCATCAAAAGCATCCAACAGGATCAAGGGACAGGAATAGATGAAGTGCTGCAAAGGAGACTGTCAGAAACAGTAACGATTTTGGAAGATCTCCCCACAAAAAATACAGAAGAGGGAGAAACCATCGAAGCCGATCACAATATTGTTTTGCCCACAACCTCAAACGAATCAGATATCATTAAACCCATTCAGCAGGATCTGGGAACGAGTACAGATAAATCTTTGAATGAGAAATTGTCTCGGCAAGTAACGGGTATGAAAGACAAGTCAACAAGAGAGTCTGGGGGCGAGAAGCTTTTTGAAGCCGACCACAATATCGTGCTACCCGAGAGTAACAACTTTGCATCAGGCGGCACAGCACAAGAACCTGAGACGCCAGATCAACCAACGGATAATGCACTGCCTATCCCTGTAGAACAAAATGTTCATACGGTGCTTCACTTTGAACCCACTAATGAAATTACCTCCGCCACACTACCTTCAGTGAAAGCCTCTGATAAACAAGACGATACTTCAGCCCATGATTCGGAAGCTGACATTTCTCCCGAGGATGAAGCAGAGTTACAATTATCCAAGGATTCGTCTGAACCAATTCTACCGGAAGATGAAAGTTCACACGTCTTGAACACTTCGCAAGCTCAGGAACAAGAAGCTAAACAGTTGTTCGTCAGCGAAACCAATGAAGGTCAAGAAAAAATGCCCTGGGAAACCGACCGGGCCCCTGACCAGGCACCTGAGCAAGATGAATCGAATGATCAATCGGTGAAAACTCAAGGGTCGGCACCATCAGAGCTATTCACAAGCTATGGTGATGATAACAGCGAAAAAATGCCATGGGAAACATCTGAGGGGAATGGATCTGATTCAAAACAACCTATAACTTCCCTCAACGAACCATCAGGCTATCAAGAAATCACGCATACGTCAGACCTCTTTGCCACTGTTGGAAATGGAGAACATGAAAAAATGCCATGGGAAGCTGCTCCTTCTAACACCGATTTGACACAAACTGTGAATGAATCAAACAATCAAATGAATGATGAAGTGACCGAACAGTCTGATCAGCTCTTTACGAATGATGATATTGATGAAAATGAGAAAATGCCTTGGGAAAGTGACGATCGGGCAGCACTGGAATTCAACGAGCCGGCCTCTCAAGAAAACGAAGTAGCTTGTTCAAATAGTCACTTAAGTGGCTCCGAAAAACTGGAGGTCACAGTCACTACAGAGCAAGCAAATGTTGATAAACTAGCTCAAATATTTGGCGACGATGAAGCAGAGGAAGACGACTGGCTTAACAATCGCGATTTTAATAATGCGAGTGTGCCAATCTCTTCTGACAATGCTATTCAAGACAAGCAGGATGCCCAACCTACAGCAGGTCAACCGGCAATGAAGTTCTCTTTTCTAGAGGAAGACGACGATCTTCTCGATGAAAATCTGTCCGATGATGCTAGCCTCTTGCCGTCAGACGATGACCATGAGCCCAGTTTAGCAGTTGACCAAACACCAAATGCTGGCACCACAAACAATGTCACGGCCACTCAATCAATTGACGAAGTTGTGCAAGAAATGAGGCCCCCTTCTGTATCTTCGGCTACTTCCAGTAATCACAGATCAAAGTACGAACCTCAACAAACTTATAGACAAGCTCAACAAGCTCTACCATCGGCTGCTTACAGGGCTCCTGTAAGTACTGGTATCGTGACTCCACAATTTCCATTGCAACCAAGCCCTAGTCAACCACCGAAGGCTGTCGAAACGAGAGAAGTAGTGGAAAAAATCAATGAAGCGAAGAAGAAATCAGATGCCTACGATTTCCCTATGGACCTCTTCCCCAAGAAAACTAAACTGGCTCATGCGAAACCTGTGGGGACTCCGACACCCATTTTTCCCACTGCCGCCTCACATCAAATTCCAGCACGCAACTCTTCCATTCCTCAAACAGGACCTAACGGTCAGTTTGCTGTAAGAGATCGATCGGGTTCAGCCGCATCTTTACCAAAAAACCCTTATGCGAACTTAGCTGCACCACCACAAGCCAAAGCACCACCGCAGATTCCAATGCCACCGCAAGGTATTGTACCACCTCATGTGAACCTGCCATCTGCCCACCAACCAGTCCCGGGACAACCGGTGGTACCATCAATGATTCCTCAATCTTCGGTGCCCTTTTCACCTAGCACGGTCAGGACTAGGGGCTTCAGCAACACATCTACAGGCGAAGCTTTCTCTTCACGGGCCTCAAGTTGGGCGTCGGGTCAGAGTACGGGGCCGGCGGAGCCTATTAATGCTCCACAGCCTCCTCGAGTCGCCAAGAAGCCTACAGCAACTAGGTACGCACCAGTGACAACCGCTCATCCGCAAAACATTCATACACCGAAGAAGGGAGTTAGTTTGAACACGGGCTATGCCCACTATAGGCCTCAGCTCCCTCTCCAGTCTACCGCCTTCCCAGGCGCTCAAGCACCGATAACTCAAAAAGCTGATGTGACACCACTGGTGGTAAACGTTCCAAATACTACTTCTCCATCAGATCTGGTATCCCCTGCATCTGGTTCCTCTACTAGGAGGTATCACGCTAGATCTAATTCAAGCGTGTACACCCCAAATCAAACAGAGTATACTGCAAAATACGCACCAACTGTTCATCCTCAATATCAGAATACTCTTTCGGCACAGCAACCCCAGCTTCCTGGACAAATCCCAGCTCCTCACCTGGCACCTACAAAGCCAGGATATAACAACCTTGTGAATAATGACTTTGCAGTGGCTATGCCTGAGGTTGACCAGCCAGTGGATAATCAAGCCTTATTGCACCGTCAATTTCCATTGATTCATTTGAGTGCCTCTAACAAGGTAATTTATGCTATTCCTCAAGCTGCTTCGCATAGTAGTTACCTTATGGGCCCTGACTCGTCATTGCAATTTTTGAAAATTGTTCCTCTTGATTTTACCATGCCTGGCAGTAATTTGTTGAAGTCCTTCCCTGGGCCCCTCGTAAAGAATAAGACCAAGAATAAAGATGTCGAGAAATGGATTGAGAGTATCATTGGAGATTATCAAGAATCAACAGTTGAGTACACTCTATTATCATTATTGAAACTCAAACTTACGGGCACTGCCACATGGAAAGATGTTTCTCAATGTCTATATGATTCTGATGAGATGCTTTCATATCTCTCACAGCCAATGGTTGACTCCAAGTCCATCGCTCCTGCTCAAAAGCTAGACCCCAATGGTCAAATGAGAATAGTCGCCTACTTGCAAACAGGTGGGCGCGATAAGGCACTTACGATGGCGCTCCAAAGCGGTGACTTTGCCATGGCTTTACTGATAGGAAGTCTCATGGGCAAAGATAAATGGTCAGAGGTTGTTCAGCATTATTTGGCCAGCGAGTTTAAGGTTGATTCGGATGTTTCACACTTTTCAACTAATCTCCTGTCTTTAGTATTCCAGGTATTTGTGGGCAACTCGAAGGCGGCCGTAATGGAGTTTTATTCTGTGGATAAAAGCCAATGGGCATGCGATAATTGGAGAATCATTACAGCTGCAGTCTTAAACAACATTGGAGTGAATGAAGATGGTACACAGTTGAAAACAGGCGAACTACCTCCCGTGGTACATGAATTTTTGGTCGAATACGGAGTTTTCCTAAGTCAAAGGGGTCTCATCTCCGAATCCTGTGTTGTTTTTGTGCTTGCCAATCTACCTCTTTGCCCTTCACCGGTTGCAAGTTCACCCGTGAGGTTTGCGCAAATTGGTAGCCCTATGTCGCTCGAAGGTTGTATATTTTCTGAGATATACGAGTTCGCCAGCTGTCCAGATGTAAAGGGTTATTCCACGTTGATTTCCAGCAAATTATATCATGCCTTTTGTTTGCAAGAACATGGGTTGTCTTCATCTGCCTCCCGATATGCCGACTATCTAACCTGTTCGGTCAAACTTTTGCCGAAAAGAGAATCACTGACTCTTAACGTGGCGAGTGGTTTGAATGAGCTGTCGACGCGGATTGCAGGTTCATCGACTGGATGGTTAGGAAAACCAAAGTTGAGCAGCGTTTGGGGTCAGTTAGACAAGTCATTCAACAAGTACATCGGAGGCGATGACGATTCGCTTATCAAAAAGAGTTCCGAAAAGAAAGTTTTCGATGGATTTACACCCGTTCCTTCAAGGAATTCGTCGACGGTTGATGTAAGCCAATATCAATTCACCCCAGCCCAAAATGCACAGTACAGTACCGATGGAAGCGTGGCATTTCCGCCAGTAGGAGGAAGCCCCATGAGCAACGCTATACCAACCTTTGCTCCCCCCAGAAATCCATTATCAAGAACCCTAACTGAGCAAGGCCCACCCAAAATGCCATCGTCGTTCAGTGTGGACTCATCTCCTCAACAGCTCCAGCGCAAGCAGAGTTTGACCACCACTGGTAACCGATTGAGAAGAACTAGAACAGAACAAACCACAGCAATGAACTTTAAAGCGGACCACACATCTGTCAACGGCTTTCCACCTCAGGAGCTGTCAAACTATGGTATGCGTAACAACAGTAGTGCAACCGACTTGGCGGCAAATACCGATCTAGCTCCTTCGCCTCAATTAAGCAGATCGTCGCCGCACCATAGCTCCACACCAGAGCTCCTACCAGGAAGATCTTCAGTACTCTCCAGTACACTGCTTCCACTCAAACCTATTAATGCCCCTGCAGAATCGAGACCTTCCGAACTGCCTGCACCAATGGTCGCCACATCAGCTGCTGAGCCTGAAATTTTTGACCCAATACACGCACCAACGGCGCATCAGAAAGGTACTCGTGGCTTCGAGCCAAAAAGCCGAGAGGAAGGTTCACCTTATCTGCCAAATAACTACAGCCAAGTTTCAATAACGGGATTGGAAAGGATTGCCCAAGAAGGCGGTTTAACCCAGGACGACACATTCAAACCTCACATCGCTAACAACAATGGTGTCTTGCCAACGGCTCATGGTCAGTATTTGAACGGTAACGAAGAAGAATTTTCAGATGAACAAGCTGACACCACAGTTTTGCATAAAAGTCTATCTCAATTTCCATCCGAACATGCCATTGATTCAGGCTCAAGCTTCGAACCGGAAATTTCACAAGCTCCTGAGGCACCTGTGGAACATACTGCGGACTTTATGAGCCCACCTAATCCGGCATTTCAACAGGATAGTGGTTTTGCGGGGCCAAGCGAAAACAATGAGCACCAAGAGCCAGGAAAAACTACATTCTCTAAAGAGCCTTCTCAATTTGCTGGGCCAATATCAGTCACCCCCCAAATATCAGTTCCTCCGGTAGTGCACAATAAAAACCCTTACGCTCCTTCAACTTTTGTTAGTCCGCTGGTCACTGAAAATCAATTTACCACTCCTATTGTCCAAGGCACCAAAACAAACGCATATTCTGTCGATAAATCTGTGGACTCATCTGAGGAACCTCGGCAGGATTACGTACCAAGCAGAAGTGCTGGGTCAGATGCTAGCGAAACCTCGGTGCCAGCCAAACAAAGTGAATTTACTGGTCCTCGTAGTAGATTCGATCCTATAAAGCCAGCAGAGGCGTTGTCACCTGAGGCCTTTGTGCCGGTCATCAAAAAGACTCCAGTCTCGAGGGCTTTCACCCCTCTAGTCGTTCAACCTCCAGAGGTACAATATGATGATGTAGTTGAGGATGAATCAGATGATGAGGACGAAGACGAGCAGAAACGGTTGCGCGAGAAGCAAGAGCAAGAGAGAAGAGAGAAGGAAGAGGATGAGAGGCGAAAGAAGGAGAAGGAGAAGGCTAGAGCAGCAAAAGCCAATTCAAAGGAAGATGACAAGGCAAGTGGATGGTTTAGTTGGTTGAAGAAAGATCCGAATGAGAAGAAACCTGTGAAGGCTAAATTGGGACACAAGACAACTTTCTATTACGACGAAAAACTGAAGCGTTGGGTTAATAAAGATGCTTCAGAGGAAGAGAAGGAAAAAATAGCGTCACCTCCACCGCCACCACCAATTGTGAAGAAAATGGATAATGGGCCCAAGACGAAACCCATGACAAGTCCAGACGTAAGTACTAGAGACATGGCTGGTGCCGTTTTTCCCAACAACCCTATCACGGGCGCTCCTTTAGGATCGCCTTCACCATTTAACACTCCAAGTGACAGTACACCGTTGGCACCTGCCCCATCAGCACCTATCTCATCTACGAGTCACCCTGGCATTAATCTATCCGGTAAAAAAGCTAATGGTTTAGATGATTTACTTTCTTTGACCGGTGGTAGTGCTCCCAGACGTAAGAAGAAACCGGGCAGAGGTTATGTAAATGTCATGGACAATAAATGAGTATACAGTAATGAAGCTCAATGAACATATATATAGACGAAGAAGAATGATATAATGAGATATATTTACATGTTTCTATGCTTTTGGTATCGGACAACGCCTAAACTATTTTGATGGCAATCTGAAAAGATCACCACTTTCCTTCATCCTCTCAATCGCTATTTGATTATCATCCTCGTAGGTTTTTGGTAATTTTTCATCGGGCTTGCTTTCGAACACTGAACCTAGAAGGATTAAGTCATTAGTGGTTGCATCGCAAAGGAAGACAACATAATCGACAACATTTCTGTCCAGTTTTTCTGCTTCGTTAGTCACTTTATTGTATTTGATTAATCGCTGGGCAGTATCAAATTTATAAACCAATTGAATATTTTCGAGAGGCTTCCCCGGTATCATCATAGCTTGCACTGAGACAAGCTTTGGAACATGATTGAATTTAATCAACTGCCAATCAAGCTTAACATTTTTAGGTAGCTGGCGAGCTCTAGCTTCCAATGCTTCTTCAACCCATAAAGACACTATCGGTTTCACTTCCTCAAGTTTACGATGGGCAAATGCAGAATTCACATTCACATACGTCTCAATTGCCCTGTTCTTCCACAGTAAAAACTTAGGTTTCAGTCCCGACTGGTAACGAAAGAGACCCACCTGTACAGTATTCAATCCAAAGGTATAAACTCTTCTAATCAAAGAATTGAAAAAGGTTATGGGATGAGCAAAAACGTTAGGCAGATTCTTGTAAGAAGTAGGAATATAGATCTGGGCTGCCACACCAAGGTGTCTAGGATTGAAATCTACAGGTTTCTTCTTTGATTCTTTCTTTTCCTGTAGTAAAGCTCTAGACACACTAAGCAACCTCCTTTGTGAGGGCAAGATTAGCGTTGAAGCAGGTTTACGGACCGCAGAAAAGCACAGTGACTTCATATCGTATCTAGAAAACTCAATATCAACCAATTAATGAGTTAAAACTCCCAATGCAGCCTAGAACTCTTCTTCTTTAATACTTTAAAAATGGGTCAAGTTGTTCATCGATGGTGATTTTTCACTGTTCAAATCATCAACAAAAAACGTGATAATAATTAGAGCCAGAAAAGGGACAACCTGAGCTCTAATTGAAGATTCTTAACAGCTATTGGTTTGTTAAGCGAGACGTTGCAATATGAAGACCTGTTTGGTGGAGCTGAAACTGAAGGATACGGAGCCTGTGGATTGGAAGAAGGGTCTTGCTTCATATTTGAAAAGATCTTATGGATCTGGACAGTGGTCACAGTTTTATGATGAAAAATTGGCCAGTGACTTGAACCATTTGAGAAATAATGCCAATGGGGAATTGGCTCCTGAATCTTTATTGGAACAGAATTGCATATATTATGCGTATCTGGAACAATTGCACCTGCGGTTGGGGAATAGTAGTGGTCAACTGAAGCTTGATTTTACGTGGTACGATGCAGAATATAGTGCTTCTCAAAGATCGCAGAAATGTTCACAGCACAGCTTGGTCTTGGAGAAATCTTGCGTTCTGTACAATATAGCGGCACTGTTGACGCAGGTAGCCCGCGAGAAGATTAATGAGGATTTGAAGATTTCTGTGGGCTATCTCTCAAAGTCAGCAGCCTGCTTTGAATATCTATCGGAAAACTTCTTAGGTTCTCCCTCAGTTGACTTACAGGCTGAAAACACTAAGTTGCTGGCAGATCTAAGCCATGCAGAAGCTCAGGAGCTTTTCCTACTCAAAGTCATCAATGGAGGTGACCCAGTGAAACAAGCTTCACTAGTCAGCAAACTGGCCTACGGTGTAGTCACACAGAATGAAAAATGCTCAGAGTTTTATGAAGGAACGGAGGAAGCGACAGCTGAATATGGTGAATTGAGATGGCGCTCAATTGTAAAGTGTAAAGTACATTTCTACAAAGCGGTCAGCGCGTATTATTATGCCCTATCTTTGGAACAGCAAGCGAAGTATGGTGAAGCTATCGGCTTCCTTACGTCAGCGCATAATTCTCTGATATCTTCGTTAATTTACAAGACACATCTCAAGGATTTCATTGATTTTCAGGCCACGAAGGACAATATCGATGAGAAGAAAAAACAACTGTTGAAAGATAACGATTTCATTTATCACGACAGCATTCCACAAAGCGTTGAGCTGGAGTCGATAAAGTCCATGGATGCTATCAAGATCACAAGTTGGCCCAAGCAAATTGAAAGTTATATGGATCAAGTAAGCGAAAAGTGCAATACCTTATATAAAGGTATCGTTCCAATGGAGATATATGAAAAGGAGAGTATTTATTCCGAAGAAAAGGCCAGTTTACTCAGAAAGGAGATGGAGGATAATGAAACAGCTAATTGGGAATACAGCTCTTTCGTCGAGTTCACAAATCTACCTAAATTACTGACGGATATGGAGCAAAGATACAAAAATGGCTCCTCCAACGCTTCTGATAATCCGCAGCTAGGTATGATGAAAGAACAGTTGAAATCGTGGGCAAAGACAGTTCAGAACAGCCCATACAGAGATATTGAGACACAGATGAAGTTAATAGCATCAAAGAGACGAGAAATTCTAGATATCTTACCAAGCTTATCAGCGGACCAAAAGGATAATATCGTCAAGGTGAAATCATCCCTTGTAGAGGCGTCCCAATCGGATGAGAGGCTATTCGCCTTGGTTCGGCCGTTCATTCAACAGATCAATCTTCTGAGGGATGAGACTATGTTGTCGAGGAAGTTTGAATCTTTTGCAATCAATAGGGCGAACGAGCCAAGTCTTTTGGATCTTGACGATACAAACACTAACAAGATACTCGAAAAATTGAAGGCGATTGAACAACTTTCGGAGGATTTAAAGCTCTTGAAAGATGAGCGCTCTAGAAACTTAATAGAACTCAAGGCAGAACTAAGTAATGACGACATCACCAGAGTTCTCTTGACTCATCGCAAGGCCTCGGACTCAGAGTTGAAACAGGTATTCGCACAGGAAATGACAAAATTCAAACCATTTAGTACTAGAATTGAGGCTGCCATTTACAAGCAGACATGCACCATCAACGAGATAAAGTTAAAACTTGATGAGGTGTTTAAGCTCTCTGGATTTCAGAACAAATCGAAGGAGGAGCTGGAGTCCTTGGAAGAGTGCAAAAAATTCGTCCGTGATTTAGAGGAGGCTGTTGAAAACTTTGGCATTTTCAGTTCGGATCTCCCCAAGGGTCTGAGCTTTTATGACTCACTACTAACTATGAGCAAAAACCTACTTGCTGCAACGAAGAGGGCAGCAGCCGCACAAGATAATTCACCGCCTTTACCGCCACCGGTTTCATCTACGGAAAGACAGTTTCAGGACTTATCCATATCAAGCGGTCATGGCCTGCCACCATCAGTGCCGCCTCGCACGTATGTTGGACAAGCACCGGCTCAAGATGGGTATTTGAATAGCTCAAGGTCCTTCCCCGGCCCACCACTCTCACTTTCTGCGCCAGCAATTCCTCCAATTCCGCCCAAGCCTCCTAGAGGCCCGCCTGGCAGCCAACGAGGGCACGATTTTGAAGAGAAGGAAATCCAGAGTAACCCAACCTCATTTTACGACAGACCCTCTGTTTTTGATGAGAATCTGTACTCCAAATTTAGCGGGTAGAAACATTAGGCTCATTTAGAGGCGGTGCGTATTGACCTTTTGATGTGAAAATAATCTAACAACGACATAATTACTTCTCCGTCCTTTTTTTAATTTGCCTGCGATTTGATCTTCGTTGATCCCTTCCATTGTTCCCATGCCTTTTCGGTCTCGTTGAACTACCCTGGTTCGAGGGGATGTACCAAACGTTCTCAGATCCAAAATCTGCCTCGGATATCTTGACAAAGCTTATCAACCCATCGTCCATGATTGCCAATAAAAAACTTCGGTATCCAGCCTTGAGTCGACGAAATTGCTTGACATGGGGCATACCGTGCTTATTCTCTGTTTTTGTATCCAAATGGTTAACAGGCCTTGGCTTAGTTGAAGCAGCTTTCGATCTTGCGTTGGAGATATGCTGGCTTCGCAGAACACCATTCGTATATGAATCGTTGTCCCAGTTCACTTCCTCGTCAATTTCGTTGAGAAAGTCGAACTTATAGTCGAGAGAATGAAAGATTTCTTGTAGTTCAGAATAAGATGGAAAATGCTGCGAAGCGTCATTCTTGTTATGAATTACAACTTGGAAGTCCGGTAAGCCAGGACTTTTTTTCTTGAAGTTCGTCTGTGGTTTCCATACATTGAAGGCAATTGAAAATGGTGCAGTGGGATTTAATTGACATCGAATTCTTTCAAAACGTAATTCATCGGCAGTTTTTGGGACTCTCACAGATGGCACCAAGTTTTTCAAACCTTCGTAGATTTTTTGTGTAGAAGTATACCTCCGAAGCAAGAAATTCCACCTAGTATAGAAGAAAGCATTCATCAAAGAGGCCCCCTTCAAATCAATGAAAGAGAGAAAGCTATCATACCGTAAACCAATACTTGATCCAAAAGCAGGATTAGAGGGTGGATAGAAAGAGGTCTTCTCAACTCGCCTTTGGTATGAAGAAGTGATGATGAATCCTAGCCGTTTCAAATGGGCAAATATGAAGTATCTATCCATCTCTGCTTGACTTCTAAAAAGGGAATAAAGGTCCTGCATACTCAAAGGAATTTCAATGTCCCGCGGTTCATTAATGTAAAAGGGTAGCACTGTACCTCTCTCTGCCAAATAGACGAATTCTTGGAAATCCAACCAACATCTGCCCTCCTGGTCAACACTTCCCATTGTCTGTAAAAAATTCCCTTTCGGATGTGGCAAAATGGCTCCATGAAGTTTCGAATCGTAATAAGCCTTAACCTGGTTGCTTACAATGGAACCTCGAGGTGAATTTGCCAAGGTATCAAACATCGCCTTTCTCGCCCTATAAAGAAGCAACTCTTGGACATTGGTCCCATCCGGCTCGTAATCTTTCTCACCCCTCTTTGGGATTGATGAGATCATGGATTTGGTTGATAGTTTGACAGCCTGAGACCAATCTTGACTCTCTTCATCTTCATCAATTTCCTCGTCTTTAATAGTCACTAACTCATCTTCTGCTTCTTCTGATGGATTTTTGGGCGTCTTCAGCTTGCTCATACTATTCAATGGTGAATCGGAATATCTGCCGTTTACCAACCAGCTCTTTATACATGTTTTAACGTTGATTGTGCGCAGGCGATGAGTGATACGATTGAAGATCATTAATTTCGAGTAAGTCATGAAAAAATCGAGTATTAATTAAAAAGTTATAGAAAATTCAGAAAATTAAGCTCTATCTTGATATTTAATGCAACAATCTAGATTGCAATTCAATATCCTCATTTACAGGTAGTCTATGGCTCTTGGAGAAGGGCCGTAGCCAACTGTGACCAGAATTATTGTAGTTTGATTCCTCAAACGCATCCAAATTGACCGGTTTCCATCTCTTTAAAGCCAAAGAACTCATAACTACGCTGACCGAACTCAAAACCATGGCTAGACCAGCTGCCATGGGATGAAGAGCTATGCCCCAGGGTACTAGGAAGCCCATTGCAATTGGAATCATAAATGTATTATAACAAAGGGCCCAAAAAAGATTTAACTTAACCCGGCGGAAAGTAGAGCGTGAGATGTCAAAGGCATCAATTAAGCCCCTCAACGTTGCCTTGCTCTCATTACCGCCACATAGCACAACAATATCAGCGGCCTCTACAGCGATATCAGTCCCTGTTGAGATTGCAATACCAACGTCACTGGTAACTAGTGCGGGCGAATCGTTGATCCCATCACCGACAAATACTATGCTTTGCCCCAAATCAACCTTCAACTGTTCAACAACTTCAGACTTGCCGCTGGGTGAGACTTCGCTGTAAATGTTATTCATAGGCATTCCAACTTCATGAGCTACTTTTACCGCTGAACTGTGGGTATCACCGGTAACCAAGAATGTCTCGATGCCCTTGGATTTTAGATACTGTATCGTGTTGTAGGCATCTTTTCTTATAGAATCTGAGAGTTCGAACCTACCTACAACCTGACCGTTAATGCAGACATAAGAAAGTGTACACCCGCTTTCTTCTTCCGCCTCATGGAATGAAAATTGCTCAGACTCTTCAGATACTAGGGATTTGTTTCCAACGGTGACTCTGTACTTGATCCCGCTCATTTCACATTCACATGTCAGGCCCTTGCCCATATGTATGGTACTCTGCAAAACATTAGCAACGAGGTGATTTTCACGCGATAGGTGTTCTTCGCAGTAGTCTGCTATCGCCATTGCTACAGGATGCTCACTTATTCTTTCAGAAGCTCTAATACATGCCATCATCTCATCACTAACTTTGCCAATTGGTGAAAATTGCTTCACACTCATACGGCCCGTGGTCAAAGTCCCAGTCTTATCAAAGACAAAAGCTCCAACGTTATTGAATCTCTCGAGGACATCACCACCTTTTATCTGTACCTGATGCTGTGCGCCTAACCCTGTTCCAACCATAATTGCAGTAGGCGCTGCTAGACCGAGCGCACATGGGCATGCCACGATGACAACGGAGATGGCTCTCTGAAAACATTCGTAAAACATACCATTTCTCGAGTCCATCATGAGAGATGAATTCTTCAGGGCTTTAGACAGTATTATCCAGGTGATGAACGTAATCAGCGCCAAGCACAAAATTGAAGGGACGAATATAGATGCCAAGAAATCCGCATATCTCTGTATAGGAGCCTTAGTAAGTTGCGCTTGCTTCATTGTTTGGATAATAGTTGATAATTTCGACTCATCACCAACAGCAGTCGCCTTGTAGTAAAAATGGCCGGGACCATTAATGGACCCGCCTATTACTGTCGAACCAATGTTCTTGTGTACCAGTAATGACTCGCCGGTCATTAATGATTCGTCTACTTCCGTTTCGCCTCGAACAATAGCACCATCAGAGGGAATTCTCATACCTGGCTTGACTTCGACGATATCATTTATCTCTAGTAAATCTATCGGTATTTCTAGCGGTTCTTGAAGGTCTCCATTCTGCAAAATAGTACAGGAAGAAGGTGTCAATGATATCAGTTTAGACAAAGCTGTGGAAGTTGCCGATTTTGCCTTGGTCTCTAATAATTTTCCAAGTGTTATAAATGCTATTAGCATAACGGAAGTATCGAAGATGACATTTGGTAGTTCACCGTTCTCGCTGGGGTGCACGATACTGTGAAGAATGGAATATAAAGAGAAAAAATATGCACATGAAGTGGAAACGCACACCAGGGTATCCATGGTGCCCGAGCCATGTTTCAACGATTTCCAAAAAGCTTTCTGGAAGTAAAAACCGAGGACAAACTGCACGTATGTGGCCATGGGTAATCCAAAAATGTCACGATAATATAATCCTTTCACAAATGATTCGTTAAAGGGAAACTTGTTGTTCTTAACAAGCCCCGGAGCTCCCATGGGTAAGCCCATGTACAGCGTCATTGTAATGATTGCAAAAAAGCACGACTTGAAACACATTGATCTCCAAAAATGTATCTCTTGCACCTTGGACAGTAATCTGAGTTGTGCGTTATTATCAAGTGCCGAGGAGACAACTGCATCGTAACCTAGGTCTTCTATCTTATGAATGACCTCGCGAATCCCAATCTTATCCCTATCGTACCTAACCTCAAGTGTATCGGTGCCTAACAGGTCGGCGGCTAGGATTCCATTCCCTACCAAGGCACGAAACTGTTCAGCTCTCTCTGCCACCTCAACGGTTGAAGAGACCGCAAGCACTTTGAAAGAAGTAACCTTGACATTCGGAAGAGTATCAGTCTCAGATACTGAAACTATGGCAGCGTCAAATCCACAATCTTCAATGGCCTCTTTCACTTTTTCCAACGTAATTTCCCATGGCTTAAAATCAACTTTACACTCTTCAGTCACAAGAGCTGTCACAGCTCTCTGGACCCCTGCTAAACTTTCCACTTGCTTCGTAACTGTAGAGACACAGGAACCACAAGTCATTCCATGAACTGTAAGCACACCTTGCTTCAAACACTGGTCATCACCATCTCGGACAAGCTCACAATCAAACCCACAGTCCTCAATAGTCTCGACAATGCTCTCAGTACTACAGTGGTCTGAGTCATACTTCACAAAACACTCATTAGTCACCAGAGAAACTGTACACTCTTTAACACCAACCAATGACAGCGCTTGCGTAGTGATAGTATTAACACAAGCGCTGCAGGTCATTCCACCCACAACGAAAAGAGCTTCTCTCATCTTGCAGACCACTTAATGTTTGCAAAATCGCTATGATAAGCCAACGATGAATTGAACTGATGATGTTTAATAACTGTTGACAATTAGCTTACCTATTATATAAGCGATGTTTTTCAACTTAATTACACCCATATTGAAAAAAAAAAAGATATATAATAGAGAAATATTCAGAGTCAAGCCTAATTCAATTGAAGGTACTGGGAAGCCTGCCAGGAGCATTTCTGATTACGATTATAGTTTTACATGAGAGAGCAAAAGCTCTTACATAGGCTCCTAAAACTCTATGAAACTCCATCATTTTTTGTAGCCACCTCTATTGAGCGCATTTAAATTCTCTTCACCAAGTTTAGCGACCAATTTGAGCCTTTGCAATTCTTGCCAACGGGCCAATTGGGCTTGCTTATGTAGTTCGAATCCAAAAATCCTGGGAACGTATCTTTTGACCGGATGGTCCGGTACCATTTCTGGGAACGCCTGGAGGAACATACCGGGGAAACTGGTCCCGAAATATGCTCCATCGATGGTGCTATGTCTAGATGACTTTGGAATGTACAAATCTTCGCATGATGGACAGTAGAGCTTTACGCAATCGATTCCGGGCACATCGTGCAGCCCAACAGGCAGTAGAGGTTGACAATTGCAGTACACTCGGGGGCATCTGCCGAAATCTGCACTCTTGTATTTCGTTAGCATCTTACTCAGACCTTTCACGGTAATAATGTAACGGGCATGAATGAGCCCATAAAATTTACGAGCATCGCTCTCTAGTTGTTCCAAACGCGCATGAGACATACCCTCCAGTACAAACTCGTCCAATTCATCTACGATATACTGTACCACTTGTGTAAACTTTGATACGGTCTTTTGCAAGTTGATCAGGTTGAACCTGTCAGTGATATATTCGGGATCCACGTCGCAGAAATACTCATGTCCTTTACGCCCCAGAAACAAATCAATCCACATTTCCACGTACTCTGAGGAGTCCGTTACACCTCCCATGGCATCATCATCATCATTACGCTTACTATCATCGCTGGGCCTTGTCCTTTCGGCACTAGCCAATTCCACATCCACCGTCTCATTCGCCATTCTTCTCTTAATGTAGGTTTCCTTTGCCACAGTAGTGAATGCTACCGTCCAAATAAACTCCTAGCCAATCAATAGTGACCTATGAACTGGTCTTAAACTTCTATGTAGTCTTATCCCTGCCAATTCTTTCTTTACGGGCCAGTTTATTTGAAAAATTTGAAAGCTAAGATGTTAAAGATATGTGATAAACAGGACTCAAAAGTGCGATGGAATAGCCATTGGAAGGCCTGAAACCATGAAGCTATTGAAATATCCATTGGCGGAACATAATGAGACTGTAACAGCGATGGCTGGGGTCGGTGAGATGCTTCTATTAGCAGATAAAGACGGTCACGTGCACGTATGGGAACAGAATAAACTAGGTGAAGCAGCATTCGATGGATCCAAGATCAAGCAATTGGCTGCTCAATTGACCTTCGCGGTCGAGTTCCAGCCGGGGGAAGTAGACAGGAACGTTGTTTTTATGGCTGGAGACGATAAGACTCTTGTCATCGGCACTGAGCACCGTGTTATGGTCATTGAGTCCTGGATGGAGAAGCCAAGTGGGTCGCATGCTACTATTCTACAAGTGGAAAACCCTACAGTCATTACAGATGTGAAATTGGACTTGACGAATCGCGTTCTTTTCATCTTGACCGCTGGTGCGAATGCAATCAATCTATTCGACGTGAACTCACTTAAAATTTTGGGCAAAATAGATCTAGCGGATGCTGTGAAACCTATCACTGGGATAGTGGACCCTATGGGACAGATATTTACCGTTCTAGCTGCCGATCGATCCATGCTGGTGTATCAGTATAATGAAAAAGGTGCTTTTAAAGTGATTAACAAGTTTTCACAGTATGTCAAGGTTGATCCTCTAAGATACAATATAACCATGCCCCCACAGGCAGATATCTTACCAGTAAGGAACACGGTGAAGGGTAGCCTGGGATCTTCTTCTGCAACTATACTCCTGCTCGATAGAAACAACAATTTCCATGTAGCTTCAACGCTGGTGTCGCCACCTACAGGTGAATGTCAGAGCTTGAAATTCTCACCGAAAGTCTATGCCAAGACTAAGAAGGGTATCAGGAACGATTATAATCTTTTGGCAACATCGGGCTCTAAGCAGGGTTCCGTTGTAGTCTGGAATACTAAACGTGTCAAACCGCTGTTTGGCGCAATACAAATCTCTGAGAGCCCGATCTTAGAACTTGTTTGGTCAGCCGATGGACTGAAGCTATTTGCTATTTCAAATGACAATGTTCTTTATAATTTTGCATTCCAGGAGACCGATCTTGGTGAAACTTTACCACAGGCAGAAGTGGACCTTCTTTCACAGAAAATCAAGGTGCTTGTACCTCTGCCAGAACCAGAGGTAGTCAACGAAGCATCAATCAAGACCTTAGTCAAGACCGAGGATGACACTGTGTCTTTAGTGCAGAAAAATGAACAGCCTAAGGGCCCTGTCAAGAAAAATGGTAAGAAGAAAGCGGAACAACAAACAGTGAAGAAGACACAGGGTACTTCGATGGAGTTCAATGCACCTTCTTATAGTGTACCGAAAGATTTAAAGAGGCAGCCGAAGGCGGATCCCAATAAAGAAGTGAACGGTACGAAAAAACAGAAGAAGGATCTCGAACCTATTGATTTTTTAGACACAAGCTTGGCCTCGCCACTTGTAGCATTCTCAAAGGTGCGATTAGCAACACCAAAGATCCGACTATCCTTCGACTACAAACCTCCACTGGATCAAAATTTTACGCTGGAAGTAAAAAATGGCTCTGGTAATGAACAAAAGCCGACAATTCTGAAGCTCATTTCTAAATTGGAAGAAGGGGAAAGGACTTTGTTTCAAGACTTTATTCCAAAATTTATCACAATGTGCACCTCAGGCAACAATTTCTGGGCTTGCTGCACAAGCGATGGATTTATCTATGTCTATTCAGACACGGGTAAAAAGGTGCTACCTCCACTCTGTCTTGGCGTGCCTTGTAGCTTTCTTGAAGCTTGTTCTTCATACCTTTTATGTCTGACTAGTGTGGGTCAATTGTATTGTTGGGACATCGAAAATAAAAAACTGCATTTCCCTATTAATACCGTATTCTCACTTCTCAGCCCAACGCTACGTTATTCTGATGACATATTGACTCGAGCTGAAAACATAACGATATGCGCTGTTACAGCTAATGGGGTTCCACTAGCGACTTTGAGTAACGGTGATGGGTTTATGTTTGACAAAGACTTGGAAACATGGCTCTTAATCAGTGATGGTTGGTGGGCTTACGGTTCCCAATACTGGGATATGACGAATTCAAACAATCTACTGGGCTCCGTTACCGCCGACGACGGAAGAGATAAAGCTTGGAATTCTAGTGACGCTCACCAGTTGGCGTCTACAATAAGAGACGACAAAAAAAGTATAATCAATTTTGTTGAGCGTAAGACCAATGACGAGCTGAGCCGTAAAGGGCGTATTAAAAACTTGCAAAGGTTTGCTAGGACAATTCTAATGAAGGAGGGATTTGAGAATATGGAGGAGATTGTAACTTTATCACACCTGGAAAATAGGCTGCTGGTAACTTTGAGACTTGAAGAAAATAAAGAGTTCTCAAAAATTCTGATAATATATTGTATCAGATTGAGTGAGCTCGGGTATACAGATCGATTGGACGACGTTTTGCAATGGCTTTACAATGATGGCGACTGCAACAGCAGTATGTTAGCTGGGATCTCCAGAAAAGATCATCTAAAGGATGTTCTTGTAGCATGCGCAGATATAAGGCATGTACAAAGAGTCACAAATAGCTATGCCAGTGCCTTAGGATTGTTAAACGAGCCAATCTAATGCACTGAAATTTCTCACTTAATCTACCTGTCTCTATATACATGGGTGACATGATACTGCATGTCAAAGGACTGCTACTCACAGTCCCATTATATTCATAATTTCTTTGATGTTTCTTTGCGCCATTTCAGCCGCCTCTTCAGTACCTCTTGTGATGACCGAATCTAAGTAATCTGGTTCTTGCATGTAGCGCTCAAACAACAACCTTGGCTCTCTTAGCTCTTCAACTATCACCTCAGTCACATAACTTTTGAAATCTTTGAAGTTATCGAATTTAGAAATATCCTTTTCAACATTTTCGATAGAAGTTCGCTGAATGCCACTTACTATGTTGATCAAGTTAGAAACGCCAGGTCTCTCTACGGGGTCGTAGTTGAAATGTGTAGATATCGAATCAGTCACAGCTCTCCGTATTTTTTTGGCAATAATTTCAGGATCGTCACTCAAGTACAAGACTGAGCCCTGATTTGTATCACTTTTGGACATTTTCTTGTCAGAGGTCAAGCTCAGGATCTTCTTTGTAGGTGCCAGTATCGTCTTTGGAAGAGGAAAGAAGTCTGTTTTGTAAAAAGTGTTGAACTGCTCAGCCAAATCCCTTGTCAACTCGAGGTGTTGGCTCTGATCATCACCGACTGGGACGTGTGTAGCCTTGTAAATGAGAATATCAGCCGCTTGAAGCACAGGATAGGAGAAGAGCCCAAGTTTGACCTTACCGATGGAGGCTGGATCAATAACAGCATCCCTTATATTTGATTTAGACTTCCATTGAGTCATTCTATTCAGATATCCCATTGTTGCGAACGTGGAGAGAAGCCAATGCAGCTGAGAATGCTGCGGAATGCTCGACTGGTACATAACCGAGGCCTTCAAAGGATCTACTCCGCATGATAGTATGCTGGCTATTGCTTCAATTCTTAATTGACGAAATTCTTCCACATTGGGCTTTGGAACGGTGATGGCATGTAAATCAGCGACTCCAAACAGTAATTTCTGATCATCCTGCTTGAATGCACATAAATCTCTCCATACTCTCGCAGCTCCCAAATAATTGCCAAGGTGAAATTTTCCAGTTGGCTGAATCATGCTAAATATGGTGGCATTTTTAGGTACATCCTGTGCTTGAATCTTGTAATCAATCTTTTGAACAGTGCTAGTGAACCTTCTCGAGATCTTATGTCGTAACATTCTACCAAAGTTTCAAACAGTTTTGAAAATCCTCTTGATTGCCAAGTTGGATGCAACTTTTATCTATAAGGGCCTTTCGGAAGATCTTCGATCTACTTATTTCATCAAATCAATTAAGCGAACTACAAATTTAATATACATTGCCGAGATTCGTAAAATCTGTATATGGAACCATTGTTCTGTAGTTTGCAGCCTGGGATTTGTAAATTGCCAATTCTCAAGTCTTTGGAGGAAAGAAGAGAGCCTCTAGTATTTACAGTGTCTATGTTAGTTTATATACGTTATCGTTGTTCCATTGCTTGTTCTCGAGAAGTCCACCAATTGGACCCTGCGTCAGATCGTACTTGGGCCCCGAAATAGCTGCAATGTAGCCTTCCGGTCCACAAACCAGAGACAAGACGGGTTTAAGCTCATGGTCAGACTTACCATTGTAAGGAACCAGACCAGGATATATAGATGGCTTCAAAATGCACTTTGAAATCTCATGAAGACGTTTCTCAGTACATGGCTGCTTTGAGGATTCTGTCAAATGGACGCGAACTCTATCATTTTTCTCCAAGAGATCAACGATGGATCCCAAAGGTCCCAGTTCATCAAAGGATTTACACGAGTAGAAAAGATCCATGGATCCTCGAAAGGGATTTTCAGTGAGAAGAAGTTGCAAGGCAGTGACAATGCCAGTTCCTGCTGTAAACATAGCAATATCAAATTGTTGGTATTTGAATTTTTCTTGTGCATCAGGGTCCTTACTACCAGATTGTAGAAACCTTCGATCTCTCCGAACCTCACCTTCGTAATGTGGAAATTCATAGTCCACATAAGGTCCCCTCAGTTCCACAATGTGATTTTCTGGAAGAGAATGTAGCCATCTTGCGACTTCGCCCTGCTCATACTGCTTGATATAAAAGAACAACTTCCCACCAGCAAACTTGTCATCCTCGAATACTTCCAGTTGTTCTGTTTCTGGATTCACTTGCAGCGGTAGAGGGGTATAATTACGGACCACCATAACATCTGGTTGTTTGATTTCCACTGACCACAGTTTCTCGCAGCCCATCTTGGACCATAGGTTAATCTTCTGTTCTGCCACTGGGGTTAGCTCCAAGAGAAAGTGGGCCTGGTCAACGTCCTGTTTGTAAGATATGCGATATCGAGTGAAGTGATCAGGAGATAATTCATTTTGTCTCAATTGTCCTGGAAGATAGTAAGAATTATAGTAGAAGAAACATCCAATTGTTCCTCCAGCACAAGCTATGGCCCATCTCTTCATTCCATCCTTGGACGGCACACTAGCATTTCGAAGCCTTGAAGTGGAATATGTTCTTATTAAGTGACGTAGTAGCATTTTAGAGCCAGGTCTTATAGCTTCATTCGTTTTCAACAACCAAAGAATTAGATTTAATTTATAATTAACAACTACAAGTAACTTCATAAGCATCAAATCATACCGGAACTTAACAAAAGTACCATGATCAAGCAAGTGAAATCGCTTAAGCTTCATAAAGATAAGATTTGGGACTTAGAAGAATCCAATGGGCTACTAGGAACTGCTTCCACCGATAGATGCATCAAAATAGTGAACTTGAACAAAGAAGCCTACCAATTGATAGATGAGCTGGATGATACGGTTCACAAGAAGACAATAAGGTCTGTAGCATGGAGGCCGTCTTCTACGACGCTGGCTGCGGGATCTTTCGACTCTACTATCTCGATATGGAGCAAGGATGATTCTGCCCATGACTTTACTTCTCCAACGACAAATTTCGAGATGGAGTTGATGGCAATTATCGAAGGTCATGAGAATGAGGTCAAGAGTGTAGCATGGTCTTACGACGGTTTGTATTTGGCTTCGTGCTCGAGGGATAAAAGTGTTTGGATTTGGGAAACTGATGAGATGGGTGAAGAATATGAATGCGTCAGCGTCCTTCAAGAACATTCTCAGGATGTAAAGCACGTTGTATGGCACCCAAGTCTACATCTGCTTGCTTCTAGCTCTTATGACGATACAGTGAGGATATGGAGAGAATCTGACGATGATTGGGAAGCAGCAGCGGTTCTAAATGGCCATGATGGGACAGTATGGTGTTCTGATTTTGAGAAAGCTGAGAGTAAGGTTAGATTATGCAGTGGGAGCGATGACAGAACTGTGCGTGTTTGGAGATACATTGGTGACGATGAAGATGATGAGCAAGAGTGGGAATGCGAATCTGTGTTACCACAAGTGCACTCCAGAGCTATATACAGTGTAACCTGGGGTGAAAACGGGCTTATTGCCAGTACCGGATCTGATGGGCTTTTAGTCATTTACAGAGAAGTGGATGGCCAATGGGAAATAATCGGTAAGAAGGAGCAATGTCACGGTACACAAGAGGTGAATGTTGTTAAATGGATGATAGTCGATGATAAAAGCTTGTTAGCTACTGGTGGTGATGATGGCCATGTGAATATATGGGAAGATTTCAGCCCTTAAATAAAGACAATAAGTAATAGCATAAATAACATAATCAATAGTCCTGCCAGCAGATAGAGACACCACTTGTTGGCGCTTTTCTGAGACCTGTAAGCTTTGTTCAACTCTCGAGAAGCCATTGCGGTGTTATCGCTGGTCGAGTAGATGTTTGCCTCAATGTTATCAACCATGATTCCTTGCTGTTGAACCACGTTTCCTAGGTCCTTGAATATCTCGTTCAGTTCCGTTATTCCTTCTTCAATGTTTGATATTTCTTGGTCTCGCTGTCGTATCAAGTTCTGCTGATAGGCAAACTCTTCATTATTGATAGGCTCACGTTCAATGGTAATTTGTAATTTCTTGCCCTTATCATTTGGTATTAACTGCTGTTTCTGTAGACCACCTTCTTCTTCCTCTCTAAGAGCAGTTATGTTCGACTCTTCTTCTTGATTTAACGCTGCTCTGGCTCTGTTGTTAATGTCTCTTATCACATTGGCATATTTTCGTTGAGTACTCTGAAACTCCTGTAAAGAGTAACGTACATCACGGACGATCTTTTCCCTCGCAATGACCTCCGGTCTATCTAGTGAGGATTCCTCTATAGCATCAATTTTCTGAACCTGTTCATTAACGTTCTTTATTAGCGAACCAACTTTACGAATATTGACCACAGACTTCTTGTCGATTTTATCCACTACTTTGGCACTGACGTTTCCCTTCTTCAACAGTGATTCTAGAGTCGAAATGAATTGTTGTAAAGTACTGATTTGACCATTGATCTCGAACAACTGAGTAACAATCTCCTCCTTCAGGACATTAAACTCTGGAGAGTCAGTAAATCCTATAGAAGATTCTCTTGGTTCTTCTTCATCGACAAAGTACGGTACAGAGCTGGACATGGTGTGCCACTGTAGTTACTGTCGTTGTGAAGTAAATGTGTAAGAACTGTCTACTCCGTTTAAATAAGCTCGCTTAAATGTTTAAAGTAGATAAGAAGTTCGAAATTAAAGAACCCGCCTAATCGTCTCGTCGAGACCTTTGTAACTGTGAATAGAAGTAGATTGAGACGTTGACGAGGAGTTTCATTTTTTAATTTCTCGAGTGCTTCGTTAGCACATTATTGAGGTGACCTGTAAGGTGCCTCAAAGCATATCGGGACAACTACAAGTATGGGAATTCAAGAATCAAGATTCAGACTTTTTTGACCTGAGAGAGTTTGGAATGGATATCGTTCGTACTACAGGGAAACTGTACCCGAGAAGGCTCACAACTCTACGTAACAACAAGACTTCAATTCGTTATAGCACCTGACCGTCGAATTCAACAACTTATTCGTGAAAGCCACAACGTTGTTTCCAGTTGTTGTATATTGGTCAGGACTGATAATGGAAAGGACTGGATCAACAGATAAAGCCAACTATGAGGATATCATGATCACCATCTCCGTAATTCACGAATTCAAGCACCAAGTTGAAACATGTACGATTAATTGGTACTCATGCTGTTTAAGGTTATACTGTCGGGTACATAGTCAGTTGTTCCCATGAGTACGATAATCTTTCATCATTACGAACTTTCAACTAGTATACCCAGAAATCAATAAATCAATACAAAGCAGATCAATAATAAACAAAAGCCGTTGAACACAGTGTCGAGAAGTAATTGATTGCTCCTGATGTCCAATGTAGAACCACCAACTCTTGGCTTGTTGGCCTTGGCCTGTTGGTCTGGGCAAAAATTCAAGAGAATCGACTTCTTCAATACGCGCAAAACAATTTTGTCGATCATTGAACAGTTCTCGAGATTTTAAAAAGGCACAGTAGTGAGGTATTTCAGCTTGCCAGTAACTACAATGTCTGAGACTTCTAAGATACCACAGAAAGGCAGGTTTAGGCGTACACAGGGCTCACAATTTGGTACTGGATCGGCTTCAAATTCTCGCAAGCAGACAGGCAACCAAAAGTTGAATAAGTCGACGCAGAAAGGTGATGAAGACCATGAAGAGGATGACAGCGATTTATGTGTCATTTGTGCTGAGAAATTGAAATATATTGCTTTATCACCTTGTTCCCATAAGACATGTCATAAATGTGCTTTTAGACAACGTTCTTTGTATGAGAAAAAGACCTGTCTGATTTGTAGAACTGAGAATGAGACTTTGACCTTCACGGAAAGGATTCATGCTGAATATGACGATACAAAAGATTTTACAGACCACAATGAGAAATACGGAATCAACTTTACTTCTCATGAAGTGGCGAAGGCGACACTGGGATTGTTGAGATATGATTGTAATTTATGTCCAGCTACTGAGCGTGAAGATTTTGGTACTTTCAAAAAATACAATGAGCATTTGAGAACTGTCCATAGCAAGAACATCTGTATGATATGTGCGGCACATAAACATGCATTTCCCTGCGAATTGAAAATATATACACCCAATCAACTGCGTAATCACCAATCCAGAGGTGACTCCAAGGGTTTCAAAGGTCATCCAATGTGTGCGTTTTGCTCAGGCAAGAGATTTTACTCTGATGATGAACTATATCTGCATATGAGGCACCAGCACGAGAGATGTCATATCTGCGATAAAATCACCCCAGCTTCTCCTCAATATTTCAAAGACTATGATCAATTATTTGACCATTTCAAGAACTGTCACTACATCTGTACAGTGCAGAATTGTCTGGATAACAAGTTTGTCGTCTTTGCCGACGAATTGGAATTACAAGCTCATATACTTAAAGAGCATGGCGATATTATCAGAGGAAAACCTAGATTATTCCAGTCAGAACTATCGACGTTCATATCTGCGCCTTCGAGAGTTATCAGAGAAAGTGATTCTATTAATAATAACTACAACTCATCCAATTCAAGAAGAAAGTCTCCAGCGGAATCCAATGAATCTTTGCGTGAAAAGAAATTGAGGTTGGAGGAAAGGGCCAAATACTACCTTGCAAACTCACAGGAAAGCTATGAAACCTTCTCCAGATTGACCGAGGACTATGATAAGGGACGTTTGACAGCCCGTGGGCTGCTCGATGCATTCACATCGCTTTTCACTTCTCCGCAAGCCGACGTTTATCTTCTGATTCACAACGTTGCTGAAACGTATCATTCTGGCTCTGCAAGATATAGAGATTTGAACTCAATATACCAGACGTACGAGCAGCAAATGACTAGGAAAAATGAACTACCATCTTTGTCGAGAGATCCTTCGGCATCAGCACGTATAGTCAACACTGTATGGAGCGCGAACAACAACTCTGTTTCCACAAGCCATGGAAGGAACGTTAACACAATGAATCTGCCCACATTGAAATCACCACCTGCATCCCACGACCCGTTTGCATTGCCTAGTAGAAGCCAGTCATACAAAAGTTTGAATACACCTAAAAGAAACTCACCTTCTCCTGTCGTGAGAAAAGCACCCTCTAACAACTCTGTGGACTTCACACCAAGGTACTTGGAAAATAGACAAAAGTCTGCTTCCAGTGCTTCGCTTTCAAATGGCAACAACAAGCTTGCAGCATTGGACTTACCATCTCTTCCAAAGCCTAAGCCCAAATTCATTCCGCCCCCTATCAACAAGCCCAATATTCCCGATCCAAAAAAATGGGGTCAAAATTCTTCGAATAATCCAAACCAAACAGGTGAATTGGCCAATCTAAACTTGAATTCATCTCCATCCACAGCTTCACCTTCATCACAAAGTAAGAAGAAGGGAAAGCAAAAGCAACTGCTGTTTCACATTGGTATCTAGTTGATCTGTTAATATACGTATCATAGAATTAAATTTGGTGACATTAGATCATCTTAAAGATAAGACTTGCTGTGCTTGACATTTTTGTCTGCACAAGGGACATTCAGGTCTCTCTTTGCACCAGCTCAGTATACAATCCCAACAAAATATATGACCACATGGAGCGCAGCTTGGATCTGTCATAGCATTCAGGCAAAGTATACATGACCTTGAAGCTTGTGGAATGTATGGCAACTGTGATTCGTCCGACAAATAAATGTGAACTATTTGTGATGCCTCTGGTATACCTGTTATAGCGTCTTTACCCTTTTCTTCCCAATTACGACGCTCATTTCTTCTGCCAGTATCTGGCAGCGCTATTGATCTCAATTGTTTGAAAATGGCAGGTATCACTTTGCTTGCACCCTGCACAAGTAAGATATAACCCAAAAACTTATAACTGTTAGAGCTGGAATTTCTGAACTTTGCTTCATTAGCGTCTACTTTATGGCCAACGGCGTACCTGAGGCCAAATATCCTCTTGAAAATGTCGTAGTATGCACCTCTGAAATAGAATAATACCAGATGTAAATTCACCAAAGTGTTTAAAACGCTCTTGAAAGAATATTTGTCATTATCGCTTGTTCTCCATTTTTGAAGAAATTTTGTAGTAAAGTAAGGACTCAAGCAGTAGAATATGATAAATAGTAGCTTTTTATACCTTTCCACTAGCTTAGTTCCCCTTCTGCCCACATATATCAGATCCACATACTCTTCTCCCAAAGTTCTGCTTCCCTTCAATGTAGTTAAACACAGATACATTAGCTTCACGGCAATAGAAATTTCCAATGGATGTGTATTGGCGAACAATTGTCCTTTCACAGCCTTCACAACTTCCAGCAATTTTGCAGACAAAATAGTCTCTATCTGGGCATCTTTCTGTTGTGCCTGCACTGCATTTATTCGTCTGTCGGTTAATATTGTGAACCCTGTAAATCAAAGTCTAACCATTAAGCACATACCTATACTTGGGGCATCGGCAAACGGGAGCAACAGCGAATCAGCTCGAGGTTCATCAGAAGCATTATTTGCTATGCGCTGGACCTCTTGGGAGGCCATTTCAGTTGCCAATCTTGGTTAATGAGTACTCAACTTTATTTCTTCAAAGTTGATTTTTCTCATCTAAATAAAGGGCTGGTCCCTTTGAAAAATGGGTTTACAAGAGGCCTTCTTGTTGACAGACACTCAAGACACAAACACTCGATAGTACTGAAGCAGTCATTATTGTGGAATGAACCAGGAATCAGCCAGCAATAGTGCAGTGGACAAACTTTGTACAAGATTTACGCAGGAACTGAAGACTGTCGATGCAAAAGAGTACGATGAAGCTTTGAATGAGATCCTAGGGCCGAAATCTAAGAATGGAACTGGTGGTAGATCTACAGAACAGGTAGAAGAGGTACTTACAAGGTCTTTTCAAGACCATTTTGAATCCCGTAAGTTGTTAAAGACTTTGGTAGCAAGCGATGTGACACAAGCTCTGGATGTCTTTGAGAAGCTTTCTTTGAAGACAGTGGCTCTTCTTGTAGATTGTTTCTCAAACACCGAGGATACCTTCAATCTGTTGAAAGAGCTGCAATATAGAATTCACATGGGAGAAGACATCCATATTGAATATTTGTTAAATACCGTGCTGCAACTCTTGCACAAGTTCAATTACAATTTCGCTCAGGTTGGGTTCCTCGTTCAAGATCTATGCCAACGTGTTAATGAGCCTGAAGTCAAATCATTGATGTTGCTGATTTTTTCTGTACTGGACAAGAAGTTTCATGCAAGATTCAATGATAGGCTTCTGAAACTCATGGACTCGTTATTATATGAGTCAGAAGCTGGTGCCGGGAATGATCCGCTTTCAGAAATAGTTGGTATATTGACCGAACTTTACCCAGTCCTCACAAATTTATGCTCTGAAATTTTACTAGGTAAGAGATTGAAAATGGAGGTCAAAGAGAAAGTTGTTGCTCAAGACGATGATGATTTTACCATAAGCTTATTAAAGCTTTTCTCCATAGCTTGCATTGACGAGATCGTGAGGTCTCATATAGCTGAAAATTATATGAGTCTTCTTGAGAGATCGCTCAAGGTTCGCCAGTTTAGAATGTACTCAGCGCTTGTTCTGATCAAGACGTGGTCCTTTACTAAGTTGCAAAGTGTTGATGTAAATACTCTCGCTGAATATCTCATTGAAGGATTCAACTACTCGGATATAAAGGATGATGAGGGCATGAACATTTGCGTTGAAGGCCTAGCATATCTGAGCTTGAAGACGTCTGTGAAAGTTAGCCTTAGAAATAACGTGGTCTCATGCGAGAAGTTGGCAGGTCTGGCACTTTCCAACAATTTTAATTCGACTTTTTATGGAGTTCTCGTCATATTAGCAAACTTAAGTGTGTCTCCAAAGCAGAGCAAAGGAAAATCTGCTTTTGAATCGAAATCATTAAAGGATTTACAATCATACGCAGACCTGAAGAATCCTAACTCTTCGGAGGAGGACAAGACGGTTGAAAAAGAGGAAGATGTTTTGGCTTTCAATGAAAAGTACTTGTTGCAAAATGACCTTCTTTCCCATTTAAATTCGGTAATCGCCTCTTTAAGCCACGGCTCCAAGCAGCAACTCATGAGGATCATTTACAATATCTGTTGTAATAGGGACTGCATCCAAGAATGCATAAAGCAAGGTTCTGTTACGGCTGTTCTGCAGTACATGGCAAAGAAAGAACCGACTAAAGATTTAATAAGAGTGTTGGCATCAAGGTCTCTAACAAAATTACTAATTCACACAAATCCAAACATTATATTCAAGAAATATTCCCCGGTGAATGCAATTGCCCCACTATTTGAGTTGTTACCAAGATTACCTACGGCGGCTGATGAATGTGCGTTCGAAGAAGATGTAGTCACAGTGCATGATTCGTACAATGCGCTTCTGGCTTTAACAAATCTGGCCTCATTGAATAACTCTCAAGGTGAAGATGTTTGCAGGCGAATAGTTACCCATGAGGAGTATTGGTACGTAGTTGAAAATTTGATGTTGGACGAAAACAAGATGCTCCAACGCTCAACACTGGAGCTTTTGAGCAACCTAATGGGTCATCCCCGGCCCATCGCCGTCAAATTCTTTAACTTCGACAACCCTCGTAGTGAGAAGAATTTTGAGATCCTCGTCAAATTACTGGAGCTTGAAGATTTGGAATCTCAAAGAGCTGTGGCAGCAATCTTCGCAAATATCAGCACATCAATTCCCTTTGTAGCACAAGAGCTTCTCAAAAGGACAGATCTATTAACAAAAGCAGTTGATGTTTTGCATAATCAAATAAGCGATGTCGAACTAAGTGAGAGGCTCATTCTGCTATTCCACGCGCTGACTGACGTTATCCCTGATGACCATCCGGAAATGGGATCTTTCTTAATGGGAAATACCAAATTAATCAAATCCCTGGAACAAGCATCACAAATGCCAGACATTGGTCCACATTTCGCTGAATTGATTCCTATCACGCTGGAAAGGTGCCAACGCTAAACAATCAAAGGGCTCCTGAAATTTCACTCATTAAATATCACTGTGTAGCAAGATCATTATCGATTTCATCCACGCACTAGCTGTATTTATCTAGCCGGATCAATTTGAAGTTATACTGAATTTTTGAAGCGGCTGATAAATATCTTTCAAAAGATACATATGCGAGACGAGTAAACTAGCACTAAAAGATCACACAGCAGTTGACACTGGAGGAGTTGAGCCAACCTCAGCGGCTTATCAAATTAATTTTCAACCAGGCATATCTAACTTAATTTGTTGCTGGTTTTGAAGAATGAGTGGAGACAAGTTGGAAACTGGGGTCGCGTCTGATGCAGAAGGATCGTTGGATAATTTATCCTTGAGCTCTGTCCAGCCGATACTCTCTAATAATGCTCAGGATAATGACAAGGGAGAGAGTGAGGATACGAGGAATCACTTAGATGCGGCTAATGGTGAGGAAGGAGAGGAATCTGATCCCATACTAGATCGATATTTCAGGGCATGTCAAAAAGGTGACCTTAAGACTGTCAAAGAAATGATTGAAGGTGGAATAATCAACATTAATGAGGACTATGATCCAATTGAGAAAGTAACCGGGCTTCATTGGGCTAGTATCAACAATCGCCTTTCTGTTGTTTCCTATTTAGTGGCCAATGGAGCAGATGTAAATGCAAAGGCAGGAACCTTACATGCCCCTCCTCTTCATTGGGCGGCGCGTTATGGTTATGTCTACATTGTTCATTACCTTCTTGCACATGGAGCAGACGCAACTTTAGAAGATGATCAAGGTTTCAATTTATTGCATCTTTCGGTGAATAGCTCTAATATTATGCTGGTTCAATACGTTTTGTTCTTTGTGGTGAGTAAGGGTATCATCGATGTAGACTGTCAGGATCCCAATGGGAGGACTCCTCTACTTTGGGCTGCCTACCAAGGTGATTCGCTGACCGTCGATTCCTTGTTGCGCTTTGGTGCCCATCCAAAGGTCCCCGACAGTGGCGGATTCACCCCTTTACATTGGGGTACACTCAAAGGACAACCACATGTTCTCATGTATCTGATACAAAGTGGAGGTGATTTTTTCCTCAAGACTAATGATGGGAAAGATTGCTTCACCATCGCAAAAGAGATGAATACTGTTCATTCGCTTACAGAAGCATTGAACCACTGCGGATTTAATCCAGAGGGATACCCATATAAGAAGTACTTTGGCAAGAGTTATCATGCCAAATTAACGACATTTTTCATTCCATGGATCTTCCTTGGAATCGCATTCGGATTATTCGCTCACATCCATCCACTTATCGCGCTACCTATAACACTAGTCTTTGGTATCGCTAGCATAAAGGCGCTCAATAATTTTGTGCTCACGTCCTATGGTCGTACGGGAGTCACGCCATTGTCTTTGTTGAGAACGCCATTGTATGCTGGTGTGTTCTCGGGTAGTGTCTTCTGGCTCGTCTGCGTCTGGGTGCGCAAAGTTCTTCCCATGACATTAGTCGAAGAGTTTTGGTCGAATCTAGCTTTGACGATATTGATCTTTTCCGTTGGTTATCATTTTGTTAAATTATTGAAAGAAGATTCAGGTTGTGTACCACCTGAGAGAGACTATGAGAAGATCAGAGATACTGTGAGTGAACTTCTAAAAGTTGGTAAATACGATACGAGACATTTCTGCATTGAGAGCTGGATAAGAAAGCCTCTACGAAGCAGGTTCTCCTCTTTGAATGGTACATTAATAGCCCGTTTCGATCATTACTGCCCATGGATTTACAACGACGTCGGTTTGAAAAATCATAAGCGGTTCTTGTACTTTGTTGCACTAATTGAAGTTGCTGTTTGGATCTTTGCACATCTCTGTCTGGAGTATTTCGATGAGCTTGAAGATAACTATGACGACTACAACGGAGATTTGAAATGCTTCTTGATAGGAGATAGCGAGCTTTGTGCGGGATTGACCTACGACCTTTTTACCACTTTGATTCTTCTATGGGCGGTCTTCCAATCCATATGGGTGGGTTGTCTGGTGTTTGTTCAAGCTTTCCAGATTTTCAAAGGTGTAACAAATTATGAGTATAGCAAGTTGATGAGGGACAACAAGCGCATTAACATAGATCCTGCAGTGGCAAATGAATTCTTTAGTACAGCGCCAGAAGACTTGGATGCCGATTTGACTACCGAATCTAGGGTTACAGATATTGATACAACCGCTCCAGATAGTCGCCGTCGCCCCTTACCACGTCTAAATGAGTCTAGAAGATGTTTTGGTACCTTTTGTGCCATAACTGGGATGGATCAATGGATCATGATATTGAAAGAAGCTGTTGGAATGTCGCGTGAAGCATTGGGCTCATCACAAACTTCCCAGTCGTCCTTTCCAACAGATTATGGCTGGAAGACAAATATCAAGGATTTTTGGCTCTTGAGTGACAAGACAGCACCTATGTGGCAGAGAGTTTTCTATTCCCCTGTTACTTCAAGAGCTCTTCTAGGAGGACAAGAGGTGAATTATTACGAATTGTACAACTATCCAGAGAAGATTTAACAGACAACGTATTGTGTATGTATATCGGTAATTCTTAGTTGTTTCTCAGTACGCGTTTGTCAGATCTTTGTGACGCGTCTTTATTAGATCTGAAATTTCCATCTGATGAGCTTTGGTAATGAAAGAATAATAGATGAGGCTTTAGAGGACAAAGAATGGGTATTCAAGGTCTGCTTCCACAATTGAAGTCCATTCAGAATCCAGTTTCATTGGTCCGATACGAAGGTCAGACCCTGGGGATCGATGGTTATGCCTGGTTACATCGCGCTGCCTGTTGCTGTGCATATGAGCTCGTAACGGGCCAACCAACAGCCAAGTACTTGCAGTTCTTTATCAGGAAGATTAGCATGTTGAAATCTTTCAAAATCGAACCCTTTTTCATATTTGATGGTGATGCAATTGGTGTCAAGAAGGATACTGAGGTAAAGAGAAGGGAAAAGAGAGCTGAGAACAAGAGCATTGCTGAAAAGCTTTGGAAGTTAGGTGAAAGATCTAATGCTATGGATTACTTCCAGAAATGTGTGGATGTGACCCCCGAGATGGCCAAATGCATAATTGACTACTGTAAAACAAATAGGATCCAGTATATCGTTGCGCCCTTTGAAGCAGATGCGCAAATGGTTTACTTGGAGAAACAAAACCTGATCCACGGAATCCTCTCGGAGGACTCAGATCTATTAATCTTTGGTTGCAGAAAATTGATCACCAAGATGAACGATTTTGGTGAGTGCATTGAAATTTGTCGAGACGATTTTGATCAGCTGCCCAGAAAGTTCCCGTTGAATCAATTGACGGATGAAGAGATCAGAATTATGGTGTGCCTGTCTGGATGTGATTATACCAGTGGGATCCCCAAAGTGGGGTTAATCACGGCGATGAAACTGGTGAGACAGTTCCGTACACTGGATCGAGTTTTGTTGAGTATTCAAAGAGATGGTAAATATAAGGTCCCACCAAATTTTGACCAAGAGACCATACTAGCAAATTTTGCGTTCCAATTTCAAAGAGTATTCTGCCCGATCAGAAGAAAGATTGTCAGCTTGACCGAGATTCCTCCTCACTTACTTAATTGCAGAGAACTATATGAAAGCATTGGCTATGTTGTTCATAAAAGTACCGGTTCAAAAGGCTGTGTTATGAACGACGACGATATCGACCACGATTTGCATCTCAGGATCGCTATTGGTGATCTTAACCCTAATAACGTTCAAAAGAGGTTGGTAAACCGGGAACATAAATTACAACTGACTTCCAAATCAGAATTACAGGTGGAAAACAGTAAGAGTCGTCCAGCAGTGGGATCGATCGATTCTTTCTTCAGTCAGGCAACGATTGATAACAAGATACCCAAGCTTACTGTCTTAGATAAGATATCCAAGCCTAAACCGCCCGTAGTAGATAAAATAGCGGAAACGATCAAGAGAAGAAAGCTCAGTCACAATTACAGCATACCAACAACAACAACAAGCAAGTTTTTTCAAACGACACAGCCTGACGAAGATGATATCGAGACTGAAGTACCTTCATCACAACTGCCAACCCAGGTATCCAGCGTATCAGCGACCCAATTGGAGACCGATGACGACGAAATCCTAGATGAAGTTGAATGCGATTACAAGCAACCCATCGGACCATCGGCTCCTCGTACTGCCGGTCCAAGACTTCTTTCAACCAGTGCTGACTTTTCCATACTCCACCAATTTAGATACTCGGGTACACGCGAACCTCTACAGGCCAAGAATCCCAACAAGATGGACCGAATGGTCAACGTATCCTCTCAAAAAAACATGAATAGTCATAAGAGACCCCAAAATGCTCGTGGGATCGTTGTTCGAGCTACTACAACTACTAGTCAACAGCACCAGACAACTGCGAGACCAGCGCTTAGGTCGCTCTCGCTCTCGTCAAGGTTCTCCTATAGTGCCAACCGCAGCTAACTAAAGTATATAGAGACCTGCATAAAGGTACCTCAAAGCCTATGAGGTGAAATAAGCGGTTAGTTGAAAATTTCATCTTTATTATATTATTTTTCAGCTTTGAAGGTTCTCGGAAAAAATCATCCGATAACACTCAAAATTTTAGTAAACCAATCAAGGATTAGCCAAACACTAGACGCAAGGCTAGAAGAAGGAATAAGACTATTGCAAGACTGTTTTATGCACCAAGAAAGTACTCGAGAGCTGTATCAATGAACGGTTCGGATTTTTTTGGGAAAGATCAGTTATATGGGGGCGAAGTTGACGATGGGGGTTATTATGCCAGTAGTTGTCTCACAAGTCATCATTCATCACCCGCTGGCGCCCAGAATGCGGCTAGTATAACCCCAGAGTCGTTTCACTCGTACCAGAATGGTTCTCAGCAACAACAGGACCCACAAGAGGCGAAGTTACGCGGATCGCCGTTTGATTTTAGTGATTATGATGAAAGTATAAATTTCGATATCCAACCTCCCCGGCAATTGGAACAGAACTCACAGGTTAAGGTACCGGTACCACAGGTTGAGAACCCTAATGTTGTGAAATCCGAATTTTCACCCGTTTTCCCAGCATCCGAGTCATCTTCCACATCTCAATCTTCTTCCTGGATGAATAGACCTCAAGCAAATGATTTCTTCAATGACGGGTACGACTATTTGGTCAAGGATGAGCTAGATGTTAATTTGGATAACGATGTCGGAAGTCATGATACAAATGGGAAAGTTTTCAAGAAACGGAAGGAAAAGACTTCTCACAATGTTATCGAGAAGAAATACAGAACGAATATTAACGACAAGATTTTCCAATTGAGAGAGATAGTTCCCTCATTACGGGTCGCATATAAGAGGTATAGCGGTATACCGGTTTTGTCACAGGATGCCACCGATCTCGATGGTTTGGAGCCCGCTAGGAAGTTAAACAAGGCTTCTATCCTGCTTAAGACTATAGAATACATTCAGCATTTGGAATCCAAGTGTTCGCTTTACAAGTCGGAAAATCAACGGCTGAAGAGCAACATCTCTACACCTGAGAGTCTGCGTGCCCAGAATTCGGCTGTTCCAACAACAACGATACCCGTTGGCCATGAGGCTAGCACACATAGTAATAATATCCCCACTGATTTGTCCAATCAATTTGACCAGTTCTCCGACTCGGCGTACAATACAATGCCACTACCAGTACCGCAGAACAATATGAATTCATACATCAATGAAAACAACAATAACAATAACAACAATGCCAATACCGATTACACTTCTAAACTGCTGATGGGCGGGCTCGCGATGACCATGGGAGCTAGTTGTTTCGGTGATACTGGTGATATGGGATCTGCGCGTGCCCTCTTCGCCATGCCAATATTCCATTTTTCGCCTCATAGCGGATTTGCGCTGTCGAATGCTAATGGGATGGTCAGTTTTCAATCGTCGATCTTTGCTTTACTGAAGATTTCGCTGGTCGTTATCACTGCTCTATACCTACTCAATGGGCTCCTTTTCTCCTCAAAGAGAACCTCCGACAAGAATCCTACCTCAGACGTAGTTTCGATGATTCCAACCAAAGATACCGTTAGGTTCGATACAGTGGGATATCTAACGCGAACACTGAAGAAGACTTTTGTCCTCAACAAGCTCAAATATAACGTCAATTCAATGGAGAGAATCGAATCCAGAATTGCTAAGTGTTTTGCTATAAAGCTTTATTTCCAACATTCGAAATTCCCATGGTGTAACCTTGCTGAGATCTATATCAACAAGAGATGGAGTGAGCTTAAGAAACAAGTCGAGGAAGCTAATTTGAAGAGCAAAGGTTCTTTGAAAATGGGTTTGGAATGGGGCATGATTACCAACATCGCCAGTGTGGAAGATAAATTAACTTTAGGTAATCAAAGTCTTCTACAGGAATTATCCAGGCGTCATCAGGAATATGAGCTAAAAGAGTTTTTATCATTGGTGAATTCTTTTGTCCTCAAAGAGAAAATCGAAAAATCGATGGGGCGACTAATGCACCAATTGGCCAATGGTAAATTTCAAGACTTGGCCCAGTTAGCCCAATCCTTCCATCAACAATACATCGAGGATGATAAGATTTTGGAGTCGATGCCCGAAGAGTTCACGGTCATCGATTGTTTGACTAATCCCCACAAGAGTAGCTGTGACAAACTTTCCAAGCTGATCAAGAATAGCAGGGAGGTCAAGTCAGAGATTCTTTTGGAAGAGCAGCTGGTACTATACGGTTCAGTGATGAGGAATCTAATAAACCTGCAGAAATTTGATCAATGCGTCATCTGGATGAAGAAGATGCCACTAAGGGAACTAAGCGACTCGAAAGACAAACTGTCGATTGTAGGTTTCACTTCGATGTTCCTGATGTTGAACTCTATCTTGGAGAATCTTCAAGAATTCAAGCAACATCCATTAATTTTGGAAAGAGTTTGTGGTGACCTTAGAGTGTGGCTGGGTTCGTCATTGGGCGACGTGATAGAACTTGAAACGAGAAACAAGTTGATCAACTATTGCATAGATAAGGCTTTACTATGTGATTCGTTGACAAATTATGATGATGATGAATACGACAAGGAAACTGAAGAAGATGTCGAAGAAGATCAGGATGATGATACGACAGAGTTCGAAGACGATAAAGAGAGCTAAAACCCAAAGCGTTCCGTTGGGTTACTAACATATGTATTTAAATTATAACAAACTAAACTTTCATAACCCCGTTTTTTATTATACCCATACCTTTAACAACAAATACATGCCTATGGCCATTCCAGACATGATCCAATAACCAATACAACTCCATTAGAAGCGGCTTCAATCTTTTCCACCTCGTGAAACTTTTTATCTCTGTTCGACGCCACATAAAAGGTATCACCTTCTTTCTTTAACAGGATATCACCATCAGCATCTTGTCTTCTTGAATTTTCAAAGTCGACACTTCTCAAAGTTGTGTACCCAGACTTGAACTCTCTGTATGAAGTATTGTCATCGTATGCTACCACATGAGACCTTACAAACTTCAGGATGTTATGCTGAATTGCATTGTCAATCTCCATCGCAGTAGCTCCACTAGACTCTAGGGTCTCGATGTCCTGAGGGTATTCCCAAGGTTTCATTGGAAGCGCAGATATAGCATCATTAGTTGGTGCAATGATAATGATATCTTGAGTCTCATCGCTTAATTTTGCAGCTAATTCGATATCATTTCTTGCGTAACCGAAAAAGATCAAAGTCTCCTTCAATGAAGTAAGCTTAGAATCCAGAGATACTGGTCTCATCTCGTACTCGCCTTTATTCACTTTAAAATCCTGTTGGTTCGAAACTTTACCACGTTTAACTATCCTATTCTCTTCGTTGATAATTCTGTCCACATCCAAGGGTAGTCTCTTAGGATCACGTTTCAACAGTTTTGAATCCTCGTCGATAACCTGATCTAAATCAAATGGAAGCCTCTTGCCATCACGAGCCTGTAAGGGCAACTCTTCCCTGGTAAATCTCCGACGTAATCTACCATTCTCGTCTTGGTACTGTTCGATCCCTGCAACATTTTTCGCTTCCACTAAACAAGTACTAAGCAATGTAAAAACACATATGGCTGCTAGCACAGAATGCATTATACTGAGACGTTGAAGCATTATATCGAACTGCTAAACGACCTTGGAGCAGCTTCTAACTTGGTTGCTAAACTTTGAATACCTTCAACCTTTATCAATTGAGGTTTAGGCACTATTACCCGGCTTCAAATCATCTTTAACAAGCTAACTACTACGATGATCAAGTTGTAATTTGACTCATAATCAGCTGGATCTCTACTCCGAGTTCCAAGTAGTCAATTGATCCTCACACTACTGAAAGTTTCTATTTGAGTTCTTTTCACTGGAAAGTAAAAAAGAATGCGCAAGCCCGGAATCGAACCGGGGGCCCAACGATGGCAACGTTGGATTTTACCACTAAACCACTTGCGCTCAGTTATTATTGATATTAATCGTACCAAGTAAGGCTCATATTCATCATTTCCGCATCCTAATTCAAACTGCACCAATTGTCTGTACCATCAGAAAATTGGCTTTATTCACGCTGGAAGCCCATAAAATTAATATTAGATACCAGTGCTCCCACCTAACTGATCTCTTCAAGCCGTGCAAAAAACGTTAAGACAACATATGACAATAGCTACGATTATCCAAATATTGTGTCTTTTCAACTTGTTTATCTCAAGTATAACATGACCAACTGGTTTGCCACCTCCTATTATGCGTGATTATTCAACTCGTGTAAATGCATTGAATATCTTAAGATGCTTGTACGTAGCAGGTTTTCCAGCAAATACTACAGTCGCAACTGATAACGCTAAAACCCTAGTAGTGTTTAATCCAATTGGCTCAGTTAATACACCACGGAATTTAGCAATCGCTAAGGATTGCTTAAGGACCTTGCTCACGGTATGGCATTTTCTCAATTTAACTACGACGTTATGCCTGACTACTTGAAGCCCGTGGGCCACCTAGGCCATATGACATACCAAACAACAACACCAGTGGAGTTTAACCGAAATCACAGATTGACTATAGAGGAAAGGGGTGAGATTTACCGAAACCACGGTTGGACTAGGAAGGAATTGGATCAAGAAAATCGGGTTCAGAGATGTGACAAATATGCTGCCATGGTATGTTTGCTGCATAGTATCCTGACTTCCTAAGAATTTGCAGATTATACTATAAGCATTATCGTTGTTAAGAAGTAAGATAATCTAAAGCGAACCAAGTACTGCTGAGCTTTGGACGAGCGGCGCTAGCAAACGGTAATAATGCGGATGGTATTTATTACTTGATAAGTATCCGGTCGGATTTTGGAGCTCTGTAAGTAGGCTAGACTACCTATCATACGCCAGCAATTCATAGGCCTTTATATATTTGTTCAGATAGACAGCCGTAGTTTTAAACTATGTGGACGACTTTGTTCATACGTAACCTTATTATCGCGTCTTAATGAGGCTCTTGATACTCTTTAATTCGTCGAGTTAACTTCGCCATAACTTACTCGTCTTATATGTTGTTTAATAATAGTTGATCCATCCATTGGTAGGTCATAATGTAGACGTCTCCAAACTTGAAATGAGAGTGACCTATATAAAATTAAAGGTGAGCTTGTTTGATCAGGTACACACAGCTTTTGCGACCATATTTGCTAAGATAATTCCAGTCTTACTAGAATTTAGAGTGAGATTCTAAGGATTTTTCTGTCTAATACTCTAAGAAGTTGATCATAATCGCCCCTTACTAAAACCTTATATCTTTTTTACTCATGGTTCATATTCAATTGATGTTAAATACTTGTAGGTGACCAAATTGTCCGGTCGAGATGGACTGCACCATTTTAACGTCATTGGTTGTAGTTCGTGATTCAATTTAATCATTAAAACCTGCAGTTAGTATGAAACACATTAAATAATTAAAAACTGAAATCCTCAGACACACTACAAATAGCTGAAAGCTGGATTTTAGGATTTCCTCCGTTAATCGCCGTCGCTGTAGCCGTAAATGTAGTTTCTTGCCAATGTCGTCTCGACCGTATTGCATTCACTAGCGCTGTTTATTGCGGACTCGCGAATCAAGTCGGCGGAGCTTCTTTCATTTTCGTGCAGACCCAACTGCAACGTTGGGCTAGATATTTCATTCATCTCGCCAGCGGGATGTTTATGTGCACTGTCGGGGCTAACGCGTTTGCCAATGAAAGTATCTAGAAATCTCTTGCGTCTTTTTCTGCTATTAGCTCGAATATTCTTTGATCGCTCCATTTGTGACCTCCACACTTTGGCTGGATATTTCAATGGAGAGTAGATGGAGCGTTTTCGATTCCCGTTATCAGCGTTAGACCGCTCATTCTCTCTTGATGCACTTCTAGACAGGCCACCGGATCCGTCCGTGTCAACGCTTCGATATTGGGACGACAATTTGGGATCAAAAAAATACTCGTCGTCGTTGTAGATCTTTCTTCCCAGAACCGTCTCTTTACTGATGATGAACTCTCTCCTTTCAAGTACGTTGATAAGGCCCCAAACACTAACAGTGACTATCAACTTCATGAATCCAATGACTCCAAATTGCCACTTGTGGGTCGGACTGAAGTCGATGGTGAGATAAATGGTCGTAAAATACAACAGAACAAACAGGTTAATGTTGTAAAAAAGTAATGGAATCGTCTCATGATAATCATCCCATATCAGACGTAATATAGTAATTATTGGAATCTTGCTAGTCGAACTCTTACGTTGTGGAGCCAAGATAAACCTGAAATCACGCCAGATATAGAATGCAGTTGATCCGCAGAACAGTGTATAGATCATGAACTCAAAGACTTTGAAGCTGACCCAAAGGGGTCTAGTCGCATGGGGTCTAGTCGCATGCCATTGCAACCCGGCAAATAGCCCTGTGTCTATCAGCGTTAAAGCTAAACCTATTGCAATTATCAGCCTGTTTCTGTTAGCTACTGTAAATGGTAACCAGCCCACTTTTATTCTTTTATTGTCATGAAACATGTAGTAAATCAGAGCAGTCCAATTCAAATTTGCCATTGCATTGCAGATTAGACTACCGACTTTGTGAGCTACCCCATTAACGATGTGGCTCTCATACTCAGATGAATCTTGTATGTTCAAACGATACTGTTTTTCTAGAATATCCTTAACACCTTTGCAAAGCATCGCTGTGTCATATATGGCTGAGAATAGGACATAAGTCGGTACTAAAAAACTCTTGCTAAAGGACGTTTTTGATGGCAAAAGTATCCAGACCAAATATACCATCCAGGTACCTATGCATACCGCACACTTCGTGAATGTAATCATTAGAATACTGTTTTCAAAGGAGTCCTTCGAGAGAACCTTATCGATATCATATACCACTGAAGGAGCATTAAGTGCCAAAGCCAAATTCCTAAGCATCAATGAGTCATTCTGAGACGCCCTACTATCATTTGGACAGCTTATAAACAGATAAGGAGTGCTGACTGTATAATTGTCCTGTAAGGTATCACTCTCGTTGCCCATGCTGATGAACCCACCAGTCAAAACATCGGCCCTGCATTGGTTAAAGGAAGGTTTCGACAGAGCTTCATTGAGAAGTTCAGTCAGCGAGAAATTATCAGGCCCTATCGCATCAGAAATACCTTCTGGTAACGTCTGACTCGCAGATGCGACCACTAATAGTCCCAGCCGCAGCAATAACCATCTAGACATCCATCAATAAGATGAAATATGAGATGCACTATACAAATCAACAGTTGAAGCTAGCACGGATGGTCGTTCGTTGTTATTTCTTTACACTTCGAGTAATCAACACTTTTTTCTAAGCCATCTTGCGCGAAAAGACAGTCAGTTGACAATTAAAAGACCAACTTTAAAATATTCATCAGAACTTAAATAACTACGTGTCAAGGCGTTAGTAACAAAGTCGCTCGAAACATTCGCTTTCACATCCTCAATTGCACTCGCTGGATGAATTTTACCAACCAAAATATATTAATTTTACGCGGAGATCTAGATTAACAGGATTAACACAGGACTTTCAATCATATTCGATCATACAACATGCTTGGCGTGCTGGCCCCTTTAATATTTATTTCATGCGTTGTCATTGCCTCAAGAGACGTTATTTCAACTGAGCAATTGCGTACGTTGCAAAAGAGATTCGATTCCTACTATAATGATAATGATTCTATTTCCGTCAAGGGAATCACAATTGGTGGTTGGCTAGTGAGTGAACCGTATATCACCCCATCTTTGTACAGGAATGCCAGTGAATTAGCTGCAAAATCTGGAAATAATTCTGAAATTATCGACGAATTCACATTTTGTGATGTGCTTGGGTATGAACAAGCACAATCGCTTTTGCAAGACCATTGGGAGTCCTGGATCAACGAAGCAGATTTCAAACAGATCAGTGACGATGGGTTTAACCTTGTTCGGATTCCAATTGGTTATTGGGCATGGAAACAGGATTATGAGACCAATCGGTACGTCGGAAACATAACTTACACCGATCCATACGTGGGCAACGGTCTGCAATTGAAATACCTGGAGAAAGCGTTGAGTTGGGCAGAGCAGTATAGTTTGAACGTATGGATCGACTTACATGGTGCGCCATCGTCACAAAATGGATTCGATAACTCTGGAGAGAGGGATCTGTATAGTACTAAACTCGGCTGGCTCGCAACATCTGGTTCAAGAGATTTGACTATGGCGGTTTGGCAGTCAATCTTTGAATCCTACTTGAATCTTAATACTAACAGCCCCATTGTTGGGATCGAGATTATGAACGAACCACTCAGTCCCAAATTAGACTCCGATCAGATGACACACTGTTTCTACGAAGCCTTTAAACTCTTCAAGGACGAGCAAGCCTCGCATGATAACACTACTTTTGTCATTCATGATGCATTCAAGGAAATTGGTTATTGGAACTTGCAATTCAATCCTGACTACAACAACGTCTCAAGTCAGTTCACAAACATCAGCAACCTTTCCTTTAGCTCACAAGATGTCTTGATAGATCATCACCACTATGAAGTATTCACAGATTCCCAATTAAACAATACGCAGTACCAGCGAATCCTCAATATCATGAATTATGGTGACTCAATCTACGACGAATTACCGTATCATGCGGCAGTGGTGGGCGAATGGTCCGCAGCAATCACCGACTGTGCCACCTGGTTGAACGGGGTGGGAATCGGGTCCCGTTACGACGGGTCATACTACAACACCACGGAATTCAACACTACCGATCAACCTGTAGGTAAATGTTTATCTCAACAGCCCATTGGCAACTGGACTAAGCAGTACAGGACACAAGTGAGACAGTTTGTGGAAGCCCAATTGGCCACTTACTCAACAAGAACGTCGGGGTGGATCTTTTGGAACTGGAAGACTGAGGATGCAGCTGAGTGGGATTACTTAAAATTGAAGGAGAACAACCTTTTCCCAAGCCCATTCGACAATTACACTTATTTTGATACCGACGGCGGTTTAAAACCTTCTGTTTCAAGCTCTTTGTCGAAAGAAGCCACTGCAACAAGTAAGAGTTCTGCTGTTGCAATCCAGAGACCTTTCCAGGCAGTTCAATGGCAGCACTTCAGTCTCACATTGAACACAATCATTGGAACTTCGCTAGTAGCTATCATGCTAGTTTGCATCTTTCTGTAAATCATTTGAGCGGAAAATACGGCAAAATTATATATTATGATATAAAATATGGGGAACGGAGTATATAGAACTACCTAAAGCAGAACAATTTGTTCAAAGTGTCAGTTTATACATCTGTGACACTTGTTTGTTCGCTTTCGTGAACTTCAAAAAAGGTCAAAACAAACTTCATCAGATTAACACATAAGTTGTCAGCAGCTGTTTTTACTGGTCATTATGGGCAGTTATCGTGATTCGTACTTCCAGTATCATCACCTGGTAGACTCTCACCAGATCTTATACAATGAATGGAATCAGGATGAGTTGCCGCCACCGGACGAACAAGAGATTGGAAATAACAATCTGAAGATGAAACAGGGTGGATCAAATAGTAATAATGGAACCAATGGTAACGTCGAAGCCTCAGAGGGCGCTTCAAAGAGATACAGCGGGCCAAGATCGAACACAAACGCGTATTGGGACTATTTCCACGACGAAGAGGACTGGAACTTATTTAAGAACGTACAACTAGAGAGTAATGGAGTGGCTACTTTCAACCAGCCACCAGATACGAATGCACAAGACGAATCAAAAGGAGCTCAGGCGAGAACTAACCCAGACTACGAAGCCTCCAATGCCATCACGGGATCAATCTTCAACAATAAAGTAGTCAGAATGGCTATGGTACAAAACAGTAACTGGAACGATTTATCCATGCCACATCCAGAATGATCGAGGCCCTTCTGGTATTGCTCATTAGTTGTCACACTCATTAGTGTTATCCAATCGGACGACTCGCGCGAAGTTTCTGGAAAGAGCTCGAGGGTTCAAGAAGTTGAGTCAGTATCCCTATGGATGGTGAAGACCACCAAGATGGATAGTTTTAATCGCGCAGGAGGTATATAAAGATTTTGTGGGGTGCTCAATCCTGGTTATTGGTTGATTTCAGTAGTTAGAAGGAATTGTCGGAATGTTAAGGTTAATTAAGAGACCATCTGTTGAGCGACAATTACAATCGAGGATCAATGCCGCTGTGAAAGCGTCATCGATCCCAACTGCAGGCAAACTAGAGTCGGTGAACGTGGAGAGTGGCTTCAAGAGGAGTCTTATGACTCAAGTCACTCCCGTACGGCAGCGGTTGGAGATTGGAAGAAATGCTAGGATGCTTAGACCATTGACAAGTAAAAGAAATATACAAATGAAGATGAATCCAAATCAGGGAGAACCTGAGAAGCCAGCGTTGGAACAGTTTGGTACAAACCTTACCAAGTTAGCAAAAGAAGGTAAATTGGACCCAGTTATTGGTCGTGATGAAGAGATTGCGCGTGCAATTCAGATTTTATCGAGAAGAACCAAGAATAATCCTGTATTGATTGGACGTGCTGGTGTGGGTAAGACCTCGTTAATCGACGGTTTGGCTCAAAGAATTGTCGCCAACGAAGTACCTGATTCGTTAAAGGACAAACAACTAGTTACATTGGATCTGGGATCGCTGATAGCAGGCGCAAAATATAGAGGTGAATTTGAAGAAAGGTTGAAGAAAGTCCTGGATGAGATAGACAAGTCGAATGGTCAAGTTATCATCTTCATCGACGAGGTTCACATGCTGCTAGGTTTGGGTAAAACAGACGGCAGCATGGATGCTTCCAACATCTTGAAACCAAAGCTGGCCAAGGGTTTACGTTGCATCTCTGCTACCACTTTAGATGAATTTAAAATCATTGAAAAAGATCCCGCTTTAACGAGAAGGTTTCAGCCAATTTTGCTGAACGAACCTTCTGTTTCAGACACTATCTCAATCCTTAGAGGTTTGAAAGAAAGGTACGAAGTTCACCACGGTGTAAGAATTACCGATACTGCATTAGTTTCTGCTGCTGTCCTTTCCAATCGTTACGTGACTGACAGGTTTTTACCAGACAAGGCCATTGATCTGGTTGATGAAGCCTGCGCGGTCTTAAGGTTACAACATGAGTCCAAACCAGATGAAATACAAAAGCTTGACCGTGCAATAATGAGGATTCAAATCGAGTTGGAATCATTGAAGAAGGAGACAGATCCTGTTAGTGTTGAAAGGAGAGAAGCCTTGCAGAAGGAGTTGGATTTAAAAAATGACGAGTTAAGTAGACTGACCAAGATCTGGGAACAAGAAAGGGCAGAGATCGAAGCAATCAAAAACGCCAAGGCTGACTTGGAACAGGCTAGAATCGAACTAGAGAAATGTCAGCGTGAAGGTGACTATACCAAGGCATCGGAACTTCGTTATGCAAAGATACCTGATCTGGAGAGGAAAGTGGCGTTGAGCGAAAAGAAGAATGACGGTGAAAAGGAGAACCTGCTACATGACTCCGTGACTTCGGATGACATCTCGAAAGTTGTCGCTAAAATGACAGGTATACCTACTGAAACTGTCATGAAAGGAGATAAGGACAGGCTGCTATTCATGGAGGATTCTCTGAAAGAAAGAGTTGTCGGGCAGGATGAAGCTATTTCCGTTATTTCAGATGCTGTCAGATTGCAAAGAGCCGGTTTGACAAGCGAAAAGAGACCTATTGCAAGTTTCATGTTCCTGGGTCCTACCGGTACTGGTAAGACAGAATTGACCAAGGCCCTGGCAGAGTTTCTGTTCGATGACGAGTCCAATGTGATAAGGTTTGATATGTCAGAGTTCCAGGAGAAGCACACTGTTTCACGTCTGATTGGTGCACCACCAGGTTATGTCATGAGTGAATCTGGTGGTCAATTAACGGAGGCTGTCAGGAGAAAGCCCTACGCTGTGGTTTTATTTGATGAATTTGAGAAAGCACATCCCGATGTGTGTAAAGTATTACTTCAAGTCTTGGACGAGGGTAAACTTACGGATTCAATGGGCCATCCAGTTGATTTCCGTAACACACTGATTGTTATGACATCGAATGTTGGTCAAGACATCTTGCTCGCAGACAAGGAACTCAACGAGGAAGGTAAGGTCAGTGACCAAACAAAGAAGGAAGTTATCGATGCAATGAAGAGAATGTATCCACCAGAGTTTATTAATCGTATTGATGATATGGTTGTCTTCAATAGATTGTCCAAGAAGGTTTTGAGATCTATTGTGGACATTAGGATTGAGGAGATTCAAGAGAGATTGAACGAGAAGAGAATGACTATCAACCTATCAAATGAAGCTAAGGATTGGTTAACTGATCGCGGCTACGATCCATTATATGGTGCAAGACCTCTAAACAGACTAATCCACAGAAGTATATTAAATCCTATGGCAACCTTCTTGCTAAAGGGCCAAATTAGGAATGGTGAAACGGTGAATGTGAGCGTTAGTGGCGAGAAGCTTGAGGTTCAACCGAATCATCAGGAGGGTGAAAGTCTAGAAGAAGAGCCCGAAAAATAGCTATGATCATGTAGATACGAATATAGGTAATTTAACGTTAACAAAATTTGAAGATAAGTTTCATTGATATATGAGCCAGGACAAAATCTTCTTGAGATTTTAACCAAAGTCGTTTTCGAATACTATTCCCAATATCAAAATATTTAAATCATATACAATACGATAACTAATGCTACAATCAACGGTGGCCCGTACGAATAATACCAGCAGCGATCAAAGTTTGGATCTTTCTGAAGACGTCAGGGTTTTGCATGTGCTCCTGCAAAGCTGCAGGGTTTTGTTGTGCCTGTTGCAAGATACTTTGCATTACTGGGTCTTGCATGATAGCAGCGACTTCGGGATCCTTCATAGCCCTCTGATAGGTTTGCTCTGGATTTTCGTTTACATCCTCTGGTTGGAATCTCTGATTGTTTGCCTTAATGTATAGTTGATCGATTTCTCTGGCGTTGGCGCCGTTGTTCAATTCACTGTCCTTGGTGCGAACGGTGTCTAGAGTCTCGACTGCGGCGGCAAATTCCTTAACAGCAATTTGCGCACTTGCTTTTCTGATGTATGCTCTGATAAAATTTGGATCCTTCTCGATAGCTCTGTCACAGTCAGCAATGGCTTCTGGAAATGACATCAATTTTGCCAAGGCAGCAGCTCTGTTGGAGTAGCCTCTAGCATCCTGTGGAGATCTCTTGATCATCTCTGTGTAAGCCTTGACGGCGTTTGGCCAGTCTGCTTTGGAAAAATATTCTTTACCCTCTAAACGAGCTTCCTCTGCCTTTTCAGGATCCACATATTCTTCAGCCTCTTGTTTCTTCAATTCCTTCTCTGCATTTCTCAACTTGTTTAGAACATCTGCGCTTCTATGTTCAGTCAAAGACTTTTGGTAGAAATTGATAGATTTCTTCAAGTCGCCCAGTTTATGATAAGCATTACCGATACGTGCAAAAGATTTAGCGATCACTTTGTAATCAGCTCTCATCTCTCTACCCTCATCGACAGCATTAGTTAAAGTTGCAATAGCGGTCTCATAATCACCCTTTTCATATTCAGCAGCTGCACGATTGTTCAAATATGTGATATCCTTGTGCAACTCCCAGGCCTTGTTGTAATGTTCAATGGCCTCATCGAATTTTCTTGCCTTGTAAAACTTGTTACCTTCAGCCTTTTCCTCTTCAGCTGCGACTTGAGGGCCTTTTTCATCGACTTCCATTGGTTCTGGTTCATTATTCTCCTTCAAAGGTTCTTCGGTCTTGGCCTCAGCCTGTTTTGGCTCTTCCCTAGGCTCTTCCTTAGCTCCACTGGCCGCTTCGGGACCATTTGCGTCTCCCATATTCAAATCAATACCCATCAATGCAGCCATGATGGTCATCAAACGAGTATCAGTGAATAAATCCTGACTGATAGCCTGAGGGTTCGTTCTGTACTGAGCCAGCTTGGCTACCAGTTGAGGATCCTTCATCAGTTCAGCAGTCTTTGGGTTCTTCTTCAACTTTTCAATCATATTTGGATCGTTGAACATTTGTCCCAACCCTAAATCTGGCATTTGTTGTCTTGATTCCCGAGTTTTTAGTACTTGATCCAACCCTTCCTTGGCAGCTTTGTTTGCTGAATCCAACTCTAGAGCTTTTTGGTAGCTCTTTTCAGCATCTTCCAAGTTATTCAACCCAAATTGTGCAGCCCCTACACGGTTGTAACCCTTAGACCAACCGGGATTGATCTTCACACACTCCTCCGCATCCTTCAAACCTTCGGCAAATTTCTTCAACGAAGTATAGCATGCAGAACGGTTAGAATACAACACATGATTAGGTTGTTCCGACACATCGATCGCTTTACCAAATAGCTCCGCAGCTTTCTCGTAGTCCTTTGCGACAAAAGCAGCGTTCCCTTGTTGCTTATACTCGTCCGCACTTGTCATTTCTCCTTCTATGCAGTCCTATAACAGGTCAATTGATCCACTAGAGTCTTCTACAAAGTGGTGAATCTTTTATATCTGTTCATCTGTGTTAGATAAATTTGCCCTTTATAATTCTGGAAAGTTCCACAGTCGTTAAATGCGAGCGAGTGAAAAATTATTCGAAGCTCATCGCCTATCTGAAGAGCGATGAGCTGGCTATTTGGATCATTTTAGCGGTTTTTTAGAGTTTAACTGGGCTATGGATGGGTATGGTCAGGCTACTGAGCAGTTCTCTGCATGGTTGAGCGAAGTTGCGGGTGTTCGTATGTCGCCTAAGATCGCGATCAGCGATCTGCGAAATTTCAATCAAGGTCGATGTGTGGTGGCTAGAGAGGCTATTGAGGGTCAGGAAGTGTTATTTGAGATTCCTAGGAGTGCTATCTTAAATGTGGGGACTTCGCGATTGACTGAGAAGTATCCTGGGATACGCGGAAGACTTTTGGAAGAGATTGGACATTGGGAGGGGCTTGTGCTGTGTATGTTGTATGAGATGAAGGTTTTGAACATACAGAGTCGCTGGTGGGCCTATTTTCAAGTTCTTCCCAGGCCGGATGAGGTCAATTCGTTGATGTTTTGGAACGATGAGCAGTTGGAAGGTTTGAAGCCTTCCTTGATCGTCGAAAGGGTGGGAGTGGCAGAGGCCAAGCAGATGTATGAGCGGGTGTTGCAGTATGTTGAGGAGTCGGGAGTTGAAGAATTGGGATCCGTTTCGTGGTCGGATTTCGTCTATGTGGCCAGTGTCATCATGTCGTACTCATTCGATGTTGAGCTGGTCGATGCTGACCCCAATGAGGAACAGGAATTGTCTACTGTGAAGAATGACGGGTACATGAAGTCAATGATCCCACTGGCAGATACTTTGAATGCTAACACGAGCAAATGTAATGCGAACCTAGTTTACGACATCGAATCATTGAAGATGTGTGCGACAAAGCCTATTGGGATGGGTGAACAAGTGTATAACATCTATGGTGACCATCCTAATTCGGAGTTGCTAAGGAGGTACGGATATGTGGAGTGGGAAGGATCAAAATACGACTTTGGTGAAGTACCGATGGCCACTTTGGTGAATGTAATTCACCAAAAATTCCAATGGGACATTGAACACTTGACACAACTGATCGATATCATTAGGGACAATGAAACGATAGGCGATGAGCTTCAGGGCGAGAATATTGTACTCCATGCATACGATTGTTATTCGGATGGTCAAATCATACCAGAATGCGTGGTTCTCTTACAGATAATGGTCACTTTCCTTCAAATTTCAGAAGCTCGTACTTTGGACAGGCCTGCGGTCGAAAGAACCCTATTACGTGTGGTAAAGAAGTGTTTCCAATTAGTGGAGAGTGGAAGAATTACTAAAAACTGTGCCAGAATGATAGAGTACGTGATAGATGCACGTTTAAGAGAATACCCAAGCCATGCATTCCGTGAAATAACTCCAGATCACTACTCCATACCAGATATCGAGTCTCTGCGGCAGAGGATGACCGAAAAAGTCTTGCAAAGTGAAGTCGATTCGTTGCAAAACTGTTTCCAATCGGTGGAAGAAAACTTTAAGCTCATAGCAGATTCGAAATTGCTCGAAAACATCTCTAAGAGAAAGTTGCCAGTGAAGAAGTTCAAGACCATGAAGAAGGTCAAACGTTAGCAGGGAAATCATCAAAGGAATACTATATAGAGTCTACTGGGTTGTAATTCAAAAGTTTCGTCTTTAGTTGCGTTTGTCTTGAAAGAGTCATCGGACGTAGCCACACATAATACTTGCTCATTGCAAGCTAATTGAACAACACTATTCTCATTGAACTTGGGCAGTTGCTCTACTTTCTTGCGCGATGTTAGGTTCCAGCACGATACAGATCCATCAGATCCACCTGTGTAAAGTACATTCGAGTTAGGTCGGAAGCTCAGAGCATTGACTGGGAAAACCATACTTGTATCGACAAGATTTAATCGATGACATCTAAATGCAAATTTTCGTGATTCGTCTTCGAGGTACTCAACGGCTACACGACCATCCAAGGAACTGCAAACGTAACCATCACCCTGAGGTGTCAATTTGACCTTACGGGCCTGATATTTTAGACCAGACTCCACTTCCGTGCCCTTGTCTTTTGGTCTCAACGGTAGTTCAAATAATCGTACTTTGTTTCTACTAGTTGCTATCACCATTCTTTCATTATCAACATCCATCGAAATGACCTTTAATCCATCACTCAAACGTTCTTGCAGTACCACACAATTCGTCTCGCAATCGACCACTTGCAAAGTACCATCCCAGGACCCGCAGATCAACTGGCCTTGAAAGTCGCTTATGCATGGAATACCCAACGTCGCATAATTATTCTTCACAGGAATGAACCCTTCCGACTCTAGATCAACCTGTAAAACTTCGCCCTGCACACTGCTCACATAAATTTGCCTGCCATGAAATGTATCAACGTAACAGCATGCTAGTAGGGCACATTCGTGCCGTAATCGTGAGTTCAAACTAACGGTTCGGTGCTCTACCTCGTAGTCATACACAGTCAAAAGCCCATCCCAGGACGTCACAATTATCTGACGCCGGTCTTCGAGCAATAGGACCTCACTCACATAGTCTCGAGGGCATTGGGCTACTTCCACGACTTGATGCCTGGCCATTGCTATTGAACCGGCCAATCTGTAGTGATGAGTTACCGATATTTCATTTTTCGCCTACGGAATTAGTTTCTCTCCGGTTGCAATTGATTTACCAATGTTCTTGTAATTTTGAGCTCAAAAAGATCTCTATAAGACTCTTAGTGGTCTCCTACCAGCTGTGAATCGACAGTGGGCTGCACGATGGAGTCGGTGACCAGCTTCTTTTGGAACGAAGGGTCTAAGAATGGTGGTTCTAGTGCTATACAAGAGAAACGTGGACCTACCAGTGCTGATAACGGCAGTTCAAGTGGATCTGGGACTGCAGTGCCAGGCTCTGGAATGCAAAAGATGATGACGGACACCTTGATCGAAAAGATCATGAGGATGGCTCTGCCTCCTACGACGGAAATGGCTATGGACAACCTTGAGACTAGGATTGCGGCCGCTAAAGGTAGACCAAGTTTATCAGTACAGATAATGAGCCGTAATTTTGTACTGATGAACTCGAGACTCAGTTTGCCTTTCACTCTTATTGATGAGGTGAACAAAATATTCGAATGGTCGAACCCAGCATATACTATGTCTGTGGTACTGATTTACTCTTATATCATATTAAGGCCATTACCCACTATAACTTCAATTCCAATATTTTATCTGCTCTTCGGTGTCATGGTACCTCAATTTCTATACATTCACAAGCCTAACGGTTCCCCATATCTCGAGGTTAATCCCATGCCAGCTGATGGGCCTCCTTTGCGTAAGGCAGAAGTCCCAAAACCAGTGCCAGAGCTTAGTCAAGAATTTATTTTGAATTTAACAGACCTTCAAAACCGGCTGATGCTGTATGTGAAGACGTACGATTTCATTGATCAGATTCTGATCAAATTTGCCTTCTTCACAGATGAAAAGAAGTCTTCCGTGGCGTTCGTGTTATTACTGAGTGTGGCCTTGGTGAATGCACTTTTTATGGATTTTTTCCTGACCTTCATACCACTGAAAGCCATCCTGCTTGCTCTGGGTTGGTCGTTCGCGATCATGATGCATCCGCACAATAGAGAGAAGTTCTTTAGTACCGTTTACTCCGAAGAGACACGTCTGCGGCTACTTGCATTATCAAACAGGTATGACAAACTTGTCGGCGAGCAATTACGCTACATAGAGGCCCGTGAGCACCGCATGGTAGCGGTTTATGAGATTCAGAAATTTAAACATGGCAAAGAATGGGCACCAGTTGGTTACTCTAATGACGATTTCACATTGTTCTCAACGTTACGAATAAGAGAGGAAAAAATTGAAGACCATTGCACATCTTTACTGGAAGAAGTGAAGCCGCCAGTAGACTGGCAATGGCTTGATGACATAAATTGGGCGTTAGACTTGAATCCAACGGAATGGCTTGAAGAAGGGCTTGTCGAATATGTTGATACAGACCTCGGGACTAAGTGGGTTTATGATCTCAATCTTGATGGGAGCAGAGGCGGGTACCGCAGAAGGATGTGGACAAACATCTGCATAAGAAAAATTGAATGCGAGCCCGACGATAATGATGATAATGACGATGAAGACGATGATGATCTGGTCTCTACACAGTTGACCACTCCGACGAAGGTGGAGAAATACTCCTCTCATAGAGTCACAAGAGGCTCTATGTCTGGAGTGGCCCTTCCCGAGGATGATACACGTCCTACGGTTAAGAGAGATAGCTCAACTTTATCTCTTTCAAGTGCGGTTAGCTCAAACAGCAGCACGCATTCCAATCATAGCGAACCTTCGAAAGCTATCGATAACCTCAGGGATGTGTTGAACTCCAGTACCTGAATGCTATGAAACTAGATGCATAACTCACCTAACTTTTAGACATTTACAACTTTTAACCCTGCTGCATAAAACTCTCCAAGCTTAACGAGGGCGAGTTTTGTTTTTTCTTCTCTTCATTCTTCTTCGAGAGGAGATTGGATAAAGAGTTCAATTTTCTTTTCTTTGCCCTATCCTTGGCACTTGTCTTCTTCTCTACCTTGTTGGTAACCTTCTCTTGTTGTTTTTCCTGCGGCCAAGTCGCAACAAATCCCTGATCTTTATTCTGTAACTTGATTTGGTTTCGACTCTGCGATTCCAATGGGAAGGTTTCTGTATAACTGCAATTGAGACACTTGTATTGTAGTACCCTGGGGGGTTCATCTGCAGTCGTTTTATTGTGCTCAACAGTAGACATTTCAACATTAAATCTTGGAATCCGTACTGCACCGCATGAACCACAAAATTTGGAGCTTGAATCATTGATAAGAGGCGGAAGTTGCAGTTGATACCGCTTAGTAGCATTGAGAAAGCTCTTTAGGTATAGACCGGAGAGTTCGGGCACATTCAGTGTCGGAAGTAAATGAATCAAATTATACTTTTGGATTAATTGTTTATCTCTAAACTTTTCAGTTTGTTCGCGATTCATTGCCAAAAATCAGGCTATCGTTATGTGTTCAATAACTATGATGTTGTTCTTTCGATGCTTGAGATGAGCCTTCGAGTTGATTAAAACTACAAGTGCGCGGTGTCAAAAAAGTTCAATTTTTTTATAACATTAACTTTTCTGACTTAAATAACAGATGCCGTTTCATTATGTACTGAGAGAGTTGGGAATTAGTGTAGTGGATGTACTTGGGTTTTCGTTTGCTAATTTTTTCGTTATCTGGCAATTTCTTCTGCCTCTTACAGGGAGATTTGCTTGTTGTCACTAATCTTTTCTTGACATTTTCGAGGTTGCCATCGAATGATTGGGCCTGTTTCTGATCTTTCCTAACCGGAGTTGATGGCGGAGTCTTTATCATAGTGAGAAGATTATTTTGTTTCTGTTCTTCTAGTGCTTTCTTCCTCAAATCACTTGCCTCTCGTCTTAATTGCCTTAACTTGTCTATTTGTTCCTGTGTCTTGAAGAAATCTGGGATTTGTGCTTCCAAATAAGTTACCCATTCATCGCAATCGCGCATTATTTGGTAGTCTATTACACCGTGCCAGGAGGAATCACCTATCGAGGTCTTGTTGACCAGTATCACGATACCACCGCGTTCATGGACCTGCTTACTGATTTGTCTCACAACCCGCTTCACACCATCAACTTTCAGACTCGTACCCATGATTATAAGGAAATCTGGCTTGCCTCTCTGGACATCCAGAGTTAGGCCCTGGGCGATAAACTCGCAGGATGGATGATTTTCTCCATATAAAACGATGTTTGGTCTCAAAAGTCCGGTTATACCAGTTTGTCTCTTGCCCTGCTGGAATCTCTTATAATTTTGCTCTTCACAGGTTGGACACGTTGGGAGCTCACCTCGTCTGAAGGAACGGCACCAGTACCTGCTCCATTGGAATACATGGAAACATCGCGTGCACGCTAAAGAGTTTAAATCTCCATGCAATTGCACCACGTCGAAATTCTTCCAACGAGAATTAAACGCTGTAATGGTTGTATCATTAGTTTCATTGTTGGACATTTCTAAGCCCAGATTCTCTTCTAGGCCATCGATATTCTGTGTATAACACCTTAACAGCTTGTTTCTGTTCTTGAGATGGGCTATAAATTTGTGAGTCTTTGTCGGTTGAGCCATTTGAACGCTAGAGTACAATTTCTCCATGAATGTAGCGAACACTGATATCTTGAGTTCATCCCTAAATAACGAAATGTCAAACATTTCCTGACCCGACATTATAGGAAGTTCTGGAAACTGTTTCTTCACCAACTCATAGAGCCCCGAAGACGACCTGAAGTCTGGTATACCCGCGTTACACGAAATTCCAGCTCCAGTCAGCACCACTATCTTTCGGGACCTATTGAGTATCCTGTTTATCTGTTGTAGTCTCACGTCACCAATATCCAGCTCTGCTATTGGTGTCAGGCGTTCAGTCTTCAATTCTACTTTCTGAGGTGACCCTAGGGAAGAAGGAGATCGGCTTGCTCTCGGTGAAGGAGTTTGTTCACATTTAGCATCCTTAGCCATGCTTTCGACACTACCTTGGCTCAAATTCATTCCATAAATCGTCGATCGGCCTCCCATAACTGCTCAAGAGTGTGTGTGCTCGAATTAGAGGCACTTTGGCAGTGCTCAAATGCGTTTTGTGTTTTAGGAAGTTTTGATCAGTCGCTTTCAGTTAGACCTTTTATTATTATTTTCCCCAAAGAGGAAAAATCGTCAAAAGGCCCTGAGCAGGAAGAACAATGAAAAGTTATAAAGTAGTATACTAAACATGAAGCACTGTTTCCAAATTATTGGCGGTCGTGGAGCGTGGCTAACCGCCTTGGCTGTTTACTGCAAGTTCCATGATGATGAGTCTTGTGGTCAAGTGTAGGAAAGGGTAAGCTGAAAAAGTGCTCATCTCGTCCTCGGAAACATTGGACTCTTTTGTGGCTTCACCATGACTGCTCTCCCACCCGTCGAATTTGAAGTCCACAAGGTAATTATTAGTCTCGATTTGGAAGAGCTGGATGACCATTTTCATGAGGTCTGGAATTTTCTCGTTGTTCTTGTTTTGAGCAACATCGTACTTCCAGCGAACTCTGATGGTCCATAGATCTTCTTCAGAGGGCTTGGCCCACTCGGCACCGAGATTTTTCAAAGCTATGTAAATTTCGCCCATGACATCTAATGGGTAGGACCGTGACCGTATACCGAAATGCCATCTTGTCTTAGACTTCTTGTTCACCAAAGGTGATATCTTGGACGCAGCTGGTAGCCCTTGAGCAAGCATATTTGCTCTGTGAATTTGTGGTAATGAAGTTGGGAGGATTGAGATTGTGGAGTCCTCTTCTTTGCTCTGATCATTGAAAGAAGTTTGGTGGTAAGTTCTCTGCTGAGCGGCCATTTTGCGCGATGAGGCCTGCTGTTGTGGTGCTTGAGCTCCAACAGCAGCATTTGTCTGATTGTTCACATCGCTTGTACTTCTTTGTTGGAATGTCGGAGGGGATTGAGCAAGGAAAGTATCGAGTTCATCACATGTACTTTTATCCGACTTAAGATCCTTAATGAGAGACTTATTTTCCTTGATTAAGTTGTAGGCGTCTCTAATCTCATTTAAAGCTGAGCTGTCATGACCAGACTCCAAAGATTCGTAAATTTCATCCTTTTCATAACCCATAGTCTTAGACAAAGCGTTAACAAGATCGTCATCAATTTCTTCCTGGTGTGGGCCGTTCTCTGCCGCAGTTTGAGCCTCTTCATTCTCTGGCTGTTGATGCTTCAAATCCGCTGGGATCAGATAATCTGGTAGATCGACTTTAAACCATTCATCTTGCATGATCTCGTGGATACTGATTCTGTTCAAGGGATTGACGATAAGCATTCTCTTGATCAACCCAGCAGCACCTGGAGACAGAAACTTGGGCAATGTGTAAACACCATTACTGATGTTCTTAAATAACACGGGAATACTCTCATCGTCAAAGGGTAAGCGGCGACACAGCATCACATAGAGAATGACACCTGAAGACCACACGTCAACTTCAGGACCTGCGTACAACTTACCACTGATAACTTCGGGAGCAGCATAATTGGGTGAACCACAAGAAGTCTTCAAGAAATTACCATCTGTCATAATATTAGACAGCCCAAAATCGGCAATCTTGACGTTCAAATGCTCGTCCAGCAATAGATTCTCTGGTTTCAAATCTCTATGCACAATCTTGTGCCTGTGACAATATTCCACAGCACTGATAATTTGCTGGAAGAACCTACGAGCCTCTTTCTCGCTCATCTTATCCCTCTGAACAATGTAATCAAACAGTTCATTACCGGCATACTCGATCACCATAATGATTTCGTCCTTCGATTTGATCACATCATAAAGCTTAATAATATGGGGGTGTCTCAACAAACGTAGGTACGATATTTCACGCTCAATTCGACCCTGCATGTCACTCTTGGCCAAAACTTTCTTGTTAATAATCTTCAACGCCACTTTTTGACCTGTTGTAACATGATAGGCTAATTTCACTTTACCAAAGGAACCTTCACCAAGCGTCTTAACAATCTGATAGTTACCAATCCTTGAACCGTCCGCTAGGGTCGAACGCTGCCCGCTTCCGTGACCATGATGATGATGGTGATGGTGATGATGACGGTGTCCGGAACCACTTTCCACTCTACTATTATTACTCATGCCTGTTTAGCAGCTTAAAGCAATACCAATAAGTCCTGATAAGCTCCGAGATTGCCTTTTTACTGTGCTTGTTGTGGTTAGTTCTCGTAAGCTAACCTTTTCGAAGGGGGGGGTTAGGTTTTACAGCTGAAAAAAAGCCCACTTACAAGCATTCATAAAGTATAAAAGAGACCACTCGAACAAGACCTCAGAGGGCCCAGTTACTATTGCGACGTGTAGCAGGATGTCGAAAGCAGCTCAGCAGGCTATTGTTGCCCACATGAACAGAGATCACAGGCTAGCCTTGGAGGATTATCTGTACGTTTATGGTAAAGTACCCATCACGAGCCACATTAGGTTTGTACGGATGCAGAACATCGAGCTGGAGTGTATGACATTGCAATTCACACATATGGAACTTGAGACTGACGTGGAGAAGATAATTCTGCTTGAACCCCCTTTGAAGGATTGGAACGAAGCTCGGCCAAGGCTAGTTGAGATGGCACACTCGGCAGCAGCTAAGAGGGGACTATCAACTATTCAGGTCAATGATATGAGGTATCCATCTACTGTGGCCGAATATGCGCTCATATGCGCTATATTCCTACCATTTTTATGCTATAAGTTTCGCGGCCTGCTTCAATGGCTTCCATTGCCCTCAGTTGTGCTCAAATTTCTCGATAATGATCTCGTTCTCGGAGGGATCATATTGTTTGCAGTAGTGACTCATTTAATTGAAGTAGTGGCTATCTTGAGACCCAAATTGCATTTTTATAGGGTGCCGACTGATTTCTTGATCGAATGGTACGTATTTGGCATGCTAGAAGGCTATCCATGTATAAAGAGACTGGACCGACTAGCGGGTGAGCTTTTGAAACGTCAAAATTAAGTAATTGTCATTATAGCTCTATATTTTTAAGCTTACGTTGAAGATAGTCTTTTGTACTATGAAAAGCGATGAGCACTTGAAGACGCTTAACAGCAGAAAGCATCAACGTGCAAGTGTCTTGACAGCTGATGGGAGGCAGCTTATTGCGGTCGTGGATAGACTCTCTGTGGTCAAGAATACTGTCGATCTTCCTGTTCCAAAAAGAGCTCAGTATCGCTATTATTGGGTTGCAAAACTCGGGCAAGACTACTTTAACCCACATGCTGGGGGGCAGGCCCTTTGAGCAGGATACAGTTCCAACTTTGGGAATCCAGGTAAGCCAGTTTTCACTTGAGAATAGTCTTATCAAGGTCTATGATCTGGGGGGGCAGACCAGGTTTCAATCGCTGTGGGAAAGATGCTTCAGTAAAGTAGACCTCATAATATACATGATAGACCTAAGTGATACTATGACGTTGGATGAATCCTTTGAGAAGCTTTCGAAAGTGATGCAGATGACCCAGGAAGATCGGATTCCAATGCTGGTAATAGGTAACAAGATAGACTTAATTCAAGAACCGAAAGAAAAGCAAACCATTGCAACAATACCGACTTACAACTACGATTCCAGTGAAAGGCTTCGAATAGATTCTACGAATTCCCATTTGTTGAAGAATGCTGATGTCCTGACCCGCCAAGTGGGTGTCGATCTCAAGAATCGACAGTTGCACATTCCTTTACGATCGTCAGAGTCGCAAGACATCGATGTGTTGCCTCTGAACAGGGATATAGCCGTGTTCACCATGAGTTGCAGAAACGGGCTCTGCATCAGTAACGTAATAGACTGGATTGTGCAACTTTGAATTATTTGTAACGAACTATATAGAAAACTGAGAGCATTCAGCCAAACAAGGTAAATAGTAACGAACGGCTTGGCCATTAAGTGCTGAGTTCAAGTCTTGGATGGCTCAATGGGTTACGCAGCTTTAGCTTTTTGGTTTGAACGATACGGTTCAATCGGTTATCTTAACTCGAAATTAAGGACGGGAAATCTTAAGGCCAATCAGATCTAATTAAGAAACAAACAATACAAAGAAGCCCTTGTTGCAATCGTTTATTGAACTCATTGGAATCAGTGTAACTCGCTGTTCTGATATTGACATTAAGAAGTATTGGAACTCTTAATTGATGCATAATGTTTTTAGAGGATAACACAGAATCGCTAAAGAACACTTATAAGACCGTTAAATTGTACCCTGAGCTTCAGGGTACTGGAAAAGGTGATAAAAAGCTAGAGGATGATATGGTCGTGAGGCAGAAATTCAAACCATGTGTCTCATTCAATACTTTTCCGTCATACATGGGGGATGACAATGGGGATGATGGATTAGACTTCCCCGGAGTGCAAATACCCAATGAATATACCATGGAGGAGTACTACGATGATGAATCTGGGTATATGTCTAATAATATGGAATATTTTTTGAGGAATAACTACCTTACGGATAATAGTAAGTTCGGAGGCTCTCCGCCACCTAGGAATCTGAGCGACAAAGCAGCAGCACTAAACTCTATGTTCAGGATTGCACAAAATGGTAAGATAGTAAGAGTGGACTATCCGACAACTCCGACGATCACAAATGATGCCATCATAATTAACAGGGCCCAGCCGGGATGGAGCTCTGCATGGCTTGCGAGGAAATCCAGGATTGAAGAGAGAATTAAGGAAAAGCAGACGCATTTCAGATTCCCCCATATCACCTTCCCACAGCAGCCGTTGACTAAGAAGAGAATAATAAGTCATGACGGGTATACGCCAATCTCGAAAGATGAAAGGCGAAGGGAAAGGGTCTTGCAGGAGAAAGTCGGATTTCCAAACTCTCCAAAGACCATATTATGCCATGTGAGTGGCAGACGCCATACTTGGGTGGCATTGGATTGGGCTGTAAGAGAGCTGGCTCAAAGCACGGATCACATCGTGGTTGTCGCCAACATACCTAGGTTCGCAACTGCGAATTACGGTCGCAGTAGGTCTAATAACCGCTTTGGAGCTCCCAATGGTCGCCATAGATCCCGGTCAGCTGAACCCAAAAGTGCGTATATCACCGAAAGCCAGGGGGGTAGTGCAGAATGGACCTCTGGCTATTCCGCTGAAATGGTGAGTAACAAGCTCGAAGATATACTTACATATATCGCGGTAATTGTGCCTAAAGATATTAAAGTCAAAGTGACAGTTGAAATTGTCATAGGAAAGACAAAGAAGATATTAGTAGATGCCATGAATGTCTATACACCAGATTTTTGCATTTCCACAACTCTAAAATGGCAACGGACCGACAGTTTGATCCTTTGGAAGGCCAAGAATTTGACGGATATTCTGTGTACCAAGTATCCTATACCCGTCGTCGTTATACCCGTTAAGAGGATGTACGAATTCGAAGCAGCTTTACAAAAAGATTTTGCGCCCAAGGAGAACACAGGAAGCTCTTCTGAAGATGTCTCGTCACAATCAGTGGATCAGCCGTCGAGACCCGATGGACAAGCACCACAATCGCCGACTATATGTCTTGAAGCGTCAGATATGGATTCAGAGTCGGATTTCTCTGATTCGAACAGCGATGGGGCCTCAGTCAGTACCACTTCAAAAGAAGATCTCATCGAAGCTACAAAGAAACACAGAGAAGAGATATCTGAGGGTCTAAAAGAACTCGATGGCAAGGAACATAAAACGGCCATGCAAAAAAACACTGACAAACTAGACTTAATTACACAGGCATCATTGACATTTGCAATGCAAGTACAAAATATGAACCAGGAAGACAGAGAAGCCGGATTCACCCAGTTGAAAAGAGTGATTACTGGCGAAACGGAAAACAAGACACATACTGTTAGATCTATGGTTGATGTCGGCAGTTACCCTAAGAAATCTCACAACAAGCATGTCCCTAGCACCAAACCTCGTACTAGTCAGATTAAGTTTGCGTCCAATGTCAACGCCAGGGATGGTAATCGTGCTCTTGGAAATTCCAAGATTAAGGTCACCTCCCCGGAAAGCTCTCCACCACCACCAACGCACCCGCGGTCGAGCCATGATGAACCTTTACGTAAGACGAAGAGCTCTCAACCAACATCGATCCGCAAAGTGAGAAGTGCAAGCAATATCTCCCGCGTGAAATCGAATGAGTCCATGACAAGCAGTGGATCATCCTCCTCAGGCCGAAAGAAAGGTGGATTCCTTTCTATATTCAGGCATAGTGGCTCTCGAAGCCGCTCAACTAGTAGGCGTAATAGTGATGCCAGTGATACGGACGCCGTAAGCCTAAACGATAGTGATTCGGGCAAGAAACGTAGATCTAGACTATTTGGATTTGGTTAAGCTTAACTAAAAGCATATTTATCTGCATATAATTTATCTTGATTATATTCGAGGTTAGGCTCTTCTTATAAAGCTATTCGGCATCGCGTAATTGACTTTAAGCCATTATGACAAGATATAGGGGAAAGAGTCTGATCATGGCTCGTAAAGTTGGTAAGGAGAGTGATCATGATGGTAAACAATCTCGTGGTTTGCAAACTGAGATAAATCCGTTGTTGTTGTCTTCAAATTTGAACCTTATTAAGGAGCAATATAGAAATGCGAATCCATATCTGAGCACATCGACCCTGCGATCGAATGATAAGGTTACCAAGAGGTTGGAGAGGGGTTTGAAGTTCCATGAGAAAGGAGAAGTGAGCTCACAGATTGAACGTCAGAGGGAAGAACAACGATTGGAGTACGAGAGACAGAAAGAACAGGAAATACTTAACAAAATACGAAGAGAAAAGGAGCAAGCTGAAACTAGTGCCAAAATAGCTCGTGGTGAATTGCCTGATACAAAAGTAGGAGAAGATAAATATATCAGACGTATAGAGGATGTTCCCGAGGTAGAATGGTGGGATAAGCCTTACCTGGATGACCAATTAAATGTCCTACCGAAATACCAGGGTGGTTACGAAGAGGAAAGTGAAAGTGATGAGGAGGACGAAGTACCTTCAATTCAGTACGTACACCATCCTGTGCCCATCAAGGTCCACAATCCCAAGCCTACGACAAAAGTATATTTAACCAAGAAAGAACAGAAGAAGATTCGTCGTAATAAGAGAAAGTTCGAGCGAGAAGAAAAGGAAACCCGAATTAAGATGGGTTTAGATCCAAAACCTGAGCCTAAAGTGAAATTGTCCAACATGATGAGCGTTTACGAGAACAACCAAAATATCACCGACCCCACCCAGTGGGAACACACAGTAATCGAGCAAGTTGAACAGAGGAAGAGGAAACATTTGGAGACTAACATGATTAGGCACGAGGAAGCTGTAAAAAGACGTAAAGAGAGTAAAAAAGTCGAGCTTTCAACTGATAATTGTTGTAAAGTATTTCGATTCAAGAGTTTGGCGAATCCAAAGATCCGATTCAAATTAAACACAAACAGCAAACAACTTGCACTGCGAGGAGCATGTCTTCGAGTGGGTGATCAGGGTGAAGGGATGATCATTGTGGTAGGAAGCGAAAAATCGTGCAAATTCTTTGAACGGTTGGTGTTGGAGAGGATAAAATGGGACGAACCATTCCGTGATCGAGCCACCGATACACTAATTGAAACACCGAACAATCACGCCGAAAAGGTATGGCAAGGATATCTGGAGTGCAGTAAATTCCCACGATGGTTCATGAAAGTTTGTCGCGATGACCTTGAACTAAAAAATACACTGCGTCAATTCGACGCTGAACATTTCTTGACAGACGTTTCTCATACTTAGACTAATTTCGTATTTACAGGCGTAGAATCCAATCAGGCATCATTAATCTTAGCCAAAATCTCGGAGTCTCTGAATAGAATAACTTCTTCATCATCCTTCAATTTAATGCTAGAACCACCGTATTGTGGGATTAGAACTTGATCACCTACTTTAACTTGAGGAGCAACTTTGTTACCGTTAGCATCGGTGAAACCTGGACCAACAGCTAGAACAGTACCTTGGTTCAATTTTTCGACGTTTTTCTCTGGAAGATATAAACCAGAAGCAGTCTTTGCCTGCGCTTTGACCCTCTGGACTAGCACACGATCAAGCAATGGAACAATTGACTTGGCTGAATTCAATAGAGTGGACATTAGATGAGTACAGAGGGAGTCGGAGCGGTTGTGGAGGTCTGAGACGTTTAAATGTATCGCCCTTCTGAATCTTTCATACTTCTTATAGTTGGTAAGGTTAATTGAATTTCAATTCTGGAATTTTCTATCACTCTGAACGATATAAACACGTGATTCATATGATCATGTGAACGTCACGTGGTTTGATCCTTGGATCTGTATAGTAATCATAGAATGATAGTCTGTTAGCTGATGACATGACAGTAAGCATAGTGGTTCGTCTGTCTTTACTCATCCATGATCTTTCTTTTGAATGTAAAAGATTAAAGGGTTTCTTGAAAGAGTTAGGTTGATGTTTGCACGTGACAGTTGACTCGATAACTCATCTATGATGGTCTAGATTGCCAGTAGAGACTTCATTGGTCTCTCTGTACTTGACCATTCAAGTTAACGGTTCACCTAGCTTCAAACATCTTATAAGAGGATTGAATATGTGTCACGTGCCTTTCACGTGGCACCTCATCTTCCTAACCTATAAGAACCATTCAACCAAAAAGGGTGGCAGATGACTACTACAATGAAGTAATCATGTCGCCCGCTTACAAGATACTTGGTATGTCTGTGCAACCACATGTGCTGGCCATTGGAACACTATTGGCCACAGGTGCAGGTGTCTACCTTGGAACAGGCAAAAACGAAGATCAGAACAAAGCCGAGTCCAAAGAACCTGTTAAACAGGGAGAATCTGAAGTTGATGTTGAAAAATTGTTGAATCAGTTTTTAGAGAGTGAAACTGAGAAAAAATGAGTTCACCTGTGCTAAGTATTAGTAGATAGATATCCTAGAGTAAATCGTCTAAGCTTTGTTCAGAGTCTCTCTTGATTAGAGCGAGCATACCTTCGGGAAGGATTGGATTATTTTGAGCATCCAAGATGTATCTAAATGGCATCTCTGTCGCTTCATTTTTGCTAAATCTGAACTCGGGGTAGTCGATGAAGTGGATATCTTGGAATTTTTTACCTTTCTCAATGATTTGTTGGGTGGTTCTGATCGCTGTATCCGTTGTCATCTGTTTGTCACCTAATCTTCTGCCCACGACTAAATCAGGGTATGCGACTTTGATCTCAGTAGTACGGTCTCTAGGTGGGTGATCACCTAGGATCCCGCCAAAGACGAAATAGTCGAATTGTTCAGTTTCTGCGGGTTGTAAGTCCTGATCAGCTCTTGGGTCTAGCAAGCACACTCTGCCGTTCTGTAGTGGTTGCAAATCCTTAAACTCCTCTGTCAAATGATTGAGATCCTTTGTGGTCCACCTAAGTCCCATATGTAATAATTTGTCTGGGATTTCGCTCTCTGTAGTACCCTCTGGCAGCGAAGAAAGGATCAAATTTTCAGCACCAATGTCTCGGATGATCTGCGCATATTCAAGAGTCACCCATTGACTGAAATCCTGCTCCATGTGCTCGATAATGTACTTCATTCTTGCTCACTGCTTGTTCTTAATGGCTTCCTCTAGCTCATCGAGCATCTCGGCAACTTTTAATTGCCAATTTCACGTCATCCAGGACGACCAGCTCATTGAGCTTTAAGCATCCGATGAGCGGTTCAATTTGGTCACTATAACGTCGTGGTTGCCATGGTTCTTCGCCAGAATCTCCTTAAGGATGAATCCTGCAATATCGGGTTCTTCAAAATACGATACATGTGCTTTGGCAGCCGCGATGATGTCCACTTCCAAGAAACCGGGCGGTAACATGTAGTCTATACGGCCTGTGCGGTTCAGCTTGGTCAACTTCTCTACAACGTCCACTGGTAGCATTGTCTTGCCATTGCCTGGTTTTTGGCCTTTGATAGCGGTGCCTGGGATATCTTTGAGAATACTTCCGCCGAATTCTAATACTCGAGATGCAATGCCATCTCCAGCGGACCAATGCGAGATGTTTGCTGCTTGATATTGCGCCATGGATAGTTCAACTAGAGGCTCCATTCTATAAGAGATCGGGTCGCAAACATGGAATAGATTATAGAGGTTTTCACATTTGGGTTTTTGAAATGAGGTTGAAGTCTCCTCGGGTTCATCCTGCTTTGAACCTATCTTAGTCCGCTGTATCAATTTGAATACACCAGTAGGTGATCCAATACTGTAGAAGTTCTTAACATCAAAGTCCAATTTGAAATCATCTTGTTCGCAGAGTATATCGAACAAGATCAAACTTCCTAACGAGTGACCTATTAGATGTACTTCACCTCCAAATCCAGGGTTTCGCTCCTTGAACAAGTTGTACGTATCATTCAAATGCTTCTTCACTTCATCAAGAATACGTTTCCTGTAATAAGGCTCGCCGTACAACAAAATGTCCAATGCAATATCTCCCAGCAGTCTTCGTAAACCTAACACACCATTTAATGTGATGTCTCCAAGTGGCGGCAATTCAGGATTTTCTTTATTTGGTTGCGTTGCATCTGTTTGGAATCCAACAGTGTGCCTCCATGATATCGGAAGCACTTGCACATTACAATTTTCCCTCCAGTCGCTCGAACCATCTCCCCTATTCATCTTTTGTAATTTCCCGGACTCCATGTACAACTTCTTCATGTTAGTTCGCAGAATATTCACGGTATGTGCGAAATTCACGTACTCATATTTCTTGCCCAGGTTTTGCCCAATCCCATGGACGCATAACACGAGATGTTTAACATCACGCTGAGGGGTAGTTGCATCATTGTCATAGTCAGTCTCAATCTCCCTTTTGAATACATCGGAATCGTCATCATTGCCCTTGGTACTGTCCTTCGAGTCCGGCATACCAAAAACGCTTGGTAACTCCCAACTGATCAAATCGGACAGTTTCCCTAGCTGTTTAGTAGTGCCCTGTATCTCATTTTCAATAGTCCTTTTGGCAGATGCCGCTGCATCTGTCAGATGGTTACTGCTACTACCTCTTGTAATCTTGTCACCCATTGGAGGAATAAGATTAGTTCTTAAGAGCTTCAACTGCAACTCACCACCTTTTAAATCCGGGAGCAAGTACGCCGTTGTTTTATCCACAAACAAGACCATCCTATGCTTACCATATGGTTGAGTGAATCTGAATAGATCCTGCTTTTCCTGTTCCTTATCGCCTTCAAGCGAGCTGTCCATCTTGGCATAGAATCTTTCAATCTCAGCCGTCAGCTCGTAAGCCAATGGGTTATTATTTGCGTTCATCCAAATCCCACGACGTACTTCATACGTTGGACCACGCCAATAAGTCGGTTTCAGCACCATTTTGGGGATATTAACCTCGAAGAGAAAATCCTCATTGACCGGAACACTTGTCAATTCTTTAGTCTCCTTCTGAGATTTACTCCATTTCTGAAAAGCCCCTTCAAGCCTTCGACAGTCACTAGCAGAAAACTTAACGAATTTTTCAGCTGGCTTACTGGGCTTATACTTGGAATCATACGGTTTCGTTAGCGGCACATCAGAAGCATGATACCACAAGGTTGGCCCTTTTGAGACTGAACCACCAGCAGCAGTCGACAGAAAGCATTTTTGAACGAAAACAACTCGAACCAGCGGTCGTAAGTACATCCTATACATCCCCGTCTGGAATATCATCTATAGCGGCAAATGTGACTGAATTCTTAATTGAACATTATACCCTTCAAGGAATTTATCAGTTACACGTGATCAAGAGGAAGAAGAACTAGCTCTATAGGGCCATCAGTTTATAGATTATCGTGGCTTTCATGACTTGAAGACTAAATTACTTAGTGGAAGCTGTTGTTGCGTAGCTTTGACTTGGCCCTCAGATTATAATGCGAAGATCTCTTGTCGTGCTCAGGAACACTTGTTAATGCTAGCACATCTGGTCGAGCTTTCTTCTCTGCTGGTCTGGCTCGCTCTTGCAGCTCTTTGGCAATCTCTCGCTGCTCGTTTTTACGTTTACGTGAGCTTCTTCTTTGACCACTAGCTGCGGGCGATGGCGATGCTGTGGATGAAGTTTCTTGATTACCACCTATTGCTTTTTCTAATGGACTTGTTGAAGGTGCTTGAGTTGACTCCGGCTTAGACGAAGAAGATTCTGCATTTGGTGTATTGGAATTCACTGAAGACGCAGCTGCGCTTTCCGATTCTGTTTCTTGTTTTCCGTCATCCTCTTCACTCTCACTGCTTTCCGGACTAGGTTGCTTGAGGACCACTTCTAAATCCTTGGAAGCGTCATTGACCATTTCTACTAGGTCTTCGAAATCTCCTTTGTTGTATAATTTCTTTAGATGGTTCGTTAGACGGGGACTTTGGCTTTCACTCACAGCATCTTTATTCTTAATATTTGTTTGCTTGGGGCTTGGCTCTCGTTGATTTGATTTGGGAGCTGAACATGGGATTGCCACCTCGGAAGGTAAATACTCCTTATACGGATCTTTACCCAGTTCTTTAAACTTTTCCAATACTTGTGGGTCTTGTTTCTTTTCCTCGATGAGCTTCTGATTATGCAAAACAGCTAACGGTTGACTTGAATAGGTTTTTCCATGTTTCAGTCGTGTGTGATTTACTATACCTTGTGCTGATGTGAATCCACTTCTAGGACAAAATGAACATTTTATGATAATTAATATTCCGTCATATCTTCTGAAAATAGCTTCATTGTCCTCGTTTTTGCCTACAACTCCACTATTACTAGTCAGACATGTACTGCTGTAGTTTCTTCTGTGATGCATATTCATCTGATTTGGTCTAAAAGACTGGACATCAGGCCCAAGGTCGTGGAACTGATTGGTACCTGTTGGTATCGATTTTGACCCCGCTAATCGCATGTCTATGATGGTTGAATTGGCTGGTCTGAGATGTGCCACTTCAGTTACATTCCCACTGCTTTTACTTCTTGTGTGATAATGATGAGTCGGAATGAAGCTACCGGCTGACAGTGGTGGATTCGATGAAAAGCCGGCAAAGGACGAGAAGGTGGACATATCCGCCAGGTAGCCAGAAGAATTGGCCACTGTATTGGCTTCTAATAATTGCCGCCTTACTCTGTCATTTTGGCGCTCAGTGTGTTCCTCTACTTTCTTCTGAAGCTCTTGGTCATCGTGCAATTTACGTAGCAGTGTCATCTGGGCATCGACTCGCTTGATCTCTCGCTGAATACCCTGAGCTTCTTTGTGGCTTATTAGTGTCTGCAAATGGAGCTTTTCTAGTATCTCAGTCTTTGCAGTTTCGTATTTTAACCTCTCAGTCTCCTCACTCTCACCTGCTAGTCTACCCATTAGAGAATCCTGACGTTTGTCGCCATCGTGGCCATGCCTTGAGTTGGGATCGTGAAAGTTGTCTCGTTGAGAGGCCAAATCGACATCCTGATCATCTAGAATAAGCTCATGAGGAGATTTCGGTGTTGCCACTTGATAGTATCCTGAATGCGGTGGATGTGGGTTAGTTCTTGGTGGAACATCATGCGAATCCATAAACAAAACCTGTCCCGCAACTGTCCCTGAGGCGTTTGAAGCGCCTATGGAGTTGTGCATGCTCATAGAATCACTCTGGTCATCCATCAGTGATTCTATAATTATGGGGGCGTGCTTTTTACGCTGGACTTTTATCCTCTGAAGGGTGTCTGTATTATTATTAATTTCAACTCGCTTTTTTCAAGCACTCTAACGAGACCAAGAAACGGGCAGAACAAGACAAGCAAGCAGCGAATAAAGCTATAAAGGGCATTTAATCCTGCACATGATATTGTATTATGGTCCAGTGGTCAGTTCGTCGATATACGGGCTGACCGGGTGAATAAAGGAGGAGTTCTGGTTCAACAAAACGTCGATCAAAGCCGCAGAAAACAAGTTCAATCTAGGTCCACGGCTACATAGGGCATCTTGAGCATTTCGATGGACAGCTGTAATAACCAATAGCAAATCGATAATATAGAAAATTGTTGGAGACTGATTCTCTGGCTCTAGTATGTTGTAATTAGAAAGCCATTTCATCATCAAATATACATGGCAACTTGGCCGAGTGGTTAAGGCGAAAGATTAGAAATCTTTTGGGCTCTGCCCGCGCAGGTTCGAGTCCTGCAGTTGTCGTTATTTTTTGGCGTTTCAATTAACTTTACTAACTTTTTATTTTCATGTTTTGTCTTAACATTAAGCATTTGGAAAAGAGATAAATTAAAGTAATATTAACCAAAAAATTGTTGACCCTCAAGCAGTTACTATTTATTACACGCTTCCGGTCCCAGTACCTTTTTTGGAACCTTGCTCACTGCTTCGATATGTGGCCTCCCCTCCGCTTGATTTGTAACTTGGTGTAGAATTATTACTAGTAGACAAACCGTTGTTAGGAAGCCGCAAATATGGGGTCATAGGATACCCAGGCGGTAGCATTCCGTGGTAGCCTCGAATTGCTGATGGATAAACAACTTGGTACTCAGGTTGGCCCTGTATTCCTGGGGGTACTAATGCTGCTGGGTAATTCATTTGCATGTATGGCTCGGGTTGTTGTGCCACCGAAATAGGTTGCGAGGGCAGATAATGGTAATTTGCCCCAACAAAATGTGTAGAACATCTTTCTGGCTCTTGGAAACATCTCCATTGCGACTGGGAATTGCCTCGAAAGCTATGCTGACTGTAGTATGGATGCGCGGTTGGGGAATAGAACATGAGCGACGGACGGCCAAGTTCGTTGACCATGAAAGGACTGCTTTCTTGCTCGGGTTCATAACGAGGAGAAGAGCATAGTATTGGTGTTGAAGTTGACTGTGGAGGCTGATCAAAATCACCCAACTTCAGGGAATCATCTTCCTCATCGATCTTAGTTAGCCGCCCATGCGGTGAAGGATCACCTAGCTGTGTTTCAGTCGAGCAAGCCCCATCTAGCGACTTAGCAGACTTACTGGCCTGATCCACGAGCTTTATTCGAACATCCTCAGACTCAAAGACAGTTCCAGGATTGTGTTTCCGTCTCTTCTTTGGCTCCCCAGCCGCTGAGGTCTTTCGTTTGTTTGAAGAAGATCCTGTCTTCTTGGTAGAATGAGTCTTAGACGAAGTGTCAACGAGAGCAGTTCTTACATTTGTTGTCTTGGGCTGTAAAGGCTTTTCACTTTCTGGAATCACTCTGAATCTCTTTCTCTGCATTTTCCTTGTGTAGTTGAAAGAAGGTTCAAAGGCTGCCCGCTGAGAGCGGCCAAGGTTATATAGTACAATCTTGTGAAACCATTTACAAATGCTAAGTAGATAGATATGATCCGGTTGTAAGCTCATTGACCAAACCTCAGTCCTTCTCTCTCGAGAACATGTTTGTCGAACTGTATCAAGTAGACGACTCTACGATCGAAGCCGTTCTGGGGCATGCAATGAGCTGAGACCTTGCAGGGAAACTCAGCTGTGTTGAGGAATCCCTGGATGATCCCACAGACGAAATAGTCACAGGAGACTCCGCCAGGGATAAATTGTGTGAGCACTGGTCGATTGTCTACAATCATGTATTCATTATCTCTCTCAGAGGATTTAACTAGATCATCACTGACATGCCCGAAAAGGTAGGACCATACAGTTCCATGAACGAATTGTAGCATATCTAGGATCTTCAAATCTCGGGACCTGGTATTGGTTATTAGGGAGGCTATCGAATCGGATCCATTTTCGTGGTTGTGATAAATGTGCTCAGATGCTCCTAGAGAATTGGCTCCGGATCCAGTAGCTGATCCAGCTGTTTCGTTTAGGGCGTTATTCGAAGAAGCAGAAGTGCCCAAGAAATTGGAGGTCCTTGAGTGTGCTGTTGCAGGAATTGAGGCTCGCAGATTGAGAAGTTCCAATAATTTGGATCCTATACTAAACCCATGTTCATTGAGTGTCGATTCAAACTCTGTCGATGATTTGCTGTGACTGTGAATATATGAAACCATACCCTGGAAGAGAAAAGTAGTTGCTGACAGAGAAACTTCTTGCTTTCTGAACATTAGGGACTCATTATAAAGTCTCGATGGGATCATTGCCATGGAGGCTTCATTCGGTAGAGATTGCTTGGGACCAATCGTATACTCATACCCCTCGCTGTTGTTGAACACACCTTCGTCCGAAGTACTCGGTAGAATTATTCTTTGAGACATTGCCCTCCTGCTAGTTTTGTATCTATCGTTGAATTGCCCTTTGATGGTCGATTAAGCTGAGGTTTTTCAAGCCGAATTGAAGAAAGTTACCTGAAAGCGAACAACCTTCATACCTCGATAAATAAAGATATCATATCTAGGCTGCTGAGAGCTTAATAAGACCATTGAAAGATGCCAGTGACGATTAGAAGAGCGACTATAGACGACATCATTTGCATGCAAAATGCTAATCTGCATAATTTGCCCGAAAATTATATGTTGAAATACTACATGTACCACGTCCTATCGTGGCCTGAAGCCTCTTTCGTGGCCACTACAACCGATGTAAATGAACCCGGCCTTGAAGATCTCACTTTGGAAGATGGAGCAGGTAAGCAGATCAAATTGAACTCAAACTATGTGGCACCAGGTGAGAAACTTGTAGGCTACGTTTTAACCAAGATGAATGACGACCCAGATCAACAAAATGAAGCTCCTAATGGACACATCACATCGTTGAGTGTTATGAGAACATACAGAAGAATGGGGATCGCAGAGAAATTGATGAGACAGGCCCTATTCGCTTTAAGAGAGGTTTATCAAGCAGACTACGTCTCATTACATGTAAGACAGTCCAACAGAGCGGCTTTACACCTTTATAGAGACACTTTGGAGTTTGAAGTGCTAACCGTGGAAAAATCCTACTACCAGGATGGTGAAGATGCATATGCGATGAAAAAAGTCTTGAAATTAGACGAATTGCATCCCAAGAACTTTGCTCATCCAAAATCCAGCACTGAAAGACCTGAAGATGATTTGGAAAGTGATCTCCTGGAAGACGTCGCCGTATAAATGACCCTTTAATAGGAGGTATATTGCATGATATAGACCCACAAGAGCTGAAAGAGCTGTAAAGTTGTAAAGCTTTAATTTAATTTTTTACAAAGAAAGTAAGAAGGTTCATGAATCAGACAAAGAAGTAAAGGTAGCTTGAGTTTTTCCACACCGACACGAACATTAGTCCGTATCTCGAGCCAAATGCACTCACAGTCATCATCTAAATGAAAAAGAGGAAAAAACTTCCTCTGGTTTCTTTAAAATAAAACTTGGAAGTAAATTACAACTTTTCATTAAGTTTGTTCAACTCATCGAGCTTTATATTTCAAAAATTTCAGATCCTATCACGTACCACGGATTAATCAAATGCTTGTTAGGGCTTGTAAGAGCATTGGATCACGGCTGAATCTGTGTTTCCTCCTTCTTAAAGACCACTCTATCTACCTTGACCTCACCTTCAATGTATATGTAGATGTACAGGGTGCAAACGGAATCCTGGATGTCAAGAAGACAAAAACTGGGCACGTTTGACCCATTGATATCGAGATTCGAGATTTCTACCTTTTCCTTCTTATCAGTAGACGTCGTCTCTTTTGGCTCTTCAGATTTGACTGCACTTTCTTCGTCTTGCTTGTTTGTATCGACTTCTGTTGTTTCCTTCTTATTAATTACTTCGTCTTCACTCATGATAGGCCAGTCGGAGTTGAAGGCTCCTGTGCAGCTTCCTGGGTTAACAAAGAATTTCCCCTCTAGAGTGTACGCTTCCACGTTATGAGTACCTCCCCATAGCATAATGTCGACATCTAGTTGACGTGCTAGTGCCAATAGCGATAGCGGATCACCTTTGGGAACCACTGTATAGCCACTACAACATCCAATCTTGAAATTTCCCTGTCTTATCACTGTGTTGATCGGTATACTTTCCTTGATCCTATTCTTCTTGGTAGTTGGGAGTTGTGCATTGTCGAATTCTCCACGCACGATGGCAACATTTGGTGATACTTCATTAACAAACTTCAGGAGATCGTACGACTTGGTGCAATTGTCCAGAAGCACTACTTGAGATATTTTATTTGGAACACTTAAAAGTTTCTTGAATTTGTCAGGCAGGTCCTAAAGTAATGTATTAAGGGGAGTTAGTTAGTATTGGCGAATAGTACCAAAGTAGAGAAATGTAAACCATACAATTGCACGATCGGGAATGTGCGCATCACTGAGAGCCAGCACTAACATTATTCGGGAAGTCTTGGGCTTGTTTTATCTTTCTTTGCCTGTCAGGTCGCTGATGTTCGGCTTCTTAAAGCTTCGAAGATCGGCAACCTAAATATGCTTGAACAAATTCAATAATGAAAGTCTATTATATAATGATTCTATGTCCACTGAAAAATACACATAGGCACAATCATCACAGCTTTTGTAAAGTAGCCTCAAATGTTTAAATTTTTGTTTCTGGCGAACAAGAATCACATAACTAAGACATTAGATTGACTCTAGGCCCCCAGGCCTGCAGGAGACAAGTTGTTGACAACATTTCTTTATATTTACAAGGTTATTCAATGCATGTACGGTTGTTCATAAATGGTCTCAAAGGCTCGGGGATGGTTATTTTACCGGTAGTTGGGCAGTAAAAATTCTCAATAAGAGCCAAGATAACCCTTGGTACTGCCATTGCGGTACCGTTCAATGTATGCACGTACTCTGGCTTACCTGTAAGCTCATTCTTAAACCTGGTGTTCAGACGTCTACTTTGGTAATCCAGGCAATTTGATGAACTAGTAATCTCACCAAATGAACCTCTCCCAGGCATCCATGCCTCGATATCGTACTTCTTATAGGCTGGTGCACCAAGATCATTAGCAGGCATATTAAGGACTTTAGCTGATAATCCCAAGGAGGTAACGATATCGATTTGTAAGTCTTTGAGCTTCTCAAGTAGTCGCGTACTTTCCTCCGGTTTAGCCCAGACAAACAATTCCACTTTCGTGAATTCATGTACCCTGTAAAGTCCTTTTGTGTCTTTACCTCTAGCTCCAGCTTCTGCTCTGTAACTCCGACTTACACCTACTACGCTTCGAGGGCCCTTTGACAAATCCATGACTTTATTGATCCCAAGACCTGCGAGTGCGATCTCAGCCGTGGCAGTCAACCCCAGAGAAGTGTCGTTGATGTGATAAATCTGTTGTTCGTTATTCATATCTCTTGGTCTAAACCCACAGGAATCAATTACTTCATTCCTAACAATGCTGGGAGGTATGCATACTTGAAACCCTGCTTCTTTAGCCTGCTTTAACGCATAAGAGACCAATGCTTGCTCTAGCTCAGCGCCTTCATTTAGAAGATAAAACCATGATGTTCCAGAAACGTTGGAAGCCGTTTGGAAATCCACTAAGCCCTTCTCAACCATAATATTCACATGATCGCGCTTTGCGTCTGGTTCATATGAGTCTTGTGGATTGATCCAATGCACAATTTGTGGTTCTGTTGCTGGCGAATTCGGGGAAACTAGATTGGGCAATGACGAACACATGTCGGTAACCTTAAGCTCGGCAAGATCCAATTCTTTAGATATTAGCTGATACTGGCTTTTCAAGCTCTTGATCTCTGATGCTCGGACCTCAATTTTAGATCTGTCATTCTTGATTTCGGCCTCCAGGGATTTTCTCTGTCCCTGAACTAGTGCTATCTTATGATTCAATCCTCTAATGGTTTCGTATGCTTCTGGTAAATTTTGTAAGCCTTCCAAGAGACCAGCCCCTGCAACTAACTGACGCTTGGCAATAGACTCCCGATACTGCGGTAGATCATTGACGATGGACTTGACATTAAATTGTGGTTTTTTCAAGAACCTTTTCAAAGCGGTTTGACTGAAGGAGCGCTTTGAAATCATTACACTGTTCGAAGGCAGACCTCCTTTTTCCTAAGTTAAAGTAAAGTAAATGAAAATGAAGTGTTGATTAGAATCAATTCACTAATTGAAGATATTCCTCTTTTTTATTTAGACTTAATTAACTAGAAAAAAGAGAGGGAAAAAAACATGAGCTAGAAATTACATATAAAAAAATTCACCATCCGTAGGATCCCATTCATTTTATGAGTTTGTACATTGAATCTGAATGTAAAATTCCTTAGAAACTCAACTTGGAGAAGAACCATTGGTTCTTACCGGCTTGGTGTCTTTCTTCAAATGCCTTCTTGATGACCTTCTTAGCTTCTTCACGTTGAGATGGTTCTTCAAAAGTTTCAGTGGAAACAACGGTCTTGAAGGATTCAACATCCAAAGTGTATCTGGTTGGCAACAAGTGGTTGTAGTTGATGACCTTGATGAAAGGCTTGATCTTGGTTCTCTTAGCGACCTTCTTAGCACCGTGCTTCTTGGTAACCTTCAATGGGTATCTTTCAATACCGGCAACAAGAGCGTGACCGAATGGGTGTGCCTTGGAACCTTCATCGTGAGGCTTAACGATAACAACCTTCTTACCGGCGTAACGACCACGGACGACAACAGCTAATCAAAATTGTTAGTATCTTGTGCTAAGGAAAGTTCAAACTGACAGGATGGGAACTGGGTTCATTCATTTGTAATAATTCGTCGATTTTTCTTTCACATTGGATCATTTGGTTCATTCACAGGTCCAGCTGTCATTTTCTCCTAGTATCATCAATTATACGTACCAACTTTACCAGCTTTCAAGAACTTAGCCATTTTTGGTGATTTTTATGCTTTCACTTCAATAGTAAAACAACTAAAGGACCAAATTTCAACTATTGCTTGTAATAGAATTTCAAATCCAAACTTGGTTACTACTTCGAAAGTTTCACACCTACTGGCACTGGTATCCTAGGCAGGGTGTAGCCTGATGCTAGAAAGAGATCTGGGCGGACCGTGAGCCTAGCTAGAGAAAGTTAGAACGGGAGAGCCACAATGCTAGGCGATAGTAGTCCGCCTAGCTTCAGGAACGCTCTGCCTAGAGGTTGGTACGAAGGTCTCATCCTAGGCTCACTTCCATGTCAAACGAGCTCAGCGCGAACGATGAGGGACGCAGCATCGAGGCACGCAGATACTAAAAAAAGTTGGAAATTGAAAAATTTGAAAAATTTCAATCTGATTTTTTCAAAATGTGACGATGGAAAAAATAGGGGAGGTGGAAGTGTGGGTGGCGAGCAACAGTCATACATAATGATCATCTCATCGAATCCATTATAGATGAATAAATGAAGAACATAAGAAGACAAGACAGAAAGTCAAGATACAAGAATCTAGTCTCTCAAAGTCCTTTGTAGTAGTTTGTAATTCTTTGCCGACTCTTTGGAGCGGACTATTACACTGATTTTTGAGATAAGCGTATTTATAGCTACATAGGGTCTTAGTTCGCCTGGTTGAATCCACAAAGGACTGACAACGTACTAACGTACGATAGGGCCAGGACCCATCATGGTGAGTCCCACCATTTCCTCCGCCTAAAGTAGAAGAAATAGAATACCGGCCACTTGCCATCAAATGCTCAGCGCGTGAGGATTAGATAAGTTTTGATTTAAGGTATTCTTATCTTCTTAGACCGATAAAGAGTACGTTTAACGACGTTCGTAGTCATCATAACATGCAATTACTGCTTTCTGAGGCCGTATGAAACACACTTTACAGCGAACTCTAACTGCGGAGTAATATAAACCCTCCATAATAAGTGTTTCATGTTGTTTCGAAGCCCCATGAATTTGTGTGAAGGAGTAAGTTCATAAATTGTGTTTCATCTGAAACACTCTAAATTACCTGTCATCTTGAAGATGCTCAAATCGACATCTTTTTGATTAATTCGGCTTCCCTCTGTTTAGGTGGTCATCGCTCGCGGCGAAAAAGTAGATGAAGGGAGGCTCTGATGAGAATCCAACATTCGACTAGAAAAGGTGTAGGAACTAACTAGGATGGAGGAGCCTGGGTCTAGGTTGCAGGTTAGGCCGTACTACAATCCTGAGAGTTTTAATGCTGGCTACAGCGCTGTTTTCAGACCAGATCAAGGGGTTATAGATGCGAATGGACAATCGATCGCATCAAAATTGAACATTGTTCAAACATCGGGCAAGAATCTTGCCAAGAGAATCGGTAAAGGGGCAAGCTCTTCTGGCAGTCTTTTATCTGGACTTTCCTTGAATAATGGCAAGAGACTACTATCAAAAGTATCTGCAGGGGATAACGGAGACTCTCCAAAGAGTATAGCAGATATGGAATGGCTGGATTTTCTAAATCTTAAGGCATGGAAAAGGATTTTTGGTCAATTGTTTGACCAGTTCTTTAGGAAATATTTCCGCCACCTTGTGCAACAACCATTTGAAGTGGCCAGATGTTTATTGCAAGTGGGTGATTTCGGTCAACTTGATGCTTTGGAAGTACCAGCACCAGTTGAATTAAGAGATGAGGAAGACGATAACGAGGAGATAGATTTCTTCCCAAAGGCCAACGACCAGGAGCTATTACCAAACCTGGAAGAAGATGAGTTGGAAAGGTCACTAATCAATAATCCCGACAAGTATAGCCCCACAGCGGGCAACGAAATGCTGATTCGCCCTCAATCAAAGCATACGATTGATATAATAAACAGTGTGATGGATAACGAAGGCATGAAAGGGTTGTGGAAGGCTAACAACACAACTTTCATCTATAATTTCCTGTCACTCACGCTCGACGCCTGGTTTACCGGATTAATTTCACCATTCCTAGGAGTACCAGATCCTTATTTTATGGATATCATTCATTCTCCAGATGTTAAATCCTCAATCATTTTAACGCTAACCGCGAGCACACTCACCAAGCTTATACTATTGCCATTAGATATCATAAGAACGAGGTTCATGGTTACGTCACTAAGAAAGGGAAGCAAACCTATAAGAAGCTTAAGAAAACTTGTACGGTGCTGGTCGTGGCGTGCAGACATCAGGAGAGTGCCCGGAGACATGTGGATCCTAACGATCCTTCAATCAATCTCCAACGTGACATTCAACAAGATCTTCGATGTGGTGATTTACCATCAATGGAACGTTGAAAGGCACTCACAGGTAAAATGGTACAATACTTTTAAATTACTATCACAGACAGTGGAACTTCTTGTTAGATTGCCCTTGGAGAACCTGTTACGTCGTTGTCAAGTGAACTTCCTCGTCAACGACAGCCGTCATCCGCTAAAGATCGAACACGCGGACTTGATCGTCAAACCAATAGGATACCGCGGCATATGGAACTCTCTAAGGGATCCACGTACTTCATCCGGACTATGGAACGGCTGGAGAGTCGGTTTAATGAGCCTATGTTGCGGCTACGGGTTCGAAATGATAAGCACCGATGCCGTGGACCTAGAACAGGAAAAATTTTGAACTATACGTACTTCAATCTATGTAAATATCAATTCTTCGAAGACTCGCTCTGCTTAATCAAGTATTCCCCAAGCACTCGCAATGGATCCTGAGGTTTTTCAGTCGCAATAAGTCGCATACCGTTCAACAGATGCGGTACAACATTCTGGTTCAGATATTTCCTAGTCTGTGAACCACCAACGGTCTCAGGCAAATTGACCAAGTTCAAATCATCATGGCGAGGCTGCTCCTCGTTCATTGTAGTTATATTAGATCTTTTGTTCGATCGTTCGGGAAAAGCTATAAAGTGGCCCTTTAAGCTACAACGACAAAGAATAACAACTACAAATAAGAAAGACAACAGAAGAGAACAAAGATGAACGCTGAACAAGATCCATTCGAGCAAGTAGTACGAGACACCAAGGAACAAATCGATCGACTAAGGCATCATTTAAGCGGCAATGGACCTCGAAACGACTCCGACGAAGTGGCGGAGATCCTAGGTGATGTGGAAGAGACCATAAAAGACCTCGATCGAAGCGTAATTGTTATGAAACGGAACGGACAAGATACTGGAGGTCGGGGATCACAAGTCGAAGACCTCAGAAATGCTCTACAAGCGCTTAAATACCAACCACGCGTACTTATCGATGAAGAAGAAGAAGAAGAACCCTCGGCGGCTTCCCGTGAAAACCCCTTCAACAACCCACTGCAAGAACAAATGATTCGCGAACAAGATACACATCTGGACTCTATACACCATACGATGACTAATCTTCATCTACAGGCCCAAACGATGGGGAACGAACTGGAAGACCAGGGGGAATTACTAAATGAGATGGACACCAACATGGATTCTTTATCAAACAAACTTTCAAGAGGCCGTAGGCAATTAGAATGGGTCTACGAGAAGAATAAAGAGCGCTATAACGACTGTTGTATTGGTCTATTGATAGTAGTACTTATCGTTCTATTGGTATTGGCCTTTATCGCCTAGGCATGCTAGACGACTGGCCCAGGGTATTAGAGGTGATCACGTGACAAACAGTTTCTTGGCCAGAATGACTAACGTTCTGCAACTCGTTTAGCTGACGCGGGTTTTATGCTAGGGCTTTTGCCGAGAGTTTGTGTGTGGGTGCCTGCACGACGAATCACACCATTCTAGCGTGGTAAGCGAGCTAAAGGCGAATAGTGTCCATGACGATTAATGGAACGGGTTGTGATGAAGTTTCGGGGGCACCATTACAGGAAATTATCGAAAACAGCGAGAGGCAAAAGTGAGAAAAGAGTTTTACTGGAGAGTGTCTGGAGCAGCGGAAAGTGGGATTTGCAGAAAAGAGTTATTGATCCTTACTTCGTTCATATATATAACAGTATTGAAGGTTTTTTTTTCGCTGGGCACAAAGAATCGAGTGATAGAAGAGAGAACATAGCAAACAACAAGGAAGATGGCAACGGATTTCATAGATAAGTTGACCTTTCTATCACATCCTTCCGGAAAGAGTCAAGGCAAGCATCATATTGTGATTGTCGGTGCAGGGATTATAGGGGTCTGTACGGCTTACTACTTGACTAGACACCCTGATTTCCATCCAGATACGCATCATATTACCATCTTAGAGTCGAAGAGAGTCGCAGGTGGTGCTTCAGGTAAAGCAGGTGGGCTGCTTGCTTCATGGGCGTTCCCTCAGCAGATTGTTCCTTTGAGTTTCCGTTTGCACCAGGAGTTAAGTGATGAGTACGATGGTGGAAATGTTTGGGATTACAGGAGGTTGACTACTGTATCACTTGAGGCGGACGTTGAAGACCTGTGTGGAGCAGAGTGTAGTAAGCGTGATGGAGAGAGTTGTTCATGTGTTTCCTCTTGCTCTTCATCGTCTTCTTCGTCATCTTCATGCAAATCTTCATCGAGTCAGACCTCTGGTTTAAAAGTTCCTGTTCCAAAAAAAAAGAGAAACAATGATATTCTCAGCGGATGTGAGGCCGAAGACGAAGATAGTGGAAGATCCAGTTCTTTTTTCCATAGTGATTCGAATCTTAACAGTTTGAGTATGGGTCCAAGAGATAGGGACCCAGCAGACCAAATTGACTTTAATGATGCCAATGACTTTCAACCACAATCGCGAGAAATCACAGGTGATCTGGCGGCTGATGATATGAGAAATAACAATGCATCTATCGATGAAGCTAAAGGTCCGTCGGTACCTCTTCCGGGAGACTTGAACTGGATCAAGAAGCATTTGGTTAATGATTGGTCTTCGCTTGGTGGCACCGATTCTACCGCACAGGTTCATCCTTACAAGTTCACACATTTCCTGTTATCAAAGGCAATGGAATCCAATGCAGTTGATCTGATCCTCGGAAAAGTCGATCAAATTCAGTACAACGATTCGGGCGCTTGTTGTGGTATTTCTTACACTCCAACTGCCGAGACTGAGTTTGCTTCTACCGCAACCACTCAGAGGTCTGTAAATATTGACGACTCAAGCCATGTTGTCCTAGCAATGGGTCCATGGACCTCAAAAATTTTGCCCGATTGTCCGATCTCAGGTCTAAGAGCTCATTCAATAACGATCAAGCCAAGTACTGGTACGGTATCCCCATACGCCATCTTTACTGAATTAAAGATTGACAAGAATCAATACTTTTCTCCAGAGATGTACGCTCGTAAGGACGAAGTTTACGTTTGTGGTGAAGGAGATACTCTTGTTGACCTGCCAGAGACCTCGGATGCTGTCGAGGTTGTCCGTGAAAAATGTGACGAACTGTACCATTATGTATCTAAACTATCCAAAAATTTGTCCAGTGGTCACATCCTGAAGAGACAGGCATGTTATTTACCAGTTTTGAATGTTCCAACTAGTTCTGGACCTCTGATCGGTGAGACTAACGTCGATGGTCTATATGTGGCCAGTGGTCACTCCTGTTGGGGTATCAATAATGCTCCAGCCACAGGTAAAGTCATGGCTGAACTTCTACTCGAGGGTGAGGCCAAATCTGCAGATATCTCAGCGCTGGACCCCGGTTTATATTTTGATGCAAGCATCCTTGAGTAAATCCGGTGTAATTTTAAACTATTCATTACCAAGACCAAGATTCAATGTTTCATGTCTATACTTACTAATTGCTCATGCTTAAAAAACATTAATTAAGTTGAACTAAAGATTATTTAGCCTTTCTCTTTTGCAAATTCTTGAATGCTGCGCTAGCGCCACTGCTGGCGTCATCATTGGCACTGTTTGGCCTCAATGAATGTAACACTTCGTAACGACTACTACTTATTACCATATTTTGTGGTGCTGCATATCGTTTCATCGTAGGCGACTGCACCAGTACTGGCGAAGTCGCCGGTGATCGCGAAGCGCTAGCTTTTCTCTGTTGTTGACTTTTAGAACCCAGAACGGGCGATGATGCATTTCTTTGTGCCTTACTGCTTATGGGTCTAGTAGTTTTAATAGGTTCAGTTAGTTTGATGCCCGCAACTTTATCACTTAAACTTTTTTGGTCTTCCATCAATTGTCGAGCTCTAAAAAAACATGCAACCCAGGACTCATCTTTGTTCTTTATAGACCCTACTGGAGTTTGTTTTTTCGATGGAATCGAAATAAACCATATCTTGTTCCTATACCTTTCCAAAATCAAGAACCCCGTACCTTTTTCCTGATTAAAATCGAAATCGTACATTGACAAATTGGGATCACCAATGTTTATTATGTGTCTTGAACTGCTCTCAGTTCTATACGACAGAGTTCCGTCCTTGAATAGTGTTAAGAAACTAACGAGCCGCGATCTCAATTCAACGTCATGTTCTTGAACCAACTGCGTTATCAGATCATTGTCGACCCTGTTATAACTCTTCAATGACATTTCTGGTCCTTGTAGATAGTACGGTATTTCATAGATAATAACACAATCCTGTTTCAAAGCGAAGTTATCGTGTGCCACAATTGCTTTGCTAACAGTATTGATGGGCATATCAATCGGTGATGAGTTGATGGACGGTATCCCATTTGCACTTTTTTGAGTGTCGACCATCAAACGAGGTAATGATGATGATGATGATTTCCGTACCGGCGATTTGTGTATCGGTGGATGGTGTGACACAGGAGCTGATCTGACAGTGGGCTGTATAAATGCAGGTGAAGATGGACGATTATTTAGTGGCGTGTACCCTTGAGTTGGTGAGTCCGAAGGTGTCAAAGGATCTACTCCCGAGCATGCCCAGTTTTTCCTCCATTCGACGATGCTACTTGTCGTGTTGGAGACCTTTGCAGGTTTCCTCTTCTTTTGCTTGGTAATCGGTATATTTCTTATTGGTGTGTCTATGACATGCAGTTGCCTATTGGAAATCATTTGGTGAGGTGATCTCGGTACGGCCTGTTGAATTTGCCATATTCCTCTCCACAGTAATTCCTTATTATTCCAATCGACTAACTCAAACCACTTATGGAGCTTAATTTGTTGCAAAGTGGGGCGCACAGAAGGGTCAAGCACTAGGATTCTTCTTGTAAGATCAACAACAACGGGGTTTATACCTTTGGGGGTCACTTGAGGATTATTCCATGGATAGTCCAACGAAACAGTCTTTTCAAACGTTTGTAACTCGTTCTCTCCTCTGAATGGTGGCGATCCCTGTAAAAATTGGTAGATCATGCATCCCAGAGCCCAAATATCCGAACTCACATCGCATTGGTTATGCAGAAGCAGCTCCGGAGACACGTATTCGGCCGTACCGACAAAAGAAGACCCTCTAGAGTCTGTACCAGTTGCAGTGCCAAAATCTGTAATCATCAGTCGACCCTCATTGTTCAACAGCAAGTTCTCCGGTTTCAAATCTCGATGAATAATTCCCTGTGAGTGCAAAAACTGCATAGAGTCAATCAATTGACAAGTAAAATGACAAGCCCACATTTCACTAAACGTTTTCATCCTATGCAGTAGAGATAATAGTTCACCACCAGGGGCATAGTCCAGCACGAAGTATAAATTCTCCTCATCATGGAAAGTATAATGTAACTTCACGATTCCCGGATGTCTAGCCCTTGTAAGCAAGTTCAGCGTATTCTTTTCGATCGTAACGTACTTGACCTTTTTTTCCTTGATAATATGTTGTTTCGAGCACACTTTAATCGCATACACTCGATTAGCATTGGTTCTATCCACTGCCTTGTAGACCGTCGAGTAGGAACCATGTCCCAATTCTTGCTTGAACACAAAATCATGCGGTGACCGCTTACGTGCATCATTCATCACCTTAACTCCTTGCCCTGGAAGAGATTAGTGACCCATTTAATCAATCTACATCGAACTTTTGACCTCAAGAAGATACTTACAAGCAAGGGTCGTTTCGTACGTCCTGATTTAGCCATCAGAAGGCCCTCAGAAACCTCCTACAATTGCCCAGCGAGCCGTTGACCCCAGCTAACTGCCCCACAGCTACTCATATAACTGCCTGAGCGAATGACCGCTTTTCGTCGCTACAACTAGTTACAAGAGCCGGTATTTCGCCGTTTGAAGGCTAGAAATCAACTCTAGAAGCCACTAAGTACCCCATTGACTCTCAAAGTGCGCTAGAATAGACTTCTATCAGCTCTAATTTAACGTCTTTGGTTGTGAAGTGAAATTCCACTTTCTTACCCTGGGCAATTTTTTCTCGGCCAATTAAGTTTAAAAGATTCACTAAGGGTTGTCTTATATAATCGCAACTGATGGTATAAAAGGTACCTATTGCCAAGCCATATAGTATCTAGTGTTGTATACTAAAGGAAAGAACTGATTAGAAATTATGTTTGCCAAAAACTGTGTTAACAGCGTGCGTAGAGCCGCTTTGAACGGAACTTTTGTCGCTAAGAGAACCAAAGTTACCTTGCCTGAGTTGGACTGGGATTTCAACGCTTTGGAACCTTATATTTCTGGTCAGATCAATGAATTGCACTACACGAAGCATCATCAAACTTATGTGAACGGTTTTAACACTGCTGTGGAGCAATTGTCCGATTTGAAAGAGCAGTTGGGAAAGGATCCTTCTCCAACCATTGCAAGAAAGATTATTGGTGTTCAGCAAAATTTGAAATTCCATGGTGGTGGCTACACTAACCATTGTTTGTTCTGGAAGAATTTGACCCCAGAGTCTCAAGGTGGTGGTCAATTGCCTAAGGGAGCCTTTGCAGACCAGATCAAGCAACAATTTGGCTCTTTGGATAACTTGATCAAGTTGACAAACGCCAAGTTGGCTGGTGTTCAGGGTTCTGGTTGGGCTTTCATTGTGAGAAACTTGGATAACGGTGGTAAGCTTGATGTTGTGCAAACTTATAACCAGGATACTGTCACTGGTTCTTTGATCCCATTAGTCGCAATCGATGCTTGGGAACACGCTTATTACTTGCAATATCAAAACAGAAAGGCTGAGTATTTCGGTGCCATCTGGAACGTTATCAACTGGAAAGAAGCCGCCAGAAGATACGATAGCTGTGAGATCAATTGATCAACGGAACTACTCTATATATATTCTATGACCATTGTTTAACTTATTTAAAAAAGTGAAAAAAAAATAGTATACATTAAAGCTACCTCATCGCATAAAGATAGAGTACCAATATGTCTGATCTGCATCATCTGCTTACATTCCCAACGAGACCTATAGGTCAGGACTACTTGACAAGCCTGCAGGAATACCTTTCGAGTGGTATACCGTCAACGTATACGCTTGAACAGGCGGCTGCTTTCATGAAAGATGGATCGGACGATGTTGGTGAATCGAGCTCTAATACCACACCATTGCATATTCTGGCCCGTTCGTTGCCTTTGGATCTCTCACAGCAGGAGACTGATGTGGTCTTGGAGATGATGAATACGCTTTTCGAGTATGGTGCAGGTTGGAATTTTATAGACTACGAGAACAAGACCATTGGAGATTTACTGCTCGAAAGAAATCAAAAGAGAGATGGGCCATTGTACAGCAGAGTCGTGGAAGCAGGTGTAACGGCAGAATTACTGCACCGGAAAATTAATGGCGGAGAGATAGAGTTCATTGAAGACCCCACAGACGTTGAACCACAGGTCATCGAACCAACAGAGGAAGAAATTGCCGATCATACAGCTGATGACCAGGATACATACCTAGACACCAAGCTAGAGTACACAGAGGGATTTCTTGTCACCAAAGAAAACAGAGATGGTGTTATGATGGACTGGGAAACAGACATAATGGACCTCGCTGCCAAGACCATTTGTCCCCCAGCGAGAGAACTCACCGTGCTAAATATCGGCTTTGGCATGGGAATCATCGATGGCCTGATCCAATCACACCACCCTCACAAGCACTACATCTGCGAAGCACATCCCGATGTGCTAGCCAAGATGAAAGCCGACGGCTGGTACGACCGCCCCAATGTCGTAGTGCTCGAAGGCCGCTGGCAGGATTCACTAAACGCTCTACTGGACGAAGGTACCGTTTTCTTCGACGGGATCTACTACGATACTTTCAGCGAACACTACGACGATATGCTCGACCTCTACAGTGTTGTCGTAGGCCTGCTCAAGCCCGATGGTGTCTTCTCCTTCTTCAACGGACTGGGCGCAGACAGATCACTATGTTATGACGTCTACCGCCGCATCGTAGCCCTCGATGTTCAAGACTACGGTTTAGAATGCCAGTATACGACCGTTCCAGTCACAATTGATCAGCAATGGCACTCCGTCAAGCGCTCGTATTACAACTGCAATTACTACTATCACCCACGGATAACTTTCCGCTAGGCTCTCAAAAGCTCGCTACAACCGATAGACTGTTACTTCTTTACTAATACGCAGCCATTGACCTTCCTGGAGTCGTATAGCCCCGGTCACAGTGCTTTGTAGATAACAATACAATAGTAGTCGTTTAGCGTGTGTATATTTTTTTTTCACTACTAGCTCGAACGACGCTGCAAGAATGGTGCAATTTTAAGAAAATTCAGCCTTCGATGGACGAATTGATGATTGTTATTTAACATTATATAAGAGTCGTTTGAGAGGTCAATTACTTTGTGAATAGTCTTTGATCGCTGTTCAACTGGAATTGATCACTAGAAAAATGTCTGAATCTCATTCTATTGTGGGTAAGGTTGTCGAATGCGGCTCGGCAGCCATCTCACACTTTTTGGCACTTTCGCTGGCACAGCAGGTGTCTATTGTGGTAGCTACCCCATTCATTTACAATTTAGTATGGCAATTACTTTACTCTTTCAGAAGTGATAGACCTCCTATGGTTTTTCACTGGATTCCATGGTTTGGTAGTGCAATTCCCTATGGTACCAGACCATACGAGTTCTTTGCAGAATGTCAGGCTAAATATGGTGACATTTTCTCGTTCGTTTTGCTGGGCAAAGTTATGACCGTTTATTTGGGTACCAAGGGCCACGAGTTTGTGTTTAATGCTAAGCTAGCTGATGTCTCTGCTGAGGCAGCATACACACATTTGACCACTCCTGTGTTTGGTAAAGGTGTTATTTATGATTGTCCAAATAGCCGTTTGATGGAGCAGAAGAAGTTCTGTAAAGGGGCTCTATCGAAGGAGGCTTTCCAAAGTTATGTGCCATTGATGGTCGAAGAAGTTTACAAGTATTTCAGAACTTCTCCTAATTTCAACATGAACGAAAAGAGCTCTGGAAAGATTGACGTTATGGTTACTCAACCAGAGATGACTATCTTTACTGCTTCTAGAACTTTGTTGGGTAAGGAGATGAGAGATAAATTGGATACTGGATTTGCATACTTATTTGGTGATTTGGATAAAGGTTTCATTCCAGTCAACTTTGTTTTCCCAAACTTGCCTTTGGCTGTTAATAAGAAGAGAGATGAGGCCCAGAGAACTATTTCCTCCACTTACATCTCTTTGATCGAAGAAAGACGTAAGAACAACGATATTCAGGACAGAGATTTGATCGATTCGCTAATGAAGAACTCTACTTATAAGGATGGTGTCAAGATGACTGATCAGGAAATTGCTAACTTGTTGATTGGTGTTTTGATGGGTGGCCAGCATACATCCGCTGCTACTTCTGCTTGGGCTTTGCTACATTTGGCTGAGAGACCGGATGTTCAACAAGAGCTATACGATGAACAAATGCGCGTTCTGGACAACGGTAAGAAGGAAGTGACTTACGACTTGTTGCAACAAATGCCTAAATTGAATCAAATGATCAAAGAGACTTTGAGATTACATCATCCATTACATTCTTTATTCCGTAAAGTTATGAGAGACATTCAAGTTCCAAACACATCTTACGTTGTTCCAAAGAACTATCACGTTCTTGTTTCCCCAGGTTACTGTCATTTGCAAGACAAATACTTCCCTAATGCTCATACGTTTGATCTACATCGTTGGGATGATGATCCAGCTTCTTCCTCTTCCGGTGGTGAACAAGTTGACTATGGTTTTGGTGCTATTTCCAAGGGTGTTTCTTCTCCATATTTGCCATTCGGTGGTGGTAGACATAGATGTATTGGTGAACATTTTGCATTCTTGCAACTGGGTGTTTTGATGTCTATCTTCATTAGAACCATCAAATGGCGCTTCCCTGAGGGCAAGACAGTCCCACAACCTGATTTCCAAAGTATGGTTACTTTGCCAATCGGTCCAGCTGAAGTCGTTTGGGGAAAGAGAAACCCTGAGCAAAAGATTTAAACAACTTTTGAAATCGGCCATTTTACTATATATTATGATAAACAATATTTATTGTTCAGAGAACTAAACGAATAACCTTTTTTAAACTTTTTAATGCTTTCGTAGAATTTGAAAATTTAATGTTACAATAGGCCCTTATATATCAATTTATTTATCCTCCTGCGTACTTAAAGCCTTCGGTCTCTTCATGAGAGGGACACTGACTGGGATGTCGTCCGGATAGGGCCGTTTGGCGTTACCGGTTTCATCTAGTTCTTCAGTCGCACTGCAGTTAATTACCTCCTCATGGAAAGATTCATGCTCGTTGTAAGGTGGAATCATCACGTTAGAATGCTCGACTCCTTCGATGCTCCTAGTGGCAGTCGACATTTCTTTCGATGAGACTCCTTTTTTCTTCCCATTAATCTTGTTCTCTGGAAAATTTGCAGCGTCCTCGTTGAGCTCCTGTTCAAGAAGACGAGCGACATCCAGTTTATTCAAAGTTGATGCTATCATATTCAAAACTTCATTATCACTTAAATTGGTCGAACCGATGTTCTTCTTGTCGGAGTTACCATCATTGGCTTTGTCAATGTCCTCTTGTTTGATGCCCCTTTCAGCTAAACTCTTATTAACTTCATCCTGATACCATTTGCCTTTCTCGAGCGAATCATTCTCGCCGAACTTAGCGTTTGCACGCTTCTTCATTCTGGCACGCAGGTCATTTTCCCAATTTTTCTCGACATTTGCGTCCCTCCATTTTCTTTTACGTTCCTTGTTAATCTCTTTCTTCAGTATATTCATTTCATCGTTGGTTAAATGATTCTTAGCTCTTTTGAGTAGCATAGTTCTTCTCCCCTGCATATTTTTAAAGTCAGGAACGTCAAAAGCGTACAGGAGAACAGGCTGCTCGGCCTTCTTACGAGGCTTCTTAACCTTGGGAGAGGCCTTTTTAACAACAGATGGTCTCGGCGTCTCTTCAATTTTGGGTATGATATGCAAACTGTTTGGCGGTACAAGTCCATCTAGATTCAACACTGGTGGTGGACCCTTCCGGCGTTTGGGTTGTGGTTCATCTTCAATTCTTGTCTCTTGTTCATCTATTGCGGGTATCAATTCTTCAATCGTAGCTGATATAATATTCCGCACATCAGCAGGCAAACCCACAGAGTTTTCATCAGAGTTCGTAAGATGGTCCTTCACAAGACTATCCAAAACGTCGAGGACCTTTTGCTCTCCTTTCAGATCACTTTGATCAAGCGTATCTTTCAAAAAGGTAAGGGAACTTTGATCAAGGCTGGCGCCCTCTGAAACTTCGGTTTTCAAAAGTGATAGCCGTCCATGTTTGCTAGGTGATTCTACTGGATGCGACTCTACATTCGAAGTTTGGTGAATTGTAGAAGTTTCATTTGCTGCTGGGTCAAGGTGGCCCTCCTCTGCAAGCCTTCGAGCTTTTTCGCGAGACACATCATCTTTAGTGTCACTTGATTCTTTCTTGTCCATTTCCTGGTGGATCCCTGGAACATCATCCCTGGAATCCGTATGCGAGCTCTCGACGTGATTTTCTTTACTGTTTTCAGGGAAAGTCATATGTGTCGATGATACCTCTTGTTCATCCGCTGGTTGGGTCTCATTCTCTTGAGAATATTCACGTTCTGCTGAAGTATGATTATCAGCTGCGGAATGCTCCCTCAAAGTTTCGTCTATCATAGAATCGTCCGGTGACAAAACCTGCTGGGGAGTTTCCTGAGCGCCTGCGCTATCTTGACGGTCAATGGCTTGTCCTTTATGTGTTATGTGCTGTTCTTCCGGCGAAAGTTTTTTTGTCTTCTTCTCGAAGTCCTCGAGTGAATGCTCATCTTCGAGCTTGATTACAGTTGGAGAGAATTTATTTGCCTTCTGTAGCTTAACTGAGTCATCTTCGCTAGTATCAATTTGTTTAATCCTGGCCAAGCTAAAGATGGGTATTTTTGCTGCTTTTTTGATGCCAGCTTCACTTGGTCTTTTATCTAGGTCGCTTTCTGATTTAATAGCAGTATAATTTCTCACTGATTGCCTTCTCGCCATACTTAATGTTTGTGCGATGGACCGCTTCGTATGCCTAATAATTGTGACCAAGTGTCTGCTGGCTTCTTCTGAAGACGCACCAGATGCTGATTTCGCTCTGGCTGCCGCCTTAAGTGTCTTGATGATGGGTAATAACACAGCAGGAATAATTTTTGCCCTGACGTTGGAACTGAAAGAAGCTCGGCCTTCTCTTGATTTCCGTCTTTCGCGTAGACTCCGGTGTGCTCGCTTAGGTTCCTTTAGTCTTTCCTTTCTTCTCCTTCTTGCCACTGGCAGTGCAAATGGTACTTGGCTTGGTATAATCCATGGTGGGTGGAGCGGTATCTTCTCTCTGCGAACTACAGTCTTCCGTGCCGCATCAAAGGCAAATTGAGCAGACCCATTTGACTTTGGAACAATAACCTGTTCCTCTTTAATCCTCCTTTCCTTTTCCCACTGCTCTGGAGAGACTGTGTCAGGAGGAGCCAATTTGTTTATGTCTAGGTGATACGTTTGGAGCGGTAGCTCCCTAACGGTCTCGTCACCATCTTTGAGGTTGTTTTTAACATCTGTTGTAGCATTTCCTCGAATGAAATTGAATATTGGTATCTTTTTCAGTGTCGACAGTGGCATCTTTTTCAACTTTTTCGATTTCTTCTTCCTTGGCTTTTTGACCTTACCAACATTTTGCAGTTCCCCTGGAGGCATAGACGCCCTCTTTTCCATTTCTTCAAGCGTCCATCTTCTGTATGGCTTCTTAGGTTTTCCGCTCTTTGTTAGCCTCAAATCTGGAGGATAAGGTGGGCCTTTTGCGACAATAAGCTCTAGTTCCTTTCTTTCGAGCTCTAATTGCTCTTTCGCTTGTTTTTTCTGTAACTTTCTCTCCTCACGAGCCTTTTTACGCTCTGACTTCATTTGCAATCTAGAGACTTTGTTTTTAGCAGCTATACGCTTCCGGGCGGCTGCTGCAGCGGCTGTTGCAGCTTGAGAATATTTCTTCCGAAGAGCCTCTTCCGCTGGGATGGCAGGCTTTGGTGTGATTTTCTTCTTTGATGAGTCGGTAGTCCCTGCTAACCTGGATTTCTCCGTGCTGATTTTCCTTCGAGGACTCTTTGATTTCTTCTTCTGCTTCCCAGTAGTCAAGATCTCTGAAACATTTAGATCTCGAAGTCCGCGATTAAACTCTTCCATGGCTACATTGTCGAGATTCTCCTGTGTTTGTTCTTGAAAAGCCATAGACATGGCTTTTTGCATAATTTGATTCAAATCAAACGTCTCTTCGCCTTGGGCGCCTTGATCAGCATCAACAGGTTGTTCGATCTGGTCCTCTGGAGATGTTGCTATTGGTTCAGGAATAGTTGGTATAGATTCTTCAGGTATCTCGGGAGCTTCGGTAGTTTTGTCGGTTAAAGATGTCTTGACCACCTCATTTACCATTTCGGCTAAAGCCCGTGAGAACTCATCTTCTTCATAAACATCCTTCGATTTCTCGGCTCCTTTAGACTGCTTCTTCTTTTTCTTCTTCTTCTTTGGTGCCTCCGAAACAACATTTGATGATTCAGCCGCCGAAGTCGCTATTGCCTTTGCTGCACCCTTGTCATCATCCTTTGCAGTGGTTGAAATAGTTTTGGCAGTGGACTTCTTTTTTGATGAGGTTTTGGGTTTGGCAGCGAAGGGAGCTGTTTGGGAGCTGAGCAGTTCACGTTCAAACGCTTTTAGCGTAGCTTCAACTAAAGCCTGAGTCTCAGCGTCTCCAACTTCTTCTGATTCTTCTGCCTCTGGAACTTCCGCACCCTGCCTCATAAAACCTTTGATAACATCATCGAAATCCAATAAGTCGTCTTTACCCGCTTTATCCTTCTTGTGTGGTTTCTTCTTCTTAGTACTAGTACTTTTATCCTTGTTGTGATCTTTATCCTTCTTCTTCTTCTTCTTTGTACTTTTCTTCGATTTGCTCTTAGTATCTGTTGCACTATCCTTCTCCGTAACCTCTCTATCTACAACATTCAACTCACCCAAAGACTCTAAGATTGCTCGCCGTAGATTCTCATCATCAGGATCCAATTGCTCTTCCTGTTGACTACTATCATGTCTTCCTGCAGCACCCTGCAAAATACCTTGTTGCAAAATTTGTGCCCATTGTTGATCTTCCTGCTCTTCATCCCCATGACCTACCTCAAAATTCTCTTCTCTCGGTACATTCACTTCCTCTACCTCGCCAGGCTCATCATCCATATTTTGTATAGCATTGGCAACTACAGCAGCCAACGCATCATCCTCCTCTCCCCCACCAAACTCCGGTAGCTCCACTTCCCCATTTTCATGATCATTTGAAGCAATTGGCTTTTTCGTACCGATGCCCAGCTCTTCACGATTTTCATCTGCGTTGTGTGAGCTCAATAGACTACCAACGAGCTCGTTGAAGTTCAAATCGTCACCACGATCATCCGACATGCCCGCAGTATCTCGGTATAGCTGATTCAATAATAAAAGAGTTGATTCTAGCTAGCTTTGGTATCTTTTGAATGTAAACAAGATATGCGATGACTTTAGAAGTGTTATTACTTTTAAACTATTCAATAAAAGTGCTTATTACCCGCCTCCAATTACCAATAATAAGTTCTCAAGTGTGTATTTACACTACAAAGATTAGATTAAAGAGTTGTTTAATGGTACTTACCTAATGAGTGTCTATGCATTTATTTAATTTGATTCTTGAATTCGTTAATAGTGGCCAGCAATATTTCACAACGAAAGTTTATTTTCGTATCACGGTTCATAGATTGGTACCAAAATTGTAGTTGTATAGATTCATGTACTGTTCGCTGTTTCTCAAATTAACCTGTCCCAAAAGTGTGTAATCCATGTCGACCTTCGACATCTCATCGCTTGATTTCCTGTATGTTGTATGATCCCCTATAATTGCCCCATTTGAAAAAGAACACTGTTCCAAGTCCAGTGGAACACTGAAGGGATCGTTAAACAACACCGGTTGCACAACGCCCTTGGTTGCCACCACGGGATCCTCGTGAGATGATTGTGACGACGACGATGGCACGGGTTCCAGGAGGTGATTATCCATTGGTGAAAAATTTATCGAGGATGATATTTCGTTGAGTGCTGTTTCGTCGTCCATAGATTCGGGACCAGATGCGTCCAAAGGTGTGTAGTTATTACTCGAGAGTCGCAGCTCACCTGTAACAAGCTCTGGTTCTTTACCCTTACACATTGGATCTTTCTTTGGTTTAATTCCCTTGTAGCATGTTGAGCTCATCATTATCTTATTGTTCCCAAACTTGGAAAGAAGATCGGATCTCTTAGTATCCTGAGCCACGATAGCCATTGCCTCCAAAGCATCCTTGTTGAGCAAGACTTCTGGCTCCACCACACTCTGTGCAGTGGAAATGAAACGAGAATGGCCCGTAGAGACCTTGATCATTCTCAATTTCCCGGATTTCCTCTCACTTTTGATGTTTCTGTAATATCCCTTTGGTAAAGCCTTACACTCACCGGTTTCAATGTGTTGTTCGACCCACTGATCGGTATTCTCAAAAAACTGCTCACACTGGCTGCAGTGCCCGGAAGATTTCGTACGATCTTGAGGTTTCACACCTTTTGGATACGTGAAGTGTCTTGCCCTCAAGTGAGTCTTGTAAGTATCTCTACGACTAAACCCACCAGAGTTGTGACAACGCATGTCTTGCGGAGCCTCTGCACTGAAAAAAGGACAATGATAAGCCTTTTGAATCGCATGTTTCTTGATATGACGCGTCAAGTACCCTCTGATCCTAAATTTTGCATCACAGTAGTGACAAACAAAGACCTCTTTATCCTTTGCAACCTCATCCTGAGGAGAAACACCATCAGGAGTCGGAGTCTTGGCAGTTGTACTACTCTCTGGTGTGATCGGAGATGTCGCTTTAATTTCATTCTTCAGCTTACAACTCACATTCCCCTCTGGTGATACCGTCATAGTCATCGGAGTCTCCATAGTGGACATATCCATTGCACAGGGAGTCACAGAGACATCCTTAAACAGATTCAAATCCACATTATGCTTCCTGGGGAACAATTCTGCCGCTTCGCGACTCTCTACCTTTTTTACTTCCACTTTCTCCTCCTTATCTTCCTTCTTTACTTCATCATTCTCACTGATCACCACGACTTCCACAATCTGCTGGAATAACTCCCAGATACGCGAGCCAAGCTTCAGCAATGGAACAAATGGCATATCTTCAATTGCAATAACTCCAGATCCGGATCCACTAAAACGACCTCACCTTTCAAAAACTACCAGCGAAATAAGTCTATCTAGTACTTATTAGACTTGCCTGATGAAAGAAGAAGTACAATGTATTCCAGAATGATTGAGATGACTAACCAGCCCCACGAAATTTTCACTTTTGTTCTATGATAAAAAGCTCTGTAAGCAGTTTTTTCTCCTGAAGATTGCAGCTTTGTGGGAGAAACTGTGAACAATTTTCTTGTTCTCACCCATGGAGAGCGAAAAAAAAGCCATTCGGAATTAATAGACGCAAAAACTTAACTCCGAATCTTCTGGTTCTTTTTTTTAATCTGATTTTTAAGAGCCGTTTTTGTGACTTTACGAAGTAGGAGCCGCTTTTGTGTTCTTTGCCCGGGTAACACCGGCTGGTTCTTGGTATATAAGATCAGATTTAGCCGCCGACCGTATTCTGTTCTTCCCAACTCTTTCCTCTGCTTTAGAATAATGCTAAATTTTCCCTCGTAGGTGATCTTCAGTACCACTTACTGCCCCTACATCATTTGTAGCCGTTTCGAGATCACTCTTGACTTCGGCGGCATCGTTGGTGGATTCCATTTCCAAATCGGTCTCCTCCACAGCTCCTTTACGAAACCACTTGAACCTGCAGCACCATATAATATGCGATGTGAAGATCCCCATCTCTAAAGCGGCCACTATGCAGTATAATACGATTCCCATAATATCCATGTTCCCCACAATGACACTGATGATTGATAACCAGGCGCCCAAACAGTCTACAGACAAGAACAGAAAGTTGATACCAATAACACGGCCTCGCCTCTTGGCAAGTTCAAAATATGGTGGTAACAATCCCAGAGCCAAAAGTACCGATGCGAGAATACCAAAGATAAGAGCGGGCCAATGGGTGCCTTTCCTATACAACGGACGCAACCAAAGAATGAAACCTACTTCCATACCAACGCACGTAGCTGCAAAGATTCCCAGGATGGCGGCAATTTTGATCTTTGGTAATTGTACTGGTGGGTAATAACATGTCTGAATAAAGCTTATACCACAGAAAAACATGAACAGATGAGGCTGTACTTGCAATGCCAGATTGCCTTCACTTACGCAAAAATAAATGGCAAATGGGATACCCGAGAAAACCCAAAGAAGCATCATCAATGGTGGTAAACCAGTACAATCCTTACGTTTCCAGTTATACCATATTTGTGGGATTAGTTGAATACACCAGCATACTGTTCCTACTGTTGCGAGAGCTGTAGCGGCTTTCTCTGAGATCATACCTGTATCCTTGTCATCTCTGAAATCTTCTTTTTTTTCATCGTATCCTTCATGTGCATTTATATGCTTTCGGCTTGGCAGGGTCGGATTTGAGCGGCTTGGCGTTGACTAACATCTGTATCACGTGATTTACTGATATGAATATTCTTTTCAGACTCGGACTCATTTCATATCTAGAACAGAACTTACAATATACACTTAAGGGCTCGTTCGAACTATATGGATAATAATTTATCACCTGAGCACTTCCATTTGATTCGTAAAGTTCTTCGTGAAGGTCCACAGAATGCAGAAGATAGACCTTTGAAGCGAAAGAGACGTAGAGTACGTGACTATGGATCGAACGAATCAAAACCAGCGGTAACTATATCCATTGATTCATCTTCTGATCCTGAACCTCAGGCTGAAGTTGTTGATTTGGATTCACCTCCAGAAAGTAATTATCCGGAGAAGGATGATGATTTGGAAGATGACTACGGCGAGGAAGATTATAGAAGTGATGAGTTTGAGGATGTTACGGAACCTGCAACGTCTGATGATATTGGAGATGTATCAGTGACCATTGAATCAACAAGTAAGAAGATCAAGAACAATAATAGAGTCAAGAATCTTTGTTCCAACGAGGAACGCCGTTGGCGAAGATACTATCACATGGCGTACCTTGCCTGTCTTATGGTGCATGGCGCAGATGTAAATGAATGGGTCAATAATGCCAAATTATTAAGGCGCTTGAGTAAACTTATACCGGAATCTTTGTTCAGTTTATTACACCCTGAAAAGGATGAAGAAATGCCTTTGAGAAGCACCAGAAAACTACTCGATGGGTTACGTAAATGTATGGAATTGTGGCAAAAGCATTGGAAGGTGAAGAGAAGGTATACTGGGCTTGAATATTACATGAGAGACTGGCAAGAAATAAGTGGCAAACCAAATTTAAAGAGAAAGTTCACGGAAAAGGATTTTGTACGACAGGTGCTTAAAGGTCATGGTAATTGCGATCTAGCAACTCAGGGATTTGTCGCTCTTCTAAGGTCATGCAATGTTAATGCAAGGTTAATCATGTCTTGTCAACCGCCAGACTTTACCAATTTGAAGAAACGTGAACCGACTTCCACTAGGGATTATTCTTATGAAAGCGTCTTCAAATATCCAATATTTTGGTGTGAGGTTTGGGACAAGTTCAGTAAAAAATGGATTACGGTAGATCCAACAAATTTGCAAACAATTGAACAGGTAAGAAATGGTTCAAAGCTTGAACCACGGGGTGTGTCATGCTGTAAAAGAAACCTTTTAAGATATGTGATAGGATTTGATAGAAAAAATGGCTGTAAGGACGTTACTAGGCGGTACGCCTCGTGGTACAATTCAAAGTGCCGTAGGAGACGTATCACAAATAATGAATCAGGATCTGAATGGTTTGATAAAGTAATTAGGGCACTACACAGAAGGAAAAGGACAAAGATTGATGATTACGAAGAGGAATATTTTAATCAAAGAGATGTAGATGAAGGAATGCCAGATAATTTGCAGGATCTGAAAAACCACCCCAAATATATTCTTGAAAAGGACTTGAGGAATAATCAAATTTTGAAGCCAAATTGTAAGGAATGTGGCTACCTGAATGTGGGCAATGGAAAGCAAATTTTGAAGGTCTATGACAGAAGGGATTTGATAGATTTAAAGAGTGCAAAACAGTGGTATATGGAGGGTAGAGTACTAAAAATTGGTAGCAGGACTCGTAAAAAGGTAATGAAATCGAACAGAGGTGCAAGGTATAAGAATACTGATGGTGCGCCTGAAGAAGAAAGACTATACAGTGTCGAAGATACTCAGGTTTATAATCCGCCACCGGCATCTGTTCCAGACGGGAAAATTGAAGTGAACGCTTATGGAAACATCGAAGTCTTCACTCCGACGATGATTCCTGCAAACTGCTGCCTAATCGAAAGCCCAAATGCGATCAAGGCGGCTAAATTCGTTGCTGTTGAGTATGCGCGTGCCGTAACTGGTTTCAAGTTTGAGAGAGGAAATGCATCAAAACCGATTATTGGTGGTGTAGTAGTGGCCAAATGGTTTAAGGACTCAGTTGTGAGTGCAATCGAGGGTATTGAGTATGTAAGCGAAACGGAGGAACGCGAAAAACATGAGCTCAGTGCTCTTAATGACTGGAATGTGCTATTAATGAAGATACGAATTAAGAGAAACTTGAATCTAACGTACGGTAACGTTCAAGAACAGGTTGAGGTTGAGAGTGACGAAGATCAATCAAGTGACGAAGCACCTGGTGGAGGTTTCTTCCCAAGCGCTAACGCGCATAACGAAGAAGCTAAACCTACAGCTATCGATTCTGATGAGGCAGAGTACATGGATCGAGACCGAATGGGTGGTTTCAAAGATGGCAAAAAACAAACTCAAGAGTTGGGCAACAAATCTTTTGAAAGTGGAGGTTTCATAGCACCCGAGAAAGAGAAATCTGCGACTGCAACTGAAGAATCAACTGTTGAGCAGGATGATAATGAGAATTACGAGCAGTTCATGGAAGAGCTAGGGTTTTCGGATAAAGAATAAACGAGATTAGTAGAATGTATATATGAAGGCATGAGATGATCATGATGGTAATTCATTTGGAGCCTATGACGTCTAGCTCATATTCTTGCATCATAGAATCTGTAGTGATGGAATAGGGCACTAACTCTTCCTCATCTTTTTCCGCGAGAACGTTATTCTTATGATCTTGCTGAAACCTGAAGTAGTTGTAGTAAAATACGTCGAGTAAGATGATGCACATACCAACCCAATTGTTGAATCCCGTAAGCCTTTCGCCTAGTAATATCATACCACATATGATCGTTAATAGCTCTTTAACAATGCCAGCAATCGAAAGGGTGAGAACATGGGCGGTCTGAAGAATTCCAAATTCACATACAGTCATAAAAAAGACTTCAATCCCTGGTATGATGAGTAAGATCAGTCCTTTTACGATGGACTTGAAATTGTATACTTCGGGGTCTTCGCCGCTAGTGAAGAGCTTCGATTTCAAAATGCCAGGGAATGGTCTCTCAATTATGAGAGAGGTTACCAATAGGGCAATCCCCATCACTGGAGCTAACTGACAAATTGTGTGGATTGGATGAGGTTTCTTTATAGTTGAGGATCGTGTTCTCAGATCTGGGATTGCACCATCAGAATGCGCTATGCTTTCGTAATGAGGTCGAGGTTGCTTTCTTAGGGTCAATTGTGTATAAACCCATCTCAAGCCTGACAGACAGCTACTGATAAGTACCAAAAATGATCCCAGTATCAGTGTGGATTCGTCTTGCAAATTTGTATTGTCCTTTTTAGGTGTCAAGACCATCAAAACAACCCCAGCAAACATTACCAATACTATCACGCCTAGTTTCCAGTGGAATTGCTCCAAGTTGAACATACAACCAAAGAGTAACACGAAGGCAATACTAGCGGATTTTATTATGGTGTAAACTGTCAGTGAGATATACTTGAAAGAGACATTACCGAATCCAATATCACCAGCTGCAGCAATTGCAGTTGGAACGATATATTTCAAATAGAACTTCCAATTCGGCAGTTTAGCTTGCGTTACTGCTTGACCATTATCTTCCAATTTCCGATATTTCACATACAAGAATGATATTAACCACAGTACACTCTGATGGAAAGCAGTAACCAGGATTGGAAAGGCGATCTGCAAACCTTTAGTAGGATCAAACATCCATTTGTTATAAAGTGACAGTGTTATCGAACAAAGATACCATCCCAGTATCAGTACTATTAGATTCCGCATACAAAAAGTTGGGAGAAAGCGAGAGACAGGAATCAACGAGTGTGATCTAAACTAAGTATCAGCGATCTACAACATTCATCAACCTCTTTAAAGTGACTACTTGGTTAAGTTTCAATAAGCTTAATCTCTTATTCATCTGCGAAGACCCGTTGCAAATGACCCTCAAGGCCTATAATCAGTATATACAAGGCTTGTTACTTACATGGCTGCCCATCTCGAGGTTGTTTCGTGCCGTAAAATCATTTGAATTACAAAGAACGGGTTTCCTGGCTTTGTAGCTCGTTAATCCTTCTTCTTGTACTCTCCGTACCATATTTTGCTTGGTGGGAATTCGGTGGGCACTTTTAGCTCTAGAGGGAATCTCTTACCGTGTTCGGGAGCATTTGCAGCTTCGAAAAGTTCTGGATCGAGTTGTTCTAGAAGGTCCATGGCATTCTTTGTGCTCTTGTACTGCAATTTTAATTGTTCATTACGCTCGACCCGCAGTTCCGCCTGGTAAGTCGACCAACATCGCTGGATAGTCTGGTGTTTGATGAGATCTTCACGCGATAGTTTCAGTAGTTTGGGCTGTTTCCTGCTTGCGGACATCACACTCAATTGGGTGACCACTCTTTGGGCTGCCGGTGGCAAGCCACCTTTGCTCTTGGTTCTAACACTTCTAGCAAAAACTCTTACTGGCTGAATCATCTGGCCGCATCTGCCACTAGGAGAAAGCATTGTCGATGTATAGAGGTGACAATCTTTGGCTAAGTGGTTAAAGATGATAATTTTCAATCAAGAGATCGATTTAATTTGGTGAAAAAAATGAAAAATTTCACTTGACGAATAAAGATCAATGACCTGAAGGAACTGGGACGTGCAACTTGAAAGAATTCTATCTAACATTTTGATAATATTCAGCTGGAATCCGTTAACTCTTGACAGGTTTATCAGGCTTTTTGAGCTTAGAGGAGCCCTTTTTGATTACAAACAGCACAAAGTAACTTGCAGAGCAGACTGTCAGCCTCTATGCTTTCTATTATACATTGCTCACTTACAGGCCATTTATTGTACTGGCTTGGAGGTGCTTCTTTGTATCTGGGTTTGACTATTTGGACCCTTTAAAATGTAAAAATGTGATTAGTCGGGAATACTCATCGCACCTTAACGTCAACAAATAGGGCAGTACATAATGGAAAAAGGTACCAACGATCATAAGCAGGACCCGGATGGTCCACCATCTTACGAAGAAACCATGAGACAGGATGCTCTCAGGACGGAGAACACAGGTCATACTCATAAACCCAAGAGGACCAGTAGGAAGGGGTACCCAGGTGGTGAACATTTAACTTACCACGGCGCCAAGAAGGGCAAATAATGCTTCGTAAACTATATAGGTGTATGACTTTGATGTAATAATCTCTACTTCTTCTTTGGCTGCAATGGGACGAACGAGCTCATGCTCATCGCACTGGCTGGCGATGATAGGGAAACCGGCTGATCGAGCAAAGTTGGCGTTACCTCCTGGGTCCGCTTCTCAGTTGGACTTTCCACTAGTTCTGACATTTCATTAGCAGTAGGGCCGTTATCCTGCGGCTTTTCCACTACATCTTCTTTAGTTACTTTGAGCTTCTCTTTTCGCTTACTTTCCGTATTGAGACCCCAGAAATTGAGTATACTTCGCCTCTTGGCCTTCTTCTTGCTTGTATTCTCCTTTTTAGATTCTCGAGGTAATGCTCGAGCTACAAATGGCTGCAGTGGATCAACATGGAACTCCGAAACTGCCCACTGTTGCTTGCGTAGTGAACTTTCCGGATCTATAGCTTCGTGAGCCTCTTTCGCAGCTCCTCTTATATCTTCCCTGTGCTTGGCAATCTCACTCAGTCTCGAAGAGATCGACTTGAACAATATCTGGTTGGTAGTCTCGCCCACAGGATTTGTCTTACGATCCACGGTTGGGTTGCTCCTTGTTCCAGAAGCTTTTTTACTCCATGAAAATATCACTGGTGCATCCAATTGAAGAGCAGCTGGTGTGAGTTGTGTACTGGATCTTCGCTCTTCTTCAAACCATTTTTCAGCTATCGACGATGTTATCCTTTGCAATTCACTACTTCGACAATCGTCATCCTTGGCCGAGTGGAATAAATAGTTCATCAGTTTTCTACCGTTAGGTGCCTCATCTAGTAACTCGTATGCTGACTTGGGTTCAACCAATGCTTGAGGATGGAAGTCGTTGCTCGGTACCAATTTGTCCAAGAACACCTCTAGGTCATTGTTCCCAGTACCTAATGATTCTTCTTGATCGGAGTCAGGTTCTGCCATCCTCTTCGAACGGTTTTAAACTCTCTAGATCAAGCAATTGGCTTTTACTGAATCATTTAGCTCTGCTTTACTTGCAAGTCATCACGACCCGAAGGAATTAAAGCATCGCTTCATTGTTAAGTAGACCAAATTTGATATAAACTGAACTAAAAATTCAATCAGCCCTCAAGTGACCATTATCATGACCAGCTATAGTTTACCTCAGTTTCCCGATTACAAAGTGACGGTCTCGTTGTTTGAAGATGTTTCCAACGCTGCAGAACTGCGGTCAAACGTGGCAGAGATTCCTTTTGCATTGATCGATGCTAGATTGATTTGTTCGAGTGAACAGTTATACTCTGCTATATATCGAGCTCTTGTCGAAACGACTTACAATAGGATGCGGACCAAGAGTTTGCATTCGGAGTGTCTTCTGTGCTTGTCACCTTCTTCTAATATAGGCGAAGCTTTCCAGACTTTCGGTATTAGAGATGACTGCCAAGTGGTTATTGGCGTTCAGATCTTGGGACCAAAGGATCCAGGTTCTACGCAGCAAATTAGAGATTTTGTTCAGGGGACTGAAGTTGAATGTTGTGATGAGAATATTCAAAAGCACTACAACGAAGATACGATAAGAAAGTATGTTAACCGCCTATTGTGGGTTATTTTCGATAATGCAGTATTTTTACTGACTTATCCTTGTAAAATGCAGGTATACAAATTGAACCAGAAATTTCGGCCGGAGACCATGGAAGGGCTATCGAGAGCCCTGGTCAATGCTATTCAATTAAGAGGTTTGTAACTCTTCGCCGATGACGCAGCCGAGACCCATAAATGCTTCAGTGAGCATACGGCTATAGACATAATCGACTCTAAAACCAGAAGCGATAAAGTCCTTTCTTTCTTGCAAATCCTTGATAAAGGGATCACTGTACAGCGACTCGTCAAGATTATAACGCTTTGAGACATCTCTGTCCCCATTGAACGGCGTGAAGGGTACAGCATCCTTTCTGGGCCCGCCGCTGTTGGCTGCTAAGTATGGGTTATTCATCATGACCCTATTCAACTCCTCCAATTTCCTTCTAGCAGAAGATTTCTTTAACTTCACTGTATTCTTGACACCTTCTATAACATCATCAACGTCATCGGCGCTTGAAAGTCTATTTACAATCTCTTTTTTGGCCCATTCTTTATTCATCCTCTCTTCTTCTTCAATTTGCCTGACAAGAATCCTCTTCTTCATTCTCATTTCCTTCTCAAACTGTTGTCTTTGTTCAAAACTCTCCAAGTCTTGCTTATTACGCTCCATATTGGTCATAATCAGCTGTCTATTCAGCTCCTCGTATGTACGCAGTTTCTCCTCCGTCTGGGCAACATCGATACCGTTATCCAGGTTATACACAATCTCCTCTATCTCTTCCAGATACTTGTTATACTCCTCCAAGCTTCCCTCAAAATCCTCTAACTTCTTATTAAAGACGGCAAACACTCTCTTCCTGATATCAACCTCTTTCTCTACCCCAACGTCATCGAATATCTGCGTCTTGAACTTGTTCTTTCTTAGAATCTTATCACAATTCTTGTAGGGACACTGTGCTGGACCGAGGCTGAATATACGATCCACACACGATTCACAGATTTTGTGGTAGCATTCTGGATTCACGAGAAACTTCACATCTGGTGACAGATACCGATCTGTCTTACAGATCGGACACATGTCCTTATTATCATAATAGTCATCCACTAAAGACTTCATAGTTAGCGAAACTTATCCTTACTAAACCTTTGTATCGTTGATATGTTTACTTACTCTTTAAATTCCAGCTCAGTGGCCTTTGAGACCTAAACACGGGTGTTTTAGGCTTGTTCGTTATTACTAATTTTTCACTTAAGGTTAATCTCTAATATTTAATCAACTACATACTTATATATAAAACCAAGAGAATAATTTTATGTGAGCCTAAGAGCTGTTTAATGCGATTTAGTTTGCCCCAGTGGAGATATTTCTCATGGTTTAGATGCATTGGACCTTCTCTAGTGTTTGGTTTAGCTGTCTATTGTACATGGGGATTTGCACACGAATTATGCTACAATCAAATCGATAAAAGGTTCCACCAGAGAGCTGCGGCCATAGGATTGATGTTCGCTGTATCTTTTCTCGACGTGTTGCTTGTAATCATATGGTATCAAGCGGCCATAGCAGTTGGACCTGGTAGACTACCGAAGGTGCCACCCTATATGATACTACCAGAGGACTTTTCAATTGATCGAATAGGTGATCCAGCAGAAACGGCTCATTCTTTGGTGCCGCCCGTATGCTACCAAAGTTGTCCAAGAGGAAATCCCATATGGTGCAGTGCCTGCGATAGTGTGAAGACCGAGAGGGCTCATCACTCATCAGATATGGAGTACTGCGTTCCTCGCTTCGATCACAAATGTGCGTGGTTGGGTGCCGTAATTGGCAGAGATAATTACCGTTTTTTCATCCAATTTGTGATGTATATGGCAATTCTATCGCTCTTTGTCTTTGTTCCTATATGTGCATTCATCAGGCGGATCATTCATGATGGCGACACTCAGCACTCGCTGAATCCTAATTTAATTGTGATCCTTATTATAGCAGTATTCGCCTGGCTTATGACAACGTCGATGTTGGTAACACATGCGGTTTGTATTGTTACGAATACGACATCAGTCGAAGTTATGGCAAGACGGGATGATTCGTCCTTCAATAGGACAGTCTGTTACTATAGCTTTAAAGCAGGAATGCGCTATGTTGTTCAATTAAAAAACAATGAGCTACATAGCCTTTGGCGGAAGAAAGATTTATGGCTTAACATGGTTGATTTTTTAGGTTCTAACATGTTACTCTGGTTTTTACCATTGCGTTCTAATGACAATGAACCCAATCAAGATTTGGAAGAGATGGATAATAAGGTGCTTCCTTTGCAGAGAGTTTTAGGACACTATTATGAGCCTTTCAGTGACCAGACTATCGACCTTATCGAGAAAAAGATCGCCAATAATGACTACCTCACCACATTGCATGCATATGGAGATAGGTATATCTAATTTACAATCTTTGATTAGAATAAACTGCTTGACAATTATTTAGTCCAATGGCTACCTCAAGCTTGACAGCCGTTTTCGGTACCTTTGAAAGTTGCAAAATGATTGACAAGGTCAAGTTCCGTAGATAAGGTGTCCCATCTATAGTTAACCCTAATGTTGGGAACGTTTGTTCTTCCAACATCATTTCCTTCGACTCCGTCATCTTCGAAGTTCTTTCCGATCCAATGGGCCTTGATCGAAGCCTCCCATCCACTTTGTAACACTGAATTCTTGGCTAATTCACACATATCCACGTTTGACAGCTTGTATATTTGTGCAGCCACTGAATACTCTTCAATCAAAGGCTCCCTTGTGTATGAGAACTGTAAGGGATCATCTGTGGAGAGTGAAACGTTCAAACCTCTCTTGAAATATCTAGGGAATGGGTTCTTGTCATATGTCAAAAACAAAGCATTGTTCGATAACGGTGACATAGCAATCCCAATTTGATCCAAGTAGTACAAATACTGAACGAATGGAACTTTCCTTAATAGAATACCATGGGATATACTTTGAGCGAGCAAATATGCTGACACCAGATGTTCCGGATCACCAGCTTCACCACAATGAGGCCTTAAGACCAAAGTATTGAACCCACGTTTGGCTCTCCATTGGTTTAAAGCAGCCAAATTTGAGTACAGGTAGTATAAGTAATAAGAATATGGTGGATTTTGTGGAGCCTCCCACAATGAAGGCTTTGGGTATTTTCTGTGGAAACGACGGTCGACCTTGGATTCGTCATCGACGGAGTCAAAGCCAATAACCCTTTGCAAAAAGACATGTAACTTGGGATGAGATTGTGGATTCTTAGTGACTTCAAATAACGGTTTGAAAAGGTTGGTTATGATATCCTGAAAAGTATTGACTGTACCTGTCTTCTTATAGATATCATAAAGACGCGGAATTTGAACCAACCAACGGACGTTGTGAGAGAAAATCTTGTTGTCAATCACCCAATTAGCAAGCTTGTCCCATTCATCAATAGATCTCCCGTAAACAGAAATTCTATATTCGCAGTTCTGATACTTGGAGTTTTCCAAGTCTGAAATAACTTGTTTAGTAATCTGCGCTAGGTAAGATCCCTTAATGTAGTTGTCAGTCTTAAGGAAGATCTCTCTCAGACGAGATTCACCTATTGGGTTGTATTTCAAGTTGAACTTATCGAATCTGTGGAAAGTATCCTTATGTGCATGCATATCCAAAGTATCAATAGATAAATCGTACCCAGACAGATTTAAAGATTTGAACACCTCGTTCAAAGTCAACACCTGATCATCTCTGAAAATGACCTTTTCATCACTACAATGTTTCAACTTGTGCTTGATGAACCGCAACAAGTGCTTTTGGTTCATACACGCCGAATGGTGAACGTGGGTATCCACTTTTCTAACATTGTAAAAATCCCTATGTGGGTTCCTCTTAGAGACACTGGTCTCCTGGTACTCATTCAGCAGGTAGTACAAGTTCCAACGAGCCTCCAGATACTGCAATCTTCTGAAGGCAAATGACTTGGCAGGACCATCTGACGAGATCGACACCAGCTTGTCCAGATCCAAATAGTAGTCACGTAAACTTGGTATATCAGCAATAACTTGGTCTAGGGCACCCGCGCGATGAACCGCATACGAATCATCCTCATTGATACCAAAATCCCACTCGCTATCCTCACCCGGTATATCGCACTGCGATAGATCAAACACCTCAGAATCTGGCTTGTTCTCTACTTTGACCACAGTCTTTGTGGCCGCATCATAAGTAGGTTTTGGAGGATGAGGATAGATCACCCAGCCTGGCTTATTCTTTGGATTCTGATCACTTCTTTGCATTGACAAGCCCTGATACTTGGCCCTCAAATTACGGCATTCGGCTACGTTCTTGTACAATCCAACCAATTCGGGCGAAGGAACATCGGTAAACTGCTGAGCAGCACTATCTGGAAGTGACCTCATCTTGTAAGATTCCTGCCTCCCTGGCTCTTTCTTCTCCTCCCTCTGCATCGAAGTTGGCTGGTCCATAATTGACGATGGAGCCAACCGATCATCCACTGCAATTTGTTTAGATCCGCTGTCAAATAACTGCTTACTCTCCCGGTAAGAGAAATGGGCATCCTGCATCCCAGAACCGTTTTCTGCCCCATGTTCAACCAGATCTTCACCACTTTGGTCGTACACCGGAGCATCGTAAGATGGAGCCGGCTCAAGAGACAGATCGGTCAATTCCTTGGTCGCATCATCCACATTCATCTTGAATACCCACTGATTAGCCACCAAACCTCTTCTATGAACCACTTTATAGGCTTTATGAGCTTTAATGTTGCTATCTTGTAGCTTGAATGGTTAATAGTCAACACGTTGAAGATGACGATGTTTTTGCGGCCCTTGATGAAGTGATTGAACGAATCATCACCACTTTCAGAGCCAAACAAAGGCTGCTTAGGAGGTTAAACAAGGTCATTGGGCTATTTAGCGATGGATACAAAGTATTTGGAGCCCGGGTTTGACCCTAGCAGCTTGAAAGTTGCACAATTAAGGCGAATTTTGACGGAAAATGGTGTTGAATTCCAACCACAGGCTAAGAAGAATACACTGCTGGGGCTATTTAACGAGCATGTTAAGCCCAAGATACCTAAACTGAGAAGGAGATATGAAAACTTATTGCCCAGTGATAAGGGAATTGTAACGGTTGGGACTGTCAACAAAAAGAAGAAGAAGAAGAAGAATAAGCTGGAAAGTAACCCGTCCGGCTCAGAGAACTACGAGGCCGATATTAACGCTAGTAAAAGTGACACTCTTGATCCAAGTGCGCATTTGAAGGAAAGCACGCCGTTTAGCGATGTTAATGAGTTTCAGCAAAGTAGTGGATTTAATCGGAAAGCTAGGAAACGTAAAGTAACTGAGGAATCCAATGTTAAGGATGCAGACGGAGATTTGGAGATGGACATGAAAGTGGAAGAAACTGATAAGAAGAGGAGACGTAAGATTGGTGAGGGTGATCATACCCCCATCACTGATAAAGTTGCTCGTAAGACAACAAAGAAATCACCTCATAGGTCTTTGACAATTGACAAGTTTGAGAGTTCGTCTTCGTCGGATTCTTCGTTCAATGAATCGTCCATCTTGAACGTATCCCGTCGCGATCAGTCGGGTCACTTGTCTATGGAAGTTGCATCTCCTAAGAACGATTTTAGCTATGGTAAGAGAACTTTGGCACCGGATTTGACAAAATTAAAGGTTTCACCAGCTTTTGAAGAGGAGCTAAAAATGGCATACAAGGAAAGTTCTGTACCAGTTCTTGCCCGCTCCGATTCGCAGTCGGGACAGGATAAAGAATACGCATCGGGCCCAGCAGATGTGTCATTGGAAAAAAACGAGTCTTCGATATCTGTAACACCAGTGCGCAGCGAACCTGCGTCTGAGGAGGAGGTGGTGCTATCAGAAGCCACTGTTTCTAAGGAAGAGGTTGCGCCAAGGGAAAGTTCCACGGACGAATTGGAACAAAAAAATTACACACCTGAGCTGATCACAGAGCAAGACGTTCAAGAAAGCGATGATCGTGTTAAACATATGCAGGAAGTTATTGACGATATAAATGAGAAGGCGCAGGAGACCCCACGGAGAACATATTCCAAAGTCTCTTCCTTCTTCAAGTCGCTTGCAACAACTTTACAGGCGTTATCCATATTTTTCCTAGTGATGACGCCTATTATTTATGGTCTCTGGTACCGTGAGCAAAGAGTTCTTGTTGGTTATTGTGGACATGAGATTGAATCGAGCCCGTCACTTGACTTTGAATCGCCAGTGTTAGCTGAATTTGGAGATCTTTTAGAAGCACAAAAACCAAGATGTTTGCCCTGTCCTGATCACGCTATTTGCTACCCATACATGAAGATGAAGTGCGGACCGGAGTATACTTTACAACCAAATAGATGGAGCTTACATGGTTTGATTCCACTGAGTGATGCATGTGTTAAGGACAGCAGGAGAGAAAAGTTGATCGGTGAGGTAGTCAAGAAATCATTAGAGTTCTTGAGAACCAAGAACGCTCAACATTCATGTGGAGAAGGGAAAGATGATCTCAAAAGCGGGATGACCGAGGAGGAACTTTACCAAATATTTTACGAATCTCGTGCGCCATGGATTAACGATGAAGAATTTGATGAACTATGGGCTCAGGCTGTTGCTGATTTGATTCAAGAGCCCGAAATTACCTGGAGGCAAGTGAGTAACATTTTCTTTGAGAGCAATTCAATATCGAGAGCACTTTTTACTAACGACTTTAATCAATATGTGCAGTTATCAAACGGTAAATTTGAAGTCCCTGATAGCCCCAGTGACGACGCTGAGACCGATGGTCTTCAAAGGGCGGAAGGACATCTTTCACAAGCAAACGGATACGAAAAGAACAGGGTTTTTCGCTCGACATCCAAGAAGTACATCGGCCTCAGGTGTAGATTTGAAAGAGAAATAAGCAATACATATCACAGGTTTTCTCATTTCATTTGGACAGTGATCACAATTAGCATTCTGATCAAACTAATCTCATACAAGATCAGAAATTATTACAAACAAAGGGAGGCAGTGGATCACATTAGCAAGAAAGTTATAATAAGATTAAAGGCAACTAAGAAACAACAGCAAGGAGCCAACTTCTTGAGCACAGTCCAACTTAGAGATGTATTATTGGCTGATATCACCGATCTCAAGCGTAAAAATTCGATGTGGCAGAGAGTTGTGAGGAAACTCGAGAACAATAACACCAATGTCAAGTCCAGCTTGATGGAGATCCATGGTGAAATAATGAAGTGCTGGGAGTGGGTGGGGCCAGTGGAAAGTGAGCCCAATAATGAGGAGAGAGAGCATGGCCGACAGCAAGAATAGCTTTAGGACACTTGATAATTTATGTAATATATAATCTCATTTTCGTTGATTTCTGTACCAGGAAGCAAATAGGTACAGTATGCTCTATTGACAAAGTAATCGAAGCAGAAAGGGTCGAATAATTGACGTATTATTGTATAGTTCGTAACGTCTTCTCCTAATATGGTTTTTTTGATATTGTTTTTCCAAACTCTCTGTTCATCTTATCTTTTTTTATTTTACGTTTAGTTGCCACTTAACAAGGTCTAAGTGATCAGCATCAATGAATGAATAAAAACAAAATGCAAAATAGCTCTAGGCTTAATATTTAAATTTATAAGAAGTGACTCAATATAAGGATAACAGAAGGACGTCTATGCAATACCAAATCCTTCATGACCTTCATTTATAGCCAACAGCAGGGAGCCCCTTAAGGTTTCGTATGAGCTATAGGCTGGGAGGTTTAGCTGATTGAAACAAGTATGCGATGACGGCAATCTATCAACGGAGCCATAATCTCTATGAATAGAGAATTTGCACACCCCACTAACTCCTGATAGCTCTTTAAACCCATTCAGTGGCACTTTACTAGTACCTGTGACGAACTGCAACAGCTTGGCACGTTCTTCTGCGTCGAATGATCTGACCGCTCTCCAGTAGTAGTTAATTTGTTTGCAGTTTGCAGTATAGTTCACGTACGTGGTATTGTTTTTCCAGTCATCAACGTCAATATCTGGTAATCCGCTCACCAGTAACTCCAGTTCTTGCTCATCGAAAATCGATATAAGTTCGATTGGGATCAAAGCGTAGAAGCCTTGTAAAAAGTTATCCATTTGCTCCTTCACCGAAATGTGTAGCTTGTACTCGACTATCTTTTTAACATAATCTTGCTTGTTTTGTTCAGTGACTGGAACGTTCTTACCGTTCTCAATAAGGTCGATTATTTTGTGTTCACCATAGTCGTCGGTCTCGACAGAGAAAGTTTCCTCAATAACATCAGTTATATCATTTTCAAGGATCCAGAGTAATGATTTATAATAATCTAGATCCAGAGATTCCATATCCTTTAATGAGACTGGTCTTCCTAGAATGTTCTTGTAAACCTCCCGACTGAAGTGACAGTCTAAGAAGCACTGGTCGCGAATTGCTTTTCCTATTATCATACCAATGAATTTGAAGAAAGATAAATGTTCTGGGTTAATTCCAGAAGTACGGTTAGGTCTGAAAGTGGTCTTATCTGATTCCACCGGCAAAAATAGTGCGTAGTCGGGGTTGAACATTTGTCTAGACAAAACCTGATACCATTCTCTAGTCAAGCCACCTGCGTCGACGCCACTCTCACCTTTAAAAGTGATTTCAAGTTTGGATTTCTTGATGTCATCATTAGACTTGAAGAATAAAGCTCTGTAAGAATCCAGAAACACTTGTTCTCGGCGAACGGTAATGCTCAATTTTGGTCTGTCCTGAGCTTCAGCACCCAATTTGGCAATAAAGTAATACCGTTTGTTGTCGAAATCGAGTACTTTTGGATTTTTAACAAGCAGCGAAAATGGTCCGCTCATCAGCTTTGGATTTGAGCGTATCATTTGGTTCAATAACTTCTTATGAGCCTCTGTGAAATGGAAAAATAGCTGATCTACTGGCAGTCGAGCGAAGTCCAGCGATTTTTCATCTTCATATTTCAAATTATTCATCTTATTCCCCTGCGGTGTTTTCCCGTGCTTGAACACGACCATTAAGGACTCGATAAGAGGCAGAAGAACAGTGGCCGATGTGCTGAGGCCCTTATGACTTTCGAACTCGAATAGACTCCTACTCAAGGAAGCCCATACTTGCCCCAATTTCATTTCGTTATAAACAGCCATCAACTTGTTTACGTCTTCTTCCGATAAGGTTTTCTTTTGGGTATAGAGATAGTCAACTGCGGTCAAAACTTTCAGCAATTTAGCCTGATGTGAACTAGGCAGCGTGAATTTTTGAACCAATTCTGAGTTGATCTCGTTACCGCTTGCTGCCGAGGTGCCTTCGAGGGTAAATTTCTCCAGGTCAGGCACAAGACTTTCGACAGTTTCAATTGCCAGAGATATAAGCTCTTTGGTAAATACGTTCACGGCATCTTTGAGAACAGAAAGATTGTGCATGATATTCAAAGTTTGCTGGAAAACTTTGGTATTACAACTCTCTAATCTTATGACAGAGACTATCTTTTCGAAATCATTACGATCGAAAAAGGGAACGGGAAATTTACGTTTGGAGTTGGCGCCATCGGAGTTCTTGGCAATTGCCTCAATAGGTTTGGTGCACACCTGTAAAATTTTTGTTAGTAAGTCCATCAGTACTGTCTCATCTGTTATTATCTTCCGATTCAAAAGGGCAAAAAGATACTTGATAGGCCATTTCAAGTTTTTATTGAATATGTCTCTTCTGTTCTTGACAGGGGCTTTGTTTATCATCAAATTCTCATGTTCTGTGATGAAAAAATACTTGAGCCTGCTGTCAGCTTCAATCAAGTTCTGTAATATTTCAATGGCTTGATTGGCAACAACTAAAGGTGTGCAGTCTGCGGGCAGCAAACGAATAGTTGAAGGGCTACCTTGCGCTTTAGCGGAGCCATGGACTCGTGAACATATTAGATTGTAAACCTTTTCCAATGAATGCTGGTCTATTACACCTTCCGTCAGAATGAGCAGCAGAATATTTATGATATCACTTCTGTTCTGTTTGTTGGCACATAGTCGGTAGAGAAGTTCATGATAAATTTCGCGGTGAACGTATGGCTGTGATATGAAAATGGACTTCATGATTGCAGCAATACCTGCACGGTCCACTAGTGGTGCGAAATAGACACGACCACCAGACTTCTTCTTTTCAGATTCTTCATCCCTTTGCTCTCTGTTGCCAACAGTATTTTGTTCGTTATCATCCTCCTCACCACTCACCATTTCTTCATCAATATCTCTCTCGTCATGCTCATTAATCGAATGGACGACATTTGAAAACCTAGATTCCGCGGTCTCTTGATCCAGAATCTCTTCTCTCAAGTTCTCAGGAATCGCATCGAGGAAATCGGAATCAATTTCCCTCAGATGTAAATCATGATGCATAGCCTCTGCTCTGCGTTCCCGAACGTGTTGAGCAAACACTTCTGCTCTCATGTCGTCTGGAAGAGCACTCAGGAATTCAGCGTCGATATCCGTGCCACCAATGTCGACTTCAGCACCGTCAATGATCACGTAAACGGGCTCATGTTCCACAGGCCCTTCATTTGTTTCAACAGGAGAAGCATTTTCATTCTCGATCGATGAGGGTTCCAATGGCTCTTTGGCCAAAGACTCGACTTTTGATTTGGCCAACCGTTTCTGCTCTTCATCCTTGCGCTTAGCTTCCTGAAGAAGTTCAAGGCTTGGTTTGTAAAGCCTCGATATAACCGTAGGTATGACATACGTTGCATAACTCTTTGAGTCATAGAACATGTCAAAGATATCCTTCCATCTAGAAACAGTCGGCTTCAAGACGATGCCATCGGGTGATCTTTCGTCGAAAAACTCGCCTGAGAATAGCACACCTGCAAAATGACTATGGTCTGGTCTATAGCGGGAACCAGAGTTAACGTTAACTAGTTGATCCGAAATGCCATTCTCAATTTCTTCCAGACCGGATGGACCTAATGGATTGATGAGATTACTTTGATGCCTCCGGCCACCGTTCAGTAAAGTTAATGACGGTAAACCTAGCGGTTGGTGCCCATGACTACGGAACGAGCGTTGATGATGGCGACCGTGATTCCGGCCGTCTTGCACTCGGAACAAGGGCTGGGTCTCGCCATGGAAAACATGTTCTATACCCTGGAAAACACCAGTAGCTTCGTCCTCATCGGAAGTGTCCTCTACGATGTCAAAGCCATCTGCAGTCGTCCATCTCCGCCTTATTCCACCTGGAACATCATCGTCGTTGTCTGCAGCATCAGCATCCTCTCCTTCGTCGTCCGACGCTGAGAGTTCTGACAGCCCAGACTCCCAGTCTGACTCCTCAATACCATAATCACTTAGATCGATATCCAAATCTGACTCGTATGGACCTCCTTCGACGTCGATTACATCTATGTCATCGCTCCCTTCGTAGCTGTCGTCCTCTCCGTTAGTAGCATCATTAAACATATCGTCGTCGTGGGCTCTCACTTCCTCTGAACTCATATCTTCAGAGATGTCTTCATTGCCTTCCGAGTCCATGTCCTCATCGCTATCGCTATCAAGCTGAGATGCGATGTCGTTGCCTTCATCAGCCTCGTTCTCATCGCTAAACACAACCTCAAAAGCTTCGTCATCAGCATCAACAAATGCGATGTCACCGTCATCGCCAATCAGCGAGTCTTCATCTTCTTCGTCGTCCTCTTCAATATCTGCGACGTCATACATACCCAACGCTGAATTTTTAAACATGTCAGAGGGATCTTCCTTATCAGACTCTTCGTCCACTTCGACTTCGTCATCATTCCCTTCTACTTTGAATAGATCCGAGTAGTTGTTTCTAACAGAGTTGATAGAGTTTAGCGGGTCAACGGCATTGTTCATCAATTTCTTGCAAAATGGGTAATTTAGATCAAGAAGAGCCATGCAATCAGTAATTGCAGACGGAACATTTAACTCTATCATTAGCTTGCAAATCTGATACTGATCAGCATCGATTTTATTGGAGTCCAATATCAAACGCAGATATGGAGCTTGAACGAAGACCATTGAAGAGATAATCTTGAACCATGTGTCCAATTTGCTCACATTGGCTTCAAGCAGCTTGGATGTTGAAGATGTATTCCGCAAGGCTTTTACGATTGACTCAATAGTAAACTTTCTGATGAAATTCATGTCAGGATCAACAACCTTCAAGTCGCTTTTCTTGTTATTGTCATCTTGAACTGTTGCGAGAAAACCTACAATGACAGATCTTGCTAGCATACCAACAACCTCCCTTCTTTTGGCCTCAAATTTACTCTGCTCGCGGCCCACTGACTTGTCCAGTAACTGATACAAGAAGAAGTTCAAAGCTGTAGCTCTAGGCTTCGGGAATTCAGTATAGGAGTTCCGCCTGTCAAAGGTCAAGAACTCAAACTTGCTCTGTTTGTAACTGCTCACAAGCTCTACTAGTACTTTTAGTAAAAACATCATGTAAGCACACACAGGGTTTCGAGCGGGATCCACCTTGTCGTCTTTCTTCTCCTTCACTTCCTTTTCAGGCGAGACAGGCTCGGACGTCCAATCTTTTTTAGAGGCCGCCATTAGCTGTGACAATAGAAGGTGGACAATACCAGTTCTGCTTTGAACATCTGCGGTAGATGCGGGCTTTACTCTACTTTCGTTTGCTTCCTTTTCCTCTGGATCAAAAACTCTGGCTAGGTTGTATTCGATTAATTTCCCATCGTCATTAAACGATTGGAAGCGCGCATGTTCACAGAGAACATCGACGAAACTCTCAGGATTTCTCATAACAACGTGCGGCTTCTCCTCTACAATGCCTGTCAGGTCACGTTCCTTCTCCTTGTGATCGCCTATGATTCTGGTGGTAAAGCTTTTGTTTAGTTCACAGCGAATAAGCGAGGTGACGATGTCTGTAGTCTCGAAGCAACGTCTTACAAGCAGCAAGAATGATGATTCGAGATAATTCGTTTTCTCCGACTTCTGGAATACACCTATGACCTTCAGAAGCTTCGAAAGTATCCCGGACCTTGATATTTCTCCAGCAAACACTTCATCTCTGGCGTAAAAAATTAGGATACGACATGTTGCTAGTGCCGAGTAAAAGCTTGTAATCTCACCTACTCTAATTAGCGTGTCAAAAATGCTTTGCTTGATGTCATGGGGGATGCGGTATACAGGAGTCATTGGAGGTAATCTGAAGCGAACATTGACATCCGAAGGAAGGGATTCCAGCGCAGGAACTTCAGATTTGGCCAAAATGATCTCGTAAACATATAACGCTTTTGAAAACCACGGACTGTTGATAAATTCAGGTTTTAGAGAATTTTGAAGATAAGTCAAAAATTTGTGAATCTGATTGTCGGCATTTTCATAAACGTACTTTTCATTCAAGAAGATACCAAAAAGATGAATGAGGGAAGATAGCGTCGCGCTGTCTTGTGAATCGGTGTCAATCACTTTGTCTAGTACCTTTGCAGCAAAATTCTCACTAGGTTCATCGTAATTACTGAACATCTGCAAAAGAGTTCTTGCAAATGCATTGACAAGTTTTGGATAGTTTGGCAACACATCGAACACCGTTTGAGGTAGATCGTTATCAAAAAATTCATTCCGCATCGAATCTAGATCATCGCTAGAGCCCTTCTGCTCATACTGGGGCTCCAAGGGGGCTGGATGTACTTGCCATGTGTCAGTTGAAATATAACTTTGATATTTCGACCATTGTTCCTCGTTGAAAACCTCGGGCTTTTCGTTTGAGGGAAGTTCGTCGTCGACCGAGGAAAGATAAAGTTGTGCTGTATCTTCAGTTATGCCGCATGCCTTTAGAAGTTGAACCTTTCTTCTTGAGGGAGGGATTAAATCCCAACGCAGCTCATAAAATTCTTCATCTTCTTCGTTTGCATCAGAAAATACATTTTTGAGCATAGTTAGGGTTTGCTTAAATGCCGCGTAAGGTACTGAACGTGATTGACGGTTGAAAAGTAGACCTCCCTCGTTCAAATCAAAAATGAGACCGAGTGCCAAAAGTTTGACTAGCACCATAAGTGCCTTGGTAACATTGTAGTCATCGAGAAGATGAGGGTAAAATGTCTCCATACTGCTCACATTTTCCATTGCTTCGAACTGGATTGACTTGTTGAAAAACGTGAGCATATTCAGTAGACAACTCAAGGTCAAAACTTCATCTGAACCTTTTATGTAGTCGACCTCTTCGATAGCAGCCATGTCAGTAAACGTTGACATCTTTGCGAATAACGCTTTAATTGCATCAAAATAAAACTTGTACCCTCCCCCTTGGTAGAATAAATAAGCAGGCACAGTTTGAAGGATACCGGTGCCTGTTACTGAGGTTTTGGGAAAAGTGAAAATATGATTGTTGAAATTGAAGATCATCAGAAAATAAGGAAGATTGTTGTCAAGCGGAACAGCGTGCATCATACTGATCACCTGCTTAGTGACTTCATCAAAAATATGAACTTCAAGCGCCCTGTCATAGCTCTCAAAATCAATGTTTTTAGCGTGGCTTAATCGCAAAAAGCACCTGAGGAGCATAGCTGTACATGATTGTAGCTTATTGAGCACAGCTCTCACTTCAAATGAGTTTTTGAGTTTAGCAGATGTGAAGTTATCCTTGATCTCTCGTCTAGTAGGTTTGCTCACATGAATCTGAACTGGAGGCACGTTTCCGAGTGTTGAAGGCTGGGTTTCAGTGATCGCGTCATCAGGCATGTATCTTGTCAGATACATTTCTTCTAAAGCACATTTTTGAAACAGTAACCTCAAGTTCTCTATAATCGCGAGTCCAGCCTTATCGAGGTATTCCATGATCTGCAAGATGCGTGCTGAGGAAAGGGAAGTGATGTTGACGTAAACATCTGTTGTTATGTATAGGATCGTTGACAAACGATGAAGGTCAGCCAGCAAGTTTTCAACGTCACTGTTGTCCCTTCCAGTTTTGGCTTGTAATATGAAACTTTCATTGTTTTGGAATGTCAAAAACCCTCTAATTGAATGCAGTTGTTCGTCTAGTGCCTTCATCATCGAAGGCAATGCAAAATCTTTGTGATGCTCGTCAAATAACTGAAGAACATCAGTGAAATTCAACAAAGCTTGAGAAGTGGTATAGTCGAAAGGAGGTCTCTTCATCGCGATAATAGATAATAAATCGTCAAAATTAACTTTCTCCGGAAGGCCCTCCAAAGTGGAATTTTCCAAGGTCATACCGTAAAATATGTCGGCAAAGCAGTCGACAGTGGGAGTAGACTTTTGGATGTCCCAAAAGGCAAGCTCGCCTGCATTCTCCTCTTTTTCTTCAACGAGTTCATCTTTGTTTTGATAGAATAGCTCAGTACCATTTGGAGAAATGTATAGGTATGGCTGGTCAAAATCAATTTGATCAGGCAAATTTTTAACTATGTTGGCAAAACAGTCCAGTATATGAGGTTTCAACTCAGGATAATGTCTTGCAAGCTCATCCATAGATGCACCCAAATCTGTCGCTTCCTCCTTCCATGATAAAACTCTGGCATACTTGGGTCCTGCCACTGCCTCGAATAGTAATGGAATCATGTTTTTTTCTTTCACTTTATTCAGGCCATCAGCGTTTAAGCACAGAGCTGAAATAACATCAGGAAGAAGGGAAAGAAGTTCCGAGTAAGGGCCCAAAAAGTCCGAGAAATGATCTATAATATAAGGAATTAATCCTGCTTCCACTAGAATTGGATAAATGGTTGGCTCACTATTAATGACCCTTTGAATGACGTCTAAGACGTAGGTTATCAATGTATAACCAAAAACGGGTCTATTTTCCAAAATCTTCTTCAGAGAAACGAGAATTGGAGAGTCAATAAGATTCCTGATACGGTCACCAGAATCAGTTTTTAGAAGCTTCAAAACAAGTTTTAATAAGCTTCTGATATAAGCTAGCTGTCTGAAAGAGACAGAATAGTAAACCACAGAATACTTTGGCGGGCTGCCATAATCTGGATTTTCGAGAGCGAAATCCACCTCTTCAGTGATTGAGTTAATGAGTATAGTGAACCCATTATTGTTGATGAATTCTGCCGTAGAGTCAACATCATTGATGACTGCCTCCAAGAGATGAGTTGCTGAGGCCATTGTACGTCTATAATTGGAGTGTTTGACCGATATGATATCCAGAAGGCTTGGAATTAGTCCGGCCGATAGAAGACTTTCATGCAAACCCTTTACGTCGGCCAGGTTTGAAATCAAGTAGAAGAAACGTACATTGTACTCTTCATCAACTTCCGGGGAATTTTCTCGCAGGATCTTACCAATATAGCGTAAAATTTGGAAAAGTAAACCGTGTGACATATTACCTCCAAGGTTTCGGACGATATCTGAACACCAAACATGCTTCAACGAAACGCATTCGAGAGCGAACAGACTGTCTAACCTTAGTTCTTTGGGTACCTTGGTCTCGGAAAGTGATATGAATTCCGTCAGGCTGTTAAATGCATAAGGATCCAACTCAAATAGTTTGGAGCTAACTTGAGGCGGTATGAAAATTGTGTTTACAAGAGCCATAGCGTTGAACTTGGCCCTCAATATCAGACTTCTCAGTTCTTTATTCTCGAAGCAGTCATCACTGAATGCTTTAGCAATAGTAACTTTTAAAGAGAAGTCGAACCACTCTTGTGCTGGGATCACCTCCATACCTTTATCAAATAACTGTTGTAAAGAATGACTTTGCAGATCTTCCTGAGAGAGGAAAAACTTCTTCATCGATGATTGTGCACCATTATAGTCCCTCAAACCGGCGTTTTGCGATGCTCTTTTGTTAGCATTTGTGGATGACGTGTAGTAAGTATATTTCAATTTGGAAAACTTGGTAGGATACTTCTTCTTATCGAAGTATAAGTCGACCAAGGAAAAATGCTCTCCATCTTCATCCATTGTAGAGGATGGTAAACACAAAGCCAATTTGAGTGCTTTCTTCTTGAGGTGAGAATCACCCAGAATGTTTTCCGTGTCTATTCTCTCACGGGCTATGATATATCTCTCCCCGATTATAGCTAGCACTTTGACGGCACAAAGCTTCACTTTAAAATTGGGGCAGTTCAACATATTGTTCATGACATCCATTGAAGAGTAAATGAACCTATTTTCTGTGTTGCATAGCAGACGAGCAGTGAATTGCATTAAATGAACACATAATGATTCATCGTTCTTCGACATTTCAATCAACTTGACGGGGTTCTTCTGGAAATCAGAAGACTTATAAGAATATTTATCCACAATTTTGGACATCATTTCATCCATTCTATTTAGGACTGGCGTCCAAACAAAGAGGTCATCTCTAGACCTATCCCATTCCTGGATTGATATAAGCTTTTCCACAAACTCTGCTTGATCACATTGTGTCAAATCATCCAACAAAGGCTTGAATGTCTCTGCATTTTGCTCTTTTTGCATCTTTTCATATCTGCTTAACCTAACCATGATTGCGTTTCTTATCAGTCGAAAAAATTCACAGGTGAAACAAACAATCTAAATGGATCAAAGTCAATCAGACAGTACCGCTAATGACAAAGTCCAGATTGTTTATGCTGATTAGTATTGTAAGTTCCCCTTCTCATCATATAGTTTAATTTGCATTCAGTCGTTATAAGCGCTGGTTGCCGGGTAATGAGGTCGAATGCTATATAATACTCATACTTATAGCGTGATAGATAGTTATATGAGATCCTGGGGATACTGTTGATAGTACCACGTAGCCCAGATGATGCAGCTGGCGGGAAAATCCTCAATTATGGGCTTGCCTTTCTTAAATGTGGTGGATTGACTTTTGGCCTGCCAACTTCTCTTCTCGTGGGTTTCGGAGGTTGAGGCAATACTGAGCCTGAATTGGGATGAATTACTGTATTTGGAGGAGCGTATCGTGAGGAAGTAGTTGATGTGGGCTGAGAATTGGGTTCGATGGCGCTTGGTTGTGATACAGAACCTTCGGCTCCAATTTGTTTGCCTTTGGCAGCAAACTTTTCGTAACTTGATTCTCTTGAATCGTCGATCCCCTTCTCCTTCAAAAGACTAGCCGGGACAGGTTTCGAAGTGGTCTGATCAACCGTATGTCTTATGGATTGGGCCTGGTACTTGGGGTCAAACATATTCTCTTGTGTAACGGGTCTCTTGTTTTGTACCGTTGGGGCAGCTTTGGCAGTAACAAACGTGACACTTTCGTTGCTTGTCTCTTCCGATGGACGCGGTACTGGAGCCGGTTCTTCTTTCCTGCCCATGTTTATAAGATCGTCATCCTGAAAATCATCACTGAACATTAAGGAATCATCCAAAAGCTCGTCTTGCTCAGCCCCTACCTCTGCTGATTGCTCTTCAGACCTTTCAACGTTGTTCGAAGGCGGCTGTTGTCTTTTTAGTTCAACAGGCCGTTGCATTGGTGGTTGTTGTTGACCATTAGTGGCCGATTCAGACACCCGATCGAGGCCGGCAGTCCCAGTTTTGGTGAGTCGTCTGCGTTTGCTCATGTTGCCGGCCTCTGAGTGATCGAGAGTGTTTGATCTAGAGCTTTCACTGATCTCATCAGAGGGCCGAAACAAACTTCCCTCATCGAAATCAGGTGGATCAAACTTCACTTTATCAATTTTCGATAGAAAGTCCTTATCGTAGAGACAGTTACCCAATGCATTCCCAAATCCTCTTAAAGATCTCTTCAAAGCATCCGTGACAGCCGACTTCTTGGCCCTCTCAAAAGCAGCTGCTTTCCTACGTTCGTTCTCTACAGTCCCATAACCAATATCCTCTCTGAAAGTACCATTCTCGAGTGATACACGTACAATTGCAGTACAACCTATACTAAATTTGCCCTGCCTTTCGTCCAAAAAGTCGACAATCACACTCTTCACCTCCGTAGACCAACCATTGTAACCGAAAATCTGATTTGCAAGGTTTATCGCTCTCCAACCTTCAATGTAAGCCACTCGGCTGCTTCCAAAGCCCACTCTCTTCGATATATACTCGGGACCGAGCTTTTTATCCAGTTTGGTTTGAATATCCTCGTTCGTCTTCACCACAAGTGGTTTCCTTTCCTCCATGTCTCACAACTGAGTGATTCAACGGTAAAAACGACTACCAGAGCCTCTTACCGCGTTTGGGACGCCTCTAACATGCTCATCAAATGGCTTCTTGTGTGGCGAAACCATCGAATTATCTTGCAATCGATAATTTGGCGCCTTACCGAAAATTGAAAAATCGATGAAAAGTTGTCAACAAACAAGTCATCCTGCTCATTAGTATAAAGACTTGAGAAGTCTCCAGCAAGTTCAATCGATACTCATACATATTGCAATGCTAGATGCACCGATACCGCTGAGCTCGCGGTATAGTTATCATACAATCTTCGGAGATATCTGCAAGACAAGGTTCAATCATTTAGCAACTCGAATGTCACTCATTTTTACAGTTTTGCAGGCAGTTCTGCTCGCAGTGGTTTCAAATCGGTCTTCTTCGAATCTGGAAAGAGCATTGAAGGTTCCGCTATGGGTTTTCCTTCTTTATGTATCATCATTGTTCATTGTTGTCGCTAGAAAGAACTACCTACATGTGCAATACAGAGGATATTCCAATTTGCTGGAAGTGATTTTCGGACAACTGGTTTGTATGAGGGCAATAGTGTATGAATCCGTTCATCTGGTGTGCAGTTTCCTGATTTCGTTGACATATAGTGATGTTCTGGGGTTAGGGACCGCAGTTTCATCATACACATTCAGCCAGTGCCTACTTCTATACGTTTGGGTATTGGTTCCTACTCTTTACACTCTTCAGCATTGTCTGTTTGATTTGGATAGACTTTCGTTCAATTTTGAAGCTCATTTTCAGCCACCTCAACAGTACATCAACGCTAGTTTACCTAGGATCATCACCAAAAGTGCTATTATGACACTGTCACTCGGTTTCGTATCTCCACTTATCTTTTTCCTGATATATTCATGTTGGTGGGTTGGTTTTGTCGGCCATTTACAACTGATGTTACTTTCATTTTGCATCTTTATCAACCTAGAGTTTATCAACATTGCATTCAACGCCCACATGTCCATTGGTTGTCTACATAAGGGTAAACCAATTTCATCTTTGTCTTCAACTCCAATAGAGACTTTACTTACCGGCTTGAGCTCTAAGAAACCATTCACTAAATTTACAGCTTTCCAAGAATTGTCCTTCAGAGCTACGTCCGCTGATGCTTCATTAAGAGTTCCAATCTATCATACACGCTATAGAAACACACACATATGGCCGGTGATCCTCAGTGAATGCCTGGCCACTTTGCAAGAGACTAATGAGAGTGTAACAAACTATTTGAAATCCTTGGAAAACAGCATGAAATTACAAGATAATCCCAACTATAGCCAAACACTCTATGACAACGTTGATGAAAAACTGTTCGGAAATAAAGTTGCTGTGAACCCAGCAGGGTTTTCCTCTTCTCAATCGCGATTCCCTGGTTCTCCGCCAGTCCTTTCACAAAATGGTCCTTCACGCAAAATAACGCTGAAAGACGATAATGTTTTGTTGAGAAGGAACATACCAAGGGATGAGAGAGGAGGCTTTACGTATGGTTCCAAGAACTTTATTAGTGCTCCTCATGCATTCGACGAACCGATAATCACACAGGAAACTACGCTACTGAAGTTGACCGGTGCCCTATTGCGTGCTGCAAGGAAGCAGATCAATCTATTCTTCTTTCCCTCGGCAATTTCCTCGCAGGATCAACAGCCACAGGTATCTATCATCGAGGCGTGGTGCATCTCTAAGAGGAGACAGGCTGAAAAATTAGTACCTCAGGCTGTGTGCCTTGCTGAGTGTATTATATCTTTAATGGGCCTATTGATCAATGCCATTGAAGAAGATCCAAAAGGTGGTGTCGTATCCTCGGTTGGAGAAGTGCTGAAATGTTTGGAGAGATCAGTCGGTGCATTAGGCCGATTTGCCGACTGGCATCCTGAGGTAAACAGAAAGAGCACAGATACTGATGGCGAATCACCTGACGTCATCTCTATACTATATGATCTATCTGTCAGTGCTTTCCTAGAAATTGTTCTGAAGTACAATGTGCTGTTGAATGATCTATATCTTGATGACGATGTGGTCAAATTGAGCAAATGGGTACTTAGCCAGTGCAGTGAATGATTTTTCTCATTCACGATAGAATCATATTGATATTTATGTAAATTGCTGCTTATGTACAACCCTATCAAGACAGGGCAAAATGAGAATACTGATGACTAATTAGGATCTATCGGATTCAAATGGTGCTGGCGAACCGCCGCCATTTTCCTTTCCAGGTTGAGGATTGCTGTCCAGAAACACTGGCTTCAAGACCTGCTCATCAAAGTTGTGAAACCATTGAGAGTCAGAGTTAAAAATATTACCGAATGAGTCTTTCAGACGATGAGTCTCTATGGAGACGCGCGATACCACTGGGTTGTTAGGACTTGTAGCACCAGCTACGGGCGGGAAGTCTGAGAGCAAGTTGCTTTCGGTTGCATCCGGAATATCTAGAGCAGTAGGTGTTCCAGCGGGCGAGTTTTCATCTGAGTATGGTTGCAACCTGGTGGCAAATGATCTGGCGAGACCTGACGGCCTAGGAGCCTCGATATCGAACTCATCATCGCTATTGTCATTCTCATCGACGCAGCCAGTCTTGATGTTTAGCACTTCCAGCATACCAGCTGTGGTCCCGCCAAATATGATTACGGTGAGGACCACCACCACCAAGACAGTCGCTAGCAGAGTAAACTTGAATTCACCTTGAATACCCATAGCCAAAGCGACCCCAACGGCGCCTCGCAGACCGGCCCAGAAGGTCATCACCTGATAGTTGTAAGGCATCTCATCCGGTATGGATATACTGGTAGCGGCAGAACTGCCCATCGACCTCACAGTTTTCATCTTGTAAACCCAATTAATGAATCTAGAGAGGGGAAAGACTGAACACCAACGCGCAATACAGATAGAGAGTGCCGTGACAATGATCAACACAGGTTTATAGACCAGTTCTACTTCTGTGAATAGCTCCAATCCAAGGTAGATGAAGATGAAATTTTCGGATAGCCTTGCCAGTAGTTGGAATATGAATTTTATGGTGATCTGAGCTCTCCTAGACATATTATAGTATGCGTAGTGTTTCAATGTTATACCACAGAACAATAGTGATACGATTCCTGACATATGGCAACCATTGGAGAAGAAATAGGACTCGTAAGCGATTAACAGAATAATACAACTCTCGATCTGTGGATACCTTCTAATATGTGTGTGCTTCAAAATCAATGCCACCAGAATCCCAATGAACAAACCGATCAGTAAAGAGATCATGAAAGTCATTAGGAAAAGACCGATACCTTCAAATAGAGAAGAAAATTTAGCCGGTGAACCGTGAAACTTTTGACACGTTTCAAACATAACAATAGAGATGGCATCGTTCAACAGGGATTCACCAAAGATAACAGTGTACAGTTTTGGGTCAACTTTGTAAGCGTTAAAGATCGATAAGATTGTTACCGGGTCGGTAGCAGATAGTGTAGCCCCAACGGAAAGCGCATCGACGAAAGAGATATTGATTCCCTCAAGTCCCAACGCAGTCCATATGAAGATGATGATCCCAAGCACAACAGCGGATATAAATGTACCTGGAATTGCGAACGTTAGGATGGAGAACATATTGTTGAAGAAGTTCACCTGATTAAGTTCATAGCCGGAATTTAGGATGATAGGCGGTAAGAGAACGTTAAAGAAATAGGACGAATTGAAAGTAACCGTATCCTGAATATAATGTCCTGGAGACAACCGGATCACAAGCCCCACAACCATACCATAGAAAATAGATAGCACAGTTTCGTGCACCGCTGTTATACGTCTCTGCGATAGATAATAACTGGACCACAGGGCAGATATCAGCAAAAAGAGCAGGATGCACAATGCCCACGACGAAAACATTTCCTCCGTGACAGGATTCACATCTCCAGTGGGGTCTCCGGTAATAGGATCACCATCGACAGGCGCACTTGGCATAGGCAGTAATTCGTCCTCATCAAGTTTCAAAACCGCTCCACCGGCGCACCAAGCCACTTTGAACGCTAGACTCAGCAGTAGTCGCACTAGCATAGCTCTCAAAACCCCAGGTATAGATGCCTTGGACCTGTAGAATTGGGTTGAAAGATCTTTGATTAGTACGGCCCCTTTCATATTAAACACTATGGATCGCTCCGTCGAAAGCGACTACTTTCTGAAGAATGGTATCGAATAGCGGTCTAACGAGGAACCAGGAGGTCAATTGACTGTCAAGAGCATTTTCAGCAAGTCAACTTTATCCTAGACCGATCAGATCTGCCCTTTCTGTCTTGCGAGCGCCAATTCATGGTCAAATTGGAAGACGAAACGCGTTTTAAGCGCTGTAGAATAGTTCACGGGCAGTACTCATACGTCAGCGACCTCAGCAAGGTTCATTCAGATCCTCCAGGATCACTCTTGAACTGATCTTTTACTGTGACGTCTTGTCTAGATCTCGTTTGATTTCGCGATGCTCTCAAGAATATGAAAAATTTGGCAACTTCAATCAAAAGTTCGAGTTCACAGGTACCCGTTGTAAACAGCCCGAATGCCTCGTCCTATCGTTTTGTCTGGCCCCAGTGGGACTGGTAAGTCCACTTTGCTCAAGAAATTGTTCGCCGAGTTTCCCAACAAGTTTGGTTTCAGCGTTTCTTCAACCACTCGTTCTCCAAGAGCTGGTGAGGTTGATGGTAAGGACTACAACTTTGTTCCAGTCGAGGAGTTCAAAAGGATGATTTCTGCAGACGAGTTTGTCGAATGGGCTCAATTTTCAGGCAATTATTATGGGACCACAGTTGCTTCTGTCAAGAAAGTCGCCGACTCTGGTAGAACTTGTATCTTGGACATCGATATGCAAGGTGTTAAGTCTGTCAAGTACAAGACCGACCTAGACGCAAGATTTCTGTTTGTAGCTCCACCTTCAGTGGCAGATTTGGAGAAAAGACTTAGAGGTAGAGGTACTGAGACCGAAGAATCCATTGCCAAGAGACTTGCAGCAGCCAAGGCTGAAATCGAGTACGCAGAAACAGGCGCCCACGACCAAATATTGGTCAATGACGACCTCCAGAGAGCCTACAACGAGCTCAAGGAGTTCATTGCCCAGGAAGAGTGAACTTTTGTTCATATAGATGATTATATAAGCCTTAAAGATAGCGCGAGTTGAACTATTTGACCACTCCACCACCACAACAAGAACAACCATGTCGCGCATGCCATCGAGTTTCGACGGGGGCGATGATGACGTGAAGGAGATGCCCTTCATGGAAAAGATTGTGTTTCATTGTAAGCAGCAACCATTAGTTCCGTTGGGGACATTACTTACCACAGGTGCTGTTATATTGGCAGCTAAAAATGTCAGAGGAGGGAACAAGTTGAAAGCCCAAATCTACTTTAGATGGCGTGTGGGGCTGCAGGCAGCTACGCTGGTTGCATTGATTGCCGGTTCGTACGTTTACGGGTCTGCAGTTCAGCAGCAGAAGAGCAAAGAGGAACAGATGCGTGAGAAGGCCAAGGTTAGAGAGCAATTGTGGATCCAGGAACTGGAACGTAGAGATAAGGAGACTCATTATAGGAAGAAGAGGGCCGAACTGGTCCGTATGAGGGCCCAAGAAGACGAAGAAGCGATTGCTAGGCTTCAAAAGGAGTTAAAAGACCTGGAGATTCAGATCAGAGGCCAGGCCGATTAGTCCGAAACGGTCATGACCCCAAGGAAAGGTCTCTATAGGAAACTAGAGGCTGACAAGACGAGTGGCAGCCATTAAGAGTTTCTCCCGATGGCTTAGACTAGAGTTATTCACTTGTATATAAGTTCACAGTCATTAACAACGGTTATCTTATAGGGATTAGCTAAGATAGGTTAACAAGGTACGTCTACTCTAGCCCACTTAGAGACTCTGCTGAGCTTGCTGAAGTTCATCATGGAGTGTCTAGCGCTGGCGCCTCTGAGATTTACCATTTGGTCTTCTGATTTTCGGTTGATTCGAACCAATTTGCTTGTGAATGCTCATCCCAAAACCACTGTTAAGAGATTGCTGCAATACGTGCATTCACAACTGGTTGCAGAATTGGAAGCTAGTGGAAATGCTGACAACGGACAATTAGAAGGTGTTGAGGCGTACACACTCCACTACAGATCACAGGAATTGTTGTTGAATACATTTCTGCAGGACGTGGAACCCATGCATGGTCAGGGTTTTATTAGATTAAGGTTTGAAAGGAAGAGCAGTCGCTCTGGGAGTGCAGAGAATTTAGAATATGATAGGGATACAGATTTCTCGACCACAAATCTAGAGATCAACGTAAATGCTCTTTCAGTTGACAAAGTCATGTCTATTTATGAGCCCAACGTTGCAATGGGGATCACGATGGCTAGGCTGAAGAAACTTGTGTTGAAGGGAGTTTACGATTACGAAATGAAAGATAGTAAGAATCTATGTGGGCTGAAAGAGAGTCATGCAGTTTCGGACCTGGCAGGGTTCATAATCAAAGGGAAACAAAGTCCTGTCAGTTTGATTGCTGGGGAAGGGTCAGAATTGCAGGACGATTTAACATTATCAGAGCTTTTGGGATACGATTTTGCTCCCGAGAAAGCTAGTCATTTCACTGTAATGTTCAAGATCCGGCATAACGTTGAGAGTAGCGACGGAGAGGATTCAATAGTACTTCAATTTGTCTCGGATGCTACTCTTTCTGTCAACGAAATGACGGTGACACCGGACACCACCGTTGAGCATGTCAAAGAGTTTATTTGCTCGGTGTATGCGCATGCTTTACGTCTGTCGACAAATGACATCAAGCTGATCTACAAAGGTCAATTAGTTCACATGACTGATTTTGCTGGAAACCCTGCCAAGATGATGAGCTATATCAACGAACCAGGCAGAGCCAATATCCACGTTCATATCAATCAAGAGTTTAATGAACCCGGCCCTGGATTCTGGAGTGAACTTTTTAGTCACCGTGAGACTTTAGAAGGGACGAGGACAGAGGCGGTTGACGTGGCTGCACATTCTATGCAACCATCATCCTCCGTACGGTCGCAGACGCATCCCACCAATCCATCCCCAATTGTCGCTGCCGGTAAACGCCAGTACAAATACGTTACCTCCTCTGGAGTGCCTGTGCAACTGACGGAGGAACGTTTCGTAAAATGCATGCTCAACGATGAGCAAATCCTTGTACCTGCCAATAACTTGGATCCTTTCAAAATCCAATTGCAAGTGGCGGGGCACACCATCTCGCTATCTTCAATTGACTGCATAGTTGAGGACGGGTTCGTGAAATTGTCCCATAGTGCGATAGCTAGGTTGGAATCTAAAATGCAATGCTCGATAGTGAAAAACAGTTATGCCATGCAAGAGGTAAACGTTAACTACATTGGCGCCAATGGTGATGACTCGATTCAACAAAATCGCTGGAACCCGATAACGTACTTGAGGGACAGTTTACCTGCTGCATTACTAGTGTTCCGGACCATATACTTGATTGGTAACTACTCCATTATCCCAATTTTCTTCCTATCGAGATTGTCACCACTCGTGGAACGGAAATACATTTTTCTGATCTCAGTACTGTACGTTCTACGAGGTATTTGGACTACTCGTGAAATTTGGGATATGTGGTCTGCCTATTTGAACTTGAGTGTCATTAACGAGGACACATATGTGGAGATAAAGAACTACATAACTTCGGGATCTTCGACTCGCCAATTCTATCAGGACTGCAAAAATTCTACTGCAGTGACAGATATCTTCATGGCGGCCAACCTTCGCGAGGCAAGATCCAATCTCTTTGCAGCCCACGATATTCATGGTTTCGAAGGCGACAGCACAGCGGCGCTTAACGACCTGTTCCAAAAAATCCACGACAATGAGTTACCTAAGGAACCCATGGATGCCTTTGTTCTCAGCTGCTTGAATCTCTACGGCACCAACAGAAACACAATCTCTTCACCATATCGAGAATCCCTCCATGAATTACTGTTGATTGCACATAGAGACATGGAGAGAAACCGTCCATCGCATGAACTTCCCTGGTACAAGCACGTCCTACACACCATGAAGAACCAAATTGAAAGATTGAGAGAATTACAGGTGACTACAAAGATCACTGAACGAGTCATCCCAGATCCAGCCCACGATTCCATTCCCATGGCCATACTGAAAAACGTCATCCTCTTCTTTCTGATCATATTTCCACCAGTCAAGAACCACGTAGATGTCATCATACGCGAGCGGGCCAGCCGTATCAATCAACTGGACCAACCACAAGAAGAACAAGCTGAGCCTGAACTCATCCAAGAATTACCAGCGAACGCATCAGGTGTCCAAAGACACCGAAACGAGCAGGACGATTAGTAAGTATATAACCAAAATTATAGCATTTACTTGAGACATGAAAACGATTCCCAGCGGTCTCGAACCGTTATCAATGGTGTTGAAGTCCCTTAAGTTAATAGAAGTTCGAGACTTTTGACCATTTATTACAAATCGACTAACCTTCCGGGTAAGAAATGATCGTTTGAAATAAAGGTATAAAAGGGGTCCAGTCGTACCAGTACTAAAACGATTAGATTATAGTTGTTGTAGCTACCCAACTACTCAATTGATTTACACAACGATGGTCGCTCAAGTTCAAAAGCAAGCTCCAACTTTCAACAAGACTGCTGTCATTGACGGTGTCTTCGACGAAGTTTCCCTTGACAAATACAAGGGCAAGTACGTCGTTTTGGCTTTCATCCCATTGGCTTTCACTTTTGTTTGCCCAACCGAAATTATTGCCTTCTCTGAAGCTGCCAAGAGATTCACTGATATTGGTGCTCAAGTCTTGTTTGCCTCCACCGATTCTGAATACTCCTTGTTGGCTTGGACTAACGTTGAGAGAAAGGATGGTGGTCTAGGTAAGGTTGACATCCCATTGGTTGCTGACACTAACCACTCTTTGTCTAGAGACTATGGTGTCTTGATTGAAGAAGCTGGTGTTGCTCTAAGAGGTTTGTTCATTATTGATCCAAAGGGTGTCATTAGACACATTACTATCAACGATTTGCCAGTTGGTAGAAATGTTGAGGAAGCCTTAAGATTGGTTGAAGGTTTCCAATGGACTGACAAGAACGGTACTGTCTTGCCATGTAACTGGACTCCAGGTGCTGCTACCATCAAGCCAGGTGTCAGTGAATCCAAGGAATACTTCTCCTCTGCTAATAAATAGATAGACTAAGCTCTCAGCTGTATAAGTTATCTTTTAACATAGATCATTAAATTAGTATATATATGAGCTATGCTCAAGCATGCAAGTTTAGTTGTCATCAGTGTAACCGGTGGACATAAAGGCACGTTTCAAGAATTTCTGCCATATCTTCTTGTCAGTGGCTAGTTTCGAGGCTAGTGAAATGAAATCTTCGACCATGAGGCTTTTCATCGGGTAGGGTCCTTCTTCAGAAGTGTATTCAACTTGATATTTGAAGGAACGTTCGGCAGCCTCACCTGGTTTCTTACCAGAGTCTAAGAGCGAGTAGTAGTCCTCGTTAATCTGTTTCAAATCCGCATAGTATTGTACAAATTTTGTTGGTGAGAACAGTTGAGGTGTGTAGGCTGGGCCTAGTGCTAATTTGGCCGGTTTCTTCTTCGGTATGGTCTTGTCAGCTTTATTCTTTCTCTTCTTCTTGCGATTTGATTTCTTCTTCTCAATCTCGATCTCGTCATCAATGGTCAATTCGTCTTCTTCCTCGGAATTGTACTCATTATCCATAATCTTATTCAGTTTCTCGTAAAAATCATCCCACGAGTGCTTTTGCCACGTTGAACTGTCTGCCTCGAGGTCTGTCGTGTTGTACTCCCATATACGGATACTTGGATTGAAAGTAGGTATTACAGAACCCGAAATCGTGACGATCGAATAATTTTCACAGATCTCTTCAAAAGTTTTATGCTCATTACGTTTCTTACCGCACATCATATCCTCATTCGCAACTGACTCTTCCACCTCCTGATGAACTTTCTTGTATACTTTATCTCTAATGCCATTCATATACGATTCTTTGTTTTCTGGTTTAGCACCCATTAAATGCACCTCGCTAGCAGCCATTGCGTGATCAAGAATCTCCTCCTCATCATCATCATCCTCGGATGAATTGATCTCGACTTCAGACTCAATTGCCTTACGAGATGCCTCACCATCCACCGGAATGAAATGGTCTATGTTCATGTGTCCATAGAGCCCACCAATTATGATATCCCTGTATTCGTGAGTCCATAATGTGAATTTATCATAACAACTATCAGCAAAATTCTTTTCGATGGGGGGAACATGACCAGACAACCATACTTTAACATCTCTTTGTCTAAGCTCTTCGAGCACGCTCCCAAGCCATGCCAATAGTTGGTAACCGGGTTGTTTCTTCGAGTCACAGTTATCGACTAATGGATTCGCCTTGTACAGATACAACGTATTAATAGATAGCACGGCCAATCTACCGGGAATAACTTCAGTGACAAAACACGCACCTCTATAAAAAGTCCTCTGTTGCTCCTGTGGAATTACATTGTCCCAAATTCTATAGTACTCTCTTGTTTGTAACGTAGGTCCTAGGGCGAACATATTATGCGGGAAAACGTCATTATTACCAATGCTAGGAATTAAGGTAACATCAAAATCTCTTGGATTATCACTATTAGGGTCTGAAAAAACTCTCTGCATCTTCCTAGAGATTTGATCATTCATTTCCAAAATTTGCATCTCAGTTCTTGGGATTTTACGATCGTTATCGTGACGAACATTGTCACCTGTCCAAATAACAAAATCAATTTTATCTCGCAAATTGTCCTTGATCCACTCTAGCGTATAATCAATTAATTCCTCAGGTGCATCACAACCTTTCGTAGCGTCCCCGAATTTGGACGCAAAGTTTTTCTTATGTGGCGGTGGTTTACCACTATGACAACTATATTCCACTGAGGAACCCTCTTTGTAGAATGCGTCTGGATGCATATCGGTGATGTGCAAAAACCTACCATGCAGCTTTTTCTCTTGCCCTGTCTCCAAATTTCTAATCAACACAGGATCCTTGGGAGTCAAGCCTAGCATTTTATATGCTTCAACATCCTCTTCACTCCAATTCCCCGGTACTGGCGTAGCCTCGAAATGTGCAATCTTATCGGCACAATTGGAAAACTTCTCATACCGTGTAAATACTAGCCACAACACTAGGACGAAAGAACAGGCCGCATAAAGCCAATTCCGTTCCAGAACTCTTCGCCTGGGAGACTTATCCTCCAGTAAGTTTTCCGAGGTCATCGTCAATGAACTTTGCCAGGTCTAACAAACCAACTGTCAATTCAAAGCTTTTTTCACCTTAAAGAACGTAGACTATCACCTCTGCACCAGCTACCCGTCTTCTTTGAAACTAAATCCTCAATTGACAGTTTTGTAGACCACAGCAGCCAGTACCCAAAAGGTAGCGAAGTCCTTTGAGAACGTGCCAAACCCATTACGTTCTCTACAGAAAGAAAGAAAGAGAGAAGGGGAGAGTACATCACGTGACCGGAGACTAACATCACGTGAGACCTATTCGAACCTAGTAAGTTCCAATACGTTCAATATCAGCTCGAGAATGTCAACGTAACTAAGCTCTCGAACGTCTTGAGCTTCAAAACGCGGTATCCAGTTCGAGGCAGCCTTGCCAAGAGTTTGTCTCTATTAGGAATCGACGCGACCTTCTTGGAAAATAACTTTTTAGTTATTTCGTGCAGGAGCGACAATCTCTTAGCCCGTTTGGGCAAGGCTCACGACCAGTTTATTAGTGGAAGGACACGATGCGATGGGATCAAGGTTCCTGTGTGCTGGCAGAACGCGATCTCGATCATTTGACTGCTCAATTAGGATAGCAGATTGTTGATCTATTCAAATGGTGTTTTGTGTTCGACACTGATCATGTTTATGTATATATAAGAACATGACAGATCAATTTGGCGGAGTGTAGTCTTGATATCAGATCGGTATAGATCTTGTTCTTCAAAATGATGTCAGGTAAGCCTCTTTTGCCATCTCTAGCCGTGTTATTGAATAACAATATGCTTCATTCTGAGCCTTGTTCACCTCTATTGGAGAATTTGAAGCCCAGGTTCTATAATGATGATCAAGGTGCCATTAGACTTCCTCCTCTCGGTTTCAACGGTATTACTCGTCCCAAATCAGTGGATAGTGCATTGAGACATGTACCGATAACAAACAGCACCGGATCATATACTCCCGCAAGACAACCACAACTTAGAACTCAATCATTTACAGAAGCAGAACCTGCTACTCCTTCAACGCCGGTCGTTAAGAAAAAGAGTACCAATCAATCGGCTAGGAAGAATGATATGTTAACTCCCTTATCTGCCGCCAGAGCTGTGATCACACCTTCTGCTAATGATAAGAAGAGAGCATTTGCATTCATAACACATTCTCAGGAAACCTTCCCAACAAAGGAGCCTAAAATCGATAATGCACCGCTAGCACGTCGTAAAAGGAGAAGAACTTCAACACAGGAACTAAATATACTTCAGGCCGAGTTCAATGCTTGTCCCGCTCCCGACAAACGTAAGAGACAGGAATTGGCTGAACGTTGTAACATGTCTGAGAAAGCTGTTCAAATTTGGTTCCAAAATAAAAGGCAGGCATCCAAGAGACAAAACAATTCTGCTCAAAGAGCTGTCCAATCAACACCAGTGGCACAAATACCCACCGAACCCGCTGTCACTACACCGGAAGCCACAAGTGGTGAAACAACCCCTCCAAGAACTTCTAAGAGAGGCCAGGCACTCACATTCCACCTTACATCAGACAAGAAAGTCTTAACACCCATCAAGACTTCACCCAATAGCAGAGTAAATAAGCTGATCAACGGCGATGGCTCCGGTAGCCCCCGTAGTAAACCACGCTCGGCGGCTAACTCCATTAACACATCTGGATCTCCAACTAAGAGAATCCCACTTCAGGAGTTGAACAATAACACTTTAGTTCACTAATTTAGCATTCAATATACTTGTCTTTACGAGTTTGTAATATTTCAGTCATTAACAGTTTTGTTTATCTTTAAATTCGCGAAATGGTTCACTAATTGATTTACAATTAAAGGGCTATTGAAATGGCTATAGAAAAATACGTGTACAAAATTGGAAACGAATCGTTCAATTTTCTTAAGCTCTTCTTCTACCGGTGGTCTTGGTGTGTTGACCTCTAACACGCAAACCCCAGAAGTGTCTGATACCACGGTGAGCTCTGATCTTCTTCAATCTTTCCAAATCGTCTCTCAATTTGGATTCGACACCGTTAGCCAAAGTGTGGTAGTCCTTACCGTCAGTGACATCTCTTTGACGGTTTAGGAACCAAGCTGGGATCTTGTATTGAGTTGGGTTTTGCATGATTTGGACAATTCTTTCCAATTCTTCCTGGGTCAATTCACCAGCTCTCTTGTGCAAATCGACATCGGCTTTCTTACAAACCAAGTTGGCGTAACGACGACCAACACCCTTAATGGTGGTCAAAGCGTAAACGACCTTGATGTTACCATCGACGTTGGTGTTCAACAAACTGTCATAAAGTTAGTAAACGTATTCATACGCAATATTAAGTCATCCACTCGCTTTCTTCTACTGGCATATATCACTTCTAAAACTTTCGAAAATCTCTTGAAAACTCCACTGTATATCTGGCGAGGGCTTATTTCTGTAAGGTTTAAACATACCGCAAAATGTGTTGGAAGGAACCTTGTTCTTGAACAACTAGAGAAGACATCTTTACCCTTGTTCGTTATACGGTCTATTCAATAATAACTGAAATAATATGCTAGTTTATCAATGATATCTTCAATATCTGCAAATTCATCATACTGCTGAAACGAATGGTAGTCCAACCGAAGGAGCGTAACCTGGTAGAAACAGAGTGAGCCTACGAGCTAGGCGGACGGTGTTGAGCCTACAAGGGAATGATGAGAACTTACGCTGAGGGCCGCTAGGCGGAGCCGAGCCTAGTTCGCCACTACGCCCGCCTAGATTGAGTCCACGCAACACCACACGCGCGCCTGAAAAATTTCAAAAATAATTTTTCAAAAATAATGCACAGATTTTCGGTAACTGTCGTGGTGTGCGGATGACAGTCCCACAACATTTTGTATATTTACATGACTATCTATATGGAAAATGAACGACAAGTAAGCAAATCAACTAAAGGGAATGGGTTACTGTCAAGTATTCCAAAGCTGCTAGTTCTATGAATATTCTCTTGGCTTTCAATAAATCATTCACATCAACTAGTTCTTGCTGAACAACATCGACTTTGTCCTTGAAACGATCAGTATTTTGTAATAGTGCTTCTCTGGGTTCACTGATGATGAACAGTAATTTCTTGCCCTGCAGTTTATGTTCTTTCATGAACCTCTCAAACAAAATATCTCCAGTGGTATTACTGGGTATTAATTCTAGCTCGTTCAAGTCCAATTCATTCGTCTTTGATAGTGCATTGGCTCCGCCAATTATGAAGAGGTTTCCACTTCTATACTGATGGCTTAGGGCGTTTATCACGGCCTGGGAGTATACCTTGCTTGGTAGCACAGTAGAGTAGTCGTTTGGAGCGGTTCTCGCTAGGGCGCGAGCACCGTTATGTCTGGTTGGTGAATTTGCATCACCGGCTCTAGCTCTACCGGAACCCTTTTGAGGTAAAAGTTTGCGTCTAGAGTAGCCATTTTCACTTCTTCCTGGTGGGTTTGATGATCCAACACGTTTATTGTCGTTTTCGTAAACTACTGCTCGCCATAGTATGTCTCTTCTTAGAGGGGCTGCTAGCACAGAAGTTGGGACTGGTGCAAACGTTAGAGGTTCTAATGAAGGAAATGCACGCACAGTGGCTAGAGTATAACGTGGTGGGATAGCGGCATTGGGGAGTACAGTCTCAGCTGCTTTGGTCGATTGGTATCGAACTGCATGTGCAATCTACAAAATGAGTTAGTAAGGGGAACACAAATAGATTTTCCTTAGAGATAGGTAATACCACATACTTTCCATAGCCTATTACGGTTAAACATAGCCATTAGATGGTCTAATAGTAGCCTTGATAACAGTTAATTGATGGTTCTTTAGTAGTTGTTCATAGCTTCAATATATTTGAAAAAGCTGTCCGAACGGGTAATTACTATTCTGAAAATTTTAAAGATATAAGCTGTGAGATGCTCATCTCATCGCATATTTAACCTTGAGCTAGATCAGTCGTAGATCCATTAGCGATGTCTTCGAAGACTAGATACTATTTGGAACAATGTATTCCTGAAGTGGAGGATTTAATCGATAAAGGTTTGTTTACCAAGAATGAAGTATCGACAATTATGAAGAAAAGAACTGATTTTGAACATCGTTTGAACTCTAGAGGTTCCTCGATCCGTGATTATATGAAATATATCAGCTATGAGACCAGCGTTGATAAACTACGTGCAAAACGTGTAAAGAGAATACTGGATAGTACAAAGACAAATAGTATTTCGGATTGGTCCATCCAACAAAGAATTGCCTTCATATACACTAGAGGTTGTAATAAATTCCCATCTGACTTGAAATTTTGGGCTATGCATTTGAATTTCCTCAAGACAAGAGGTAATAGCACGTCATACAAGAGAATTCATAACGTTTACAATGAACTTTTGAAATTACATCCAAATAATGTCGAAGTGTGGATTAGTTGTGCGAAATACGAATACGAGGTTCATGCTAATTTCAAAAGTTGTAGAGTTGTATTTCAAAATGGTCTGCGGTTCAACCCTGATGTACCAAAGCTGTGGTACGAATACGTAAAATTCGAATTGAACTTTATTACCAAGTTGATCAACAGAAGGAAAGTTATGGGACTTATCAATGAAAGGGAACAAGAGCTAGACATGCTCAAAGAACAGAACGACAAGAAGGCATCAACAGAGGACAATGGAATCGAAGCACCATCTACAGGTGACGCAATGAAGGATAAGTTGAATGAATTTCCAGAAGCTGATATGAACATGCTTGGTAACGAAGAGACCAATCCAGCCTTGCGTGGTGATATCGCTCTTGCGATATTTGATCTTTGTATGGAAACTTTGAGTGAAAGTTATTACAAGAAGCATACAGGTTACTATAGCATTACTGACCGCCAAATGAACAAAGAATTGTCATTGGATACAATTAGGTACTTGTACGAAAAATCTGTCGAGTACATCTCATTATTTGACCATTTCCAGGATCTACACAGGGACTATTTGATAAATCATGTATTGGAATACTGGAGAAAGGATCATCGCTCCATATCTTTGCAACAGGAATTGCCCGAGCTTTACGTTGACGTCATACTAATGGATACTACATTGAATATTAGGTTTATGTCCGTTGAGTCGTTGGATATTGAACAACTACAGCTCTCAGTCAAGAAATATTTTGCGTACAAAAATAAGCTCGATGAAGATATGAGTAAAGATTTGCAAAAACGTTACGCCGCTTACCTACGAGAAACATATGTCGACAAGCTAAACAAAGAGAATGATCCCAGGTATGACACTTTACAATTAATTACAAGGAAACTATAGAGATATATTTCACTAAATCCAATTTTGTGATTCGAAGAAATCGTAAATCTTATTTGCTTTTGCAGGTTCAATATTGAGCAAGTCTCTACAATTCTTCTTTCTTAGCGCTCCACCACTTCGCAGAAGTTCGCGAAACAAGAGTTCTTTTATAGCGAAATATGGTTTCGGTAGAATCTTCAACTGTATGCACAATTGTTGTTCATCAGGCGACAGAAGACCAAAATCAGTACTATGTTGTATTTCACTTGCCGTCATGTTTTTCTTTCTCCCCGCACTTTCATTATAATTCTGCGAATAATCAGCATTATTTCTATGCGCAGTAGTAGCTCTATGTCTACCATTTATGGCATTACCATTAACCGTCATGTTATTTGAAGAGCCAAATCTTTCGAGGGCAGAAATCCTGAGTTGTTTATCGCGCTCATATTTCAGCCCAGCCTCCATCGTGGTAATCCCGTTACTTCTCCACTCTTGCAATTGACGTATCCTTGTTCTACAACGAAGTTCCTCTAAGATATCTCGGCTAAACTCGTCAAAATCCTGTGCAGTCATCAAATTCGCCAGCGGTTTTATCGCATTGAAGAGGTCCTTAGCCTCTTTGGTCCTTCTCTTATCAATGCCTTGTAGCCGCCTATACTCCATAAGACCATTCTCGAATAGCACCCTCTTTTTCTCAGCTCTAGTAGTCAATCTCGAATTGTAAATGTCCAAAATAATCAACTTAAGCTCTATATCTAACGGTTGGTCATCAGGTTCAAAAACCATATCTTTTACTGGACCTTCAGCCTCATTCTCAAACTCCGTTTCAAACTCCAATCTGCCGGGCATAAATCCTTGTACTTCATGACAACTAGGTACCGAAGCCACTGGCTTTCTTGAAGGTTCCAAAGGTTTTTCTCTAAATCTCTCGATCCTCTTCTTCCTTTCTTCCATGAATTCTTCTCGATCCACTTTCAGATCCTTAGTGATATCCGGTATAGGGTAAAATTCACTATAAATGTAGTATTTCATATAATGTTCTGCAACTCCTTCTTTATCTCTACTTCCAACGTGGTCTGCTACATCTTGCCAATTACCCAATCCAAGACTTTGACTTCCCTTAATTAATGCCAATTCTTCATCTGCTCCCCAGTCTTCACATAAAATAGGATGCCAATTTGTCTCTATAATTCGATAGTCATGAGAAGGTAAATGATTACCATTATATGAACCTTGAGAGAAACATGGTACACATAAATCGTATTCCGGACATTCTGCACATGAAATCCTTACTCTATTATTACAGTCAGAGAAACAGGCATCGCAATGAAATTTCGACATCCCACACTGCTCAATATACTCACAAGAGCCCGATATGCTGTAACCCTTCGCGACCAACCTTATTTACCAATCTATATTATGCAATCGTCAATATTGGTATTATTCATTAAAGATTGACGCCATATCCGTATAAGGAGATCTAAACTTCGTATGACTGTTTGACAAAATCCAAACAACCTCAAAATTTCTGAAATTTTGAAAAATTTTGAAAAATTCTGAAAAAGTTGAAATTTTCTGCGTCGATGCCAAAGCGAGGTCTGCCCAGCTAGGCTGGAAGGTAGCTAAGCTGGAAGGAGAGGTCGTGTCTAGCTAGGCTCGGACACGCTGGTCTGGGCTTGCCTGTACTGGGACTAGTCTGGGCCTAGCCTGGAAGGACGGCGAGCTTGGTATCGTTCTGGACAGTACTCAGGATCAATCATCATACCAGAACTGAGCTAATCAAATGAATTACAAGTTGTAAATTGCCATATTGTGCGTTAAAGTATTCAATAACCTCGAGAATAGCAATACAAAATGGTACGTTAATGAGCCTATGAAATAGCCGATTGATTCGAAGAGAGCCAGTGGAATACTAGAGATTATGATATAATTCATGGAAGAAAGAGCTGTGATACTGAAATGACTCCTGTGATGATTCGGCATGTTTGAAACCAGTTTGAGAACGTTTTACTAACATTTTCATTGCTTATCGCATGGATTTTAACAGGGTAGAGTTAGAACTAAGACCGTCAAGCGTGCTTCCAAGGCTTTGATTGAGCGTTACTATCCAAAGTTGACTATGGATTTCCAAGTCAACAAGAGATTGTGTGATGAAATCGCCACCATCCAATCTAAGAGATTGAGAAACAAGATTGCTGGTTACACTACCCATTTGATGAAGAGAATTCAAAAGGGTCCAGTTAGAGGTATCTCTTTCAAGTTGCAAGAAGAAGAAAGAGAGAGAAAGGACCAATACGTTCCAGAAGTCTCTGCTTTGGACTTGGAACACTCCAAGGGTGTCTTGAATGTTGACAACCAAACCGCTGACTTGGTTAAGTCTTTGGGTTTGAAATTGCCATTATCTGTCACCAGCGTTTCTGCTCAAAGAGAAAGACGTTTCAGAAGAAGAATCTAAGTGTGTTACACCTAGAGTCTTTTTTGTGTACAGTTAAATAAATAACATCAACCAACGAAATAATCATTGATTTATCCTTAGCAAGTAAGAGAACATACAGCCTAAATTATATCTAGGATCTCTTTTCCGAGGTTTTCAATCTTAATCATCTTTTCATCAAGAATTTCACCTTGATTATTGAGAGCTTCCGCACGTTCATTGATGATTGTAGTGATGGCCTGGAACTTATGACTTAATTCGATTCTTTGTTGTACCAGTTGTCCGATCAAATTTGTATGTTCTTTTAGCAACACCTGCCCGTGTTCAATCCACTCGACCATGGGCCACCTGGATGCTTCTTGGCAAAAATTCCTTTCTGATTCATGCTCCAGGTCTCGAAAGAGATGCTGGTCAGATGTTTTCCCATAGTCTTTATTTGATTCATATAACAGTTTCCTGATCGGAGAGTATAATCCGGGGTTCTCGAACTGTTGCCTGGTTGTGTCCATGATATCATTAGCCGGGATCACTTTCTTGAATTTCTCTGCTGTATTCAGTTTCTTCTTCTTACTGCTATTTGCAGCTTCAACAACATTGGTTTGCCTTTTGATAGGTGTCTCTGTACCTTCGTGGATCAACCCTTTCGAGTACTCTGGTTCTTGCTTAACCAATGGTTTATCCTTTGATGAGTAAGAACTTGCAGTCGCAGTTCCCACCCGTCCTGGACTCAGCAGAAACTCTTCAAAGATATGCTTCTTCAGCTCTTTACTGGGCTCTTTTTTACCGATTGCAACGTTCACTTTCTTGGAACCCAGAGCTGGGCGGCTATCTGACGTGGCGTTTGCCGCCTTCCCATCTAAATCTCTTGACTGGACACCAAGGTCATTTTGAACATTGGAAAACGTCAAGGGAGTATCACTGTGAGGTTCAGACTTGATCGAAGTCATCCTGTTCAGTTCTTATGTCTTACAAGTTTGGTGTAAATTATCTTTTAGTTCGGACTCATCAACTTTAAGGTTTTCAAGCGCGAACTGCCAGATTCACGCATATACAATTTCATAAAGATCTGTCTTCATGAACCAATCCATTGAAAATGTGGATATTATTTAGGTAGTAATGTTGATATAGAATAAAATAAAAATATAGTTCGTGTCTAGTATAGTTTGGGAGAGGCACTAGGCAGAAAACTCACTCCATCGATGTGAACTACCTCAACGTTATCTTCCAAAACTCTCATCTTTCTTGGCACCCAGTTCACAGATTTCCAAGGTAAGACACCTTCTTCGTACATCTCATTTACCTCTTCGAGGGTCAAACCTTTAGTCTCACAAACGCAAAAGAAAACATAGAAGAAGGAAAATACCAAACAACCCATGAACACGTAGCCATAGTAAAAATTAATGGCACTAGTAATGAATGGAGTGAAGAATGCAATGACAAACCCCCATATCCAGTTAGAGCCAACAGCGATAGCCATTGCACGGTTCTTGACTCGCAATGGATAGCTTTCAGCGACAATCACGTATGCAATTGGTGCCCAAGTTGTTGCAAAACAGAAGATGAAAAAACAGGTAAAAACAATCATGGCGTTACCAGCACCTTTTGAAGATGGCTGGTCTCTTCCGTTCGGCCATAAACTTGTGACACCGACAGATGCAAATACGACAAAACATGCTGCCATGGAGGCGGAACCCCACAACAGACATTTACGGCGGCCAAATCTGTCTACGACCCATAAACTGACAAAGGTTGATAGGAAATTAACGAGCCCTAGGATTATCGAGGTTTGGAAAGAATCCTCCAAACCAACAGCGTTGAAAATCGTAGTACCATAGTAAAAAAAATAGTTATTACCAGTCAATTGCTGTAAGGATTGAATCATGACACCCATCACCACACGTTGTAAGATTTTACCCTTTCTAGAGAATAACTCGCTCCAAGTAGCATTCCCCGCAAGCCTTTCTGCTTCAACGCCCGCTGTGATGAGCTCTAATTCAAATGCAACACCTGGGTCGTCGACTGGTAATTTATTGGATTTAGCCAAGGATATTCTAGCTTCATCAAGCCTTTCCTTTTCCACCAAGTACCGTGGAGACTCTGGCACTAACAGCATACCGACAATCATAAAGATGGCACATGCAAAGCACAGTCCCAAAGGAAGTCTCCATTGAATAGAGTTGGTATACCTTTTGGTACCATAATTAGTGCAGTAACCCAAGAAGATACCCAACGTAATCATTAATTGATAAAAGGAGACGCAGGTACCTCTCAAATGTTTAGGTGAAATTTCAGAAATTAAAGCAGGCGAAAGAACAGCAATAGCACCAACACCAAGTCCGGACACAATTCTCCCAATAAAATATTGATACCATAAGTCAGTTGAAGAAATTTGAATAATGATCCCAACAACGTACACCAAAACCACGACCATTAAGCCAATGCGACGACCATAAATATCACCAAGATGGCTCAATGTTAAACCACCCAGCGCACAACCAATATTGAAAATGGACACGATTAGACCTATTCTGACATCAGATAGATAAAAAGATTGCCTTGCCGGATCAAATTGGCCAAATCTTACAATGAAATCGGTATGGTTAACGAAACCGGAAATCGTACCAGTATCCCAACCGAAGACGAACCCGCCGAATGCGATCATCAAACACATAAACATCACTGTAATGTATTCCTTGAGAGGTTTCTCGGGGATTCCACCCACGGGATTCAGAGCACTTGAATACTCCGGCTCATTTGAAGTTACTTTGTCTGGTGGGGTCGATGCACAGGAGCTAGCATATAATGGCTCCATGATTTTTTCCCTGCTGACAGGGACAGAAGTACTACTACGAGTAATAGTATCTTGGGACATCATTCGATTTATTGGGTCACAGACGGTAATTGATAAAACATTAGAGATCCATTCCTGTCAAATTTGGTACATTTTTATATCGTATCACTGGGAAAGAGAAGTCTTTATTTTATGGGGAAACAGATCGATACTATTTCTCTCGATTTCCCTTTGGTGATTATCGATCAAGTTTCTCCAATATGTTTCTCATTTATATCATGTCACCAAATAGCTGAATCACGAGAAAATCTCAATTTGTAGCGCAAAAGCTTTCTGGAGATAGTTTCACTAATGCAGTTCTCTCTTTGAAGGGGATACATCTAATTGAGTTCTCAGTTCTCATTTACGCCATAAACCAGATTTCAACGGTATATAATCTTGTCAAAACTAGTGGTTGAGGTAGGGAAATATTAAATACTATTTTGACTCGAAACCTCATAGATATGGCGACTCCCAAATAAGCATGATAGTATCATAATAATTGATCTCGACCTAATCTCATAATCGCCATCTCAGAATGTTCCCTCGATTTCAGGAAAATCTTGATGCTAGCTTCTTATGAGACATCATAGACGTATCGAATTGGTAGGACGACTAGGGCAGTGGTTTACCTGTGCGACTTAACAACATCAGGAACGATCTATAACTTGGAATATCATCGAAGTTTGGAAGTGAAGATAAAATCCCCTGACCTTTTCAAGCCTGAATGAATCTAGGTGTTACTAGTAATCATCAACAAATAAGAGCCTTGTTGGCGCAATCGGTAGCGCGTGTGACTCTTAATCACAAGGTTAGGGGTTCGAGCCCCCTACAGGGCTTAATTTTTTATTTTACGAGGAATTTACTCTGCTACAATAATGACCCATTCTCTGATCTAACAGAATGTTTTGCAAATTTGCATTCGATTTAAATTATTAAGCATTAAATTATCATTAGTTTCTACGTGGCAGTTTATTAGATAATAATTTAGAACACTGCATATTTTTGGCAAGCTTCTTCGCCGAAATGCGTTTCCACCATATCCGCTATCGCTACGTTGCCGAATAAATTAGTGAACCTCCGCCTAACATTTATATTATTATGAGAATCGGGCTTAAGGTCCACCAGAACCTTTCTCCACGTCATCGTTTCTTGCCACATTCTTGCTATGCGCTCCTGATGTCTGTTGTTCGACTCATTAGGGTAGATTACTTTCTTTATGAAAGGTCTATTGGTGTAATGCGGAGGCGGCAGCTCACTGGGATGATAAATTTTGTCATGGACAATAGCATCAGTACGTATGCTCGGATCCTTGATATATTCCTGAGTGGGAATAGGAGCCGTGATAACAGAGATCGCGGCCATAACGGTGGATGCATTTGGTGGTGGAACAAACTGTTTTTCCTCTTTATGCCTCCCATGGACTTCTGCAGATCCAGTGCCCATCTCCATTGTTTGGGTTCGGAAATATTTGGCATGTCTATTCCCCTTCGAAAGTCCCTGAGGCATTAACCATTGCAACGCAGCTTTCTTGTCCATGCTTTCGACTGGGATTTCACCGATAGAAGCTTTATTATCACTTCCATGTTTGTCAACTTCTTCATTACTGCCGTTCTTGCCATTTTCAACACCATCTGCCTGAACGTTTCCATGCCTGTCGACCTTTTCTTCACTGTTGTTCTTGCCATTTTCAATACCATGTTCAACACCATCTGCCTGAACGTTTCCATGTCTGTCAACCTTTTCTTTACTGCCGTTATCATGTTCAACACTGTTTGCCTGAGCAATTCCATTACCATTTTCCACACGCGAGTCTACTTTTTCATCATCAGCACTGAAAGAACTGCCAATCGTTATCTCTGTGTCGTCATTGGGAGTTGAAGCACGACCGCTTTCAGCGAGGTCTTGCGCGGAACTGAACCCATTAGGAAAGTTGTGGTTTAGTTTAGTGGTATTTGTATCCGAGGATTGGTCAGACGACGAACTTGTGTAAGAGGCAGGTGGTTTTGGGATTTTTTTCAAAGCAGCATCACCATCGTTCAATGCCTTCGCTTTTTGTTTACGAATCTCATGAACTTTGGCTAAACTTTTCCAGTCCAAGTAGAGGAGAGCTGCCGTTCTCAGCGGCACAATACCATCATGCAAAACATTCGCATAGAGTGTCCTGTGAACTAACCTCTCAAGAACGGCCAATGCCGGTGATTGGGGCAGCGCCTCCAGGATCAACTTATGAAGTCGACTGGGACCCCTTGAACCACCCAGCCCATTTCTGAAAAAAACTGGAGTGTGCCTTAGAGTCAAATCCCTACCAGTAACCCCCAGGGCCCCTACATCAAGAGCCAACGAAACGTACCGCGGAAAGTCACCAACGACTCCAAGAAAGGGACTAGCCAACGCGATAAAGTTTATGGGCTTTACACCGGTCTGAGCATCAAATATATCGGGTCTTTTAACCGCAATGTAATGAAGAGCCATTGCCTGTGTGGGACCTCCAAGCGAGTGGCCGATAAATGAGATTTTATCCACTTTATAAATCTGATTCAACAGATCAACGGTGCTTATAACAAATTTACCAACTCTGCTCCCCAGATACCTGACACCTCTCGCGGATTTCCCCATATTATCCATACAACCTCTGACAACAATGTTGGGATTAATACTTTCGTCCATTGGAAATGTTTTCTCTTCAATCTTATCCTTGATATAAAGCATATCACAACCAATATTGGAAAATATACCATGAGTTACGATCACCAAGTGAACCGGTTTGGTCGGAAATTTCGGAGGCAAGTTCCACAGTGTGTCAGTGTCTTTTACATCAATCTCAAATCCTTTTACTGGACTGACGTCTGGTACGTGTTTACTGGCAGCCTTCGTAGTACCGATCCTAATTCCATATTCAACTTTGGGAAGCGAAGTAACGCTGACTTGCGATAAAACATCAACGGTCCACGAATACAATCCATCTTCCCTCCTAGAGTTTTCGTTCAAATACAGTTTTGCCTTGAAATGTTCATCTGGTCTCAAGTCACTAGTAAACTGAATCTTTTCATCGCCTTCAAACTTTTTGTTCTCATCGTAGTTGTGCGGTCTAACATCTACATAGCACGCATAAGGACCAGTCAAGTAAACTGGCCTCAACAAAGCGCTCTCTTTATTCTTGACCCTCACGAACAGCACATCTGTCGAAATACCTTCTTCTTCCAACTTTGATTTATCCACAGTAATTTTGTACCTATACAAATCTCCAATCCCCAAGCTTTGTGTATCGTCGAACAAAAGTAGTCCATCATCCGATCTACGTTTCTCCCACGGTCTCATATTATCTCAATATTAACAGTTTGAACCCAAGCGAGCCCATACAAACCAGCAATACCCGCTATGACCTAGTGGCTGTTTCCTGTACTATATACGCTTCTGAAACAAAGACCGTTTTTCTTGAGATCTACAAGACTCGATAAAAATCCAAGATGACTCAAGACAGCACAAAAGTACAATAGAGGTATAAACCGTTAAGGCACATTACATACTCACTGCGGCCGGGTTTTAGCAGGCCGATGTATTATTTTTGAAGATATCACTCTAAAATGGTTGTCTTGGTCATCATTTTGTAACGGCTTATGCAGGTTACAAGCGAAAAATTAATATCATAAACACCAACCTCAAAGGCGATAAGCTGCCATTTGTTCCCATCATACGTAACCAAGAAACCACAGATGTCTGAATTCTACAAATTGAGTCCAAAGGACAAGAAAGGTGAGCCATTTCCGTTCTCTCAGTTGGAGGGCAAGGTGGTCTTGATCGTCAACGTTGCATCGAAATGTGGATTCACTCCACAATATGAGGAATTGGAGGCTCTTTACAAAAAATACAAGGACCAGGGTCTAGTCGTTCTTGGATTCCCTTGCAACCAGTTTGGGAGCCAGGAACCTGGCAGTGATGAGGAAATTGGCCAGTTCTGTCAGTTGAACTACGGTGTCAGTTTCCCTGTGTTGAAGAAAGTTGATGTGAATGGTGGGAATGCAGACCCTGTCTACGAATATCTAAAGTCTCAAAAGTCAGGCTTGCTAGGTTTCAGAGGTATCAAATGGAACTTTGAGAAATTCTTGGTTGATAAGAAGGGTGTTGTTCAGCAAAGATACTCATCTTTGACCAAGCCGTCTTCGTTGGACTCCGCGATTGCCGATTTGCTCAAGGCTTAATCGTCTGCGAGTCGATTAAAGATGTTCTATAGATTAATTAGCTTTCCTCGCACTGTATAAGCGTCCAGATGGGCATTTAAATTCTAGCTTTTAGGCTTCCAAGTAGATAAAGTCACAAGAGTGATCAATTTGCCCAAGGAGTAAGCAGCCAGGTGCCAATTGGACTCAACATTGTTGATCTTTAATCTCATATAGTCAGACGAACTCTGAAAAAAGCGAAGGGTCTCGGACATTCAACTTAAGGCTTCATTACAGTAAAGGCCAATCCTTTAGATAGCCGTTACTACTTCAAACTGACTTGGGCACCTATGTCGAACGATTGTTCGATGTATAGGCTGGAGGATCTCCTGTCGAGCTTCTACAAGATCGAAAGTATTGAAAAGATCAACTATCACCAATATGTACCGAAGAAGCAGGATGATCAATGGTCCATTCAAATGGAACTTTATTTGAGGAAGCAGAGCTCGAGAAACTTGGTTGCTTTACTTTCAAGGGAATTGTGGTGTTTTAGTATCAACGATGATCCCGTCCCAACACCTCCAAAGTTAAGTGCCACAGGTGATGATGTCACTACACTTGATAAGAGTGGTCAATTTACAGCTCATTATTCCAAACCTAATTTGCCACCTCATTATGCACTGTTCTTGAAAGCACTTCGAAGGATGTTATACATTAATTTGACCGCTAAAGCATGTAACAAGCTGGTTCCATTTGGGAATGCATGTATATCCTTAGAGGGTATGAAACAAAGCCAAATTCTACAATTAGAACCCCATTTATTTGAAAATGGTGATTTGGCGATTACAATTTCTACTAAGAATCTTCAACTACTCCCGCTAACGGTGGAGAACATCAATGAATCTTTCCTGCGACGTCACGCACTATATTTGGCCCCTTCAGGCATAAGAATGTACCTTTCTTCAAGCGACAAGCAATGTCTCGTTAACCCACCCAAGAACGCTGAGATTCTGTTGAAAACTCTCTTTATCTCTCATGGAATAGAGCTACCGGACAAGAACGAAGTGCAATGGGTAAAAGTGATCCCAAACCTGAATCATCTCAATGGCTATACACCAAACATTGCTGCTTACATGGATCCACCTTTAGACACCAGGACGATAACTTGGCCTCTCAGCCTTTGTTTCGCTCAGACTGCATTAGACGCCAAAGATCAATCGGATGGTGATCTTTCATGTCATGACTTACACGAGGCGTTTGATGTTATCGATGATTTCAATCAGTTGAAGCAAACATCTGCATACCGCACACCAAGCAGTTCAGGTGGGGCTTTAGGAAACTCATTGGGAACCAACCCGTTGAGCTCTGGTGGCGGTTACACGGAGCAATTTCAGCATTTTTACAAGAATCCAGCGTGGAGTTCTCAAAGTGCCAACGATAATGTAGCGCCAAAGATAAGCCCTCGCGTATCGTCACCCTCTTACTCTACATTTGATAAGGCCCTTCCCGGTTCCAGCGAAACATTTGCAGGAGTTGCTGGTTTAACAACCCCATCGATCAATGAAAATGAGTTTAGTGATAGAAGAGGGCTGACCAATGGTTTTGAGTTAACTCCAGTGAAATCTGATGTGACTCTTAATCTCAAACGTTGTCTCAACGATCGAGAGCCAATCCCGAAGACAGTTTCCCCAAGTCAACCAAGCGATGGAATGATTGAAGATGGCGCTTGTAGCGACTCGGTTGTCGATAAAGAGCTTTTTGGCGAGGAAGAAGAAGAGGAAGATGATAATTTATTTGGTGAAAGTAGTCAGTCTTCAGCCAACCCCGGTGAGTCTAAAAGCTTCACTCCAGGAAAGGCCGGCACAGATGAAATTACTGAAGACATGTTCGGTATGTCGGATGACGAAGATGGTAGTAGGAGTACCACCTCTAAAAGTGGTGCTTTCTTCCTCGAGAATGAGGCCGAACTTAGGATTCAGCCATCAAAACGATCATCTATGAAGAGAAAGTATCTGGATATACCGATGGAGGAGATGACATTATCTAATAGCCCACTTTACATGGATCCTGGTGCTCCACTTCCTGTTGAAACCCCAAAGGACAGAAGGAAAAGTGTTTTTGCACCATTGAATTTCAATCCAATTATCGAGAATAACGTTGACAATAAATATAAAAATGGAGGAAAGTTTTCATTCAGCCCGTCGCAGCACGAAGAGTCCCTCAAATTTGATGTTTCGACAGCGGACATATCAAGTTCCGAAGATGAGAGCGAGTCGTCAGTTGATTTCGATGATCTTAACATCAAACCTGAAGCGATATCGTCTGAAAATAATTTAAGGGACGCCCAGTATAATCTTTACTCCAGTATTCAAGCCCCGTTGGATTCCGTCCCACCGAACGTTAATAAAGTCGACCTCTTGCCATCAAATATACCTGGTACTGGTGAACTAATTAAAGAAACTTCAAATGGCATATGGAAAATAAATAACCAGGAAATGGGCCAGAGCGACCCTCTAATAACTTCTGGAGGTGGGTCAATCCCATCAGCTCAGGCTAAGAATGATCGGTATTCCTTTCTGAGCAGAGGATATCTGACGGGCGGCACTAATTCGTCCAACCTTCCGGAAAGTGACAGCGGTGTTCCCGAAACAACTCCAGCAAATGTTTCGTTATTACCAGAGTCTTCTAGTAGTTTACCTTTTTTGCTTAGACACATGCCTCTTTCCTCGATGCCCAGTGTTTTCTCCTGCTCCAACCCAACGGTCACCATTACCAAAAATGATCAATATATTCTAGCAATTCTCGCCGAGCAGGTTGTATTTGATTACAACATTTTCAATGGCTTTGGAAAACCTCAAATACTCAATTCTGGTCTGAAAGATTGCCAGAAAGGCCTTATTGCGGAGACAATTCGTGAGCTTTTTAGTTCCTTCTCAAGAGTTCATGGCAACGAATTAATTTCCAGTCTCTCGACAATCAAGGAGCCTTCAATATATGTGAAGAAACATCATAGCATGATGAACATGAGTGCCGACTCTCAAGTGTTCAGCAAGTTTTTGAATGTCAAGCCTGCCAAGGGTATTAAAAATTTCAGGTTCTTGATGTTGACTACTTCGTACGCAGAGGATTGTTTAAGCTTTGTGTCTACTCTATGCCAGACTTACATTGGATACGAATTCGGGTTCTGTGAGCTTTTAAAGCTAACAAGCGATGACAGTCAAGGTCTAATGCAATTACCGGACTTTGATAAGAGCAGGCTTCTATTACTTGCCGCCCAGATAGTGACCTACTGTTCTACAAACAAGAACGCAGGTAAAGACGTCCCGGTAATGATACTTTTACCGATTGAATGTTACAAGTTAGAAGAACTTACGTCAAAGGTGGCGAAGTTTGAAATTATCCATAATGAGGTAACCTCAAAAATACCCAATGCCCAAATATACCTGAAAGTGGTACTGATGGACTTCATCAGAAGCCCTCTTACTTCTGTGGATGACTACAACAACCTGTGCGTTAGCGTGTACAATATTTTACCTCCAAAGACGGTAAAGTTTACATCAATTGCGCACAAGCTCCCAGAGAAGGTGACGTTCAGGACTTTACAACAAAGTGCTGGGACAGCAGCCATCGGCTATGACACCTACATTCATCTGGCCTATGCGCGCAGTGTGGACAAAGAATGGGTTTTTGCTGCATTCTCAGATAGCAGCGGCAACGAGAGTTTGATAAAACAGTGGTATGTCGGAACCTCAAAGACCAGATTCGATGAAGCATGCAACGAGATATGGGGCTTGGCCCTGCATCTCTCCGCCAAGAAATTTGGGAAGATATGCTTGATCCTGACAAGGTTGAATGGTGTGCTACCAGATGACGAGCTGATGAACTGGAGACGTTTATCAGGCAAAGCAATCCACCTGGCCGTGGTTTGTGTCGATGATGACACAAAAATATCATTCTTTGATGAGGATAAAATGTACCCAACTTTCAAACCTCTCTATGAGAATCAAGAACTTACTCGAAAAGTCGATCCTAGACGGTTGGATGATTATGAAATCAGAGATATCGCACAAGATGTTCATGGTGTCATATTTGAAAGCTGTTTTCCTCTAACTAATTCTCAGCATAGATGTGCCATAAAAAGCGGAGCACTTATGAAATTCAAAAGATCCGCCGGTGACTCAATTGTTGATAAGTTTGAAGTTAACCTTCTCAATTGCCCTCATTCCGACAGTACCAAACTTCTCGAAACAATACTTCGAGAGTTTAGAAATCTAGGAGCATTGAGCTCCTGGTTCGGAGTTTCTAACGGCGAGAACGCACATATACCTTGGCATGTCTTGGCAGTCAAAAAATGATGCAGGTTTTCGTACATACAAGAGTTAAGGTAATCGAGTAAGTAGGATATGTGATTCATGACTTCAATAATTTCAAAAGAAGAGGCATTAACGGGGGAAGATTTGAATCTGGCGCGTTTCTTGAAAGAATTCTTTTCCTTCTCCTGTCATTCCCATTGACTGCATTAATGAAGTCGTGGAATTTAGAATTTGATTTTATCACCTCCCCGCCTTCGAGAAATTTGATATACTGGAACAAGGCAAGCATGCAAATATCGGCTTTGTTAATTTCAACGAGTTCTATGCTTTTTATTTGTCTCTCAGGTGGAACAAAGAAGCCTTTATCAAAAAAACATGTACACTCATACAGAAATGCTCCGATGTTATCCAGATTCTCAACTAAAGTAAGCGCCACATGTTTAATATCCAATCGCTCGATAGACTTTTTGAAATTAGAAAACAGATGACAAAGCGTATCCTCCGCAATTAGTGGTACGAAGTATGATGCAACTGTGAGGTCACCAGTCAGAAAGAAAGCTTCGAATTCATCAATATCATTAAATTTAGCCAACGAGTAAGATAGGTTTTTTATTAGCTCATCTGCACTAGGCTTCGGTTTAATTAGCTGATGCCCCGTAGGTACTTCAGTGAGCAATTTGCAGTAGGTTCCTATTATTTTACGTCGCAGTGACATAGACCTTTTCAGCTTGTAGACTTTACTGAAAGACGTCCTTGGGATGTAAGTCTTGCTCAAAGTATTCTCACCGTAATAAACAGGATGAAGTTCTATACTGACGTCCAAATCATCAAATTTGTAATCACAGGACAGGAAGATACATTGGCAAAACGAGATCCCGGATTGAGAGGAGTCGATCAGATGTAGAAAATTTGCCAATGGACTCTCAGACAGCAACTGAACCATGTGGTAGTCATCTATAGCTGATTTCAATTCATGTTTTATGAAGAAGTCGTGTCGCAGAACGAAAAGATCAACGATTAACTCTAAGAGAGGCATCCATACCTCATGATTGTCGATATACAGCACATTATCTTCTTGCAATGAGTTTGACAAGGTCCAAAGTATCATGTTGATGAATGAACCCGGTTGCTTCAACTTAATGCTTAACAAGTCGTTCCCCAATATGCTTTTTTTCTGCTCTAAGCAGCTGACATAAGGATATGGGTTAGCAATAATGTTTCCTAACTCAGAGTCTTCAGCCTCGGCCACATCAAAGTTGTAAATTACTCCATTTTCGGTTTTCCTACGTTTTCTTCGATGGGGACGTGCCCATCTAGCGTTAGAAGAAAGGGAATCGATAATCAGAAAGAACTGACATCTTAGAAGCTCAATATCGGGGCGCTGTCCCCCATTCAGATCGTACTTCTGCAACATTTTCACGTAAAAACGTAATATCTTAAATGCCCTGCGAGATAGCTTCCCCCTAGAAGTATTATAGGGATCATTTTGTCTCAATATAGGTTCTTTGTAATGATCGGAAACTGTAGTCAGCGTCATCAGAACAAGCAGAACATCGAAAGGGGGGATCGCAAACTTCTCTTCATCCACTGACTGACATTCTAAAGTAAACAGCAAGTGGTCGTAGTTGTCCAACATACACATTGAATTTAAAACTTCAAAGGTAAACAAAGTATCATCGCTGACATCAACATAATAAGGAAGCCTTTCGTCGTCATTTTCCCCTATACTAGTGTGATTGGCAATTCCAGGTGCCATTGATTAAACAAGAAAACTTCCATGTGCCTTCATAAGTCGCCTTTGATGAGTCTTTAAGTTGATCTCTTTTCGAGATGAGATGTGCTATTTTTTTTTTTCTAAACAAGCTCAAATCTCAACAAAAAACACGATAAATTAAGCAAATTTGAAGAGGCAAGACCTAGATCATATCAAATTCAGGATGTCCGTCGAAGCTTACGCCCAGGAATTGAAAGCAGCTCTGCACCAATACCCAAACTTTCCCGAGAAAGGGATCCTTTTCGAGGATTTTTTACCAATCTTCAGATGTCCAAAACTATTCCAGAAATTGGTCGATGCCTTCAAAATTCACCTAGAAGAGACTTTCTCTACTGGTAAAATTGACTACATTGTTGGGCTAGAATCCAGAGGGTTCTTATTTGGTCCTTCATTGGCTCTTGCGATGGGTATTGGCTTCGTTCCAGTGAGAAAAGCTGGTAAATTGCCTGGTGAGCTAGTTAGTGCTGTGTACCAAAAGGAATATGGTACTGATGTCTGTGAGATGCAGAAGGAAGCCATTCCAGCAAACTCAAACATTGTTATTGTCGACGACATTATCGCTACTGGTGGTTCTGCAGCCGCTGCAGGTGATTTGGTCAAGCAAGTCGGTGGTAACATTTTGGAATACTGCTTTGTCATGGAATTGGACTTCTTGAAAGGTGCTGAAAAATTGAGTGCTCCTTGCTTTACCCTATTGAATGCACAGCAGGAGGCATTGAAAGAAGCTAATTGATCTATATACTAGTTTTCTTTAATTCGATAACCTTCGTTGTGTACATTTATGCTCAGCGAGTATAATGAGCAGGTCTCTTGATGTTCCGTTTTCGCATGCTTGGATCGAATAGAGATTCGTCCATGTCAGGAAGAACAGTTGAAATGAAATATTCACCACCTCTATGAGTCCAAGAAACGCTATTCTCTTTCAATTCGAACCTTTCAACGTGTAGTCTGTTCAATATGCTGTCGACGTTTTCGAAATTTATCGTGTATCCGAAAGGCCTTAAGTTCTTTAACGTTATGATTTTGCAGCCTGTTTTCACCTTTTGTAGAATGCCTTCAACCTTCTGGTTCATAGTATTATCGAAAAGAAAATTATTCACAAGGATAATGTCGCACTGTGGTACCAGTTCATCCACTCGTCTATTATCAACAAAGCTTCTCCTCAAGGAGAATTCCACGGGATGTAGTTTCAAACCGAATAAGTTGCACCGTTTAACAAGCTCTTCATGTTGTAGTTCGGTCAAAGCACTCGCATTTGGCATGATTTCACAGCCAAAACTTAACTTGCAACCGTATTCTAATGCAGCTTGAACCACACAGTTACCCACACCGGATCCGAGATCCATGAAGACCGATTCAGAGTTCATACCGCATTGCGAGTAAACTTCTGATAAAAATGAAGGCAGCAATTCCCCATAAACATAATTGCTGAATGCTTCGTACTCCTTCAGTTTTCTAAAGTTGGGGTGTATGCTTCTTGTGTAGACAATGTGTAGAAAATCATGAAAAAAAGAACGAGGAACGTTCTTTCGTTGTGCCAAGTGTTTAATCACTTCACCTCGCGGTACTTGCTTGAGTATTTTATTGTAATTGTTAATGACCTCGGCAAACTCTTCGTCATTTGAAGTATCAAATGCCTTGTTTAAACCGGGGATGATGGTTTTTTTCACTGTATCAGCATAAGCTGCTGGTAGGAAAATGATTGCCGAATATTCAATCAACTTGCCCAACTCGCTCATTGGGTTGTAAATTCGACTATCTTTCGAAAAGTCTATATGGTATTCCTCAGAGTAATTTGAGAACAAAGGAGATTTCAATGCCACTGTTAGGACGCTTATATCATTCTGATGTCTCTTAGCAGTCAAAAATGCAGAGGGCAGTGGATGATCTTTGTATGTCTCATTTTGCTCCAAGTATTCAATGTCAATCATATCGTAAGGAATATTAAAGAGTTCCTGATCTTGCTTGACAAAAGTTACTTCCTGGTTCTTAGAGATGTGACGTACGCCATTATTACCTGCTGCCTCGAAGGCGTTCTCATTCTGAATTTTCGTAGGTACGGGAGAATCACTCGAGGGGCTAGTTGACTTACTTCTTGTACTCCTTTGTTTTCTCCTTCCAGCAGCTGAGGGACTGTTTCTCTTGACCGATTCTGACCGTTTCCTAGTACTTTTCGGTCTTGCGACTTTCTCATCAATAGACTCATCCTCCTCAAGTTCCTGTGATGATTTTCCAGGTTGGCTCCTGTTCCTTAGGAACCCTCTGGGCAAAGTGTATTCATACTGTGAGTGATACTTACATGCTTCCTCAAGCAATCCTTGCAAAGCACGACTTCTTCCCTTCCTAGTCCCTTTCAACTGCTGTTGAACCCCGTTGTTGGTATCCTGTAGCCTGGATTCTGCCACATCTGCAGAATACCCGTCCGATTGTGTGGTCTTTGGTGATGAATATAACGTTGAGGATTCCTCCCCAGATATATCTTTTTGAGTTACACTCATTGAGGCCTTACTAATACTGATCAAAACCTTTCAGGCCTGGCGTGTACTATTAGAGCTACTTCTAGGTGAGAGTGCATTCAAGAAGTTAATTAATCAACGCGCCTTAAAGAACAACTCCCGTCATGCCTGACGAGCACTAATGACTACTCTTAAAGCTCTATAAAAGTCACAGATCAACCTCCTTAGAAGGCCTCTTCTCACCTTCCAGAATTTGATTCGCCTGTGCCACTTCAGTCAATTGCGAGCCTGGAACAACGCTCCAATCGATCATCTTTTCACCTCTCTCGTTATGTAGCCAGTCGTTAATCAGCTTGAAATGGGTGTTACCAAAAAAGCCTCGACTAGCACTCAATGGTGATGGGTGAACTGATTTGAACACTTTCAAGTTTTTCTTATGTGGGAGTGATGATGCATTGAGCAGCGAATCTACCAGCTTGGTCGCATTATTTCCCCATAGCAGGAAAACTAAACTTCTGCCATCCTTCTCACTTTCCTTGATCAGAGATTCAACCACCTTCTTCGTAAAGACTTCCCAGCCTTTTTTTGAATGAGAGTTGGCATTATGAGCTCTGACCGTCAATGCCGTATTTAGCAGTAATACACCTTGTAACGCCCAAGGCGTCAGATCGCCGTTCTGATTGTCAATTTGGAAGTCAGAGTAGTTCTGTTTAAGCTCCTTATATATGTTTTTGAGTGAAGGCGGTGCAGGTGTTGGAGCCCTAACACTAAAAGCCATACCGTGTGCCTGGTTGTAGTTATGGTACGGATCCTGTCCAATAATCACGACTCTGACCTTGTCAAAGGGCGTTAGCCTACTCCAGGAGTAGACGTCCCGCGCAGGAGGGAACACTGTATATTCCTGCTGCTCTTTGGTGACAAACTGTTTGAGTTTGACAAAGTATGGTTTCTTGAATTCTTCTTTTAAGTGAACGAACCAAGACGGATCAATCGTGTCAATTTCCATCGCTAATAGCGTCTGTAAATACCCACTCAGGGACTTTTTAAACTTCTCCTTAACATCTGCAACATCGGTATCCTCAATTTCATTTGCAACAGTCTCCTTGGTGGTCTTTAGATCTTCATCGAGCTTAACTGACGCGTCCGTTCGTGCCTTAGCCGCAAGCGATTCTTTAGCAACTTTGATCTTCTTGGAGCTTTTACCAAAAAACTCTTCAATGGTTGATTGCTTCCTCTTGGTTTCAACAGTCATAGACCTTAGTATTGAGCTCGATCTTCGAATGATACTATGGTGTTGAATCTTTAAAGTCATTTCGCGAGACTAATTAAGGTCCGAGGTTGAAATAGTACTTACCAAAGAATAGAATCTTCAGTGCTTTAAAGCTCGTTGTTTATACCAAGTACTTTGACTAAACGTCCTGAAATTGTTGAAAGCCTGCTGGTGGGCTTGGAAACTGTTCTCATAGGTTCAGTTAGAAAACATTTCAAGAAACCGGTAGACCGTAATGGTCTCCAGCCCTCCATCATCACGAGCCAGTACAAAATCGCTGAAAGTGGACGTTAAATCTGAGACCAATTTGAGCTCATTGAGAGAAGGAGGAACAGTAGGACACAAACCTTCTCGAACATGGTCAGTTTGGAGCAAGGACTCAGATGACACAAGAATTACAGCAGCTGCGGGAAACTCGAAAGCAAAGACCCAGGAGGATAAACAGGCAGCGGTCTCAAGGAATGTAGAGTCAGCAGCGATCGAAGGCTCTTCTTCAAGGCCAAACAAGAACATAGAGACAGAGGCAACCCCATCAAGCCAGGTGCAAGATAGTGAAGAGCGCACAAGCGCACATGGACAAGAAGCTAACAACGAGTCAAAGAATAGTTCTTGGTTTTTTTGGGGGAGAAGATCGAACGCCAATGAACAAGTTGTAGAAAATGGGAATGAAGAGCGAGTGGTATCTTCTTCTGCTAGCACCAATGTCATGTCGAACAAGATAATACCTCACTCAACTTCCGATGCGGTACTATTGAAGAACAAAAAAGATACCGAAATTGCAGAAGAGGCAAGTTCTCAACTGCTCTCCGAACAAAATCCTAATATTGTTGTTCCTAGCTTTGATATTCTGCCTCGACAATCGACCTGGGCCTCACTAGGTTTTACAATAGGTAAAATTGCTCGCAGTTGGCACATATTGTCTGATGGGAATGTTCGACAAAGATGTCTGTATCAAAGAGGTCCTGAGGAAACTCTTCACAAGATATCAAATGGAGGTCAAAAACCTATAAGAGTGCTCATCGTCGGAGTTCATGGATTCTTTCCAACAAAAATGATTAGACCGTTCATCGGTGAGCCTACAGGAACGTCAATGAAATTTGTGTCAGAGGCAGAACAGGTTGTTTTAAAGTATTTTCAAAAGCATAAAAGACGTATCGAGATCAGCAAGATAGCACTTGAAAGGGAAGGAGAAGTTATGGATCGTGTCAATTTTTTCTTTGATGTAATGAAAAATTGGACCAAGGAATTGAATCAGGCTGATTTTATTTATTTCGTTGCACATTCTCAAGGTTCTCCTGTGACAATGTTGCTCCTCGGTCAATTAATTGATAATGGTATCATAAAATTGGAAAATACTAGTTTCTTCAATGCCGAAGATGTGCCAGTTTCGAGTAACAAGAAAGTTATCTCTATCTTGGCAATGGCCGGGATCAATAATGGTCCATTTTATGGCGCCGATCAAACGTTATTTGTCCGTGCTTACCAAACCATCGAAAGAGAATCATTAAGAGAATTATTTCAGTTTCAAAAATTCGACTCAAATTTGTCAAAGCAGCTGTTACGCAGCATAAGGATTATCATAGGAAGTGGTATTAAAATCACATTTGTGGGATCTATAAATGATCAACTGGTACCACTGTACTCGTCTACATGTCTTTTCGTCAATCATCCCAACATCTTCAGGGCAACTTTCATTGATAGAGGATCAAGAACACCAGCTTTCATTACACGACTTCTCAATATCGCTGGCTCACTGCTGGATCTTGGATATGATGATCATGGTATAATTAAAGAGATCAGTTCATCCTTAGCAGGTACTTTAACTGGAGGAGGGCATTCAACTGTCTACAATGAGGCACAAGTTTATGAACTAGGTATCAGGTTTGCCTTAGAGACTACTGATCTTCAGGCAGATGTTCCAGTCGAGTTCAAACCTTTTAAGCTAGAGCAATTAAGCTCTAATCCCTATCACCTACCATGGTGTATGAGAGGTCTGCTGTACGAGACAAATGCACATTTGGAACCGGCGGAGGTTCCTTGCTTGTTCTCCGAATTTGAAGAATGGGAGCCAGAGACCAAACAATTGAAGGATGTCAAATACAGATTGAACGGTCTCAAGTCCAAACTGTGAAGTATGCAGATATGCAGGTAATATAAAATGCGGATTAATATATAGAAGTTCTATAATTGTTTGGACGTAAAACCAAGTCTAGTCTTCCTTGTCTGAGTCGACCGTCTGTATGCGTTTACGCGCAAGTTTACGTTTCTTGGTTACTCCCTTACCATTAGTTACAGCCAAAGTCGGTTTACTTGTTGCTTTAACTTGCGAGTCCTCATCCTCTGAGAGTGCCTCGGTGGGTAGGACAACGCTGCCCAATTTATCCTTGTGTTTTATGGAGTTAATGAAGAGTACATCATCGGTACGGTCTGCACTGAGGTTTTCGATTGTTTGGTCTCCATCAAAAAGGGTTTGATGACCGCCGGTCAAGACTTGACGTAGACCAGTAGGTTTCGAGGATGCCGCGGTTATGTGGTCGTGCTTAGCACCATCGATCTTTCTCACATTCAAAGGCGATAATAAATGAAATGGCGCTTGACCCTTCTTCGATAGTTCTGGTGGAGGCGGAGTACTATCAGACTCCCTATCAGGCGCTGCTCGATAATCGCGTTGTTCTCTTTTCAGTTTGTCTATTATCTTCTTAGAATTATTAAGTTTCGATTCCATTAATGCCTTATGAGTAGCTTGCAAGCCCCTCAACTTATCATTTTCCCTACTCAGAGATTGAATTTCTGCCGTCAAATGACTTACTTGTCGTTGTAGGAGGAACATCTCCTCAGCTACCCTCGATGATGATCCAGAACCCGTTGAACCAGATTCTTCTAATGGAGAAGCATAAATCTGAACGTTCTCATGGTATATTCGTTGACTTTCAATGACATTCTTATAGTAATTGGCCAGCAATTGTAGAAGAGTGCTCATATTTTAGCCTTTCTCACCGCTGATTAGAGCTTTGTTAGCGAATTAGGTTAAATAAATAAATATCAATTAGTCTTCGACCTCGAAAAGACATAAAGAAAACAACAAGCTTGAGCGATTGGCAGTCTCTGGTTGTTTGCATCGATCATCTGGAATGCAATTCAACCAACTGTTGTTCTTCTGGTATTTCGTGGTTTTTCAGCGATCTGTCTATGCACTGTTGGATAATGCCAAATCTATACTTCCTCTACAAGACTCGAACGGTATAATAAGAGTCACCGATGCCAATTATGATGAGTTAAAGAGTGGTGTTTTTGACTACTATAACATTCTGTTCATTACCACCACTAAAAGTAATAAACAGGGTTTAGTTTGCGAGACGTGCAATAAATTTGAACCCATTTATCGGAAAGTATCGTTAGCTACTCATCAGCAAGCACCTGGGGCCAAAGTGCTGTTTTTCCAAGCCGATGTAAGTGAGAATAGGAAACTTGTTAAGGAAATAGGGCTCACTACAATTCCTCACGTTCTAGTGTTCCCACCACCCCAGTTAGGAGATGAATTCAAATGGTCCAAATCAGAATTTTATCAGTACGAGTTGAATTCTAATAGTGTTAAGACACCATTGCATTTTGGGGATTTTCTGGCAAAAATCCTGAAAGTGTACATTGGAATTAGTGAAGATTTCGAGTACAAGGAATTTGCCATTTATTTTGCCATTTGTGTGATCGTGTTCTCTATTTTAAAACGCAAAGTTCTCCCCATGATCCCAAATAAATCTAAATTCTTTTGTGGGCTATTCTCTTTGGGTATCATAATGCTCAGTATTACAGGTTTCAAATTTACTCAGATGAATGGGATTCCATTTATCGCCCGTGACTCTAAGGGCCAAATAATGTACTTTAGTGGTGGTATGAGCTGGCAATTCGGAATCGAGATTTTTACTGTTTCGATGATGTACATCGGTATGGGGCTTGCGACATTGACCTTGATATACATTGTGAAAACGGGAACAGAAACTCGATTGAAGAATGGGGCGATGATAGCCATCTCATGTCTTGTGTATTATACGTTCTCGTATTTCCTATCATGCTTCAAAATCAAGAATCCCGAATACCCATATACAATATGATAGATGTAATATTCAATCTTTTTCATTAAATGCTATGTATAAAAAATGCAGGCAAATTAAGCGGTTATTCTATCATTAATATCTCGATCTGCATCTTCTATCAGATTCTCTAAATTCTCTTCTTCTGAACTCTTGTTGATGATGAAGAATGACCCGAGTATTAGAATGGCTCCCAGAAGATAAAGCAAAGTCATGGGCTTGTGCTTCAATATAAAATCGCCAAACATGGCGAATGGTATAGTGACACTTAGACCAACAGTGACAGTCAAAGGACTCGTCAAAAGCATTGCATTGGCCCAACAGAAATCCGAAACGAAAGTGATCAAACAGTTGGCCACAACAATAGCGATTACGCGGGACGTGGAGGGCAATTCAAAAGTTTCCCAACCCATGTAGTGAAGTAAAATCATTGATGGCCACAGGAATATCAGAGTGAACAAACCAACAAACCCAAAAAAAACCTTCATATTGACACGGGACTCATCCTTCACCTTCCGCTTTAACAGCGTACTGTAAACACCGTAGAGCAGGGCGCCAAGGAGAGCCAAAATATTACCTATCAGAGTCTTAAATGCGTCATTGTTCTGGTCTAGGATATCACGAGAGCCAGGAAGTGGTTTGATATGAGTAGGTTTGGAGTCTGATCTTGTCACTAGTAAGATACCAAAAAATGACACCATTGATCCAATAACCTTAACCTTGCTGATCTTCTCCACACGGCACAGTGCTCCCACAAATAAAGTGAAGAAAGAAGAGGTAGATGATAAAATGGTTTGAGAAGCCACTGAAGTATAGGAAAGCGAAGCATTAGTGACAAAATTGGCCGAAAACCACAGTATACAAAACTCTGCACTCAATTTAATAGTCTCATAAAGCGAGAGTCTTTCGCCATCATCACTGGAATCACTCTTGGGTATCAGTGGACTCCCTACTTCACCTGAGCCACTTCCTTCCTCTTGTATTCTCAATTGATCATGTATATTCCATTGTCCGGTCCTCCAATAATTCTTAAGAATAGCTTTCGAAGTTGGTAAAAGATAAAATGTAAATGCTGCAGTATTGATATAAGTAATGAAAAACGGTTTTCTATAAGATCCATCCTCAAATATCAGATTAATCATAAAGGAAGACAAAACCCATAAAACGATGACCAGGGCCAACATCATCAGGCCCAAAGTCCATCTCTTACTAAACCGACTTATCATCTTGATTCGCTCTCCTATATCAATTTCAAAATAAGATACAACCACAAGCTAAAGCTTTCCAACTTATACTATTTCATTGAATCGGTGAAGTTAATCGATGAGATAGAGTATTCACTCTGACTCTTCCATTCTGGGAGAATTACTGTGGCTTCTTGAAATTTTTCAAGCCTTAGAAGCAGCCCAAAGTCACGTGAATAACTAAACGAACAAGCTCATCGTCTATCGACGAGCTTTCAAATGGCCCGTTGCAAGGCTCAATCTCACTCAATGGGAGGTTGAGACTACTGTGGTATTGCTGGGGGGCGTCGAAGGGTTGTGCTGTCACAAACGAGGTCTCCGACCCTCACATTCTTGCAAAACAATGATCGAGTGAATGTAGGCCAGCCGAAATGCTCCAAAGCCTAACTGAAGTGCTTAATAGCCACAATTATTATTAGCTTGTTGTCAGTTTCAGTATTTTAAAGAATATTCTTAATGCATTGCTTGTGATAGCGCCGCACGAGACCTAACTTGTAGCCCTAAGATAGGGCATCCAATCTGTAAGAAATCACCTTTGTAGCTCGTCAAACTTAAGATAAGATTCGAAAGGTAACAAGCTATTGAGCAACTTTGAGTGTTTTATAACTGCACCAATATACCAGTGCTCTAAAGTACAGTGCAATGAGTATGTTTTATCTCCCGTTAGTCTTATGCTGTTCGTTCTTTCATACTAACAATTATTAGGTGCCAACAATGCCGAAATTAAAAAGATGTCCCTGGAAGAGTTCCTAGGAGATGATAGTTTAGGGGAGTCTGTTTGGAATGAAGATGATATTAATTTGGATGCTATTAGTAATACGACAAGTCTTGATTTGTTGAAAAGTAAGAGTCAGAAACATGACAGCGACTCCCATCATCCGTTTGGGTATCAACAACATTCATTTCATGGCAATGATCATCCTTCCTTTGCCAGTAAAGGTCCTCCGTATATTGTTAAATTTTCTCAATTACCTCCAAGATTCTCAGATGCTGATATAAATGAATTATTCCATGAGAAATACACCAAATTCATTAAATTCAAGTTGTTTTGGGAATTGAATAAGAACCCTTCCATTGCGACTTTGAAAGAGGGTAGTATATTTGATCAGAATTTCAAGAGAACGGGAAAGGTTGGTTTTGTAGAGCTTTACTCTGGTCGTGATATGGACAAAGTGCTAAAATACTGGACTACACCACTAGCAACGATCCACAATATCAAACTGGAACCGGCAGAGTTTGAAGACTTTAAAGAATACAGACTTAAAGGTGAATTGTTAAAGGATTCCAAAGATGATGCAGGTAGACCATACATTGCTCCAAGGCACAAATCTAATCCATTCGGGTCTGCAAAACCAGTTGATACCCAGTCAAAGATCTTAGATATTGAGGAGAAGGTCGGGAAATTACATATAGAGGACACAAGAATCCTTAGAAGACTCTCGGGTGGTGATCCGGGCCCAGTGTTGCAACCAGGTAAGGTGACACTTTTGAAGAAGACTCCAGAAGAACAGGAAAAGAAAAAGCCTTTGAGTTATCTAGATGTTGTCAAGAAATCTGCCGAAGACGGTAAGAAACCGAGTGCAAGTTCAAGCGCCAATGCAACGCCTTCGCCAAATATGAAGCGTGCAAGCTTGGATGCTGAAGTTGTGGCCAACTCAGCTATCAATGTGTTAGCCGAGAACAATGATGAAATAAAGGTTGCGGACGAAAATGGAAGAGCTTTTCAATTCAAAAATTCAGAGAGAGACCACGATGCTGTAGGATATCAATCCTATGACCGCCCACCCAGAGGTGGAAGAGGAGGAGGTTATGGAAGAGGTCAACCTAGTGGTTATCGTGGAGGCCGTGGAGGAAGAGGAGGAAGAGGAGGGCGTGGAGGGCCCCGTCATCAATATCGCGATCAGAACGAGAACGAAAACTACCGTAAATCAAACAGGCAAAACAACTCACCACAGGACTTGAGAAATAATCAAGGCCATAATAACAGTGCCGGAAACAATTTTCAGGAAGAGAAACGTTACTCCATGTTTAAACCTGCAAGCGGTTTCTTGCACGAGTCTGGTAACGAATCTTCGAATTATAAACATAATTACAGAGGGAATTCCAACAATCACCGCGGTCATAATAATCGTGGCAGGTTTACTCCTGCGTAATAGCGATGAACTCGGTTAAAAAGATTTTGTAGCATCATTTCATAGTCTTGGCCGCTGAATTTCATTAATGAAATTAGTGTGTCATAAATAGCATAGTCATGTACCTCTATCAACCTGCGTAAAATTATCATTATTTCTTCAGGATACCGTATCGGTAGAATATAGTATCTCACAGACGTCCATGATAGGCAGATCAATAATACCACTAGACTCCTTGAAAGCATAAGCCTTCAACATCTTACTATCGCTTCCACAGATGACCACTTCGCCCCTGGAATCGGTTATAGTGCGTAAGTCATCTAAAGGTGCCATCAATACATCCTCATTGTACATCAGAATTCCAAAATATGTATAAAGCATTCCCATTAGCACCAGACATTGACTGTAAATGATCCAATTTCTCTGTGGCAAGACATCCAGTATCACTTTGAAGACCCCACGGTGCAAAGAACCAGCCTCAGTATCCTCCGGTAGGACGGACCATATTACGATGAGTATAAGGACAGATGTGACAGATATGTAGTACGAGAACCATTCGTACTCCTTGTCGTAGTCTTTGTCCATGCTATCCGGTTGGACTCTTCAAGTGCGATGACTTCAATTTGCGACTCATATAGCATTTGAACTCAGAACATTATTTAACAAATTATTGAAAAATGGATCTAGCCTTTCTTACTGTAAATTTCAATACTAAATGTTGGTTGCAGTGCTATATACAGGTGACTATGTGGTGATTATCTACATCAGATATTATTCCTAGCTTAGCGAAATTGTTGCTAGATATTGCTAAAATCACAATTGATAACCGACTCATTGTGGAACTTGCATGTGTTGCTGGTTTGCCAACTTCCTTTCTTGCCTTCCTTTCTTCATTACCTGTTTTAAAGCTGCTCCATCCAAGGGATCCAATAGTTCGAATGAGCAAAGCAGTCCTTCACTAACGCTCATTACAGCACCCCAATTATCGAATTCACCGCAATAATTGGGAGCGGAGAAGACAGTAACTAGGCTTCGATCATTAAAAAATTCGTAACCATCCTCAACAACCATATGCGCCCTACAAACCAGGTCGAAACCAAATTTGTTGAGGAATTTGTTAATAGCCACCTTGTTGTAACAATAACTCACACCTCTCTCGTTATCTTCCCATTCATTCGGCGAGTCCGTCGGATCTGACCAGAGTAAATCATTAATTAAGCCGAAGTCGGGGACATCTGTAGGTCTACTGACGTGTCTGATCTCGTCCATTGAGTTCAGAACTGGGGATAAACCGCCATGCACACAAAAAAACTTACCGGCCACGATGGCTGCCAACGGCAGAGTGTTAAAAGTATCAACAAAGATTTTCCAAGTTTTAATATTGCATCGACGTTTACACTCATCATAAAACCCATATACTCTCGTAACGTTGGCACATTCGTGATTTCCTCTCAACAAGAAAAAATTCTCTGGATACTTGATCTTGTAGCAAAGCAGGAGAAGTATTGTTTCAAGAGACTGTTTACCACGATCAACATAATCTCCTAAGAACAGAAAATTAGCGGATGGCGGAAATCCACATTTGGTGAATAACCTCAGAAGATCCGCATATTGACCATGAACATCACCGACAATTTTCACCGGTGGAGATAGTTCTAATAGTGATGGTTGAGATAGAAACATTTCACGAGCCATATGACAAATCCTAGCAATCTCAGAATTTTTCAAGCATACGTTCTTCGTTCTCTTCCCTGCGTAGCCTGCGTCAAGTAATTTTTGTATCGTTTCGTCTATATTAATTGGCCTGACAACTCTCTTTTTCTTACTGATAGATTGCCTTATGTTATCGTTACTCGAAGACTTATCATCCATCAAGCCATCCTGTAGTTCGGGATCCATTGGTAGCACTGATGGGTATTCATTAATTGACTCGCGTTGGGAAAAATTTTTAGCATCTGCACGATGACCGTGATCACCATTAGTGGTGCCATCGCTCGAACTAACATGACTGGGATCTGTTCCGGCTCCAACGGTATCTCTTTGAGAAGAATTAGAGGACACAGCTCCGAAGTAATCATCATCCTGTTCATCATTTTTCCCAAAAACGCCTGGGGAGTTTAAGGGTGTACTGTATGCAGTGGTCCCCGCAGATCCCGATGACTTCCTACTGTGTATGGATGAGGCATGCGAATTCGATCGACTCATTAAATGCTGGCTTGGTGATGCACCGGGTTCTCCGTCCGACCTCCTACGAGGCTTTGTCGAAGAGCTACTTCTTACACTCGAAGGACGAGAAGAATTCCGCAGGATGTCCAGTTGATTTCTCCCGCTAGTGGTACTGTTGGTCCTAACATTTTCATTTGTCCTATCCTCATCGTCATCGTCCGTTAATGCATTTTCGTTATAGTTAAGAATACTAGCACTGTGGTATTTGCTGTTCTTCAAAATAGGTGATTTGGGCTCCATTTGAATCATGGACGGCGGTAAATCAGCTGTATTGAAACTGGATCTTTTCGAAGAAGACAGCCTTCTTTCTGAATTTGGTGTCAACGGTTGCAGAAAATTGTTGTTATCATTATCCAGGGTCTCCTGTGAAGGCTCATGCGAACGGTGGTTCTTAAGTCCACTATCTTTTCGACTCGGAGGTGTACTAGAGTGCTCAGGATTCGCATTTTCATTTCCATTTCCACTGAATTTCTCTGAGTGCCTGGATCGTAATGATCTAGAAGATTTAGTCGATTTGACTGATTGAGAAGTGTCTGTCCTAGTGAACGGATGTGTTGTCGATGCCGCTGAATCTACACTAGACTTTCCCGATGAGCCCTTTCTGCTCGATTTGGAACTTGAATTACCCATAAGTAATCTTTGAAGTCTCCGTAATTAAGGTATCTCTTTCCTTTGTCGTTCTCCTGTCGCGAAGGCCTTCACAAGGTTATCGATCCAACGAGGGAGAAGTCAGAATGAAACTTCAATATATCTGAAACTCACAAGCGTGTGGAATAATGCTTGAGGGTTCAGGAATGGCCTTTACCTCTTGTTCTGTTTGCGTATGGTCTTAAGATGAAGAAAACACAAATCAAATTTGTCCTGCGTTGCAAGGCAAAGGGGGTTCTATAAATCGCCCGCTCTTTAAAAAGTGAAAGTTGTGAGATGAACCTAAAAGAAGCCAACTGAGGTCTGATTGGGCTCAAATGAGTCTGACAGGAGAATTTTATAGGTCTTGTTATATGGTTCTATGCTCGATAATACTTTGTTTGAGCTTCTATAGTGGATTAACTGCTATAAACCCCCAAGAATCGAGTTTAACCTTTGGTCTTCCTGAAGGTGTAGATTACTGTAGCACAATTTCAATGTGATTTGCGTATTCTTGAATGCTTTATTACTGTCTATTGATCTTTAGACTTGATGGACGACATTGATAGGATCGGCTATGATTAATGAATGACTTGGTTTATAAGCCATAGAGCAGTTTAACGAGAATTGCTTCTCTAAGACGTAGTTTTGTTTAATTAGGCAATCAGAACATTTCTTATTGAAAGCATTTCTGTTTATCTATTTTAGATCGATCTTCATTTGTAAATCGTCAAACCTATTGATAACAAGACTGATAGCATTAATATGGAAACTGTCGTCCAACAGACCGATTACGATGCTCTATCGTGCAGGATGTCCGCTATTGCGAAGGGCTATTTGCCCTCACCGTCGTTACAGGTAGACCGGTGCAATTACCACCAGTATAAAGAGTTTCATATGGAGTACTTGAGAGCTTTGAAAAGTGTTAGCATGCGGATCTATTCTATAGTTAATAGAGTTGTTAAGACCTCATTCCCAGTAATGAATTATGGGACGTACCTTAGGACTGTATCCATTGATGTGGCTCTCAATGACTATTTGACTAGTCTTGGTAAGGACAAGAAAGTACAAGTGATTAACTTGGGTTGCGGTTCAGATCTGAGAATGATACCGTTGCTTCAAAATTTCCCCACGTTGACTTATATCGATGTTGATTATGACAGTTCTATTAGTGTCAAGAGTAAAGTACTTTGGAACAGTGAAGCCTTAAAGAACCTTCTTGACTTGCAACGTGATGAAAGCACCGGAGAAGTGTTTGCAGAGAGATACAAACTAGCTTCGAGCGACCTGAATCGTCTAGAGGAGACTATGCAGCGATTGCATGACTTAACTGAGAAGGATTGTACAACAATTATCATAACGGAATGTCTTCTCTGTTATATGAGGCAGGAAGAATCTCAAAAGCTCATAGGGAGCATAGTGAGTTATTACCAGTCAGGTACGTGGATAGCATATGATCCTATTGGCGGTTCTGAGCCCAACGACCGATTTGGTCGTGTTATGCAAGCAAATTTACGAGAATCAAGAAATTTGGAAATGCCCACTTTAATGATATACAACTCTAAGGAAAAATATGCCTCTAGATTTCCAACCACAGATGCCTCTGTCACTGACATGTGGGAAATTTTCTCGAATCGCATCTCTGCTGATGAGAACAAGAGGCTCAGATCCCTACAGTTCCTCGATGAAATCGAAGAATTGAAAGTCATGCAGAAGCACTATGTCTTATCGACCGCTTCATGGCAAAAATAGAGTCTTCTACCTAAACATCCACCCATTTCCTTCCCCTTGGGTACGCCACTGAGCTGCCGGAAGTGTATCCGATTGTAATTGGTACAATCGCCATGCTTCCCTTATGTGCTCTGGTAGAATCGGACTATTAGCATATTTTTCTACGCTCACATCTATTGTGTTAAACTCTTTAACAAGTTTATTATACTGGTTGATCAAACCCAATCGGATTTCAGGCGAATTTTTCTCGCTCTTCAGTAGCTTGTTACCTTGCTCCACTAGTACCATTTGATCCTCTTCATCATCGAAATACAAATCGCTCTCTGTTTCGTCTACACTATCCTCGTGATCGTCATTACTACCTTCTACGAATTTTGTCAGCTTCTTGAGGTATTTCTTTAGTCTTTTGGCCACCGATTTACGACGATCGAACTCAATCATCATCCTCCCATCCAACCATTTTTGTCTTACATCCAGAGCCAATTCTATAATTTCTCCTGCATACAGTTTACCAATAGCTTGCAGAAAGACACGAATGTTCTCCGTAACACTTTGATTTATCACCATTCCCGCAATCTTCTTCACTTGGGTCTTATTCAAAGAAGTCCGATGGAAGACTTCAAATCTATTAGTCTGCTGCTCATCCAAATTTGTAACCAAGAGCTTGAATTGCTCATCTTGACTTATTTCACGAGGACGTGGAACTTTTTGCAAGGCCTCTTCGTAGAAATCCCTTGGAAAGCATATATTTCGTGGTACATGGTTGATCTCATCCTCACTTGGGCTGTGGTCTTCCGCTGAGCTATCCATCGGAAGGTTATTATTCTCTTTCGTCTTTCTCAGAAAATCCTGCATGTAGGAATTCATAGTGCCACCGGTTCTCATACTCTTTAGCTTCCAGGATACGTATTCCTGATCTTCGCTGACAACTTGATCGATCATCTGCTTCGTGGAGAGATAATTCGCATTCGTAAGCAAAGGTGGGTAGTTAACCGTGGGAATCAAATCTAGCGGACCTTCATTCTCAGACATTTTGTTTAATAGTTACACGTCCCTCGACAGAGGTCAGCCTGGCTCATCTTTCAAAGATAATCAGCCTTTAATTTCATCATTTTTCAATGCGCGAAAGCGATTAAAAAGGTAATATATAATATCGAAAATGCTTTAAACCTTCCAATTAAAAACGTATATGCCATGCTACCCTATCACGCCAGTAATGAGCTTAATCTTCGAGTTGATCATTGCCATCTTGCTTTATAACTTCCTTCTCCTGTTTCTCGCTGGTGTCTTCGACAGGCTTTTCTTTTAAGAGTTTAATAAAACCGAAAAAGATGACAACCGATGTGGGACCAAGTAAGGGCAGATAGACGGCAATTCTGTGCTCCTGTGGGAAGAAATTTTGTTGAACCATTTCTCCGTGGAAGAAAGCAGTCTCTGAAGATTTAACGAGTTTGTTGCTCAGTGACAGGGCTTCATTCCAGACAAGATCTCCGCCTAGGTTTGGATCGTTCAACATATCTATAATTTTTAGTCTCAAATCCAAAGCCTCAGTAGCATTTTTGAGAACATCCTGGGGGATCGACATTTGCTGAAACGATTGGGTTAATTTAACTAGAGACCACAAAGTTTCCTCTGCCTTGTTGATATTTCTTAGTATTGTTAACCGCTTGAATGAATCTATGGTAACGAAAGGGGATGAGAGGTCCTGGGACCCCTTGGTGAGTCCCAATAATTGAAAGACATCAGTTGCAAATTGGTACATGATGGGAGTCAAGTAGGATTCCTTTAACAGAGCATTCGGTGGCAGTGGGTTTCTATTGATGATGATATTCCCCCATTGTGGTACAATAAAACTTTGCCAATCATCACTGATTCTCGAGCTGTTTGAAGTGCTATTTATAAATTTGAAACCAGACGGAGTAGTGATGTTGCTTGGAAAAACTATGGCCAAATTCAAGGCTCCAGAATCGGAGAGGTAATTCATTGAGGACAGCTCAGACAAATCGACCGTATGAGATAGTTCCTGAGAAGTAACTGAGTCATGATCTTTCAACATGTGTAAATTCAAGTCATTGAAATAGACGATATTTGTATCAACGGTGAAATTGACCAGTGGTGCCATAAATTCCCTGAAAGGTGTGAAATAACGTTGTAAAGTAGACTCAATTTCCCATGCCACTGGTAGTCCATCCCCACTCAACAGGGATATACTCAGATGCATATTTGGATTGTAAGTGATAACCATACTATCCCCATGTGTCGATAGATCAGAACCTAGCTGATTGTACTCAAGGGCAAAAGTATGCTCGACCAACGATTGTGCAACGTAAAACGGAATATCGTTATTCACCATGGCCTCGTCATTGTAGAAAACCGTAGTCTCCTTGGCATCATATGCTACCGAGTATCCAACGAAATCATCCAATACCAGGGAGACTACATGGTACTCATTGTCACTGTACTTGATTTCGGTCGCATTCAAACTTTCATACGCCAACACTTGCAACGACCACCCAACGTACTGTTTCTTTGAGTTCAACAGATGATTTACTTGGATTTGCACAGCATTATGAATATCAGGAAAGCGGTAAGTGTCAGACTTGATATAAACAGGTATCACCAGGTGCACGTCCTGAAACTTATTCTCATGCAAGGACTTGATATACTCTACCGGCAGAGGAGCTCTATAAATATTGGTCAATTTATACCACAGCGGCACTCCCAACAGGAAATAACATGCCAGAAAGCACAGTCCGACGTATTTTCGAAGATTACCGTCCCACATTCGACACTGATCTCAGCAACCGCCACTTCACCGTTCGCCAGCTAATCCACACGACACTGGATAAGTTCAAATGAGATACAATGGCGACTGATTGAAATAAAAACGGTCAAGAATGGTACTGCTACATCAGTTTGATTACTGATTTATTATTAATTGAAGTGATCAGAAAGACCTATTGTCTCTTTGGACGAGGCCGAAGCTACAAGATGCAGTATTGAAGCTATAATTGGGCCTCCAGGATGCCTTTAAGACGTTTTCACAGGTTTATTATGACCCAGAGGGCAACTCCAAGCCTTTGTTGGTGTAACTAATAGCTTCTTTCGCTTTGGTGAGGCCTTTAGCTTTTAGTGTAAAAACCAATAAGCTCTGAAAAATTAAGCGATGAGATACCTCGAATGAAAAATTCCAACTTAGCTTTGAGATCTAATTTGGGATATTTGTTGGGAATGGCTGAACTGAAGGAAGAAGAGTACGTTCATAAGGTTTACAATGAAATAGCGGGCCATTTTTCAGAGACTAGGTACAAACCTTGGCCCATAGTCACGAAATTTCTGCTCGGTCAAGCTGTGGGGAGTATTGGTATAGACGTTGGTTGTGGTAATGGGAAGTATTTGAACGTAAATCCGAATGTTTTTATCATTGGATCAGATCGTTCTTCAGGGCTTATACAGTGTGCGAATGAGATTGATCCTGGCCATAACGTGTTGGTCGCCGATGGAATGCAACTGCCGCACAGAAACAATACCTTTGATTTTGCAATCTCCATAGCAGTGGTACATCATTGGACCACAAGAGAGAGAAGAATTGCCGCCATTGGTCATATTTTGAGTAAATTGAAAGCTGGCGGAGAGGCACTGATATACTGTTGGGCATTAGAACAAGGTAATTCCCGGCGTGGGTACTGTGAAGGCATGGAGCAGGATGTTTTGGTGCCCTGGGTGCTACAGGCTAAAACCAAGAAGACACAGATGGAAGCTACCAAACAAGCAGTAGAGAAGCCCGATCTTAGAAAAGTTCCATTGAAAGAAAGGTGTGCATACATTGCCAATTGGAGGAAACAAGTAGAGGAAAAGAGGCTAAAAGACCTTCAAGAGATCAAGAATCGTCAGCAAAAAGATGAGAAGAATCAAACTAAGTACAGATTTTACCATTTGTACCGAGAAGGTGAACTAGAAGAAGACTGCGAAAGCGCAGGAGGATCTTTGGTCTCTGGTGGCTACGAAAAGGACAATTGGTACGTAGTGGTGAAGAAACCAGAGGTCTAGACGGTGAGGTTGAGCGCATATAGGCTTTATATAGAAAATCATGTGATCTTTTTTCAATTACTTACTAGTCGTTTAAGTATGACACTACTCATTGAAAAGCACAGCTATTTACAGATTGTAGCCTACAGCTGGTTTGGAGTAATTTATAGACTTTGAGGATGCCAATCATTGAGCACAATGGGCAGGTGTTCCACTTGTCCCATGAAGAACGGGAGAAGTTGGACGAATTTCGGGTCATTACAGACTTTCCACAGGATGACTTGCCCCTAATCATACGGTTGCTGCAGAACTACGGTTGGCATTTGGAAAGGGCATTGAGTTTTTATTTCGATGGGGATTGGAAAAGCTCAATAATTGCACAGGAACTACCTGCTATTCCAAATCGACCTCCAACCCCGGCAACTTTCCCTCCAATTCCTGAGAGGTCACCATTTATCGCATCCGATGCTCATCTGATACCGTCACTACGTGTGGTTAAACCTCTCCCATCGAACTTTCGAGAAGTCTTCTCCGTTGTGGGATTGAACAAGAATAATGGCGATGTATGGAATATGAACCCTCAACATAGTCCGTTGATTATAATTTTGATGTTCATTCCGAGATTACTGGTGAAATTGGGAGTCAGTGTCCTTTCACTCCTGTGGGGATTAATAACATTTGGATTCAACTCCCACCTTGATGAAAGGACAAATGTGCGTAAAGTACCTAGCAGACCAAAGGAGAAACAGCCGCCTTTCGATCAGTTGATATCACCTTTAATTGATGGGCAAGGTTTGGAACGATTGAATAAGCTTATGAGCACTCAGAGTTTCAATGAAGCGTTGAAGATTTGTCAGGACGAGTTCAAGTATCTGCTGATAGTCTTTATTGGCGATGTCTCAGATGAGGAGGATCCCGATGTGAATTCACAGAGGTTTATATCCAAGGTGCTATCAAACCCTACAGTGCTCTCGATGTTGGAAAGTTACAAGGACGAGTTGATCATTTATTTGGGTTCCGTTCACGAGTTAGAGACATGGTTAGTCGCACAAGATCTTAGGATCAAATATGTACCGGAATGTTTGTTAGTTGGAAATGTCCTCAATTCTAAAGGATCTGTCAATGGTGTTACAAGACTCTCTGTTTTATCCAAGCTAAGAATCAGTTCTGCCAAGAAATTTGAGAATTCATTGAAAGTAACAATTGAAAAGTTTCAACCAGAGTTAGTAGTCAGTAGGACGGAGCAAGCAGAAATTCTACTTGCAAGGGAAATTAAGAAACTACAAGACGATGCATATCAAAACTCTTTGGAGCAGGATCGGGTCAAAGCGGAAGAGCGCAAGATGAAGGAGGAGGAAGCATTACTAGAGCTAAACAATAAAACACAACGGGAAAAGGATAAAAAGATAAAGGAAACTGTAAAACATCTTCAATGGCTTCGTTCATGCGCTGATTTTATGAAGAAGGAGCCTGCAACCTCGGGCGTCGGTACCGTGGCTACCCTTCAAATCAGGACATCTAAAGGATTACGACTTGTCAAAGAGTTCAGCAGCACAACAAGTTTACACAGCCTGTATGTCAAAATTGGTTGCCATTTATATCTGGATACCAACAGCAAAGATCAGGAGGAGTTGTCGAAAATAATTGCTGATAAGCTTCAGTCCCTCGCAGAAGATGATTCAGTCCTATGTTTCAAGGACAGAGAAGTACTGAAAGACGAGTTAAAGGCTGAAAACTTGACCAAAGCTATCGAGCTGGAGTTGAAGAAGTGGAAAGATGAAATGTCGTCCGATTTGGAATTCGATTTTGAGTTGGTGTCGCCTTTTCCCAGAGAAAAGATTCCAGTTGACAAAGAAATGACAGTGAAAGAAGTTACGCAGTTATGGCCCAAAGGTAGTTTATTGGTTGAGGAACTTGTGGAAGATGACGAGGACGATGAGGATGATGATGAAGATGATGAAGACGAAGAGAGCATGGAGAGTGGCAGTGAATAGAGGTTCATTCGAACTTATCAGGCCGCTTTTTGCGCATTCATTTGAACTTTGGTCTATAACTTTAGTATATTGAAATAACTGATAAAATGTCAGAAAGGTTATCACATATGTGATAAATGCTAAATTAAAGATGCAGAATATGATACAAAAAACTGTTACAACGACTTCATGACCGTGGCAATCAAAAGCAGAAAACGCAGAAAGGTCTATCAATGCAAGAAAAAAATTGGTTGTTCAGAACTGGTTTGCCACTGGTAATGATGAAGGGAGTGCATTCAAGGACAATTTCGTTAATTCTGTTCCGAAGTATGCTTCCTTATGATTGTGATTCCTAAGTTTGGACAGTTTATTTATGATTGGAACGCTTTGAATACATCACACTAGGATGGGGGAGATAAGTAAAAATAAAATCCACTATAAAATAAAATTGACTTTTCATGTTTGATCTTCATTCGATATTGATACATCCATGACATTGGAAAAGAAATTGTTTCAACAGAACAATTATTCTTGGTTACACTTATTGTCTGGTTGGAGACCTTTCACGTGGAGGAGCGTCTCTGGTTCTGTAGGAATCTCTTGGAGCACCATAGTCGCCCCTTGGAGCACCATAATCACCTCTTGGACCACCGTAGCCACCTCTTGGGCCACCAAAGCCACCTCTTGGACCACCAAAGCCACCTCTTGGACCACCATAGTCACCTCTTGGGGCGCCGTAACCACCTCTTGGAGCACCAAAACCGCCTCTAGGACCGTTAAAGCCACCTCTTGGGCCACCGAAGCCACCTCTTGGGCCACCAAAGCCACCTCTTGGGCCACCAAAGCCGCCTCTTGGGCCACCGAATCCGCCTCTTGGGCCACCGAGCCGCCTCTTGGACCACCGAAGCCGCCTCTGAAGCCACCGCCAAAGCCGCCTCTGAAACCGCCACGACCTCTGAAACCGCCTCTGTTAGATCTTCTAATTGGTGGCGGGTTGTCATCTCTTTCAACACTGATCACAGAACCCCGGAACTCAATGTTATTGAGCTTTTCCAAGGCGTCCTCCAAAACTTCATCAGTTGGGAACTCCAAGGCACCGGTCCCGTCAAAATCTCTGGTGTTGACACTCGAGAAAGTAGTTTCTAGGTTGTTTTCACGAGCCAAATCCTTCAGTTCTTGCCACGAACAACCTTCAGGTAGATTTCTGAGGACAATACGGTATCTCTTTGGTGGCAGTTTAGAGAACATAACTTCTAAAGGCTGGTTGGCAAAAGTCTTACCGTTCACCTCTTCAATGGCTCTAGAAGCAGAATCGGCTTCTTCGAATTCAACGAATGCAAATCCGTTTAGAATCTTAACTTCTTTCATAGGACCAAATGGAGTGAAAATCTCATTAAGCTCGGATTCCTGTACATCGAATGGGAATGGTCTCACAAACAACCTAGTAGTAGATAACTCACCTTCAGGTTGTGGAGGAGGAGGATAATAAGGCTGAGGGCCAGGATGATGATGATGGTGTTCTTCCATCATACCGTGATCCTCATGGTGTGGACGATGACGTTGTTCCAAATCTTCTCCTTCATGAGTAGGAGGAGGCATGTTTTCCTCTGGCTGTTTTTGCTCTTCCTCAGCTGGTGGTTGCTGTTCGATATCTATATCGCCCGAAGAAGTAGGAACTGGTGCTTCTGGGTATTCTTCAGCCGGAGGCTGTTGCTCGTAGGATTCAGACATCTCAAGGTACTGAATTAGGCTTCTTTAACTCTTCGGAACGTAATCGAAAGTAGTTTAAAGTTCTTCAAAGTTATTTATTTTGCCACCCAGGTGAAAAAATGTTTAATATGTGAAAATCGTTGGCTGTGATGGTAAAACCTCGTACTGAGGGAAGAGGGTCAATCAATGACTAGAAGAGGTCACTAACAAGCTCATTAGCACTTCTGAAATAGTCCATTGGGAACGCTAGTTGAGACGATGTTGCGATTTAAAAGGTACGCTACGACCTATGCGCAGAGACAGGTGTTGCGAAAGTACCCCGTTGGGGCATCGATTCATGGTTATGACATAGAGCGAGTTATGCCAGTCCCTGAGCTAAAACTGACTGCTGTTCACCTGATCCATGGACATACGGGCGCTGAGCATTTGCACATTGATCGTGATGACAGAAATAATGTTTTTAGTATTGGATTCAAGACTAATCCTCCAGATTGCACCGGTGTACCGCATATTTTGGAGCATACTACGTTATGTGGTTCCTACAAATACCCTGTGCGTGATCCTTTCTTCAAGATGTTAAATAGATCATTGGCTAATTTCATGAATGCGATGACTGGTCCAGATTATACTTTCTTTCCCTTCTCTACAACGAATAAGACCGATTTTGCAAATTTGAGAAGCGTTTATTTGAGTTCTACATTGAATCCTCTGTTGAAACCTGAGGATTTTTACCAGGAAGGCTGGAGACTAGAACATATGAATGTGGAGGACCAAAATAGTGATATTGTGTTCAAGGGTGTTGTGTATAATGAGATGAAGGGACAAGTGTCGAATGCCAATTATTACTTCTGGATTAAGTTCCAAGAATCTATTTATCCATCGTTGAACAATTCTGGTGGTGATCCACAGTATATCACGGACCTTCATTATAATGAGCTTGTGGATTTCCACCAAACAAACTACCATCCTTCTAACGCCAAAACTTTTACTTATGGGGACTTGCCTTTGGAAGATACTTTGAAGACTTTGAGTAAAGAATTTGCAGGATATGGGAAGAGAAAGAGTTCCAAAAAGGCACTCTTTCCCATTGAGATGAACCAGGATGTGGAAGTGAATGTCAAGGGTCAAGTTGACCCTATGTTACCTTCTGACAAGCAGTTGAAAACTTCTATGACCTGGTTATGTGGATCTCCACAGGACATGTACGAGAGTTTTTTGCTCAAGGTATTGGGAAGTATATTGATGGATGGTCACTCTTCTATTGTTTACCAAAAGTTGGTTGAATCGGGAATTGGTCTTGATTTGTCAGTCAACGCTGGTGTCGATTCATCGACTTCGGTCAATTTCTTGACCATCGGGTTACAAGGTGTGTCTGACTTGTCAAAATTCAGAGAAACAGTCAATGAGATTTTCAAGGAAGTGCTTGCAAAACCATTTGATCGTCAAAAGATTGAAGCTATTATCCAGCAGTTGGAGTTGAGTAAGAAAGATCACAAATCTGATTTTGGGTTGCAACTTCTGTATTCCGTTTTGCCCGGCTGGACAAACAAGGTGGATCCTTTCGACGGATTGCAATTTGATGAGACATTACAAAGGTTCCGCGAGGATTTAGAGGGAAAGGGTGACGCTCTATTCAAAGATCTGATCAGCAAGTATATCATCGACAAACCATGTTTTAAATATTCAATGCAAGGTTCTGAGGATTTTTCAACTGTTTTGGAAGAGGAGGAAAAGACTCGCCTGAATAAAAAACTACACCAACTGAACGAGAGTGATAAAGATGTCATCTACAAACGTGGTCTTCTACTACAAGAGAAGCAAAACTCTGTAGAAGATTTATCTTGCCTACCTAGTTTGAAGATAAGTGACATACCACGTACCGGTTCTAACTACAAAGTCAACGGACAAAACACCAGCACTATGAGTCGCATCACCGATACTAATGGGATTACATATATTAGGGCAAAGAGAAAGTTAAGTGAGGCCATCCCATTGGATTTGTATCCTTACTTGCCATTGTTCGCTGATTCTTTGACAAGCTTGGGTACTTCAACACAGGATTATAGTGAGATTGAGGATGCTATGAAACTACACACCGGTGGCATCTCCACCCACATTGACGTTTCTTCTGACCCGCTGACTTTGGAACCACACTTGTATTTCAGATTCGATGGGTGGTCTCTAAACTCAAAGACAGATCATATTTTTAGCATTTGGAAAAAATTGTTAGTGGAGACCGATTTCCGCAAACATAGCGAGAAGCTTAAGGTTCTAATCAGATCGCTTGCTTCTTCCAACACGTCTGCCGTCGCAGAGTCAGGACATACTTTTGCGCGAGACTACGCTGCTGCTCATTACAGCAACAGTAAGGCCATCAGTGAAAGCCTAAATGGTGTTCAACAATTACAATTAATTACAAAATTGGCTAATTCAATGGATGACGAAGAGGCTTTCCAAACCAACCTAGTGGACAAATTGATCGAATTAAAGGAGCGGATTATTGGATCTCAAGATCTTCAGTTCTTCATTACCACAGATTCTCAACCACTTGCTGATGAGGTCAAGTCGCAAATCTCTCGATTTGTTCAAGAGATGCCTCAAAGAACCACAAAGGGAGGCCTCGATGTATCGAAGTTCCCCCTATTACCACTGTCAGAGACCAATACTCTCATTGATTTTCCATTTCAAGTTCATTATGCCGGTAAGTCACTTCCAGGTGTTCCATATACCCATCCGGATGGCGCTCCTTTACAAGTGTTAGCCAACATCTTGACATTCAAGTACTTGCACCGTGAGGTGAGAGAGAAAGGTGGGGCCTATGGCGGTGGGGCTGGTTACAGTGCGCTAGACGGTCTCTTCAATTTCTTCTCCTACAGAGACCCACATCCACTACAATCTCTGCAAACCTTTGACAAGAGCGGTTCATACGTTCTGAACAACGCCAGATGGGGCAAGGGAGAACTTGACGAGGCAAAGATGACTATTTTCCAACAAGTCGACGCACCAATTAGCAGGAAGAGTGAAGGTGTCACCCATTTCTACTCAGGTGTTACTGACGAAATGAGACAAAAGAGGAGAGAGCAACTCCTTGATGTATCGCTATCAGATGTCCATAGAGTTACAGAGAAATATTTGCTCGATCAAACGGGCGCCAATGCAGTGATTGGACCGGTGATTGAGGGCAAGACAATACCACCAAAATGGCAAATCAAGAGCCTATAACCTGTATAAATTTCAAGATCAATAACACGCTGTAAATATGTATATTAATCCACTACTTTCTTTCGATTTGGCAATGATTTTTCGCCTGGAATTTTTCGAGGTGACACGCGTTAAACTTGAAATTTCAAAAGTCGTCGAACTTAAGAGTAACTTCTGATCAGAGACCTAAGAAAGGCCTTTGCAAGCTCTTTGGATCTCAATCAGCCACTAGGAAGTATAGTCGGGATGCAGGTATCTTACTGGAAATTTTTTTTGGTCGTTTTTGCTGTGCTATCAAGCACTGTTTCCGCGCTTCACTTTGACATTGCAGCTACGACTAAACCCGAACCATTTTGTGTTCGTGATTTTGTGAGTGAGGGCCAATTAGTGGTTATAGATATTACGACTAGTGGCTCCTCCAATGACGGTCAGACTTTGAACCTGTATGTGCGTGATTCGCTAGGAAATGAGTACCGTAGAAAGAAGGACCTTGTGGGCGAAGCTCGTATCGCGTTTACTGCCCCCTCAACTACTTCATTCGACGTCTGCTTGGAGAATATTGCTTCATACTCTGGTAGATCCATGAGCAGAGCCGTGGAGCTGGATATCGAGAGTGGATCGCAGGCCCGTGACTGGAACATGATCAGTGCTAGCGAGAAGCTGAACTCTGTGGAAGTGGAACTACGTAGAATTGAAGAATTGGCTGACGAGATCGTCGATGAATTGACTTATTTGAAGAACAGGGAGGAAAGACTAAGAGATACAAATGAATCTACTAACAGAAGAGTGAGAAACTTCTCGATCCTAGTCATCTTGGTTCTGATTGGTCTAGGTGCATGGCAGATTAATTACTTGAAGAACTACTTCAAGTCCAAGCATATCATCTAAGAAACCGTGTTTAAAATCTTAAATATCCCAATTTACCCATTACATATGCAAAGTCCAGATACGTCATATAGACCCTCTTACCGCTCGTAGCACAACTAATCATCTCTACGATCCCACTGGCTCGATCTATGCCGACAAAATTCGAAACCTTTTGCAAGTCCTTTATACTCAAAACATGGTCCCTCAACTTAACGTTGGGGAAACTCTGATCTCTGCCACTGGCTTGAACCAACAGCCCCCACATTTCATCAATAATCTGTTCATTATCCATGAACACCAGTAAATGATAGGTACATCGCAGCAACCGTTCAAAATCCACCACGTCTGTTCCCTCCACAGTCAAATCACTCTTTCCGACCATCTTATAAAGTTCTCTGGGTAATTGTAAACTCTCAAAGTAATTCCTAAGATCCTCACTTCTCATATCTCGTTCCAGATTGTACGTCGCATAAGCACCCAGTATTTCATCCTCAATATCCTGTGGAACTGGAGCCTTTAGAAATGACTCGACTTTCTTATAGTTCAATTCCATTTGCCACCACTCTAGACCATCCTAAGCAGCGCCAGTGACTACTAATGAACCTTCAATAACCAGCTCATCGCTCTTTGGTAGTGAATAAAGCTTAAGATTTGGGTTTATTTTACCCGGCTGGGAAAACTTTTCAAAGGCCCTTTAAAGACAGACGGCCACGATTAATCAAGTCAGTAATAGACGGCCAGAGGACATGGAAGAGCAGCCTAGCATGCCTGATACTGAGCAGGAAAGTAGGCCAGTAGCTGTGGAACCTATTGCGCAAGAAGAGCGGCCTTCTGCCGCTGAAGAGAACCAGAATAATGGTGAAGTAAATAATGAAACCGTTAGTGAGGAGAAAGCGGATGCTAATGCTCCATCAGAGGAGCAAGGGCCATCAGAAGATGCCCAGGGTGACGACAAGAAGAGAGGCCGTGAAGAGAATGAAGATGAGGATGGAGACGAGGACGACGATGACGATGAAGACGATGAAGACGATGAAGAAGAAGGTGGACCATCCAAAAAGAGGCGTCAGGAGAGGAATAGGTTCTTGGATATCGAAGCTGAGGTGAGTGATGACGAAGATGAGGATGAAGACGAGGAAGAATCTGAGTTGATTCGTGAAGGTTTCATTACTAGAGGAGATGATGACGATGAAAGCGCGGAAGCACATAGAGAGGACAGACTGCATAGGCAACTGGATCAAGACTTGAATAAATCGTCAGAAGAGGATGCACAACGATTAGCGAAGGAGTTGAGAGAACGTTATGGTAGAAGCAGCTCGAAACAGTATCGTGCTGCGGCTCAAGATGGTTATGTTCCTCAGAGATTTTTGTTACCTAGTGTTGATACAGCCACAATTTGGGGTGTGCGTTGTAGACCAGGTAAGGAGAAAGAACTGGTTCGTAAATTGCTTAAGAAGAAATTTAATTTGGACAGAGCTATGGGGAATAAGAAGTTGAAGATTTTGTCCATTTTCCAGAGAGATAATTATACGGGGAGAATTTATATTGAAGCTCCAAAACAATCAGTGATCGAGAAATTTTGTAATGGTGTGCCCGACATTTACGTTTCTCAAAAACTACTGATCCCTGTTCAGGAATTGCCTCTACTGCTAAAGCCTAATAAATCCGACGATGTGGCTTTGGAAGAAGGAAGTTATGTGCGTATTAAGAGAGGTATCTATAAAGGTGATCTGGCCGTCGTTGACCAGATAAGTGAGAACAATTTAGAAGTAATGCTGAAGATTGTTCCACGTCTGGATTACGGAAAATTCGACGATGTTGATCCCTCGACTAATCAACGTAAGGCCAGAAGACCTACGTTTGCTCATAGAGCTCCAGCGCAACTTTTCAACCCAACAATGGCATTAAGGTTGGATCAAGCCAATCTGTATAAGAGAGACGACCATCATTTCACTTACAGAAATGACGATTACGTTGATGGTTATTTGTACAAATCATTCAGGATACAGCATGTGGAAACGAAAAATATACAACCAACTGTCGAAGAATTGGCTCGCTTTGGTTCCAAAGAAGGTGCAGTAGATTTGACATCGATATCACAAACTATAAAGAAGGCTCAAGCGGCTCGTGTCACTTTTCAACCAGGTGATCGTGTGGAAGTTTTGAACGGTGAACAACGTGGTTCCAAGGGTATTGTCATCAAGACTGCTTCAGATGTGGCTACCGTCAAGGTTCCAGAGTTCCCTACCAAACCTTTAGAGTTTTTGATGTCGAGTTTGAGAAAAGTTTTCGAACCTGGTGATCATGTTACCGTTGTAAGTGGTGAACACCAGGGAGATGCTGGTTTGGTTCTAACGGTAAAACATGGGCAAGTAACTTTCATGTCTAATCAAACAAGAGAAGAAGTTACCATCACGGCCAATAACCTAACGAAATCCATCGACTCAACTCCTACATCAAGTCAGTTCGCATTACATGATATTGTCGAACTAAGCGCCAAGAACGCTGCATGTATTATCCAAGCAGGTCATGACATATTCAAAGTGATCGACGATTCCGGTAAAGTGTCGACCATTACCAAGGGTTCCATTCTAAACAAAATCAATACTGCGCGTGCTCGTGTAGCGGCAGTCGATGCCGGTGGTAACGAGATCAAGATCGGTGATACTGTTATGGAGAAAGTCGGTGCTCGTAGAGAAGGTCAAGTGCTTTACATTCAATCTCAGCAAATATTCGTGATGTCCAAGAAGATTTTGGAAAATGCTGGTGTTTTCCTTGTAAATCCAATGAATGTTGAAGCTATTGCATCAAAGGACAACATGTTAAGCAGTAAGCTTGATTTGAACAAAATAAATCCAGATTTCGTCTCCAAGATGGGACCACCATCTCAGGCAAGACTACAGCAACCACAACAACAGGTTCGGATGGGCCGTGATCTGGCGTTGGGTAAGACTGTAAGAATTCGTTCCGCTGGTTACAAAGGTCAACTAGGTATTGTTAAAGACGTTAACGGGGAAAATGCTACCGTTGAACTACATTCCAAGAATAAGCACATTACTATCGACAAACATAGGCTGACATACTACAATCGTGAAGGTGGTGAAGGTGTGACGTATGATGAGCTGGTAAACAGACGAGGTAAACTCCCACAGGCAAGAATAGGCCCAAGTTATGTCAGTGCACCAAGACACATGGCCACCGGTGGAAACCTTGGCGCTACAAACCAACCACTCGCTGGTGGTATGACTCCCGGCTGGAGCTCGTTCGATGGTGGTAAGACACCAGCTGTAAATTCTCATGGTGCCGGTGGAGGAGGAGCCTCCACATGGGGCAGTACATCTACATGGGGCGGAGCTTCTGCTTGGGGTGGCCAACCTGCCGGAGGCGCATCATCTTGGGGTGGAGCTTCTGCCTGGAACGGTCAAGGTACAGGTGCCACTTCTACTTGGGGTGGTAACAGTGCCTGGGGTAACAAATCCAGTTGGGGCGGAGCATCGACTTGGGCCTCAGGTGGTGACACTAACGGTGCTTCTTCAGCTTGGGGAGGTCGTGGGGACAAATCTGCCTACGGTGGTACCTCGACCTGGGGTGGCAACAAGAACAACGGCGGAGGAGCGTCCTCATGGGGTAATAACGGTAACACCCAAGGCCACAGCTCTACATGGGGTGGAAACCAGGAAAACGGCAATAGATCCTCATGGAACGAACAGTCGAATAACGGCAGTGGAAGCAGTTGGGGTTCTCACTAATTTGTATGTATGTAATTGTCTCATTAAACCGGTTAAGCTATTTCTTATGTATATACTCGTCTACAGCACCCAGGCTGCCACTATTTACAGAATAACGATCTCATTTATTAGTTCGTAGAAAGTCTAAAGGCCTTCTCTCAGCAATCTTACGTTTCTTGGCCTCAGTAAACAAAACATGGCGTTCCGCTACAGGATCATACCTCACTTGCTTCACTAACGGAGCTCCTCTGTTAACAGTAACATGACGGCTATACCCGGTCGCGGCCGAGGATATAAGCTTGATGATAGTACTCTTAGACTTAGCCTTGGCCATCACAATGCACTCTCAAAACTCAATGGATCCCAGATGAGTCCTCGATGAGCTTCAACTAGTCACCGATCAGTTGAAATTTCGTCTTTCTTGAAGGTAAAAGCTTGGGTTATTTCATACGTCTTGAAAAATTTTCCGCTAAGACCTCATCTCTCAGCTAAAAGAGCCTTCTCGGGAAGGAATATTAGCTTCAGGAGGCCTTATTGAGTCGGTTGAGGACAGTAGAAGTGATTGGGAATGAGTGAAACTCTACAGCCGGAAGTTATTGAGAACTCGGACGGTTCCAAGACTGTCATTACCTACAGAACTGAGAATGGACAGAAATACAAAGTTACTCAGAAAGTGAAAGAGATCAAGGTTACAGAGAAGGTTCACAAGTCTGTAGCTGCTAGAAGACAGTGGAAAAAATATGGTGAGGAGAAGAACGCTCCACCGGGGCCAAACCATTCGACTACGCAACTTGGTGAAGAAGTTCAATTGAGATTGAGTAGAAACTGGAGACAATTGGAGCAAGAGGAGACTCAAAAGGCAAAGATTACCTCGGATAGCGTTATCAGTTGTAGATTGTGTGGTAACGCGCATTACACTATGAACTGTCCTTTCAAGAGTATATTAAACGATATTGCAGCATTAGAAGATCCAGGCAGTGCCGCAGCGCCAGGTGCAGAAGCTACGGAAGAAGCTCCAGTTTCATCCGCTGCTGCTGCTGCTGCTGAGGGTGGTTCCAGGTATGTTCCTCCATCTCGTCGTGCTGGTGCTAAGGATCCTTCTTCAGATGCATACAGAGACTCTAGAGAGCGTGATGATATGGCTACTTTGAAGATAACGCAATTGAATGAGAATGCTGATGAAAACACTCTAAGAGAAGAATTGTTGTTTCCATTCGCTCCTATTCCAAAAGTCGTTGTTGTCAGAAATAGAGAAACCGGTAGATCAAGAGGTCTTTCATTTGTCACATTTGCTAGCGAAGAGATCGCTGAGCAAGCTCTACATTTCCTAGACGGTAGAGGTTTCATGAACTTGATTTTACGTGTTGAATGGTCTAAACCAAAAGTGCCCGAAACCAATGCTTAAATAATTCAATATATAATTTGAACCCTGTATAACAACCGCATGCATTTGTACAAAGAAACATGAAAGAAAGCTTGTATGACAGAACAGAGGTCTTTCACAGGCCTGAAGGTACCTCCAATGCATTGGTGTTTATCCATGGAGGTGCTTGGATAGATAAGAACAATACTGCTAACGATTTTAAGGAGCTTAGTGATTTGATGATTGAGACTGGTACAGTCGATTACGTATTAGCTAGTATTGACTACCGGTTGTCACCAGAAGTGCAACATCCAGTTCATTTACAGGATGTGGTTGAGAATCTGTACAGGATGATTCAAGAATTAAAGCTAACTTCGATTCAACTTCTGGGTCACTCTGTCGGGGCAACTTTGGCGTGGCAGGTATCTGTCTCAGACGAGAACCTTTTCCCATCGCCAGATAAATTACAACTGGTCAAGTCAAAGCTTGTGGGGGTCTTCTTGGTCGATGGGATTTACTCCTTGACGGAACTACTGGATGAGTACCCAAGTTACGACTATTTTGTCTCCCAAGCTTACAAGGATTTCTCCCGTGATTTCGAGGAATTCGATCGATCAATAAACAGAATACCATCAAATCTCAAGACCATTCACCTTCTTCACTCGTATCGCGATGAACTTTTAACGCTTCGTCAAACAAATTACATGTCATCATTACTTCAAAAAGCCGCAATACCGTTTACTTTATGTTTCAATGATATGGGAAGTCATGAAGAAGTTTACAGGAATGCAAAATTGGCGAACTATTTATTAAGTAATGTTGTCTTCACTTGAAGAAAGCTCGGCTTCCATCAGGCTTAGACCCATATAGATTTACCATGAGCGTCAATCTTTTCACCAAGGGCAGAAACCTCTTGTCTCCACTCAACCAACTTGTCTTTCATTCTGTCAATTTGCTCATTGTTGATAATTCTTGGTTGAACCCATGTCACAGATACCAGTTCGTTTACTTGATCGATAGATCCCTTGATCAAATTCAAACTAATAGCTCTCATCACCAAATGTTCAATGTTGTCCTTAGGCATATGTGTAGCGGTGGCAATATCATCAAAGGATAAGGTTCTGATGTTTTTGACAAATACACTCTCCACAAGGGTCATCAGGCAGATTTTTTGCTTCAAGAAGCATTCGTTTTCATGTAATATGGGCACTTTTGGTATCTGTATATCAACTAGACGTTCGAACTTGTCGAAATCTCCCACTGTTAGTGCACTCAACAGTTCAAACAGCCAGTTGTAGTCCACATCGTCAGTGATACTCCTCATTATAGGATGATGCAATAGTTCCCCGAAGTTGTAGATTTTATCACCCAATAGAGCAGCAAGACTCAAATTGTATGCTAATTCCTTATACTCGTCTGCATTTTCCTCTGGTTGCTTTTCGTGTGGTGGAATGGTAGACAAGTAAAGCAGACTGGTATAGTAAAATGAATTGAAGTCCTTCTTTAATCTGTAATACTCAGCATTGACGGAATAAAATGCATTTGTAACTTTCAATGGAACCGCATCACGGATGTCTAAAGTCTTCTCCAATTCGTCTAGTAGATCTCTGCTTTTCACTAGTTCATTCTTAGCAAGATAAATTCTTGCAACTTCAATTTCTATCAGTAAACAGCCATTCTCATGGTCCTTCAAACCATCGTTTCTCTGCTTCTTCTCGTCAATTTGTTTAAATGACTCCTGTAGATCGGTCAAAAGCTTAAGGGATTCATCAAGGTCCTCGTGGTGCTTTAAGGACTGTAATAGGAACTCCACTACACTCAATTGATTAATTTTATCATAAAACTTGGTGACAAAATTAGAGTAAAGTCTCAGTCTGATTGATGAGGATTTAGGATCCTCAAAAAGTACCTTCAATCGCTGGGTCAATTGATGCCACAATTTTGGTTCGTAAAGTTGCTCAAACTCTAGGAAAAGGGGAGCAAGTTCGGGGTCCGCTTCCATCCGAAGGGTCGTCAACACAGTATCAATCTCATGAGAGGTAGGCATATTGGGCGATGGACACTATTTCGCTGATCCTAGTTACTTTGATGTATATCAAAACAGTCTTGTCTTCGAAGGGAGGTGGCAAAATGAATCTGCCAGCTTAAGATTATTTCAACATTTTTGTCCGGAAGGTCCAAAAACCGGACAGCGCGAGTCGACAATGATGGCCGCATTGAAGAGAACTGGAATCGATTCAATAGTTATAGGCTGTAGATCGGATTCTAGGTTCAATCGTGGTCAAAGATCAGGTCTCGATATTGTTGACAGCAATTTTGGCGTTTTTCCAGGCTTTTAAGCACTCGGTCAGCCAGCTGAGCACGGATTTGGGGAAACTCTTGAGCATCATCACCCATTTTTGATCAATAAATTCCAACAGAGCAGTTAAGCTGTGTAATGATGAGCGATTGATATCTTCCATGTCCTTTTTAGTAAGTCTAAAACAATCGTTGAGCTTTTCCACTTCTTTCTGCAGTTTTTGGATTTCTTCTTGTCGTTCTTCTTCAGTAAGCATGTGAGGTTCAAGTTCGCCATTACGACTTCTTCTTTTGCCTCTGCCTCTCTTTGCTTGCTTCATGAACGATGCATGCGAGGGCCTTGTTGATGTGGGTGATGGCTGATCTGTCTCTTGCATTTGACCATTAGAGGTCTCGTCGGTGGATCTCGTGGTTTCTAAGTGTCTCATCGCTTCAGCGATAGTTGGCGATTCAAGAGCATTTTGTTGCAAAGCATCTTCGAGCCTTTTCATCTGGTTTTGAGTTTCTTTCAAGCTTTTGATTCGAGCCTCCCTTTTCGCTATGGTGGCTTCTATAATCTGATATTGTAACTGTTTCAGTTTCCTGAAATGAATGACTCGCTTGGCATCCTCTAAGAATTGTAGGATTTCACCAGATGGTTCTTCTAGTATGGTAAGCAATTTATCGACCAAAATCTCAGAGCTGACATAGTTAACGTCAAATCCATGTCCAATCCTTTCTATACCATCTGATAGAGACTTCGTCTGTGCAGCCAATGATTCCGATCCTATGACGTTGTCCTGCAAGCTAAAGGCATTGTAGTAAGCCCCCAGCTCCGCGAATAAAGATGACAAAGAATGGAAATGTAATCTATGTTGTCTCAAAATCTTCTGTAATGGTTGTAAGGAATTCTTGTATCTTCTCAAACGCCCCTCGATCTGAGCGTACTGAGTTTCCAGTTCAGTGGTACTTCCATTATGCGCTGTCGGATCCAATCTTGAGAGTGATGTTTGACCAGGCAACAAAGAATGCAAAGGGCTTGGTTTGGTAGGGTTGAGTGGAGGAGCCAGAAGGTTATTCATTGGTAAAATGACAATGGGTGGCGAGTTCAGCACATCTTTCCAAGAATACTCGGGATCGAGGAACTTGGTAAACACAACATGGTTTCTGATTTCTTGAATGGAATAACAGTTGTTCAAAAAGGATGAAAGCATTCGTTTCCTTTTCTCTATAATCCTTGAGTCAGTTTCAGCCGATAGTGGTCGTAAAAAATACTTGATTAATGGATGCTTTGATGGGATGGGTGGTATAACAATGGTTGGTAACAGTTTTACTAGAGCCTGACGCAAAGTATCAAACTCAGAATAGCGCCTGATTATTTCCTTCCCTTGGTATCTAATTGCATAACCGATGGCATGTTTCCCCCAAGGATCCTTGTAATCGCCAGCTTCTACGATCTGTATGATTGTGTCATCGTCATGTTCCGGAACTGCTGTGTTGGCCATTGACATCGATAACGACACATAGGGCTCAAATTGACCTGTAGTTCCCGTCGTGTTCCCGCCGACACTCTCTATGTGACCAGGATCGTACTCTTCATCATTCGAACTGTCTCTTTCAGGTGCTTCTCCTATTTCACTAGTACGTTCTCCCTCTCCCTCAACTATCGCACCTTTAGGGATGAAATCATCCTCTCCCTCTGCAACAGCTGCGATTCCGGACGCATAAAGGTGGTTAGTTCCGCTAAATGGGTTGTTGTCTTCTTCGTCAGACTCTCCGAATATGTTCATAATATATCTAAGAGCCCTTTTAGCTCTTAATGAGTCCTACGTTGTCTCTCTGTTCCTACTTGTTCAGTTAGCGCATCGCGAATAGATAAAGTTCCTCCCTTTTCAACGGTTTAAACTATTTGCAAAAAGCTAAGACACTGAAAGTGTTCACAATGAGCCAGTCTAGTGGTAATCGTATGTTCCTCGGTTCATTGTCCTTTTCACCATACTGTGCATTTTTTGACTGACCTCTTTCCCCATTGTTAAAGCTGTTTTGAAAGCTTCAGATATTGTACGTTACTTCAATCCCCTAGAAATAATGCGTTTATACTAACTAATGGTAGTCTGATGATATGAAGGAAGATGTGTTTGCCATCAGCTTAGACGCCATTGAGAAATGCCAATTGGAGCGTGATATTGCAGCTTCAATCAAGAAACATTTGGATGTAAAATATGGCAAAACATGGCACGTAATAGTTGGCAAGAACTTTGGCAGTTACGTTACGCATGAGAAGGGCCACTTTATGTACTTTTACGTTGGTCCTTTAGCGTTTTTGGTGTTCAAGACTGCTTGAAATGAACCCAGATTCAACGATGCCTTCAAGTAAGCGAACTAATGAGACTCAATAACAAGCAAAAACGAGCTTTTCGATTTTTAAAAGAATGTGAATGAGTTTAAATATTAATCTATTAACGTTTATAAGGAAAATCTGGTTTAAAATCGAATCAATGCAGTTCAAAAGTCTCATCCTTAGTGTTCAACTTCATATCGCCGTCGGATGAAGGTGATGAATCAGAAATGTCGAGTTTAATCTTCGTTTCGTTATCGTAACCCAGTTGTGAAATATCGTAACCAGTACTCTTCAAATATTCCAAAAACTTAACATCTTCTTCCATACTAGCCTCCTGGTCAACATCGGGCAAGAAGAAATAACCGAGCAAAGCTGAAAAGATACACAAGGAGGAAGCCACCCAATATGGTGCCTGTAAACCGGTAGTGGTATCATAACCACCAGCGTTCTTAATAATATCAGGGAACACATAACTACCAACAAATGCACCAACTTTACCGATAGCAGCAGCGAATCCGTAAAGGGTACCTCTCACTGGGACAGAAAACGCCTTGGAAGCCAAAAGACCGATATTATCACCTGCAGAAAATTCACCCAAGGTCATAAAGATACCGTACACGACAACGAAACCGGCAATGTGTTGACGTAAATGCTCCAAACAACCAGCCATGATGTACCCAAGAGCTGCCTGTAGGAGTAATCCAACAAACAAAGTATTACGAGGACCAAACCAATCTGCAGAGAAAGCACCCAAGAATGCACCAGGAATGTAGAACAAATTAAACACAACGTTCCAACCAAAAGTCTTGTAAAGAGAAGCGTCCTCACCCAAGACAATATTGATGATAATCGAAGAGTAAGTACCAAAAGCATAAGCGGAGAAATCGTACAAGAACCAAATGATAGACACAACGGCTAATCTGAACCAGTAAAATTTGATCAATCTCCAATAAGGCATAACTTTTCTAAACTTAGTCTTTCTGAATGCTGCACTTTCTTTATACTTCAATCTGAAGTAAAACAAAGTAATGGGTGGGAGAGCACCCAAACCAATGGTAATTCTCCATACAGGTGTCAAATGTTTGGGAGTACAGATCCACAATAAAACCATTGGCACGAAAGCACTGATAACAAACCCAAAATCAATCATAAAATTAGTGAAAAGACAAAAGTATCTGTTTCTTTTACCTGCAGGCAACAAATTCGATGCTTCAGCAGCTGCTGGTGAACTAGAACTATATTCACTACCAATAGCAATACCTAGGAAGAACCTATAAGCGGTGATAGCTGCAAATAACCCACCAGCGTTAGTACCAGTGGTACCAACTCCCCAGGCACCAGCACACAGGATCGAAAGCAAGATCAGCATGGTGGTACCAATCAACATAGCAGCTTTACGTGAGTAATAATCCGCAATATAACCAAAACTCAATTGCCCAACCACAGTACCAGCAAACGCAATGGAAGAAACATTTTGAATGGCACGAGAATTGGTATACTGGTCCCCATAGATAAGGGACAAACACAACGATACAGTACTGATAGAATTGTTGATGTAACCATCGGAGAAAAGACCTGCACCAGTAGTGACAATAGCCCAGTACTTATCCATCCCAGTACGTTCATTCACAGGAGCCAACTCCGTATCCTCATCGACCACATTGCTCTTCTCGGGAGGGTTCAAGATTGTAATCTCCCTGTAAGGCTGAGTCAAGAATCTATGTTTAAGCTCTCCCAAGGAAGTTGGAATATCTCTTAACACCGGATGATCGATATGTTTAGTATCATATTTTGACATCTTGGTAATCTCTAGCGACATGCAAAAAAGACACAACTTTCACCTTCAGAGCGTACAATATTTCACCAGTTTAAATAATAGCCATAGTGTCGAAACAAAGTCTTGGCATTATTGCTAGGCACATGCTGACACCTTTTAACCCATCGCTTTTCTTAAGGGCAAGAAACGTGGCAGTCCTTTTGAAAGTTTGCAGCACCATGTGAAATACAAGCGCATGCAATTAATCAAACAAAATAGCGAAAACGGCAAATTGAACAACGGCAAATTGAATATACAGAGAATACGTAGTATGACTAGAAAAAGCTTAATTACTCCTTGGCATCCACGGGTTTCTTGGCGACGAAAAGCATCATTGGGGTGAAAAGTTTCTCCTTACCACCTGCAACAAGACCCACTGCAGCTTCTTCAAGCGCATTGGTCACTTTAGTAGAACCTTCTGGTGCAGCACCGACTTTTTCTAGCAGTGAAACCATGGCAGTAGTAAACTTTCTACCAAGATAGGAAGTTCTGAAGAAAGTTCCAATGTCGCTCAAATTTTGCACGTACTTCCACTCACCAGTCAATGGATAGTACCAAGGAACCTCATCGTCAGAGTCAGCCAAATCCTGGGCAACAGTGACTTCGAAACCAGCGCTCTTGAGTGCCTCTTGGGCAACATCGACAGAGAACATCTTTGGGATACCATCACCCAATTCGATCTCGTAAGCGATCTTTCTGTGAGCTGGGTTACTTTCGTCGTAATTCTTAGTCATGACCCATTCGTAAACGGCAAAAGTACCACCTGGTTTCAAGACTTTGTAAATCTGACTATACACACCTTCCAGACTTGGCGCGTGACATGTAGCTTCAATCGCATAGACTTTGTCAAAAGTGTTTGGTTCGAAATCCATATTCATGAAATCACCTTTAACAAAATCCAGCTGATCCTGCAAATGGTATTTCTTTGCGTACCATTTGGCCTTGGCCAACTGGTAATCGTTGTTGTTTAACCCAATGATGTTACAACCAGTGAATCTCGAGATTTCACGAGCTGGACCACCCACACCACAACCAACATCCAATACCAAATCTCCCTTTTGGATATCAGCTTGGTATGCCAAATAGTGTTCATGTCTTGCCATTGCAGCAAAGAAATTTTCACCTTTATAGAAACGACTAAAATGGAATGAAGAACCCCAACCATACTCGTAAAAATCGGTCACAACATTGTAATAAGAGTGAGTAGATTCGTTGTAATCGTCCAGACGTCTTTCTTCTGCATCCTTGTCAGTTCTACCATCCCAATGCTTCAAATACTTTTCAACAGCTTCTTTTTGAGCAGAACGATTCTTGGAAACAAAAGCAGCAAACCCACTCTTGGATCCAATATCATCACCATGCAATTCCTTGGTGAATTGAGCTTGTCTCTGTCTTAATTCAACTACTTCAGACATCTTTAGTCTGTGTTATTCTATTGGTAGAGGGCTGGATATTGAAGCTTTGAACTTGATAGCCCGCTGATTTTTATCAGTGCTGGGTGCTTCGAGATGAAATTTCGAGATCTCGAGGCTAAACGAGCCGACGACCTAAACGAGGAAGCTACCGAGCGAGCGAGCGAGCTAGCTTAAACGACGATTCTAAAGATACAATCGAAGGACCATTAAGAGAGGGACCAGGCTGAGCTGATGTTTCTCGTGTCAGTAAGAAAGATATCGTGAATGTGCATAGTCTTAAACGAATCGAACGATAAGCTTATTTCTCTGAATTGCATTGAGATCGTGCGAGGAAGAGAAGATTTGAACTCATAAAAATAATAAGATCAATAATTTAATTTACCTTGTCTAATGGTGAATAGTTCTTGGATTCCAAATGAAATTAGACTTGCTCTTTTGTTATGTTTATGTCGAGTTTAGTCTTACGTCTTTGTATATGAAATAGTCAATATATCGGTTTATAGCATACCTTTTCTATGGAACGCTTTTTTCAGGGGAGTCGATTCGCGGCCGTAATAAAAGATTGGCGGTTAAAGTTTTAATTCTTCTCTTCATAACACTACAAGAGGACAAGCAGTGGTAAGTGGATCGGGATGTTTGAGCACAGAGGTTATTGGAATGTCTGAGACAGATTGATAGGTTTTATGAGGAGTAAGGGCAGTTTGGTTTAAACGCGGTTGTCAATTTTTTTTTGTTATTGTTTTGTTCTACTCTTTTCAAAAATAGAGAGCACAACAGTAGATTGGATTATGTGAGTCTATTCAAGCAAGATGGAAAGCTACTAGTAGTACAGGGTTGTGAGAACTCTACAGAGGATCATGGAGTGAGTCACGTGACTATACAGCGGATTTCCGGGTAGCCCTGAAGGTATCTAGTTATTTCCGTGGTAAAGCCGCGCCGCCATCCGTGCTTCTAGAGTCATCTTACAAAGGTGGTAGATTTATAAGGATGGAGCGGGCTTTGCCACCGCTCATCTCAAGAACAAGCACCCGGTCCAACACGAGCTCAATGAGTGCAATGAGTGCATCGACCGTTAAGAGACCATTGGAACAGAGTAGTTCTCCCATGGCTCCTGCTGCCAAGGGCAGCAAACCCGGTCGTAAACCACTAGATGAGGAGACAAAGAACAAGCGTACTGCTCAGAATAGAGCAGCTCAGAGAGCTTTTCGTGAACGTAAGGAGAAGAAAATGAAGGAATTGGAAGATAAAGTGCAAAGCCTCGAGCAAGCGAATCGTGATACAGTCGTTGAATCAGAGTTTCTACGTTCTCAGCTGCTTACACTTGTCAACGAGTTGAAAAAGTATCGTCCTGCCAAGGCTAACGATTTACAGGTACTTGACTACCTTGCAAAGCATGAGCGTACAGAACCTACGGATAAGGAAATAGAGCAAAGTGTACAGAAAAAGATGGATTTTACGTTTGCTTTCCCATGGAAGGACCGTAAAGAAGCAGAGGCACAAGCACAACATTTCCCTTCGCCGGGTTCGTCGATGCTTTCGTCTTCTTCGGCGTCCGTAAACTCGGCTGCCTCGCCGAGCAATAAACGAAGGTCTACCGCTTCGCGATCAACTTCTACTTCTACGTCCACCACAGGTTGGATGGACAACGTTTTTTACAGTGACGATGCACAAAAATTACCACAATTTGCCATCAAAGGGGATTCTACTGCGGACCCTCTGTTTTCAAATGAGTTCAATTTCGATGATCAGTTCGATGAACAGGTTTCACAGTTTTGCACAAAGATGAATAAAGCTTGCGGGACGCGGGAATGTCCCATACCTGGTTTTACCCCCCAGATGGCTTCTCCACAGGTGGCATCACCACAGATTCTTACAAATAGTTGGGATACCGTGGCTTCACCAGCGTTTGGTCAACAAAGTCTTGCTCCATCAAAGAAACAGCTAACGAAAACACCACCATCACAACCCGAACTGCCCTTTATCGACCCTACCATGGCTTTTCCTACAGACGATGACGAAGGGCTGTTCTTCCGAACGCATCGAGACGAAAATAGCCTCTTTGCCGAGCTCCTAGATGAAGTCGAGCCTACAGATAATAATTTCGTCAATGAAAACCTAATAAACGAAGAGCCGTCTACAACTACTGCTGTTGCTGAAGAAACGCGACCTAAGCCCAAGACAGAGACTGACGTTGTCCCCTCACGCGACGGTAAACTACTCAAGTGTTCCGAAGTTTGGGACCGTATCACTACACATCCGAAATACTCGGCCATCGATATCGACGGCCTGTGCGGTGAACTTATGACCAAGGCCAAGTGTTCCGAGAAAGGAGTAGTCGTCCAAGCTGAGGATGTCCAGCGCGTACTCGATAAGCACATGGACGTGTAAATACCTTCCTAAATATCCATTATTACTATTATGTGTGTTAAACTTTTTCTACTATGACGAAGCAAACCATTGTCCGTCACCCGGCAAGAAAGACGTTGAAGGGGTTTAAAGCAGAGTAAATCCGAATGCAACCACTATAACCATAATAATCACCTCCAAATCACCATTTCAAGCCATGGGTAATTCGCCCTCGGTTCAAGAACATCAGCAACAACCGCACGGTGTGCTGGATGCAAATCACCCTTTCAGAAGGGCGCAATTGGGGAATGAAATGAATTCGGGAAGACAACAGAGTATCACGTCACAGCTTTTCCCAAGTAGGAACACTAGACATGTCGGTCCACATTCGATGAATGCCAAGAGAAATCGCCATCCTCATCCGCAACCTCCTTCGTTGTTCAAGTCGGATTATTCACTTCGCAGCACTGCAGAAGAGACTCCGGCAAACACAGGTTCCACTGAAAATATAAGAGATAATATGGCTGGATTATCGTTAAAGAGTTCTAATGAAAATGCTCAGGTGCCTTCGTTCCTAACACCGGGTCATTCTACTCCAACAGTACAACCTACGAGACAGGCTGCAGTTCCGGCAGCTGATCTAAAGAATAAATTGCAGAATGGTTTAAATCAACAGAAGGAAATCTCATCTCATAGGTTTCAACGTCCCAGTGTGGTAGCTTTGAAAAAGACTTTGCTTGATGACGGTGAACTACATTCTACTAGTTCAAGGTCCACGTCAGGCGATGTCGTAAGCTCCGCGTCCCTAGATATATACTCTGCATTGAACCTTGATTCACCAACTCAAAGTGGTTCCAAGGCAAAAGACACAGACGCCGATCCAGATACCTCGGATTTCGACGATATTAGTGATGATGGGTATTTGCAAAGTGAAGATGTCGTGTTGAATCAATCACTCTTACAGAATGTTTTGAGGAGAGATATGAAGAGGAAAAGACCTGCAAAGAAATCCAAGGTTCCCAATACAAGTCATGTATCAAATTTGAAAGCTAGTAGTAACTCGGTATCCTACGAGAGCTTAGAGAATGGTAACGTGCCGGATGCGAAAAAACTAAAATCTTTAAGTTATGACGGTTCTCTACCCAGTTTCCAACCTACCGCTCAGAATAATGATCGTTTGAACGGATTGGCTCACGACAATGGATTCAATAGAATCGATTCCTTTGAAAAAGGGTCTGTCGAACATAGAGAGGTCGAGACTTCTCCAACAATGAGGAATTCATCGTCGGCATCACCAAGTTCAAGCTCCATAATCTCAAATACAGAACCAGAGAAAGTTCATGTGATTTTAAAATGGAGGGACCAAATTGAAGACCCTTCCAAATGTAAAATTACTATCATCAGTACTGATATTGCGTCAGCACTAAATTTTGATCCATCTGACAAATCATTCCATGGCACCTTTTCCATGAAATACGACGAGAAGGAAAACAACTTTTATGTTCCAAATCTTTCATTGCCACCTGGTATTTACAAATTTCAATTCGTTATCAATGGTGAAATCAGACACTCAAACCTATTGCCATCAGCAACAGACTCCGTCGGTAACATCGTTAATTGGTTCGAAGTCATCCCTGGTTATGAAAGTGTCGAGCCTTTTAGAAATGAAATCGACTACCATGAAAATATGGGAATCGACCCCCCACAATCTGACTCAAGCACTAGTACTGGTAAACATCATGACGAATCTCCGGGCAAAGTGCCTTTGGTGCAGCCCGTGCCGGGAAGACCACCTTTAGCGGCACGTCATACTTCTTCATATTCCAACAAACAAGAGAGGTCTGGAACCCCTTACTCGGATTATACTGGTGTAAGCAGATGTAATTCAGCGGTCAGAAAATCGCCATTAATACATCAAACACTTAGTAGCATAGATCTGGTCACAGCATTGCAACCCAAGAAATACGAATACTCGAATGAGATACCCGAGCTGTTTAAAGCAGGTAACGTATTAGGCCAGAGTGATGAAAATCAATTCCCAACTCCACCACCACCTCCAATGAACCCGCCATCATATGATCAGCCTAGTTTCTTAGAGAATGTTGTGGATTGTAATCAGGATAATTTGTTTGTTAGCCTTCAACAGGGCGGACTTCTCGATGCAGAAACTGCAGAACAGTTGTTTTTGGAGAAATACACTGTGCCAGATTTACCAGTGTATCTGAACTCGACGTACTTAAACAAGATCTTCAACGAGTTTCAAAAGCACAACTCTTTGGGAAGCAACTCCAGCGGTTTGAATCATATCATTCCACATGTTAACTTAAACCATCTACTGACAAGCAGTATCAGAGATGAAATGATCAGTGTTGGCTGTACTACTAGATACGAGGGTAAATTTATCACTCAAGTAGTATACGCTCCTTGTTACTACGCCAGTGGTCCAAAGGCGGAGGGCAAGAAGTGAAGTATAGTCAGTGTTATGTATGTTTGATTAGCATCTATGTATTTAATGATGAATGAGCGATAAGATTAAACCAAATATCAAGAAGACGATGGTTATTGAAAATATTGTTATCTTGTATTACATAATTATACAACCCTTTTCATGCTGTCTATGGTTCTTCTTACGTCTAAATGTTGTAATTTTATCCTTCCAATGCTTGGATTCGCCATCAAGGTTACTGAATGATATAAGAATCACAGGCAGCGGGGTACTTTTGGATCTCTCCACAGGGTTTAGTGATGCCATGGTGCTGACTTTGGATAACCCGTTCCGCGAATGTACTCGTTCGGGATGCAAGAATTGAAGATTCTGGTTATCTGAATCAAACTGCACTCCAGAAACTCCGGCCTGACTCGTCGAACCTCGATGACTGCCTTGACGCTTCGTTTCGTTCTTATGAACGAATGCCCAATCGCCGATACTGTTGACGGTACGAATAGACCTGTGCGCTGTGCTAGTGTTGGACTGCAACCTAGTAGGAGCGTACATCATGGGGCCTGACTGCTCCGATAACGAGGTATCATCATCATCCATATTAGCATAAAATTGCTGAGGATCCCTTGACATAGAAGCATAAGAATCTGCCCTTGGTATGCTGGACGAAGCGTCTGCTGTGTCTTCTTTTTGTGTCATGCCATTGCTCCATTGCAACAATTCTTGCTGTTCATCCGAAACAACGATCATACTGTAAAAGATGATCTTTGGGAAAGATCGATTCATGTCCAACAGTTCCTGTAATGTTAGCATTTGTAAATTGTTCATCGAGAATTGAGAATCGTAGAGTAGCCAATCATCATCTACATCAGCAACTGTGGGTTGATTGTTGGATTGCCTGATGGCCGTGTATATCTCCTTTGTCTCAGGATCTTGCAATAATGAAGATTGCATGACCAACCTGTAATGACCACGAGCATCGCTTATTGAAATGGAAGGTAAGATGGAGACCACAGAATAATCTGATGAGTCACTATTGTTTTCATAGTCATTATTGTCACCAAGAGATGTTTGGGACCCAAGGCTCTTCATAGACCTGCTAACACTGGATAGTTCCGATATATTCTCCTCCTGGGAGTCATCGGAACTGCCCTGGGTATCATCTTTGTAATGTGTAGTGGTTAAAGCCAGTGGCTGACCTGAATAGCTATCTTTAGCAGTGATACTATCACTCCCATCCCGCATGCTTTCGTCCTCATAGCTATTTATCGACACGTTCTCCGAGATGGCAGGACTGTAAATATCCGATGCGTTGGTATCTTTATCATTAGTATGCAAGTTGGTGATGGTTTGATTGGTGTCAGCACTGTACTCCTGTTGTCTTATCCTTTGTGCTTGCGATTTTTTTTCTTCCATTTGTTTTCGCAGTAATGAATGAGAAAAATCCAAGACAATCGATTCATTCTCATCATCCTGATCATTTATGCTATTGATGGGTATTTGATTGAATTGACCAGCAGTACTCTCGGACTGAATAGACCTTACTTCAATATTCTGCAGCCCACCAGTATCGCTGCCCAGGTCAGAAGGTCCACTATTCGCTGAGAACGAACTCAATGATCCAGCTCGACTTCTCTCCGTAACGGTGCCACATGGTTTCTTATTAAATTCGACACTTGAATCGTTATTCGGTATACTCCCTGATTGCCTATCCGATAATCTATTACTCTGCTGATTTGACAATTGCTGCTGCCACCTAGTGCTCGCGAACTGAAGAAAAGTTGGGTCATCAAAATTGTTCAGTTTGTCAATTAGAATGTAATGATTCTCATGGTTATAAACTGGCGACTGGGTCAGTTTAGTAATTTCAATATGCTCCAAGTGCTCCAAATGAAAATAGTCCCTTAGAAAATTTTCGAGTAAGGATAGATCCCTATGCACTTTATCTGGGATAGACACAAATAAAATCTTCGTGTTCTGTCCATAATGACTCCTGTTCGAATCAAAATGACTATTCAAAAATCTTCTAAGCAAAGTGACTTTCAGCTTGTTTCTACTAAACTCTTCGAAATCACCACTTCGTATATGCGACAAATACCAAGACCACAACCCATTATCATCGTTATCAAAGTAGTCATCAACTTTGATTGATTTCTGCATCGCGCGAAGCTTTCTATCCTATTTCCACTACGGTAACCAAAGGAATCTTCTCTTTCACCTCTATTTTAACAAAAATTCACACACGATAAGGAGATAGACAAACACCTAACACGGGGTCAAACTATCGTGACAAAGAGGTCTTACTCTTTAAAAAAACCAAAGGTCGGTCGAGAAAGAGGAATTAATGGCTGCCTCAATTCGCATTCAATTCATCACATTAAAAGCCGTTTTCAGCGACGGCTTCTCGGAACGCAGGGCTGCCCGATAGGGCGCAATTTCCTCATAAATAAACCTGCATTAAACTCCCAAATTTCCCCAATTCTAATGCCTTAAGCGAGTGATTTTGAACCACATCTGCTGTCATTTCAGCATTACTCTTTTCTTTAACATTTGCAGATGAGCTGGAAAACTGAAAAATTTAGCCGGCAAAAGTCAGAAATCGCGCAAGAGAAATGTAGAAAAAAAAGTGAAATATCATCGAGATGCGCATCAAAGACCGCTAGAAGAAGAGGATAATCGTAGGTTTGATAGTGGCGATCTTGCATTGTTCAATGGCTGTGCCAGCTATGTGGGGGTGTCTGCGGCATTTCCCAAATTTTGGCTGTATGAAGAGCCCTGTAAATAACGTTGTTCGATCATTTCGGCCCAGGATTCGACAAACTCCAAACCGATCTCATCGCTTGTAGAAAACCAGTCCACGACGTCATTTGGCAAAGGGATCGCTGTATCCAGGGGTTGGATAGGTGACGGATCGTTATCTTGTCCGAAGGTTGTCCCTGGGGTGGGAGAATCGGTGGTGTAGTCTTCTGATTCTCTCATCTCTGAGCATAGGGACATGAGGATCGTGGAGTAACGCATGCACAAGTGCAGTTCGTCAGGGGAGGCTTCTTTGAGAATTAGCGCGGCGGTGTGAATCGTTTTTAAGATGTCTTCAGCTGGGATCACTGTTAATTTGAGGATGGTGTTTGCCAGTGGGTTATTCACCACGGCGTTGCCCATTAGCGTTAAGTAGCATTTCACTATGAATGCTACCGATTTCACTATTCTTGTTACCCATCTTACGGGCATGCATTTGAGCAAATTTAGTCTGTGCAGTCTTGTGGCAGATGTTAATAACATTTTGGCAGCATTGTAGGCTAGTTCAACGTATTTGGCACTACGTGTTATCTCGTGTAATTTCAATTGACCCTCTTTGACGTCCACTTGTAAGGCTGAAGAGTAGATGTATAGTTGACAGTAGTAGTATTCGCAGATCAAGCTTTCACGATCAATCTTTCTAACGACGTAGTGTACTTCTCGCTTGTTTCGACAAAGGTCTACTGTGCAAGGTTTACCTTCCGCAGGTTCTAACAAGTCATGGTAACTCTTGTACCAGCTTTCGATTAGTGGAGAAATAAGGTGTAGCAGAGAGAGATTGCGGGTGGGGTCATTGAACAGTGATTGTTGCTTGTCCTTGGTGCAGTAAATTGCCTCAAATCCTACGGTGATTATTCTTAACAACTCGATCTTGGCTCTTTGAATCTTCGAGAATCTCAATGGGAACGGTAGGAGATTCGAAGAGTCTCTGTGCTTAGAATCGCCGTCCGCAGTGTAGTACAACACGTATTCGTCGTTAAGAAATTCCCTTTCGATGTCGGTCAAGGGACCCTCGTCGTGGTGTGCATAATCGTCTCGAATATCATGTAGAAACCTAGTCCATCTATCCTTGCTATCATCATTCTCGAGGATTTTCTCCAGATAAAATTGTTCATTACCGACTGAATTGTTGCGGGGAAATTTAATTGATCCCAAATTGATCTCATTCAGTGACTCAGTCAGTGTGGACCGCTGTCCAACGTTCATTGCGGTGTGTGTCTCTGATATATGTGTCGCAGTAAAGATCTTACTACTGGTTTCATTAAATCCCATATCCTGAGCCAATCTAACTGCATTTCCCGTAAGCATCCAGGCCATTCGGTCACTTCGCCTGATCGCAGCCATACCAGTGAGTCTCTCAGAGTCTCTCGATATCGAAAAATCGTTGCTTCTATCTTTTGAGTCGCCGCTGTTCGCATAATCTGACCATTTCCAGTGGATGGCTCTGGGATTCCATTCAGTGAATAGTAAAAACGCTAGAACAGTGCCTATCGATCTCGTACTTGCCTCTGCCCAAATGGTTTGTGAGATAAGTTTTTGGCAATAAATCCAAAGTTGTTCATGAACTTCTATATTACGGTTATTTTGCATGTTGTCTTTCAAACCAATATCGCAGAAAGAGTGGTACCGAGCAGATACTGTTACTATTGAGCATAGTAACAGTGGATATCGTGCTAATTCTTCTGGATCTTGTAATTGTAGTGGTATGTGGGGAAAGAAAGGGTACATTGTCAGGAAAAAAACATCCACTAGTTTTATAACTTCTTCTTCAGTCAACTGATCTGAACCTCCAATGAATTCAAGGTTTGATAGCTTAATGCATGGTTTGGGCCTTACACTACTTAATTTTTTGATCAACGGTACGGCTTTTCTACTCGATCCTTCATCTGCTTCCAGTGGAGCCATAATGCCTGCTCTAGAAGCTTCAAAGGAAGTTGGAGTAAGATCCTTCCATGAAGAGTCATCTCTTGAAACTTGCGATGGATCAATCTGCTTGATTTCATGCAATTGATTATCTTCTTTAGCGACTGAACCAGCAGCTTTAGCTAAAAACTCTAACGCATTTTGCATGGAACTTATCTCAAACCTCCATTTACCATCAATCTTATTTCGTGAGTGGCGCTCGATTCTGTCAGATGGACCGCCTACATCAACTTCATGTGTTATAACGACGTGCTTTTCAACCTCATCTTGCAGTTCCAAGCCATTAGTCCTGTGCTGTCTCTTAAAAACACTTTTCTTCCTGCTCTGTAGGAACTCACATGTCTTGCCTTCTCTTTTGCATCGTTTGCAAGGTGGTTCATGAGGTTTGTCAAGTGGTCCCATATCACATTTGATCTTACGCAATCGGCAGTTAAGGCAGGCTTTATAACTTCTCCGCCATTTGGTATCTTTATTTGAACGTACTTCGGATATTTGATCCATGGTTATGACCAATATACTCTAGATATAACCTTTTTGATATGTGATGACCCTGAGACTCTACTTGCAGTGTAGCGTAATAGGCCGCGCCCTAAGATGTTTATATCAGCCTTCTTAATTGGAAGCTTGGGATTGCATCGGATGGTGAGAGCAGTGTGAAGACTAGTCTCTTGTAGTAATCTTCTTACTGAAGCAGTTAGATGGCGCTTCTATTTTCACTTATGAAATGCTTACGTTATGAACTTAACTCAACGTTAGAAGCGAAATCAAATGCGTAATTAATAAAGATACAAAATGTAATTAAAGTACCGTTGAAACGGGTTTTATGGGCATGCTTTTCTAATAAGTTGCCAGCAGCTTGCAGAAGTAACAATGGGTGCCGTGTCTTTGAATATAAAATCGTTTTCATATCCTTCTGGTTCCTTGAGCCTTTGCCTTCATGACTCTTGACATATGCAACATACCATTTTCGGTTCTTTGTTGCTGGGTCATAAGCTTTGAACGTCTCTTGTACATCTCTTCATCCAGTTCGTCCAAGTCATCAACGTGGACGTCGACCGCATCATCATCAATTTCTTCGATTCTTACTCCCAATGGGCTATCAAGTAAGCTATCGTCATCGCCGCTCACATAAAGATACTCATCAATGCAATTCTCAGCAGGTAGCGACTGCACAATATTGTTGCTATCATCACTGCCGTAAAATCCAAAGACCGATCTACCTGGAAAGTTTTCAGATTCATCGGGGCTGGAAATGTGCCAATTTTGTTCAGTTGAACTTAGAAAATCAGGATTTCCTTCTTGTCCCATGCCCGCATCAGATATTTCCCCTTGACTGTCCTGATCGAGATATCTAGGGCTCGATATCTCATTTGAGTTCACAGTTCTTGTCATCTTGTATAAATTGTTGTTGTTGTAAAGTTCGATGGTTGCTGAATTGCTGGATGTAATCTCATGCTCTTCTTCATTTGGGCTAGGATCAGAAACAACAAAATTACCTTCTTCATCAATTTGCAAACTTCCGATGTCACAAGAGCTCTGCTCATTTGTGACAATAGACCTTTCTTGATCTGCAGAGTAGAGATAATCATTTATGTCCTCAATGTCCGCAGAATCTCCTTTGGTTGTTTCATTCTCCTCACTAGTCGATTGCAAAGGACCAGCGTAGTAGAAGCTCCCGTCCTCCGCAACAAAATATTGAAGACCCTGAGATACGCTGTAAACAGTGTTTTCTCCCGTGATCATAAGATCTTCTGGTAGAGAGTACCTGGATTGAGAGGCGCTAGCGACATCCTTTTCCTGAGGAACATCATCGCTTTTGTCATTTGCGGGCTCAGTTTCAGCAGAATGAACACTGGTTATATCAGCAAAATTATAATGCTGTTTTTCTTCCTGCGCTGCATCTCTTTGGTAGGCTCTTTTGGCAATAACTCTACCGCCATAAAGATGCTTGTAGAGAAACATAAATACAAGAATCCAAAGTAGTGTTCCAAAAACAAGGCAGGTCAGGTAAATAACCAGCCTCTTCTTAACGGCAGAACTCAACCCAGAATTTGTTGCCGTTCCTAAACTACCGCTATTGTCATCGCTGCTCTGTGATTTATATGGACTGGATGGGGAGTGACTTTGAGTGGATGGGTTCCCACCATTGAGAGAGCCAGTAGAACCATCAATCAAACCGGTGAGAGGTATAGAAGGGTCAATCAGAGCAGCAAGCGCGTCGAGTGTTGGATCAGGATTATTAAACAGTTGCGAAGTATCATCAGAGACCATGGATTGTAGTTCGGAGACATATGCGGAAGGAAAATATAGCACCGCTATCGATGTGAGATAGTTCCTATCTTTGATTATCATTGGCATAATCTGGATGACATCCACTGCAGATGCATTAAAGGGAAACTCGGAGTCACTTCTTTTCGATATCCCTGTTACAGTTTCTTGATGAAACTGAGCCGGCATCAACGTGGTAGTATTGTTGAATTCGAATGAAGAAACCAAAAGAGTACCTCTTCTCTTGTATGAAAAGTCTTTAGTGCCATTTTCTTCGAATGGGAATGAGAGGACAAAAGGAAGAAAGTGGAAAATTTGGGCAGCGGTCGTCGAACTGCTGACGAGGAACTCATAATTCAAATTCTTCTTGAAACCAACTGTGATCTTGCTGGCGTTTTCAGGGACAGGAACCGCCGTCGGAGGCGCAATTAGTTGAGGCAGAGTGGCAGTAACCGCTGGGTCGAAGGACGAAGTGCCTGATCTGGTGGGGTCACTTTGAACCTGAATGGAACTTGGAAGCCAAAATGTTGTTCTCCCTCCGACAGAGGATGAGCGTGCGCCAGTGTTCGCAGCAGTCGTCTGTCCTGTAGTCAGTAAAGAGCCAGTCGACTGAGCTGGTCTTGTTGTTAAAGTCATCCTTAAGGAGCCATCTGATTCCGTTCCAGAGATGAGGTCGACAGATGATCTCGTAGTTGCACTTAAACTAAGCGATTCTGATCCTGTGTCATTCGGCTGCGTGTCATCAGTGGATGTACCCGAACTGGTAGAACTAGGTTCCAGGGTCTCCGTCTGGCTGATACTGTGAGTGTCCTGGGGGTTATTTGAGACCGTAGGCTGTTCGGATACCATGCTATCAGATAACGAGCTTGTGAGGAACGTCGACGTGGCGGTATCGAATGGTGAAGATGTGGTCCCAATATTGGTCTGAAAGTCACTTGAGCCCGAAGCCTGTTGGGACGCGATGCTGTTCGACAAAGAGTCGGAGTCATATGTCGCTGTGGCGGTTTTTGATGATGAATCGATCGTCTCGAGATTACTTGAGCTTGTGGGTTCTTCGGTTGCTATGCTGTCATATGAGGATTCAGTGAGGGATGTTGCTGAAGCGATATCTGATGTAAATGATTGCGCCCCAGTAGATTCGGGTTGCCCATTCAGCACTGAACCGGTTTCCATAGCAGAGGATGTACCATCTTGAGAGACCTGAAACTGGGAAGCTGTTGTCAGCGAAGATTGTGAAGGTGATTCGTAAGAACTTTGCCCAATGTCAATGTTAGACGTGTCGACCGATGTAATGGATGTAGCAATTTCTCCACCAACATTTCCTGAAGTGCTAGTGGATGAGATTGAAGATTGGGAGGTAATATACGATAAATCGAAAGTTGGCGAATCCTGAGAGGTAATACTTGATATAGTACTTGTAGCTAAAGTGACTTCAAAGATAGATCCCGTAGTTTGACTGCTTGAGGTATCCGTGTAATGTGGTGCAGAGCCAGAATATTCTTGAGAGGATTGTCCAAATGACGAAAGGGAAGAGATTGGATTTGTAATTGTGTTGGCTGAATTCGTTTGTAGTACACTGCTGGAGTCCCTTGTTGCATCCGTGGTTATAGGTGTCAATATTGAACTGGACGAAGGCGTAGTAGTAGATAACGTGTAAACTGGTTCACTCGATGACGTTAGTGTAATAATTGGAACCTCCGGGGTAGAAGTAGTGGAGGAAGGACCTGAGTATTCGGTTGTGCTTTGCTCAAAATCGTCAGATGTTGATTGGCTATTACTCAAGGGCGGTGTCGCCATAGTCGAGGAACTCGGATCCCAATCTGGAGCGGAACTCTCTGAGGTATCACTTGTGAGCGAAGTGGATGTTCCTTCACCGTATGAGTTTGAAGGCATGGTTGAAGCTGTATCTGGCTCATTAAAGGTAGAGCTAGATGTGTGACTTACTTCTAAAGAGCTTTCCGAGCTTGAAAAAAAAAAAGTAAGAGGTCTGAAGCCTGATACATCAATTACGACCGTAGTTGTAGGCGTAGAAGTAGATTGGTCGAACCCTGGTTCGCTGCTGCTTTTCGAGAAGGTTTGCTCGCCTTCCCCGGCACTGTCTATTGGAGAGGAAGTAATCGAGGTATCAATACTAGAGGAGCTGGACTGTTCACCAGTAGAGGAAGAGGTGGGTTGCTCTTCGGAGGAAGTAGACTTGAACTCCCCACTACTCTCGGAGCTGATTTCAGGCTCGCTACTCGAAATCGTTGTGTCAGTGGGGACCGTGAATGTTGGAGTAGGACTCGATGAATCCCAAGTCAGTTGATGTCCTGTAGAGGTCGTAGCTTGGTCAGCACTAGTCGGTGAGGTGGGAGTGACAGAGATAGCGCTACTAGAGGATGTAGAGCCCACTAGGGTATCGCTGTTAGACGCAGTGGACTGCGTTGCATCAGAGGTGGTACTGGGATTGACAAATAGTTCGTTTGCGAAAGGATTGTCCCAGCTGAAGCCAGAAGCTGTTGTCGAATCACTCGAAGCCGTTGATGCTGGTGTAGAAGTCAATGAGGTTAACTCATCTGTGATGCTGGAAGTGGGCCTCGTACTTTGTGAAGAGGAGGTTAGTGGGGTATCGTTGATAGTTAATGTGGACTTGCTCTCAGTAGGGATAATGGTTACAACATTTTGTGTGTTCAGTGCGGGCGAAGTTTCTGAGTTTGTGGTGATCTTTGAGGAAGTGCCTTCGTTACGGTCAGTATCGTCGGCTATGTTGTTTTGGCTAGACTGAGTATTGCTGATAGAAGAGGCCAGTGGTGGTGTATCGGTACTCAACGATGAAGATTGCCCCGTTATTAGGGCTGGTTTTGAATCGCTGAAGGTGGTAGATGTCGTATCCGAAAGTGCTGTAAATGAACTAGCAGGTGAACTGGTAGGTGCTCCGGAAGAAGATGAGATCGTGTTGATGTCTTGCGACTTGGAGGTCTGAAGCGCAAGTTGATCAGAAGTCGAGGAAGTCGACGAACTAGCTTTGACTGAGGAATCGCTGGTTAATCCCGCTGAGATACCAGAATTCTTGTCGCTCGAAATTCCACTTCGAGTGGAACTGGATTGGATAGTCGTCGGAGTGTTGCTTAATTTCGTTTCGGTGTCACTTGAGATTGTGTAAACAGTTTGAGATGATGTCTTTTTATCATAAGTATTACTGGACCCTCCTGAGTTGGTTGAACCGACCGCCCTATCGCTGGCAGATGATAAACTAGTTCCTATTGAAGATGTAGAGCTTGGTATGCTAAGAGAAGTAGTCTCAGTTTTTTGCTGTGATGATGATATGACCTCAGGTTTGACAGAGCTTGATTTGGAAGCTTCGGACCAGAGCTGTGACGTAGTCGGGATATCAGATTGTGTCGATGTTGTCGGCGAGCTCTCGCTTTCACTGCCGACCTTTTGGTCGTTCGCATCCCCAGGTGCTGATGAGCTTTTATCTGCAGAGTTTGCTATTACACTAGTAGTCCCACTCCTCGAATCAATCTTATTGCTGCTGCTCCTATCCGAGGTGCCAGTTTGTAAATTTGATGTATGACTGGGCGATTGAATAGTATAAGCGTCGCCTGAGAAGCTATTAGTTGTTTCTCTGTTCTGCTCTGTACTGCCAGTCTTCTCTTCTAATGCATTGGAAGACGGGAGTGCTCGTACTGATGATGTGATGGCGAATATGATTAACACCAGTCGTACCAGCTGATGGTATTTCATATTCACCTATTCTATAGCCTTGTATAGGTTATGCTATGCGCTTTTTAGCTCACCGTCGAGGATTATACTGGTACTGAAAGGGTTTGGGGATCTTCAAATGAGCAGCCTATTTTATCGATCTGCATCTTTTTATCGATGCTTATTATTTTTCGCATAGCGGACCTGACAAGACAAAAATAGAGTGCAGTCCATTATCAGTATTAAAAAAACTTGAAAGAATAGTAAGCTTTTCATAATAGATCTGACTGATTTTGCAATTATATATAACTGGGAATAGTTGTTCTGGCGCTATAAAGATTTCTTGCAATTATAAAAGACCAGAATGCCATTCTTGTATTGAAGTGTAAAATTGGATGTCTTAAATACAAGAAAAGATAATAAGCTATAAAATATTAGGTTTAATACATGAAGAAACCATTCTTGCAATATTAAACGGTCGTTTAAATGATTAACAGATTTGTTAGGATTCGTTGAGCTTCTATCGATGAAAGATCTAGCTAGTGCCTATGAAAAATATATTAAATCCAATAGATGGAATTGATGCATCGGAGTACTGTTCATATGTTCACGGTATGATTTGGAGCTGATTCGATGCAACATCCTTGGTACTTGTGTTCATAAGATTGATGATAAGAAACTGTTTTATGTCTTGTTGGCTGAAAGGAAATTTATTTTTACAAATACTACATTTCAACGAATAACATATAGTTCATTCTAACTCACTTAGCAACAAAGAAATTGAAAGAATGACAGTGACTCCTCTCAGGTTACTGACGGCAAGATAACTTTTTTACAGGTTGTTTGCATTTTTTGAAGTATTTGAGATGCATGACGGAGTTAACTGCTAATACTTATAAATGATCAAAAATAACCGACAAGCTGAAATACAGAAAATTAATCTATGCATGAAATCTCCATGAATATCTGATGAAGTAACAAAAATTAACGACAACTGCAGGACTCGAACCTGCGCGGGCAGAGCCCAAAAGATTTCTAATCTTTCGCCTTAACCACTCGGCCAAGTTGCCATGTATATTAGATGTTAAAGAAAAACAAAGTTTCAGTATGATCATAAAGAAGTAATCATGTTTGCAATCTGTATTCATCACTAAAAGTTATTATCAAGTAGTAGTATATCGGGATAGCGAAAGTTCAGATTGTGTGACTGGTAAAGCAATTACCTGGCTCTGCCTTGTTTCGAACAACAACCACTGATCAGATTATTTTAATGTTTGGTAAGCGAGAAAACCATTTTGGGTCAAGAATATCTATCGAGCAGTTCAAAAATAATGGCTGAGAAATCAAAATTACAAAAAATCTAATATATCATTATGCTTATCAATAGGCGCGTTTGAATAATTCATTTCGCAAGTTCCTAGCCTTTAGCAAAATAGTGGTAAATGTCAGTCGCCGATCCCCTATCATTCTTCTTCTTTTTCGGTCTCCTCTTACCTGGCAATTCCGGTGTACTACCTCTTCTTTTCTGAGAGTTCAAGAGTCGTCTTTCGCCTAGTGAAAGGTTGTTTGAACCTTCACTTGTTCCATTTATCTTCTCGGATAAACTCATGGCGATGTGGAAATCTGCGTGTTCTTGGAAATCTTTCTCATTATTGAAGGTTATATTACAAGAGCGGCATGAATAGTCATTCCGAACTTCACTTGAGCCACTTTTCGGCAAGTCAATTATTGGCGGCAATTCAATTTTAGATTTATGTGCACTAGCTTGACCACCAAACATTTCAACCACGGATTTCTTGGAAGACAGAACCTCTAAATTGGATAGAGACATATTTATGTTCTGCAGAGGATAGAATGCGTACTCTTTGCCTCTGGCAAATCTGGCGTCGATCTCTGCTGTTAATTTAGCACCAGCTTTAAGGAGGTCTTGGCTACTCAGTTTTCCGTTCTGTTGAAATTGGCATGACTTACTATGTGCTTCTCCTGATTTTGCACGCACCAAGACGTGAACTGTTCTCGGTATTATAATCTTGTTATATTCCTGCTGAAGTTCATGAACTCGCCCTGCAAGTTCCCCAGCAAATACTTCGAGCCACGAAAAGCAGTCTCCTAAGCTATTACAAGCTTGACCTGTCATATTCTTGTTTGACATCAAAGATTTGACCATTGTTTGAGGGACCACTGGAAGTCGATGTTGACCTCGAACTGCGTCATATAGTTTGTCAGCGACTTCGTTTGTCCTGGATAGGTCAATAATGCCGTTTGCTTGACCTTTGCTAGCAAACTCTCGAGCTGAACGATTGAGATAAATCCTCAGGTCATCCCTCTGTGGCCATCTCTCTCTAACAGCTCTGATGGTACCATCTTCAGGCAAATGTAAAACTTGAATAAGCTCTTTGCCCAAGATTCCGCCAAGCGACCAAAAACTAGTAATCTCAAATTTTCCAATGTCCAGAAATGCGTTAATACAACTATTCTTGATTATCGTTTGCGCATCAGGTTTCTTGAAATTGGAAGCTAGTTTACAGACGATCTTAGTACGCGCCAACCCGCATGATGTCGTGTAACCCAGATTTTGCCTAATTTCATCTCTAAGTTCTTGCGCTATCTGCGATCCTAGTGCAAACAGCACATCATCCCAGTCTTCAATCAATGGTTCATCATTGGGATTGAGCAAATTACCAACAAACTTCAACTCCTTCAGTTCTTCAGGCACTGGAGGTAAAAATGCATCACTATCGTAAGTCCCGTCCTTGAACATCTGCTGCATCAATTGTATAGTGTTGTGATTTTCCTTACCAGGCAAAATTTGTTCACTGCCCATAAGCTTTTGTAAGCATAGCCTTGCAATATCTAAAAAGACCTCATCTACACTAGCTTTTTCGGCCAAATCACAGTACTCTGTAAATATCTTGAAGATCTTACGGCTCTCTCTTCGATAAGGGTCTAAAGAGATTTTATAGATCGAGGACGGCAGCTGTTTCTCCTTATCTTCATTCCAAGGCCCCCACCCATCATGATATTGCCAAAAATCTTCACCTTTCCTGAAGACTGCCGTGTGAATTGGAATCAAATCTTGTGTCTTCTTAAGAGCTTGCTGGATGGTGTTCATTCTGGTGATGCCGTACTTTCTAGCGGCGTACGATACTGCTACAATAGAGTTCCACTGCACGCATACTACAGGGTCATCCTTAGTGTAACCACATCTAACTGCCTCCACCTGTGCGTAAAAACAGTTGACATCAATGTGACATAAAACAGAGAGTGGTGACTCGTATGATTCATTCTTAGACTTCAACTTAACTAGGTCCTTCCATTTATACTTGGACATGAGAAACCCTCTGGTACTGACAGGAGTGATTGTAGTCTTGTAAAGGTATTATAAAGCGACACAATACTCATCTACTTCCTCATCTTAACGGCCTCTCGGTAAAGCGAAATTATGTAATTTCGAAGAGCGAAGCCGTTCTATAAGAATAGCTGAGTTGAAATCACAACTAGAATCAACTGATTCAAGCCTGTTTTCAAGCAAGAAATAAGACTTGATTATGTAAGATAAGATGAGTTTTGAGTCAAGAAATTTACATTAAGTTGTATGACAGTGAAAATGGACCAATATAGACATGGGAAAAGTCTATCTCGGTGAGTAATTGTCAATTGATCTTGTTTGTTGATAAAATAGGGACAAAGTACAGGTTTATGGTTTTAATTCTCAAAGAGAAATTGCATTCCAAACTAGGTCCCAGAGTGTTGTCAAACGTCTTTTTTTTTAAGCTTCCAAATGGACCAAGAGTAAAATAGCTTCAACCAGATAAAACATTAATAGTGTTAGCGTACATTAATCATTGAAGGTTTGCAGACGAAAAAATACAAGTTTTTTCAATAAAAAACCCTAGACTAAAAAATACAGAAAGTGAGTAATGATGTTTGGATATTATACCTAATGAAATGGGAAACAACCTTAGTTTTCTGGAATTTCAATTTCACCAGCGTTAATGGCGTCGATGATGTCATGTGGGTTCTTGAAGTCGACACGGCAACCAACGGATTGAGCAGTACCCAAGATTTCCTTGGTAACAGATGCCAAGTTCTTACCGAAAGATTTCTCTCTCATTTGCTTAGCAATCTCGATAATTTCATCCAAGGCGATGTTACCACTGTGCTTGACGTTCTTCTCCTTCTTTCTGTCTCTTGGTGGTTCCTTCAAAGCGGTGATGACCAAAGAGGAAGCAGCTGGAACGACAGAAGCAGCAGCTTGTCTGTTTTGGATCTTCAATTGAACGGTAACTTTGATACCTTTGAAGTCCTTGGTGGCCTTGGCGATATCTTCACCAACCTTCTTTGGGGACAAACCCAAAGGACCAATCTTTGGAGCTAGAGCAGCGGAAGCACCGACTTCACCACCGACAGCTCTCAAGTACAAGTACTTAACTTCATTTGGATCAAACTTTGGAGGCATTTTATCTTTAGTTTACCTTGTGTTTGGGCACTGTGACTTATTTCAAAGGCTCAACAAATAAAATGTAAGTATAATCAAGTTAAAACACTTCATCTTGAATAATTTTTCAACAGTATCATCACAGATGCACTGGGCAACAGATTCTCTGCCTGTGATTGCACGGCCTGCATCCTGTGAAAGGAGTTTCCCACCAGGCGCTCAGCCTAGCTCCTGACCGAGCTCTGCCTGGGGCCAATAGGAGGCAGTTGGGATCTCTGCCTAGCGAGCGCGCCGCCGCGTATCGCGTCCTGCCTAGAAGGACAATTTTCCAGACTGTGCCCGCCTAGCGGCAGAACAAGCGGACCCACGCAAATGGGATACATCGCAAGCCAACAATCTTGACCACTAAGGAAAGCGTTCTGAAGGGAAGATCGATGGACAGTATTGACACAAGATCAAGACAAAGACAAGTTTGGTCAATATCTCTACTCTTCGTAAAACCCATGCAAGATCATTAATTTTCCAAGGTGTATAGGTTGAAAGAACAGTCACACAAAACGCAAGCTCTCATCAGCGGCTATCATTCTTCTAATAATCTATCAACATTTCATTACTATTTACATTGTCTGTTGAACAAATGCAGTATTCTGTACATACGCTTTCCCTTGCTTATCTTACTTCTTGCGATCCACCTTTTCTATTAATTCAAGTAGCGGGAAAAATGGAGAACCGCCTTTAGGAACGTTCAGTCTCACCTCATGTCTATGTTTCCACTCAGCTGATTTTAAGGACTTCAAATGGGACGAGATGGTCGTGCTATTTGCAATGATAGCCTCGACTGATACTTGTAAATGATTGTAGTAGTCCAATGCTTCTTCCTTCACGAGTCTAGTACCAGTGACAATGAGACCGTTATTGTCACCAGCACTGATACATTTCTTGATGGTTTCAATCGCGTTAGAAGCACTTTGAAGCTCCTTGTCCATGCATTGTCGGGCATTTTCTAGTTTTACAGATGACATGGTCCCTTCAATTGAGAATTCTCTAAGCGTGGATTGCAAAGTCTCATATGTCAACACATCAGGAACACCAATGGAGGAGAACGGCTTGAATCTCAAATCATGTAACAGCCTATCGGAAGTGAACTTGCTCTTTGCTGGTGAATTAGTGTCAATTATGCCGAGATACCTTAGGATAGAGAATTGGAATACCTGCGCCAACGATAGAGACTTGATGATTGCTGTGTTCATGAAGAGGTAACTTAAGTAACGCTTATTAGTTCTCAATTGCTCCATCTCTGTATCCATTAAATGACGATGCTGGGCTTTCAGTTCATTTTTCTTTTCAATCGTTTTGACCTTCTTTATCTTCTTCGCCAAACCATGAATGGAATTTATCTTTGAATCAATGAATTGTTGAACATTCTCTAAGCAGGCCTCCAAGTTATATGACAGATAATATGCGTACCAGAACATCGAAAAGGACTCAAATGGCTTGTAAACGTCAAGATCAAACCCTTTCGTAACGTAATCTAACATTGCAGTTACTTTCATGGAGAATGCCCACGAAGAGTATGGCATAAATGGGATTCGTCCTTGCTGGCCCATAGTCTGATCAGCGATGCCCCGTTGCGCTAGCTCAAACTCAGTGGTTTCCATTTGGGCGTGTAACGCGTCCCAGAGCAACAATTGTCTATTGTAACCTTGTCTATAACGAGAAGTGTTTTGAGCTGTATTTTGGTACCACTCGAATAAAACGTTCATAGCTTCCTGTAAAATAGGCTCTAATTCTTGAGGTGACTGTTTACTGATGGTCGTGGACATTGCAGAAAACTCCCTTAAATGCATGTGAATACAATCCAGAGTTGAGTATTTTCCAAGGATCGTCTGATCATCCCGAATGAAGTATAAGGGGAATAAAGCTCTCGCTATAACATGTCTTTGCGTTAGTTTATTGAAATATTGTGCAAGTTGGGCGGCTTCCAACATCGTAGCTGCGTCATTGACCTTCAAGACTATCTTCAGATCCTGAGCCATAGTGCTGAAACCTTTGTAATTCCAGTTCGGTACTACTAAATGCTTAGGAGGGAACCGATTAGATAGCCGCTTTTGAATACTCATAGAAAAGCAGCCTGGTGGGGGCGTATATTCCTGCGAAACATCGTGCTCATCTAGATAACGGGACTCCTCGATCAATTCGTCCAACCTGGTCACATCAGCGCTGTATAACTCCAGATGATCCTCCATTTTCACCAGACATATAATGATTCTCAGCAGCCGCGAGAGAAAAGTGCCTTTATCACCTTGAGATGACTCAACAAACTCAATGCTTCGGTGCAACCGGTCCACAATCACTTGCTGTTCCTCAAAATAAGACAGGAAATCAAGTCCCATGCCATTAAAGTTTAGATCCTCTTCTTCGAAGATAACACCTGCTTTTAACAGCTTTTGCACAAACTTTGCAAAGTAACATATACCGTAGATCGCATCACAAAGCACTTGATCGTATAGTGGATCTCCACTGTGCAAATAGGTCAATCGACCTGCTTTTGATGATTCAATTAGAAGGTGCTCGACGTAACGACAACTCAGCACAGTTGTAGGCAATGTTTGATACTCGTTAAGCCAAGAGACCAAAAAACGAGTCAACAGGTCCACAATTGCTGTGACATGCTTCAACCTGAGCAATTCATCATCGCCATAGGCCAAATTACAGTCGAATTGTCGTTCTTCATCGGTCAATGAGATCAGCGAAGAATCCAACTTTTCGTTATTGACCTCTAATGAATGAGTACCTTCAAAGAGATTGAACCCTGGATCCTTAATAATAGTATGTGGAGACAGATCACGTCCCAAGTCGAAAAACATCTGAGTAATATCAACAAGTTCTTCCATTGGTTCACCATCTTCATCACGTAAAGTCTCAATCTCAGCTGTCATACTGCCATAGCTCGTGTCCGATATATCCAATTTCTCCAACTGATCCTCTAACGGCATATCATAAACTGCGTTGCCCGCTCTCTATAGCTCTGTATAATCTCTTTCAATATACCAAGCGGCTATGTCTAGCCTTATCTACCACTTTGTGCTTCTTACAAGAGCGGGATCTAATTATCAACGCTTTTCAACTGAAGACGTCCAATTTTTTAGAAGTTGGGGAACTCGAAGGTCTCTTTTGATGGTCTGCCCCACTTCAAATAGGATGACCGTCCAATTTCGGGACGCGCTTTCTATGCCGGGCGTCACGCAAGCTGCCTCGAGCATTTATTGAAGAAATGAACCTTCGATAATGGATTTGACACATATATATTAAATCAATTCAGCTTTTAAGGCCTGATTTTAGGTGGCTGCGGGTGGTAAAAGGATGAGTGTGATAACACTGCAATTACAAAGTGCTAATAATCTTAGGAATTGCAAGGCCCTGATTAGCCTATGCTCTGGATTCGCTAAACGTCAGTTAGTTACTTCGACAGCTCCTCCCAGCCATGCTAGTGTAACACCATTGGAACAGTATAACAGATTAGTCAATTTAAAAAAGTTGAGAAACGATCCTTATCAGCAAGGTATAATCAAGTCGTTGGGGTCACTGTACGACGCACTGGTTGGATATCAACCTCCCGCAATCAAAACTCCGAATGCAGTAGATCAAGTAGGTTGGAGGGCTTCCTTTCTAGGCAATCTGATGAAGTTTAAGTCCAAGGCAGATGATTTCAGTGGTATACCCAAAGGAATTTACCTTTATGGCGACGTTGGTTGTGGTAAGACCATGCTGATGGATTTATTTTATTCAACCGTGCCAGCTAGTTTATCAAAGAAGAGGATACACTTTCATCAATTTATGCAGTACGTTCATCGGAGGTCCCATGAAATTATTAAAGAACAAAATCTGGATGCTCTTGGTGCTGCCAAGGGTAAGGATATCGATCCGATCCCATTTCTAGCTGCAGAGATCGCTAGTAGCGCTCGACTGCTTTGCTTCGATGAATTTCAAGTGACTGATGTTGCCGATGCTATGTTATTGAGGCGATTGCTGACAAGCTTGTTATCAAAGGAATACGGCGTGGTTTTGTTTGCTACTTCTAATAGACACCCCGATGAGCTTTACGTGAACGGTGTTCAAAGAGAATCTTTTATTCCTTGTATCGAACTGATCAAAAAGAGAACAGAAGTTATTTTCCTAGACTCACCAACAGACTATCGTAAGATTCCTAGACCCTCGCTTTCCGTCTATTACTATCCTGAGAAGGGACAGAAATACAATTCTCCAAAATGCCAAGCGGAGCGAGAAAGTCATATAAACCAGTGGTATAATTATTTTGCCCAAAAGGAGAACACCTCCTCCACCGAGCACGAAGTTCTTTATGATTTTACGTTAACTACATGGGGCCGTAAATTTAGAGTTCCTAAATGCACACCTGCATGTGTAGCACAATTCACCTTTAGGGAGCTGTGTGAACAACCATTAGCTGCTGGTGACTACCTGTCGTTGGCTAGCAACTTCAAGGCCTTTATTGTCACTGATATCCCATATCTGACTGTCTATGTTAGAGATGAGGTGAGAAGATTCATTACGTTCCTGGACGCTGTCTATGATAGTGGTGGTAAACTGGCAACAACTGGCGCTGCAGATTTCACCTCTTTATTCGTTGAGCCTGAAGATATTCTGAACAGTTTCGAACTCAAAGCGGATATTAAAGATGACTCCGCTAGTGAACAGGACACTGAAGATGATGCTTTAGTTAAGAAGCATGGGTTCTCCAAAGAAATTGCCAAAAAGTCTCAAATGTTTGCATTGGACGAGGAAAGATTTGCGTTTGCAAGAGCATTGAGCAGACTGCATCAGATGAGTTCAGCAGACTGGATTGAGCGCTAAGAAAGAAACATTCTTATGACAATTTGATATCATGAAAAGTATTTATGCATGTTAATAACTATATATTCAACTCTATTTCTTCCGGATTAACAACGTTCTGTTTTGAAGCGGCAACAAAGGCAATATTACCTTCCAATTGACTTTCAGCTTCGGTCTCAATCCGCATTTCCTTCTCCAATTTTCTTTTGAGTTTCAACATGTCCTTGTAGCTCTCCTTATTACCATTTCTTACTTCAAACTCGTCCCATTTTTCCCATAGAAGACCATTCCTTCCTGGTGGTAGGAGCTGGGCACCGTATTTGAAGAGTTCTCTTGCTCTCTCGATTTCCCCAAGAACCGCTTCTGTTCTTGCAAAGTCCACAACGAATTTCATTACTTGAGAATTAGGTAAAGATTGGATGCATTCTTCATACAATTTCCGTGATTCTTCGTTACCCAACAGTGCTTTTGCTTTAGAGATGCACATTTGCCACAAGGTTATCTTGTCTTCCAGATTGGCTGTCTTTCTGGCGCCTTGCAAGAGGATTTCACAACATCTATTTAGCAGACCACATTGCTCCTCAAAATCACTGTACAAAAGGAAAATAGTTTTACAATCAATTCTTCCATTGGTCAAGTTCTCTAGTGCCTGATCGAACAAATCTCTGATTTGCTCTTTTGCAAGGGGACTGTCTTCAGCGGTCCCTTCTGTCAAGTACAGATCCCATATCTCAAGTTGTGTTTCTGGTGGGAAAGTTCCAATTGCACGTTCGTAAACTTGGAAACTAGAAAGCTCTTCCCTATGTTCTTGCAAGAAATGTGCGTAGTTTATGAACACCATCGGTGTCGCCACCTTTAACGCAATCATTTGTTCATAAAGTGCAATGGTCTTTTCGGTGTACTCTGAAGAATCATAAGAAAGAGACTCTGTAAAATCCAAGTATAACAACCAGAGTTTCAAAGAGGTGAAAACCACAGCCTGCGCGGGTACTTTCTTGTCTCCTTCTTTGAATCTATCCACTAATAGCTCAGGATTCTCAGGAACTTGCAAAGCGTCTTCCATCAGCTTAATGGCAAATTCTATTGAAAAGCTTTCCAATTCATGTTCAGCCCATGTTGTCCATAGCTCCTCAAGGTCTTGTAGGTATGGATAAGGTACTCTGAGTCCTCGATCATAAACTTCGCGAGCACTATCGAAATCTCCTGCTTCCCAATAAAGCTCCGCGTAAGCACACCATAGCTTGCCGAGAGAACCGGGAATGTTAACTCTATAAGGATCGATGGTCAGTATAGCGTGCGAGTATACATCACACTTTCCAGCAGCCGCGGGAAACAGAGTCGCTCTCTCCGACCAATTGCTAACCAAATTGGGATTTCTCCTGATCTTAATATCATTGAGCCGTATCTCATACGACTCAATAAGACCTTGAAGCCGACTCAGATGACTTTCAACTTGCTGTTCCCAATCACCGATGACTTGTGAGTTATTTTTTAACTCCTGCAGAACGATGTCGATAAATGCTTTCTCATAGTTCAGGTATGTGCTATAGAGCACAGAAAATTCCTGGACACTCTGAGTCCTGGCCAAAGAATCTTCCAACACGTGAACTATCTTATCGTGTTGCGCTGACTTGATGTAGAATTTGACAAGTGTTACTTTCAATTCGACCCAGTTCTCAGGGAATACTCCGGCCAACTCGGTGATAAATTGTTCGTACGCTTCTCTTTTATTCAGGGATTCCAATGACTCAAGGTACAGGAGATTAGTAGAGTACGGGAGCGTTGACTGAGGTCCATTGCCATAAAACTTGCGGTATGCTGTATAGAGAAAGTCATGATCACCCGTTTGTGCTATTCGAATCACATTCAAGGGTCTCTGTTCGCTTGGACATACATCCAAGTATCTCTTCAGGATAAGCGATGTCCACAGATCTAATTCATGATTCCCCTCATCAGTTTTTTCAAATAGTCCTTTGTAAATGAGGATACTCAATTCCTCGAAAATATCATCATATTCCGTTTCCTCATTGCGAGTCAATGGGGACAAAGTCTCGTCAATGAATCGCAGTACTTTCTCCCAAACACGCCCATGACCGTCTCTCGGAAGTCTCTTGAGCGAAATGTCGAATGCCATCCTGATATATTTCAGATCCAATTGACCTATTGCAAACTCCAAAAACATTATGCACAAGTCTTCACAATTCTTAGCACAATAAGATAGGCTTCGTATGAATAGTTCCATAATATCTGTATATTCCACACTTTTCCCACATCTTTGGAGCAACCACTGTATATAATCCTCCCAAATTTCCATATCACTTTGAAACTGGCGACAGAACCGTTCGTAAAGCCAAACAATATGGCTATCAGGTCTCCCATCCTCCTTCCAGCTATCCAAGTACCTTCTCCATGTAACTACACTCTGCGGAGTCCGTTGCAATTCGTATTCAAACGCTAAATCGTCCTCATCAGCCACATATCGACTAATATCATCCATTAGCACACTTATGCCCTTTTACAAGCCCAATTCGTCCAATCTTTAAAGCTGTCCTGCTCATCGACTAGACACTACAAATTTCAATCGCCTTGTTACCCAGCTTATGCTGCTTGGTTGCAAGCTTAGGGACCGGGGGCCTTTAAACATACAAGAAGTTGATTCATGACGAGAGATGTTAGATGGTTAAATGGGCCATTGGGGGTTCTAAGGAGGTTGAAAGCAGTTAGGATTGAGCAATCAGTATGTCTGGCACAAGAGAACAGGTCTTCCCTACGCGTATGACGCTAGGGTTGATGAAAACGAAGCTAAAAGGTGCAAACCAGGGTTATTCGCTGTTAAAACGTAAGTCTGAGGCTTTGACCAAGCGGTTTCGTGATATTACGAAGCGAATTGATGATGCCAAGCAAAAGATGGGTCGTGTTATGCAAACTGCCGCGTTTTCGTTAGCAGAAGTCTCGTACGCAACAGGTGAGAACATAGGATACCAAGTGCAAGAAAGTGTTTCTAATGCTAGATTCAAGGTTAAAGCTCGCCAAGAGAATGTTAGTGGTGTTTACCTACCACAATTCGAGTCGTATATTGATGCCAATATCAATGATTTCAAATTGACGGGTCTGGGACGTGGTGGTCAACAAGTCCAGCGTGCCAAGGAGATTTACTCCAAAGCTGTGGAGACCTTGGTGGAATTGGCTTCATTACAGACCGCATTTATCATCCTGGATGAAGTTATCAAAGTGACAAATAGAAGAGTCAATGCTATTGAGCATGTCATTATCCCAAGAACCGAGAACACCATTGCTTACATCAACAGTGAATTGGATGAATTGGACAGAGAAGAGTTTTATAGATTGAAGAAGGTGCAAGAGAAGAAACAGCTCGAGACAGCTCGATTAGATGCTGAGATGAAAGAGGCGAAATTGGCTAAGCAACAACAGCAAGAAGGATCACACAATGAAGTGAATAAAGACGATGACACTGCGGCTGATGCCCAATCTGCAACGGTCGTAGAAGAACAAGAGGAAGATGTCATATTTTAGTTGTATAGACCGTTTAAGCATTATATCACTCATCTTGTCCAATCTAGATGTCGACGGAAAAAGTTGTCTTATTCATCAAGTTTTCAGTGAATATTTCTTAGCGCTGATGAGCATACCACAGAGCTTCTGAGAGCGACAGTACATATAATCAGGGTAGTTTAAGATCATTCACGGAGTTCTACTAAAAACACTGTCAAGAGTGAAATGACAAGATGAGATCGAGACTGTTCGTGTTCATATCTTTGGTGTGCTTGTGTGTTGCAATTGGCTCAAATGATGTCAGGATTCTTGAAATTGGTAAGGGCGAGAGGATTGAGGTGAGAGAGTCTGAGAAGGGATTGTTGAAGAGAAGAGGTGTAGGATTTATTGATGTCACAGATCATCTAAACTGGCCCTGGAGTAAAAATGTTGACGATGAGCATGATCTGCCGAGTTACAATTACCCCAAACAGACGTCAGAGGTTGATTCTTTCGAAAACTTGAGTACCTTGATTGACAAGGATGAGATGTATATGAATCTGGCAAATTTTTGCAGTTTCTTCACCAGATACTACAAATCCCCCAGTGGATATGAATCAGCCTTATGGCTCTCAGAGATTATACACAATATTACTGATGTGATACCGAAAGGTGCTGTTGAAATTGAGCATTTTGACCACAAGAAATGGAGACAATTCTCGATTATAGTGAGAATACCAGGGCACAAAACTCCAGAAAATTTGGTTGTCATGGGGTCTCATCTCGATTCGTTGAATTTAATATTTCCGTCATGGATAGCCACCCCTGGTGCAGATGACAATGGATCGGGAACTGTGACCAACTTAGAGGCTTTGAGAGTCTATGCCAAACATATTGCTGATGGTAATTTCCCCGACAATACCGTTGAGTTCCATTTTTACTCTGCGGAAGAAGGTGGGCTATTGGGTTCAATGGATGTTTTCTCATCTTACAAAGAACAAGAAAAACTAGTAGTGGCCATGATACAACAGGATATGACAGGTTATGTTCGCAATAAGCGTGACGAACACATTGGACTTGTCACTGATTTTACAGACCCAGCCCTTGTTGACTTTATGAAAGTGATAATAAACTCATATGCTTCGATACCATATAGAGAAACGACTTGCGGCTATGCGTGCAGCGATCACGGTAGTGCCATGAAGAATGGGTTTCCCGCTGCCTTCATCTTAGAATCCGAATACAACAAGACAAACCAGTACATCCATACAACGATGGACACTCTCGATCGTTTAAGCTTCGACCATATGGCAGAACACGCCAAAGTTACCTTGGGTGCCGTTCTAGAATTAGCTAACTGGGAATTCATGAGGCTAACGTAGCCATATTATTTACAAGTACATTAGGAATTTGATAAATACTTACAAAATGCACCACTTCAAAAATGCAATCATTTTCTAGCGTCTTTACCTCTTGGTCTATCCCTAACCTTCATTCTATTCTGATTCTTACCCCTTCTAGTCTTGAAACCCTTGGCTAATTGACCCCATGGAGACATGGACAATTTCTTGGACTTAGATTTACCACGACCACCACCGTGAGGATGGTCACATTTATTCATGGCCACACCTCTCACGGTGGGTCTGATACCGAGCCATCTAGATCTACCAGCTTTACCCAGAGATCTGTTTTGGTGGTCAATATTGGAGACTATACCGATAGTGGCACATGCTTCTAGCGACACATAACGATGTTCACCACTTTGCAAACGCACAATAGCTTTCTTCTTTTCTGGAGTCTTGGAAATAATACGAGCATAAGTACCAGCTGCACGGCAAAATTTGGCAGGCCCAACAGGAGTGATACCGACGTTGTGGACAATACTACCAATAGGAATCATGGAGATTGGCAGGCAGTTACCCCTTTGCGCAGTCCTCACACTCAGAATAGCAGGATCAACTTTACCACCCATTTCACGTAACAAATCTTCAGGAATACCTTGTCTGTAAGATTCGACAACATCTCCAGCTCTCAAACCATCACATGCGATAATATACGATAGTTTCCCCGTCTGGTTATTCTTCAGCAAAGCAATGTGAGAAGTTCTACCAGGGTCGTACTCAATCCTTTGCACAGTTTGTTGACCCGGATCCGTACGTGTAAAATCCACTAATCTAATACGTCTCTTATGTCCACCACCTCTATGACGCACAGTAATTCTACCAGAATGATTTCTACCACCTTTACCCCTCTTGGCCTCCGTCAGAGCTCTCACGGGTCTTCCCTTGTACAAATACGGATAGATAGGTGTTCTCCACCATCTTAAACCTGGCGAAACTGGTTTCAATTTCTTCATCTGTGTAATTTCCTTCGACAATTTCCTCCTCCTTCTAATCAGTTCATCCTGTTTCTCCAATGTTGCAATATCCGTATCATTTGGAATAATCTTCAACATCTGTGGCGATACAAACCCCGTTTCCCCATCAGCAGCAGCATTTTGTTCGATCCTCTGCAAAAGTCCACTCCGGGAACTGAAAAATCTGTGCAGTCCGACCACAGAAGTGGCCCTCTGACGAACCAGAGCAGGAGGGATAACACAATTCCTCAATAGAATCAACATCGGCCTTTTAAACCTGCTAAATTCCCACTCTTAGCCTTGTCAAGACCTCTCTTCAATAGTTGATGAAAAAAAAAAGTCCTTACCCGAAAGTGGTGAAAAAATCAAGCTATAAAAGACGGAAAATTTTCAAGTTCAATGCTCATCGCTCCTCCTCACTACTGCAAAGAAGCCCAGTAGCTTCTCGTAGTATGAACCAATGTTCAAGAACAGTTGTTCTTGACGGACAGAATTTATTTTGTTCTTCCCAGTTTAATCGAAATTTCACAGATTTTAGAATGATGACAAGTTGTCGCCCCAAGCGGATCGACCAATCTAGATTGAAATGACTGATCAAAGCAACATTAGCCAAACACTGAAAATTCTGATCCTAATTATCTATGTGCAAAATTTCTTTGAGAACTGGGATGTTCGAAATTGTTGATTCTATTCGATAGCATTGGGCCACTATTTAAGTTCCCTTTTTCTTTAATGATGATTGTAGAAATACATTTCCATGCTAATCATGAATCGGAGGTGGTCTATGTACTTTTCTCCTAAGATTAAAACAATACCAACTGAATCACACAAAGGGTCTTGTTCTTGACGTAAAAATAAACCACTTTTTTCGTGTCGAAGATCAAGTAAGAGAATGAAAGTGAAGTTCACTTTTGACCTGGCATATACAAGTGTAAGAGGTCAATGGATGCTGAAAAAGTCCCTGGACCACTGGTGATCGCTATACCTGCATCAGAGCGAGTCAATGTACTGCTCTTGATAGCTATTTGGCTATGGCAAACTATCTTGAAATTCCTATCGTCATACCAGTTGGACGTGTCGACCCTTGTACAGACCAGAAACCCCAATGAGGTTGTGCTTCCGTTGAATCAGTTGCAAATGCAGAGACTTTCGAGAAAATTTGCCATTAGGATTTCTAAAATTGTTGTACCTTTACTTGTCGTTAGTATGATCTGTCAACAATGGGCCGAAACTAATGACTTCGCACATTTACTTGTGTCAATAATACCATTGGTTGAATTTGCCATCATAATTGGTTCCATTATCCAAAAATGTCAGATAATTGCGTACTGTGTCAAGAGGATCTTATTGATAGAACCCACTCCAAGGTCCATGAGAAATGTCTACATCTTAATCTCAGATACGCTCACTTCATTTACAAAACCATTGATTGATTTTTCACTGCATATGACAGCGCTTGTACTGAGCAAAGACGCTGTATGGACCCATTTCGACCTTCTCGTGTCGCTATTTCCATTAGAGATCAGAATATGGCAGTGTCTGAGAGAATTTTACCTGACAAAAGATAGATCAATGCTGGTAAACGCATTAAAATACTGTTCCGGTATACCGATTGTGGTCAGCGTTTGGTACACTAGGGTCGCACCAGACATTCAAAATTTCAACACGGTTTACTGGTTTCAATGCCTAAATTCGTGCTTCACATTATTTTGGGATGTCAAGATGGATTGGAGATGTAACTCACTGCTGCAAATACGGAAAAATCACAAGTCGACGAACAGTGTGATTTTTCCCAAGTTTATTTATTACATCGGGTTTCTCACTGATTTTACTATAAAATTTTGGTGGATCTGGGTCATGAAAACACCAAACCATATGCTTTTCTTCCAAAGCGAATTACAATACCTCGAAGTGCTTAGAAGATCAATTTGGGTCATATTCAAATTGGAATCCGAATATGTAATGACAAGAAATTTAGTTACGGAGAAATAAAAAACCATCAACTTTCACCTTCTTCTCTTGTTAGCGTTTGCCTTGTATTGATTGGCCTTTCTCTCGTTTTTGGTCAAGTATCTAAACTTCTTCTTCTTTTGTTTAGGCTTATCGTCCTTATCGGCCATCCCCAAAAATTTGGCATATTTACCTGCTCTCGATATACTTTGAGTAAGGATCTTTTCGCTCTCACTGAGGTTGACGTTGTTCACCTTGGCCAAGTATGCAAAATTATCATTAGGTTCCAGTGTTTCCACACTAACCGATGAATCATCCGTGTAAACTGTCTTCAAAATGGGTTTCACCGAAGGTTCCGTACTCTCATCATCACCATCATCTGAAAAACCTTCCCACTCTTCCTCCTTGTCCTCTACTTCCTCATCATCGCTCACTGCAAGGTCCAGACCTTTCTTGAAATCATGTAAACGTTCCTCAAGCTGTCTCTTCCGCTCATCCCTCATATTTTTCCTCTCCTCAATTCGGGTCAATCGGTCTTGCTCCTGATTGAACTCCCGAGCCTTCTTTTGTCTTTGCAACTTACGCTTATGGAACCCAGTCAAATACTCTAACCGATCATCCTTATTGAACGCAACTTCATCTGTACCAAATTTTTTCAGCTTCTTATTAGCATACTTCTTCCCCTGTGTTAAGATCTGCCTATTTGAACGAGATGGCGGCATTATGAACACTACTCAATGGCTCGATACCAGATGAGATGAGATGAGATGAGCCGAGATGAGCTATTAGCCAAATTTTTCAGTATGGACTCATTGAAAAATTACCTGCAAAATCGGGTAAACTGGACGCGTTAGTATAAAAACCACTGATCTAGCTTAAACTGACACTTTGAAGCACTTAGATGAGTCCTGTAACGAGATGGCTAACAATATTCATGGTTTAGGACACAGTGGAAGCGATGGGTTTCGCTCAGAACTTGTGCGGGCTTTGTACAATATACCTGTTGTGACTAGGTATCTTATCTCAGCGGTCGTGGTTGTGAAAGTTATAACTCGTCTATTTGTGACTCCCAATAATTATGTGTATTACAAATTTAGTGATATGCTGAAATACGCGCAGTTTTGGAGACCTTTCACATCGTCGATTATGTTGCACCCCGAACCAATGGCTGCCATGTTGGAATTTTATACCTTGTATTCGAGATCTTCGCAGCTTGAATTGCGCCGTCAGAGACTGGATTATGTATTTTACATGGTTTTTTGCATCATTGTGATGTCTTTGATGGTTCCTTTATGGTATGGAAGCTCTAACACTGTTATTCTGACAAGCGGGTTTATCACATGTCTCACGTATTCGTGGTCTTTAGACCACCTTAATGTGAACGTTATGGTTTACGGACTGTTCCCAATTCGGGGCAAGTTTTTCCCACTGATCCAATTGCTCATTGACTTTTTATTCTTTGGTCAATGGTTCCCGATCACCGTTATGGGGTTCCTCACGGCATACCTATACTGTTGCCTCGATACTGGGACTCTAGGACCACTCTACGGTTGGGCAACAGGAGCGTCAGAATACTACGGGATCTCCCCTAACGGGAAGTTTGGTGCACCCCAATGGCTGCACAGGCTATTGCAAGCTTCGCGCAATCCTTCCTCAGTGATTTCGGCAAGATCAGGAGGCCGCAAGCTTGGATTTAAGGACCAGGAAACGACCATACCAACGACTGTTACGACAACTTCTGCTTCAAGAAACTCATCAACGGCTGCTCAACGTCGCGCAAAGACTTCAATCTTCCCAGGATCTGGTCAAAGACTCGGGAACTAACCCAATCACACTCTGACTGCACTTCAAGAGGTAATGACCTTTAACAGGCCTGATTCATTGAGCTTATTGAGTCAACGTTGTCTTGATCGAATTCTTCAAAGCTTTTCGCCTTGTCGGTATTTGTCCCCTTTACTCCGCGAAATGGGAATGACTCGAATAAATCGATTTGCGTGACTACCAGGGTCCCTGAAGAGTATATAAAGGCCTTGCCTGGTTGGAAGGTTGGTTTGTGGATCTGTGGTTTTCGTAGAAGATCAAGACAGCTGGGATGAAAACTTACCGTGGACGTCTTATGCAATTACCCTTAACTAGAAGAATGTCTTCGAGCTCGCAGAGATTTCCCATCTTGCAAAGATTTCCTTTTGAGACGCAAAATGGTGAACACTATTGGGCTTATAAAGATAACGAAGCTCATAGGAGCACAAGAGCGAATTATAAGGGTGATACCTTTTCCCAGCAGTCGAAGTTGCCCTCTCTGGGAGTCCCCGAATTGGAGCAGACTATAAGCAAGTATTTGCAAACGATCAAACCTTATTGTAGTGAATCATCGGAATATGCAAGACAAGAATTGTTATGTAAGGATTTTGTTGATAATTTGGGACCCGTTTTGCAAAAAAGATTAGTTGAATTTGCTTCAAACAAGAGAAATTGGATGTCTGAATTATGGGATAATCAAGCATATTTGGAGTATAACGATCCCGTTACACCTTATGTGTCGTATTTTTATTCTCATAAACCTTTGCCTACAAGCCACAGGTCTATTGATTCGGATCCATTGTTGAAAGCTACTGCTATCGTTGTTACTGTCTCACGGATCATCGAATCTTTGAAGGATGAATCTCTTCCTGCAGAGATTGTCAAGGATTCCCCCTTTTGTATGAACAGTTTCCATCTAATGTTTAACACAAGTCGTTTGCCAGGTTTGCCTCAGGATAATCGCGATACGAACGTTTTTTACTCGATCTACGAGAACAACTATATTGTTGTCGCATACAAGGGTAATTTTTATAAACTTATCACTCATGATCCTCATACTGCCAAGCCCCTGGAGCCTAATGCCATCTGGACTCAGTTTTATTCTATCGTGAACGAAAAGAGTGCCCATCTTAACATCGAGACAAATTCTGGTGTTGGTCTATTGACGACTCTTGCGCGTGACCAGTGGCGCAGTGCGTACAGAGATCTTGTTAAGAACCCTCTGTCGAAGGAATCCCTAGAGGTTATTCACAAGGCTGCTTATTTGGTTGCGTTGGATGATTCTATCCCTGTGACACTTGAAGAAAAATCGAGGAACTTGTGGCATGGGAATGGGTTCAACCGGTACTTTGACAAATCTTTACAGTTTATCGTTGCACAAAATGGTTCGTCTGGCTGCATGAACGAGCATTCGAAGATGGATGGTACGCCTACTTGCTTCTTGAATGACTATGTGTGTCGGCAAATCTCAAAGTTGAATCCAGAAACGTTTACAAAAGCAGTGCATAGAAGCGCGAAAGAACATGAAGTAACTCACTTGCCCTTCCTAATTACACCTGCGGTGAAAGAGTGGATTAACGTTGCGCAAGATTCCTTCAATGCAGAGATTCTTCAACACGATCTGCGTGTTTGGCATTACAACAGATTGGGTAAGAAATTCATCAAGAAGAATGGTATGTCACCGGATGCCTTCATTCAGCAGGTAATTCAACTCGCGGTGTACAAATATTTGGGTAAACAGTTGCCCACTTATGAAGCAGCTTCCACTAGAAGATTCTTTAAGGGACGTACCGAGGCAGGTAGACCAGTATCTGAACCATCCCACGATTTTGTCACCGCATGGGAGAACCCTAAATCTTCAACAAGTGAAAAGGTTTCACTGTTGAAGAAATCGGCCAAGTTCCATTCTGACTACTTGAAAGCTGCCGCAGCAGGCCAAGGTGTGGATCGTCATTTCTTTGGTCTAAAGAATATGCTGACCTCAACTGACTCAGTACCACCTTTGTTCACAGATTCCTTATTCAACTACTCTTCCACTTGGTTAATCTCAACCTCACAACTATCTTCCGAGATGTTTGACGGGTACGGATGGTCTCAAGTCAACGATAATGGGTTCGGTCTCGCTTACATGTTGAACAACGATTGGTTACACATTAACATCGTCAACAAGCCACTAGCCAGTGGTTTAAGTGTAGACAGGCTACACTACTATTTAAATGTGGCAGCAGATGAGATTCACGATGCGTTGATCGCAGAAGAAGGGCTCAAGGCCAAATTATAATGCTCAGCTTCCATTTAACTATATATCTTTTTATGATTTATGCTTGATAATGAAAATAAAAAATCACACTTAACAAGAACTCCACAGCGATGCTGGTTGAAGAGATCAATAAAAAGACTTATGATCCAAGCGTTTATTACACTTCATTAGACTCACAGACTTCGTCTCATGCCAGAAGTAAAGTGAGCAAATCACTTGGGTCATCTCGTTCAAGCAAGAGAGTTAATTATTCATTGGCTGATCTGGAGAACAAACTATACACACAGAAGCAGGATGCAGCAGACGATTCCAACCAGTCTAGGGACTCAACCATACTAGATAAGTTCACTCAACAAGAGATTATCCAATCGAAGAAACGATATATGGAGCTTGATACAGAGAATCAGAAGGAACTAGTAGACGTCCCCTCTCTTCTAAGTGCTATTACGGGTATCAATAGAAACAAGATTGACACGGGCAACAGTAATCCTTCCTCAGTCAGACAAAAGAATAAGATTGAGATCCCCAAGACTATTCACCTCTCCTACAGATCGACAAAGCCTCCCGTGCCCAAGAGAAAGAACACGAATAGAGTAGTGGCCTTGAAAAAGACTCTCTCCTCACGAAGGCCGTTACAAAGCTACCTAGAGACTCTGGACCAAGTGAATAAGAGTATTATCTACCATAATGTGGCGAACAAGAAGTATTTCAAAGTGCTACCAGTGATCACCATTTGTTCCGTGTGCGGTGGCTACGATAGTATCTCAAGTTGTGTACAATGTGGTAACAAGATCTGCTCGTTAAGATGCTTCAATTTACACAATGAGACTAGATGTATCCATCGTTGATCATTAATTTTTTTTGGATTCGCTTAAGCAAATTGAAATTTCAAATCTACGCTCTTCTTGATGAAGGTTGATTGACGGCAGTAACACTGGGATGAGCGATCATGATGTCGATAATGGGATTCAATTAAACAAACCGTATGCAGATGTGGAGAAGAATCCCTTGGATCAGGTTTCTTTTACGGCCTTCTGCCTTGGAATCGTGCTAGGAATTTTTCTAGGGTCACTGATGATTATCAAATTGAAGAATTTCAATTTTTACATTATTTCTTTATGCATATTCCATTTTCTTGAGTACTATATTACAGCGAGATATGACTCTAGTAAAGTCAATTTGGACTCCTTTTTGCTCAATAATGGTTCAGCATATCTAATATGTCATATAATAGCCATTATAGAGACTCTGGTCGAGTACGTTTATGAACCCGACTTCAAAGCTGACAATGAATCAGCATTTTCAAAAACTGTCGTAAGGTTGGGTTACTTATGTATGTTTGTGGGCCAATTTGTGAGATCTTTAGCGATGGCTACCGCAGGTAGTTCCTTCTCGCACATAGTGCAACAGGAAAGACAGTCCGACCATGTTCTGGTGAAACATGGAATATACAGTTGGTCAAGGCATCCAAGTTATTTTGGGTTTTTTTACTGGGCCGTCGGCAGTCAAATGATTTTACTTAATCCAGTCTCCTTCGTACTGTTTTCAGTCATACTATGGAGATTTTTCAATCAGAGAATAAAGGTTGAGGAAGCCTATTTAATCAGGTTCTTTGGCGATGAGTACATCCAGTATAAAAGCCAAATTCCTGTGAGAATTCCTTTCATTAAATAATACATACGTAATGATTTGCTTTGTTAACGGTCGTTTAGTCGGACGTCAAGTCTATAAAATCGTCGGAATGTGTGGAGCTTGCGGGGGCATCCGACACCGAAACGCCTAATGTTTGAGCATTGGCTCCGTTTCCATTATCAATGTTGTTGCCATTAATTGTGTGTTGTGAGTTGCTCGAAAGTTGTCTCTTTTGCGGTAAATGATTCATGTACGGCTTCTTAGGTATGAATGGGGATACGATCGGCCTCTTTCCTCTTGAATATGGAGGAATATAGACGAAGCTATGGCTCGTGTCGCTGGAATTGTCACGATCCGACCTATTGTATAACTTTGATGCCGGTGGCAATGGTGGTAGTTTTGGAGCATCAGTTGAAGGCTGATCTGTATCATTTGTTCCGCTTTCATTAGGCGAATTGCCACCGTTGGTGTGCAGTAGGGGAGGTAATGAATTTTCCGATGTTGGCGGAACCACAACCTGCCCTGTTAGACCTAAGATGGAATTAGCTGAACTATCGGTTGGTCGTCGTAGGACTGGCGGTGTATTATTATGAGGCGGCAGACTTGAATCTGACGCTCTTGATGACTGCTCATTATTATTATTGAAACTACCGCTCACTGAAGGGTAATATGAGTTCCTAGCACTTGACATGGGAGTTGGTGAGGCGGGATCAGCTTCACGCAAAGATGTATCTTGATCTGAATGGCTATTTTGGAGAGGCGTTTTTCCTAGTATATTAGGAACCTCTTGATGACGATTTACGTAATTGATGCTGTTCTCTTGAGGGCCATGGTTTTTTGTTGCCGCTGTAGGTGTATTGGCTTCTCTTATCTTTGGATCAAGAGTTTGTCCCGAGTCACTGGTGCTACTGTCCATGTACGATCCACTAGACGGTACAGGACCGGAAGGCACAGATCCCGACTGTTGCTGATTGTCATTTCCATTGACCTCACCCATGTCAGTTGTCTCGTCTTCCGCGTCACTATCAAGTGAGATCACTACTGGTTCATTTGGTGTCGCTGACCTCGAGTCCCCCTGAAGAAGCCTTGATAAGGGCAAGTCACTTTCTTCATCATCATCGTTATATTCTTTCTTCACTGTCGTTTCTGTCGACTTATTTGTTTCCTTCTGGACTGGCTTCTCTTCCGTGAGCGGTTTCCATGAACCGTCGGTAGATATGTCCACTTGTTCAACATCTTCATTAGAGTTTTTTAAAATTTCATCAACATATTCACATATAGCCAAGTCTTTCAAAGAGATGCTTATCTGGCAAACAGGGCACTGCCACGTTGGAATTTGCATCTGCGAACAAATGTACCAAAGAGCATCGTAGCACTGCAAGTGCTTACACATTACGGATTTAATGGGATATTTCATCCGGGTGTAGGAGACAGGACACTGGAGAGTCATGACTGTATTAGTCGTTATCAGGTCGTCCTCTTCCTCGCTTAAGCACCGCTTGATATAGCTCAGAGTTGCAGCTTTTATTATCTTTGGACGTGCCAGGACCTCGGCAAGTAATTCTTCTGGTGTGACTTGCTCTACGATGTAGCAATATATGTAATACTCACTTTTAGTGAAAGCATAAACAACCTCTAAAACGTTCATTTGCGGAGAAGGCCGCAGGTATGGAGTTAAATCGGCAGGCTTTGCTGTTCCAGGTTTGTTCTTCAGTCCCCTCACGTTATCCTTCACTTGGACATTATTGAATCGTATTTCGTTGGGATGAGGAAATTGTATCGGTTCACCTGCCGTTGTCGGTGTGCCAGTGAGCTCCCCACACAGTAGATATAGCTTGTATTTCTTGTCAGACTCCAACAAAGCCCAGTCAGCCTTAGTGAGCTTGAACTTTGCCACACAGGCACCTCTGACATTCGTTATGTTGATCTTCTGTGCAGTCTCTGGGATCATTTTCTTCATCTTATAGAATGGAGTTGGTTTGAAGTATAAAGACGGCTGCTTAGGCACCTTCGACCTCAGCGCTTGTGATTTTGCTACCTCACTGGGCCACGCTGGGTTTGGATGATCTGCATAGCCTGGCGAAACCGTGGTTGCCGCTGGCTGTTGGAGTGTGCTCACGGGCTGATGGCCTGTAGCAACTGGGTGATTGTAAACGCCAGTTCGTAGGGTCATCCAGACATCCTCATAACTAGGCAGAGTCTCCCCCAGCTTGACTTTATCTATCAGTAGTCGCACCGTCTTGGGTCGCCATGGGTCCACATATCCTATAGTGCATGAGTTCCTCACATAACTCCTTATGCGTTCCTGTAGCTCTGCCTTCCGTCCTGCTATCGTTTGTCCCAGTGATCGGCACACAGCCTTGAGTTCAGGTACCCTTAAAGTCTCCATCTGTACAATAACCTCCTGTATTTCATGATGCAGGCCTCTGCCTGTAGCACTTGCTGCGTTTGCCGTCATCAAAATCGGATTCCGTCTCTCGATCGCGAACCACTGTTTATAGGAATCTTCCCACAGCTAATCTGAGCTTCAACAAGCTGATAAATGGGCTCAAATCCTATATAATGAACATCATGCTAATGGATCCATGTACTATTACTGGACTTCTAACTGTTAATAGCATAAATTCCTGTTACCCGGATCTGGTGAAGCTTCTGAATACACTTAAGTAGGCCATTAAGAGGCGTTCGAAGCCATCTGATGGGGTTAAAGGTACTTCTAAACACTTTCCTGAGGTCAGTTACGCTAGCGAGTACAAGAGGTTGAACCAGGCGGTTCAACCTCGAATTAATTGATCAATCTTGGCCAAAAAAAAAAGCTCGCATCACCCAAATTTACAATATTGCAAGTCTATACTCTAGTGGTATAAGCAGTTGAAATTGGCTACAAAACAATGCTTAACAGATGTGATTTATTGCATGTTTGTTTTCTTGAGTAGAGCTATGAAAAATATTAAGCGATGACTTGAAATTTGAAAAAAATACAGGTAGTCAGTTCCAGATAGACATTGAAATTTCTAGAGTTGCATTACGCTATGGGCAAATCTAGAATTACGGTGCTTATCTCGGGCTCAGGATCCAATTTACAGGCATTGATCGACGCTCAGGCCGAAGGCAAGCTGGGAAATGCAGAGATAGTATCGGTTATATCTTCTAGTAAAAAAGCCTACGGCCTGACGAGGGCTAGTAACGCCAAGATTCCAACCAAAGTACATTCGTTATATCCCTACACAAGAGACATCTCGAAGGAGAACAAGGAGAAGCGTGCAGAGGCAAGAGTTCAATTCGAAAAAGATTTAGCAGAATTAGTGCTCTCCGATAAACCAGACTTGGTCGTCTGTGCGGGATGGCTACTGATCTTGGGTCCCGAGTTTTTGTCCTGTGCTAAGAGCGTGCCAATCATCAACCTACACCCAGCCTTGCCCGGTGCATTCGATGGAACGACTCATGCAATTGAGATGGCCTGGAAGAAAGCACAGGAAGAGGATAAACCATTTACTGCTGGTTGCATGGTGCATTATGTGATCGAAGAAGTGGACCGCGGTGAACCACTGCTTATTAAAGAATTGGAAATTATTCCAGGGAAAGAGACTTTAGATGAGTACGAGACAAGAGTCCACGAAGCTGAGCATGTAGCAATAGTGGAAGCTGTTGTTGCCGCCCTTACCAAGATCTAATGATGTTTCTCTTACCATGGATTTATATGCTAGAATAAGTATGTAGTGAGAGCTACCCTACAATGTCTACTGTTTCCTCCTGCACGTCGCAGATATTCACGATGCTCTCTCTGAGTACAGCTGTCGTACCACGGGCAAATTTATAACTCTGTTGCTTTGGTTCTCTCACGTTTGGAGTCCTGTAATTCCTCAAGTACTCTGCATCCTTGCCTATCTCCATCACACAAACGTCAACGTTTGAACCAGATCCTAAATCGTTCCATATACCAGCCTCGATGGCATCTGAAGCCAGATTAATAGCTTCCTCCTTCGTCAGATCCTGTTTCCAATGGGATTCAAGCACAGCCATGGCCGCTAGAGAACCAGACCCGAGCGATTGGTAGTAACCAACGTCTGTAGAGCCATGTGCGTGAATCGAGAAAAGGTGAGCACCGGTTGGGTCCACACCGGCTACAATCAAATAAGCACCAATGTGACCCTGGTATTTGAAAAGATGCTGTTTCAACATCTGCAAAGCAGAAACTACACGGGGCTCTCTGCTAGCATATAGAGAGTGTAATTCCAAATTAGAAGAAATCAATTGCGTTACAGCTTCTGTATCAGCAGCAGTACCGGCACCTGCACACCAAATTCGAGGCGAAATACGATGTAACTTAGCACAGTTCTTATCAGCTACAATAGGGCCCTGTGTAGACCTAGTATCAGCTGCAATTACCACTCCATTGTTGAATTTCACACCTACAATAGTAGTACCTGTTGAGGTCGCCTTAGGCTGCGCATGGGACTTAGAAGCCAAAAAATTGTTCCTCTGGTAATTATCAAACGACAGACCGGCCATTCTTAACTCGGTCAACTCAATTGGCCTTGATAACTCTACTGTCTTAGCCCGTTAAAAGGGTGGCAAATCTTGAACTTAGTTGATCTTCAAGTTCAATTCCTCATAAAGGGCCATTCGTTCTGTGTGATGCGAATTAACTAGCCAGATGTTAAACAGTGAAATATTCACGATTCACCATTGATCAACATTCTCTAAGTCGATCAATTTGCATCAATTGGGTAGCTATCGAGTGTGGTATTACAGCTTTTTGGAGGTGAGTTTACGGTGGGAGGTGTATGATGAAAAGCTTAGGTCATGGAGCGAGTTTTGTATGGCCATCGAGGATACGTGCTCTAGTCGTGCCCATTGGGAAATGGAAGAGGCATCAGTTTAACGAAGCCGTGGAGAATTTACAGAGCTACAGTGAAATTAGGCTTTTGGATATCACGCCAATTGATAGTTCGTTATTCACACCCCAGGGCTTTCCAAATGGAAGATTGTTCTTTGATTTTAGCTCCTACGGGTACAATGACTCGCTGGACCTTTTCCTGTACGATTTTGAACCATTTAGAAAGATATTCGTGGTGATTGGCCTTATCAACGATGATAACAACCCTGAATCAAGCTTACAAACGTTGAAAGAGAGATATCCAACGATTATATCACATAATGTGATTGTTACTAATACAAGTGGAGAGACCAATGTGGGCGAGAACATCTTCTATTGCGGTCAAAAGCTTGAAGATAATCTGGAGACTATACTCTGTGATGTAGGAAAAACTTTCCTTCAAGCATTGAGTCAGTACTACTCATCCTATAAGCATGTTACACTTCGATCACCGGGGGCTATTGGGGGCAACTCTGTGATGAAGACGACTTTAACAAGGCAAGTTGCGGCTCTCACGGCAGTGGTTTCCCCTTCATCAACTAATGCATCAAAGAGACTTTCCTCTATCGAGATTACTACGAATAACATCAAGCGGTCAGCTTCCTTGAAGTTGGCGAAATCGCTCTCAAGCTCTGAGAATAGATCTCATAGTCGCTCTCGAGGCAGACAGCTCAAGATCCTCGGAAATTTTCAGCTGCTTGCGGGTAGATACACGGACGCACTCAATAGCTTTAATGAAGCGGTTACTTTACTTCATAAGATACGAGATTACTTGTGGCTTGGATCAGCTCTTGATGGTGTGGCGATCTGCTTCTTGCTACTATCATATTTGCAAATACCATTTCAGATACCACCCCTCGTCAATGTACTTTGTCCAATCCAGCCTAACAATATCGTACCAGAGGGTCAATCACCGAGAAATAGCGTACAATATACCCCGATGAAATCTCCAAGGGACTCTACCAGCTCTCTATCTTCCGTAGCAGCCGTCGACGTCGAATCTATCAATTTACCAAAACTCATTAAATCAATCTCTGAGAAGATAATGTACTACTACGAGCTAAGTTTGTCTCATACATGCGATTATACTCCACAAACTGTATACTCTGAGATTCTTCTCAAGACTTTAACATTCATGGTTGTATGTCAGTCTGGCTCAGAGTTATCTTTGGACGCATTGAAACTGATAATACAAGGCTCTATGCCTGAATCTCCAAGTGTTGATGAGGTACCTTCAGAAGCTTTGTTTACAAGGGGAGAAATATACTCATTCGCCAACAGGGTGTTTGATCTTCAATTGAAAAAGATGGAAGTTGAGTCCCAATGCAAGATTTATGTTAATTTGGCTCAAATTTACGGATCGCTTGGCTTTGAAAGAAAAAAAGCTTTCGTGCTGCGGTTGCTGTTGGTGGCTATTGTATCGGATACAGAGCATATTCAGTGGCATGAAGAGTATAAGGAGCGTTTGCAGGAAATGGTTAAACTTTATGGAATCGAAGATGGAGCAGTCGAAAAGTCAAGCGATAATCCGCACGAGGTTTCATGGTTAATTTTACAGAAGAAATGTTTACAACTCTGCCTGACCGTATCAACTAGAGTCAACGACAATGAAGCGGCTGCTCATTATACTTCAGTGTTAATATGCAGGTACGCACATCTTTTAACACAATCAGAGCAGCAAGCCTTGTTCAAATCATACATGCAACCACTAATATTGGAAGGTTATATTCAGTCATACTGGGATCCATTTTTACTTCGAGAATTAAAATTTGTGAGGCTTGAATCTAACGGATTGACAATTGACGGCGAACAGATACCAATTGAAACAGAGATTATCAAACAAAATGACAGCGTTGTCGATATCGAGGCTCCTCAAGTTTTTAATCCATTCAAGGCTCTTCAAGCAACTTCTTCCTCTAAGAACAATGAATCAGCCGAGGTTCAAGGTTCCTTCCTAGTTGGAGACAAAGCAATGATTTCCTGCATGGTTCAAAATCCCTTTAAATTTGAAATTGGTATCACTGGAGTCCAGTTTGATGCCGAGATGATGGAATATTGTGAACTTGATGAGAACGAAATCAGTCTAATGCACCCTGTCTTTGTCCCAGCAGAATCGATGCGATTGATCAACCTACCGCTGACTCTCAAGAAGCCAACTTTTCACAAATGGCTCACGATAGATTCGCTGAATGTCTCAGTGTTAGGCATGTCTTCTAAAGTATTCAAGATAGTAGCGACAGAGAAGAAGGGAGTAGATTCGGCAATGAGTGATGAAAGATGCATTTTTGAGAAAATCCAGATCAAGATTCTCCCCGAGCAGCCAGAGTTACAATTATTGCGAACAGAAAACATAAGTGACAACTCCTGGATGATGCTCCATGGTACGAAGAAAAAAGTCTCGATTACAGTGAGAAATAAATCATTGAGTTGTCCCATTGACTATCTACAGTTTTCGTCGATCAGTAATATTGAGAAATCAATGAAACCTGACTATTGGAAAAAACTGCCCGCAGATGATTTATTTGGTATTGAGAAGCAGCTACAATGGTTGAAGAACTCATTTGTCAAAATTCTCAACGCACCTTCGCACATAGCCCCTAATGAGGTGATCACTATCGATGTGGAGGTGGATGCCACCTCCGTACCATTGCAGTTCAATGGATTTGACCTTATTGCAAACTATGGGATGCGTGCTGGCGATGGTTCTTGCATATATCTCAAAAAATTACGCCTACCATATGAAGTCTTTCTGAAGAGAAGCATCGAGGTACCGGGACTTGAAGTCATACCTCTGAATGAGCTATTCTCTCCAAAGATGGAATCTGTCGACTGGATCAAATTCATAATGAAGAAAGCGCACTCTGACAAAGATTTCCATGTTGGGGATTACGCACTCCTATTAATCGACATTAGAAACTCATGGATCGACGGGATCGACGTGAAAGTGGAGTTTGAAGATTTTCATGGTCAGTCGTACATGATCGAGGCCGATCACACCACTAGAGTAATCGTTCCATTCAAGAAACTCGGTTACGAGACGACGAACCTCAAAAATAAGGCCATACCAAGAGTCTTCGCAGGAAGACAGTATATTCAAAGTGGTCTCCGTGAGGAACAGGAGTTTGAAATGAGAGAGACTTTTTGGTGCAGAGAACATGTTCTATCAAAGCTGCATTGTCAATGGCATCTATCGAGAGATCCCACCAAGACTGGGGTAGTAGACTTCAGACAATTTCTAGACAAGTTCGACGAGAGAATGGTTTCAATCATGTACGCCAATAAATTGCCTTATCATGTTGAGCTCGAGTTAGACAAATGTACCATTGAAAAGGGTCAATCCCTCTGGGTCAAAGCAACCGTCACGCCTACTCAATCAAGGCAATCTTCTACAAGGAACAGCATGCTTTTGCTCAATTTCATGCTTTTTGACAACCAGACTTGCAAACTACTTCCCAAATCTAACAGAAGAATCTTGTACAACGGGACCTTGAATCATCATATCATGGCAACCAAGAAAGCCACCATAAATTTGACACTTTTGCCCATAGAAACTGGAAACTACGAAATATTCGTGAGCATTGCAAGCACAGATGGCGACGAATCAACCATACAATTCAATTCGGGGCCGGTAACTTTCCAGGTCAACTAATAGCATCTCAATCATAGTATATAGATATATCACGTGATATATTTACCATCGGTATTACTGAAAATTTTCATTATATGATCAAAAGGTTAGCCATCTAGCTACTTATAAGAGGTCGATTTAGGGTCATTGTGCCATTGAAATCTCAATTGCAAGCTCTTAGGAGAAATGGGTAAAGGTATTGCTAGACATGGGTTCAAGAGCGGTGTTTTACCGATTACTAGATCAATTTTGAAGAACCCAACTACAAAGCAGGAGAATATTATCGCTAAGGTCAATGCACCAAAGCCAAAAGGACCTCAAGGTATAGGGTTCGCTGAAGGTGTAGCACACCCTAAGAACTCTCACAGGGAACCTGCCCCAGTGAAATTTTTGGATGTTGAAGAGTTAATTCAACAGACAGCTGCCGCACCATCAAGCATCAGAACTGCTACAACATCACAACAGGAGACCAAGTTGCGAAAAGCAGAGCTGAGAAGACAGTATCTATCAGAAACTTTCCGTAAGGAAGAAAACAGACTCCTGTCATTGGAAAAGTTGATGAAGCAGAAGGAAGAAGCTTTGGAAGAAGAGAAGCGTGCCGAGCTAGCATCTTTAAACGAATCCAAATCCTCAGATTTGACCATTCCTACTTTAGAGCGTATAGTTGAGGGCCCTTTAATGAGGCAAAGAGCACCAGACGAAGAAAAATTGCATCAAATGAAAAGAACTTACAACAGAGAATTAATGGAATTGAAGGCCAAGGAAAGAAAACTAGAAGATTTACTGAGTCTCTACCATGTTTCGAACGAATTTATCGTTACTGAGAAACAACTTCTAAGAAAGATTGATGAAGCTTTCGCCAACGAGGGCTCTGATGTACTAAGAACCAGACTAAGTATGGGAGCATCCAGAATAAGGTCTAGAAACGAAAGTAGCATTGGCGATGCGTTATTCGGTACTGTTGCTGGGGGAGAACACGTTGGTTTGCCATTAGTGAAAGAGCATCTAAGCGGTGAAATGAAGAAGTTCGCGGAAGAAGTTGAATTGAAGACCAGTGAAGTGATAGAGCGGAAGAAGAGCGACATCGACACTATTATGCAAAATTAAAGAGACCCTAGTATGATATGTATATATTATCTTTCCTGTAAATATGCAACGGACAACAACCTTCAATCGTCTACGGAAGTAATCAAAGTAATATTATCGCCTTTCAAGAGTATCTTTCCTAGTTTCCTGCCCTTTTCGATATCTTCGACACCGGTCTTGGGATCCACTGGTATCTCCAAAGCATCATCGATAACCACGTTCATGAATTCATCGAAGCCGCTTATCTTGCCTCTTATCCTTATCCCAACTTGTTCAAATAGCCAAAACGTCACTAATGTCTGCTGTTGGAGGTAATCAAATATGCAATTTATTGGTGGAACCATAGCTTTAGATTTAGAGGACATCTTGGTCTTGATAGAGAGTTTGCGGGTGAGCTGAATGCTTTACAATGATGTTCGTTGAAGGATCAATTGTTCGGTCATAATATCTCAAATTTTCATTATTTTGAAAAATATTGAAGATGCTCTTAATTGATTAGTTTCAACCATCGCTAAGAATTAAAGCGCGTAGAAGAGCTCAAACCGCTATGTCTTTTCAAGTAGCAGACGTTCAGAAGGCACTACAATGCGTCTCTTCGAATGCTACTCAGGAGAAGAAGAATGAGGCCCTGCATTTCCTTGAGGACTTTCAGAAATCGGCTGCGGCGTGGACCATATGCCATGATGTACTTACCACTGTTGATCCCTCTTTTTTGGAACTTCATGTATTTGCAGCTCAAACTTTGAGAAATAAAGTCACTTACGATTTATCCCAGTTAGAAGGCAATCTGATGGAGTTCAAGACGTCTTTACTAAATCTATTAATTTTGCATAACCAGAAATTGGTCATTACACAACTGAGTGTTGCGCTAGCACGTCTGGCAATTCAGTTTATTCAGTGGAGGGATCCTATTGTGGAAATCATTCATTGCCTGAATCCCTATCCCTCTAAACTATTGGGTTTTCTGAGAATTTTACCAGAGGAGACACTTGACATCGGATCAACACCTTTGAGTGAGAACGAATTCAATTCAAGGACTCACGAACTTATAAATACAATTGCAGAGGATGTGTTGAACTTTTTGATCTCATGTGTGGACATCCTGAAGTCCCAGCAACAAAGTGAGTCCGATATCACTTTAGAAAAAATCATGCATTGTCTAACGTCATGGTCGTTTGAATTTCCTGTTGACCAACTCCTATCTGTGAGGCCACTGATATCACTTGTATTCGAATCCTTACTCCAAGGGCCAGACGAGTCTTCCGAGACCTTCGATGCCGCTGTTGAATGTCTTTCCGTGATATTGAGAGAAAGCAGAGATGCCCCTAACGAACAACTAGTTTTGGCTCTTTACGAACAGCTTATGCAACTACAGATCAAACTACTTCCTAACCTTCTAGTGGCCCAAGAGGATGACCTTGACTATGAAATTATGGAGGGGCTTACACGTTTGTTCGTGGAAGCTGGTGAAGCGTGGAGTGTTTTCATTTCTAAATCACCAGATGTTTATAAGCCAATTGTCACTGCCCTGCTGATGTTTACTTGCAAAAACTCCGATCTAGACATCGCTGCCTACACATTCCCTTTCTGGTTTAGTCTTAAGCAAAACCTGGTTTTACCAAGATATCAACAATCAAAAGAACAGTATGTGCCGATCTTTGAGAATTTGATCAGCGGCATAATCAGACATTTACAATATCCTACTGATCAATTCGACTCGAGTGAAAGCGAAGACAAATTCAAGGATTTTAGATACCACATGGGTAGTGTTCTTAAAGACTGCGCAGCGGTTATTGGAACCTCCCGTGCATTAAATCAGCCTTTGACAAGAATCAAAGAAGCTGTCAACAAAGGTGGGTCTTGGCAAGAATTGGAAGCTCCTCTTTTCTCTTTGAGAACAATGGCTCAAGAGATTTCACTCTCCGAGAACAATCAACTACCTCAAATCTTTCAGATTTTGTGCAGTCTACCGGAACATCCAAAGATAAGATATGCTTCTACCTTGGTTCTTGGAAGATACACCGAATGGACGGCCAAACATCCCGAGATGCTAAAGATGCAGTTAGATTACATATTCAATGGTTTCAATGAGGGTCAAAAAAATCCCGACATTATAACAGCATCTTCTCATGCTCTGATGTTTCTCTGCACAGATTGTTCAAGTTTACTCAGTGACTACATCGATCAGCTCTATGATTTTTATTTCAATGTGGGAAGTATCCTAGATATTGAATCTCAATTTGAACTGTGCCAAGGTTTGAGCGCTGTGATAGACAAGCAATCCCCCGATAAAATATCTGCAGTGCTGCAGAAACTGCTGGATGACTGTTTTTCGAAAATCAATGACATAGTTCCAAAATGGAAGGCTGATCCTACGGCGTTTAGTGCTCTTATCGCTGATAAGATCGATCTCGTCTATGCGACCTTTGAGGAATTGAAGCCAAAAAATGAATATCCTCAACAGGGACCAGAACCTTTACTTCCACAAATCGAATTTATTTGGAACTCGTTGAGCACTTTATTGATCGATTGTGGAGCCTTATCCGACAATGTCATAGTCGAACGTGCTACAAAGCTTTTAAGAAGGCTCTTCGAGAAATTCCACTTGTTCTGTGAGCCTATTCTAGTACCGGTGGCAGAGTTTCTCGCTCAAGGTTACGCCGCAACAGGCTTGGGCTCGTACCTATGGTGCTCGGGTTCAATTATTATTGTCTACGGTGACGACGAAGCGCTGCCTGTTCCAACTCAACTGAAAGATGCGGTGTGGCATTTTGCTGTGACCCAAAGTAACACTTTCATTCAAAACTTCAACAAAATTCAAACCGAACGGATAAATGACCATTATGAGTCCATCATGGATTTCTTCTCCATGATCTCAGACCTTATTATGTTTTACCCCAAGGAATTCCTATTATCAAGTGAATTGTTAGGCAGTACTGCCGATGTCGCTCTAAAAAGTGTGACAAGAGTGGAAAACTATGACGCTTATGTTCTGATATTACGTTGCTTGGATGACCTATTATCATGGGGTTTCAGGACACCACCTATCTCTACTGTTGCGATCAGTGAGGTCCCAGAAGAATGGAGACAGCAGATATTGAAAGAGATTGTTGTCGCGAGGGGCTCTACAATAATAACTTCTCTATTTATTGGACTCGTCACCAATTTTGAGCTCACAACCCATTCGGATGCTGTTAGCTGTATAGTCAAGTGCTTTAGATTGGCGTGCGAACTGAACAACAACGATCCTATGATTTGTGCACAATGGGTATTTCAGACTGTCGAACAATTAGGATCAGTTACGACAAAGGAGAAAGATAATTTAAGTGAAACAGTTGTTAACGGCTTAAATCAAAAGGATTATCGTAAAGTGAGAGAGGGAATAAGGACATTTATTGCATGGTATCTGAGGAAGAATGTGAATCCCAGATGCTACTGAGATTTCTTTATAGAGAACTTCCATAAGGGTATGTAGACTCTGTCAAATGCGCTTTGACCATCTGACCATGAATCATGCAATTATTAACATGTAGTAATATTATTATTAAACTGATTAGAAAAATAAATTAGTTAGACGTCTTGGTGACTCAACTTCTTCAAAACATCGGGATAAGCTCTGAAGATCTCGTCGAACCTCTCAGGGTATGAGGCATGGAAAACTTCGGGATCATTGCCCAGTGCGACGAAGAAAGTAGAAGTACCGGATCTTATGGTTTCGTTTGCAATATTACTGATTTGCATGGCGATGAGAAATGAGAAAGCAATTAGAGGTGCATTGAAACTACCGGACGAGTTGTAAGCGGGTTGCGTAAATCTCAAATACAAAAAGGCAAGTAAGGCTGACATGTAACTTGCGAACAATGTGTACAGACCTAGCGCGACATTGATCAAATTATCGTTGATCAAAGCGTCCATACCCTTTTCTCTTAGCATATACCAAGTCTGCTTCGCAGACTTCAAGTAAGGTCTCCCATATAAAGCAATGAACGCATAAGCGTAGTGATTGAAATAAGAGGCCAACCACTGCAGGAAATTGACGATCCATCCAAGGATCATAAATCCAATTTGAGCTGCTGCTCCATTACCGTTACCAATCAAGCTCTGCCTGGCAAGATTGATAATTTGCTTTAAAGTCTCAATGAGGGCAACGATCAATGAACCAAAGCAAATGGATCCGAAAGAATAAGTCATGGCCCTTCTCCATGAGCCCAAAGCAGGCCATCTTGGCATACCCTGATCAGACTTGGACATATAGTACCAACATCCGTAAATACCAGAAACTGTGCAATGGATGACATTCTTGATCACTTCACTGATGTAATAACCACAGAAGAAAACCAATACTAACAGACCAATCTTTTTGGAGTTAGAACAACCTCCTCCATTAACGTCGCACCCTGCGTTGTTCTCCTTTGGGTCGAACTTGATGTAAGTGGCGACGATCACAGCCGAAAAGAGTACACCGAATGCTCCTGCAACGATAGTACCAATGAAAGAGACCAACAAAGTTTGTGGGCACTTCTTCATTGCATCGATGACGGTTTTCAACACTGCAACACTGAAAGGAATTCTGGACCTCATCTGCCAGTAAAAGAACGCGGTCAGAAGTGTGAACACCAGAAAAACAATACCGGCAGACCAGTATCTTAGGGCCAGGTACATGATAGCGGTACCTAAACCTGCCACGATGTTCACAATCATACCACAGTAGATGAAGAACTTTGGGTACAAACGACACAGCAGAATTCCCAAAAATGAAAATACCAGAGCCAGCACAACAGCGAAAACCAATAGAACCGCAGAATTAGTGTTCAAAGTACCCGTATCGGTGCCATTGTAAATACCAGACCCAGTCTGCGAGTAAGTTTGAGCCCAGCCTCTCAAAGTAATACTAGCCACAACGATAAATGCCGCCACGCAGAGCAAGAAAAAGATCGTAAACGGCCAGTCATTCCATTTGGGCTTATCATCGGTTGGGAAAGCCTCCTCAAAACTTCCGATTGGAGCTCCTTCACTTTGAGCGTTCAAGTTATAGTACTGGTCTTGTCTAAAATTGTACTGATTACCTTGTCCTTGATCAGCAGGCTGTTGAGCACCCTCTTGTTGCTGAGGCTGCTGATTATAATATTCTGCAGAATTGTCCTGGAAAGGACCCTGACCATTTGGACCATTGCCGTAACTTGGAGGTGGTCGACTAGGTGGTTTGTATTTCTCACTCATTCTTCTATGCCAAACCTTCTATCTATACGTTAGTTTGCCAATCTATTAGCACACCAATACTGGTCTTCTGGTTGGTTTATATACTTGTCTTCCTTTTTGAACCGATGAATCCCCTTACAGGTTTCTTTGCGATGAAAAGGTTTTTCTTTGCATCAAATCTTGCAAGGCTGAACAAACAACAACAAAGTAATCGAATTTGGATAAAACAGAGGTTAAAGGTCGACCAAGATGTCTCGAAAGATGTCAGATGGTTTGGGGAGTGGTTGGGATGAGTTGGTAGCGACTTCTCCGGAAGAAATTGATTGATTTGGAGTATTTGGTCGAGTTTTGGTCGTTTTGAGCAATATCGAAAGCAAGAAAGGTAGTTTCCAGCATAATACTAGTGGTTTAGAACGTATTAACGGCTTCTCATGCTCTTGAAGTGACGTATGATGGTCTTTTTATTGGTTTTGGCGCCGAAACCGTACAGCCGGGTAAATTCGGACTCTGATCTAAAATATTCACCTCTTAAGACTAATTAATGTAAATTTGACCACGTTTGAATCAGATCTAGCAGCTAGAGACCTGTAGAAAGCTACTGTTAGTTTTATTGAGGATGTCATCGAGATATAGGGTGGAATATCATTTAAAGAGTCACCGCAAGGACGGGTTTGTAGACTGGATTAAAGGTTTGCTGGCCACACCTTTTGTGCTGCATGCTGTGTCGCACGATGTGGATGATTTGACCACCACACAGCGAGTTAGGTCGCAATACGCAGAGATTTTTAAGGATATTCAGAATCTAGTGGCTAACAAGATTGATTTCGACTCAAGAAATGGTCAATTGGAGGAGAATGATGATACTGAAGTGAGGTATGACCTTATGGGCAAGTCCCGGTTGAATCAGCTAGTTCCAACGATTGGTAGTTTTTTCACTGAATTGCCCCTTGAAAAGGCATTCTTGTGGGAGGATTCTCAGAGGGGGATCTCGGAGCGTAGGATGGTTGCACCAAGTTTTAACGATGTGAGAAGGATCCTTAATACCGCGCAGATCTTTTATTTCGTCGATAAGAGAAGAAAGTATCACCACAACCAATTGAAATTGGTGACTTTTGATGGTGACGTTACGCTTTACGAAGACGGAGGATCTCTTAATTCGTCTAGTCCAGTGATCTTCTACATTGTGAGGCTTCTGGCGGCAAACATTCGTGTCGGGATCGTTACAGCGGCCGGATATGATGAACCTGTACAGTATGAACATAGATTAAAGGGACTTATTGTGGCAGTTCATGATGCATCTGACCTGACAATGGAACAGAAACACAATTTAACCGTAATGGGTGGTGAATCAAATTATTTGTTCCGGTATCATGAAAATGATGAAGGCGAATTTGGATTTCAAACTGTAGAACAGGGAGAATGGTTATTGCCCCATATGACTGAGTGGAAATTGTCTGACATGGATCAAACACTAGATTTCGCAGAAAAGACGTTAAAAAGTTTAAGAGATAGGTTACATTTGCCTGGGGAGACTGTAATTGTGAGAAAGAAGAGAGCTGTTGGGATAGTGCCAGGTGAAAAATTTGACGTTGCGACTCAAAGTCAGGTCCAAGTCAAGCTCGAAAGGGAGCAGTTGGAAGAAGTGGTTCTCACTTTACAGACAACTTTGGAGACTTTCCCACCTGCTAGACGTATAAAATTTAGCTGTTTTGATGGTGGAAGTGACGTTTGGTGCGACATAGGTGGTAAGGATTTGGGTTTACGTGTACTTCAGAACTACTATAGTCCTCATGATCCAATAAAACCATGTGAGACACTCCATGTGGGTGATCAATTTGCGCCTGTTGGATCAGCGAATGATTTCAAGGCCCGTTTGGCTGGTTGTACTTTATGGATCGCTTCGCCAGCTGAAACTGTAACGAATCTACGTAGACTATTGGCCGATTAGCCTGTTAAGAAGGTAAAAAAATCCTTTCTCTTGTATCTATATTGTTTACAGGAAAGTCTAAAAACCCATTATAAAGGTCACGAAAATTGGAAATATTATCAGTGGGGGTATTTTTGAGATTATTAAGTCTATTGTTGCTTTTTCTTACCAAGCTTAGTCTTCTTTGGTTCTCTGGAGAGCCAGTAGAGGAAGACAGCTGCAATATAGTCGAAAGCGATATAGCAGATGAAGATACCATAATTTCTCCATCTTCTGTCGTAATTAGAACTGACAGTGGCTAAGAAATCGTTAGTCTTCGAAAATTGACAGAACCTACATTCGTCAGTAGCCATAGGATCTGCCAAGTAACCTGTACCAGCCATCTGGATATAAGGAGCCATGTATTCACCACATGTTTGACCGCCAGCGGGTGCAAATTTAGAGTATTCGTAATCTGAACATTCAACGTTAACGTTAGCGATACCGAGAGCCAATAGAGCATCGATAAAGTACGTTAGCGGAGAAACTCTGTACATGAAAATCCAGAAACGTGGCATCGCTTGTGATGTAGCCAAAACACCACAGAATGACAATGACATCGTAAACAGCAAAGAGGCTAAATTGGCTGCTGATGCAGCTAAGTCCATGAATGAAATACAGAGTATACCCATTGAACCAATGTAAACGTAGAAAGCAATGGAGAATAACCAGAAAAGCGCACCTCTCTCGTGTAATTGTCCTGCAGCCGAAGCATTTGCATAGAAACCGACAGGGTAGTAGTAAATCAGGAAAGCCAGCGTCCCTGCCAGTATGTTCCATGGTACTTCCACAAGAATTTGCGAAGTAATGAACGCTTTCCAGGAGAAAACTCTTGATGGACGTTCTCTTGCCTCATACAAATCTCTTTGTTGAACGAAGGCAGGCAGGTATTGTTGAAGTAAAGTGTTGAAAATAACCGTGTACATGAAGATGGACAGCATTTGATTTTGCATACCCTGCATTGATCTATCAGCTTTGAAAAAAGTGAAACCAATGAAGAGATTGTTGAAAATGGTTAAAAAGAACTTGGGCCATAGATAGTCTGGAGATCTGTAGTACTGTTCGAACAAACGGACACTGACCATCTTAATCTGATACATCAATGATGCAGCATATGCCTTGTGCCTTTCATCATCATCAATGAGCTGGCCCGTGGTATTGGGTAGCTCTCTTTCCATGCTATCCAGTTCTTCTTGTACAGCCTTGTACTCTTCAGAATTTCTCCAAACCTCATGATAATCCTGGTTAGCGTGACTACCTGGGGCAGCACCAACAACTTCCAGCATCCATTCCGCAGGGTTTGCGGATGGTGGGCATTTACCCGAACCGTGACTCTCGAAATAGTTGATCATGGTTGTACATCCCTCACCCAAATCTCCGAAATAAACCGTTTCACCACCACGACGCATGAATAGTAAACGATCAAACTCTTGCATTAACATGGCAGAAGGTTGATGAATGGTACACAAAATTGCTTGACCATGATTGGCCAACTTTCTCATCAATTGACAAATGGACCAGGCTGTTTGCGAATCCAAACCAGAAGTAGGCTCATCTAAGAAAACCAAAAGTGCTGGCTTGGCGACAAGTTCAACACCGATGGTCAATCTCTTTCTTTGTTCGACGTTCAAACCTTCACCAGCAACACCAACAACAGCATCGGCATAATGTTCCATTTCCAAAATCTTGATAACTTCTTCAACATACTTATTTTTCTCCTCAATGGAGACCTTGGCAGGTTGACGCAAGTAGGCAGAGAATCTTAGAGATTCCCTCACAGTGGAAGTCTTTAGATGTAAATCTTGTTGTTGACAGTAACCAATGGTTCTTGGGAACGATTCATCACGTAATCTACCATTGACGAAAATTTCACCGGTGATCACACCCATTGTGGTTCTGTCAGCCAAACAATCTAGTAAAGTAGTTTTACCAGCACCAGATGCACCCATTAGAGCGGTCAAAGTACCAGGTTTAACCCAACCATCGACGTTGTTTAAGATACGCCTATCTTCCTTCTTGATCTTGATATCGTAGCACAAATTTCTCCAATGAAAGATAGCTTTAGATTTATTTAATCCACCTTCTTCGTCAGTTGAACTGGACTCAGAAGACTCCTGCAACATCTTCCTGTCGGAAATAGCGGAATCCTCGCCGCCAGCTTTCTCAATATCACCAGCGGCAGTTTTGCTATGCAGTTGACGCTCTTTCTTTAATCTGCGAACCACGTTCAATGGGTAAACCAGAATTTCACCCTTTTGTTTCGCACCTTGATTAACTTCACATAAAAATAAGTAAACAGCTAGGAAGAAAACCACGTAACCAAGACCGATACCAAACCCACGCCATTTGTGTTCGTTGACGTAGTTGTAACTGACCTTCAAGAACGCATCACCAAGGACATAATCAGCACCTGGTTCAGCACCAACAGCACCACAAACCCTTTCTGTACCAGAAATGTTCTGGTAGGCAGGACCGCTAGGCACGAATGTAGTACAAACAAATCTCCGTCCATGGAACTCGTTTACCATTAAAGATTGGAACAGATAGGAAAGAGGATTGATGTACCAAATCCATTTAGACCAACCCAACATTTTTGTTTCTGGGATAGCAAAACCTGTGAACATGGCCAAAGCTAGCAGTAAAACGGCAGCGGGAACCATAGCTTCTGTCAAAGTCTTTGTTAAGGAACCAACACATCTGAAAAGATGAGACATGGTGAAAGTGGCGATGATATTAATCAGGAAGTAAAAGAAAAACCGTCCACCGTTTCTTCTGAAATTCACCAAGAAATAGAAGATAATGTTGAAACAGACGGAGGTGATTAGTTTAGTGGGGACCTCAGAAAGAACCGAAGCGAAAGCATCGGCACTTGGATGATACAGAGAATAAGTTCTGTGTTTCTCAGTGATAGGTCTAGCCTCGTAAAGAGAGAAAATTTCCAGTAAAGAAGAAAATGCATTGAACAGAATGGCAAAAAACATGGAGGCACCACGGAAATAGAAGGTATCAGTAGTATCCTTCAACATAATCTTGTAAAACATGGAACCTAGAATGAAAGCCATCACCGAATTACCGATGACTTGGAACAATGCGATCGAGGAACTATTTTTAATTCTCCATATATTACGAATCAACAAGTATTTCACCTGCATCATGTAACTAACAGTGTATGGGGAAGAAGGTCTAGCTCTCTTGGACTGTCTTGCTACGTGCGCATCCTTGATACGTTGGCGCTCATCTTCATCGTTCTCAGTCATTTTAGTGTCAATTTGTTGGAGCAAACGTTTGTAATTTGGCGAATTTCTCCAGTACTCGGACATTTCAGCTGCCGTTTGAGGCACAGCGATACGTTTATTGGTGAATTCTTCGTTAATAATTCTCTCTGCGGGACTTGTCACAGCCGTCAAGAAATCAGCCGTAGTTTGTCTATCAGGACAGTAGTAACCCATATCCTGGAAATACTTCTTAGCCTCCTTTGCAGGTCCGAAATAGATTTGATATCCTTCACTCAACACACAGACTTTATCGAATAGATCGTAAGCATCCTGAGAACATTGATAAATGGCCACGGTAGCCGCAGTATTCGTAATATCAGCCTGAGTTTTCAAAGCACGTACAAACTCAAGTGCAGTAGCAGAATCCAACCCTCTAGTAGCGTTATCCCAACATTGGAACTTGGACCCACAAATAGTCACCTCTGCAATAGAAACACGCTTACGTTCACCACCAGAGACACCTCTAACCAGTTCACTACCGACTTTGGTGTTTCTAGTATGTGAGAGACCGTAGGTTGCCATGGCTACCTCAGTCACGTGGTTCGCCCAGGCTTCTCTAGAAACACCTTTAATACGGTTCTGTGGAGTTCTTAGACGAGCTACTGTCAACAACGTCTGGTACACTGTCAAATGTGGTAAATGGATATCTGCTTCTGCGTTGTAAACAACTTCACCACGGAAATGTTTGTTAATATCTGCGGGCGAAAGACCTTTGTAAGCAATGTGAGATTCCTTACCGACCTTAAACCCGTGAGTATTCGCAGAAATCGATTTTAAAAGCGTAGTACAACCAGAACCTGGTCTTCCCAGCACAACAAGTAATTCACCAGGGTTGATGATACCATCCATTGGTTTCAAAATTTGGAACGTATTAGCTTCCTTTGCAGGAACAATTGACCTCCAAACAGAGCTTACAACTTTACGAGGCAAATTCATAATGGTAGACTGATACGCAACATCCGCAGAAGCACCAGAAGCACTCAAATCTTTCCAACAACAGTCCAAAGAATAAGGTTTGTAATAATCGGGATCAGCCAGGGCCAAATACGACATATTCTTAATCCAAGCTGCACTCACAAATTGATCTGAAGTAGGATCCAATCTCTCATCATAATGTCCATCCTCGGAGTCAAAAACGGGATTCACACCAGACTTCGACATATTCGAGAAGATAGAATACCGGTCAGCCATATTCCCGTCCGCAGCACGATCCTCATCTTTTCCATCATTGACATCGATCCCACTCTGTTGACTCAACGTGCGAGCAAGCTGCTTAACATGCTCCTGCGCTTTAGAGTCAAACCCATGGTACGCGGGAACACTCGATGAAGCAGAAGACGTATCATTCGCTTCTTCAACACTCATGGTCGCTGACCTCCTAGAGAAGAACCCTCTCTCATCAGTAAAAGCCGATCTCTTCTCTCTTAAATAAGCGTTAAGTTTCTAACAATGGGGGACACATCCTTCTTCCGCGGAGCATGAGCGGACAGCCTCTCGCATTAAACGACTAGATCCCCGAAAGATGCCCATTGACTCGTCTTACGGCCGCATCCTTCAGCTTTTCGAAATGACTCTTAACTATGGCGATGCGTCCACCAGCTCCGTGGATATTAGCGCCTCGCCGCTTTCCGCGGAAAGTGATTTAGTCGCTTTTCTCATCTCGATGAGCAAGCAAGGAAGGAAGGCTACTCTGTAATGGATCAAACTGCAAACTCTCGGTATGATGGTTTGGTCGTTGTTGCTGTATCTGGTGTCTGTTGTGGTTCCGCTGGTGATTACACTTGAGACGTTGGCTGTGGTTGGTCGCCGCGAGAGCTCTGCTAGCTTATCGACTCTTGTTTTGCAACTCAAGTACTGGTCGCTGTATGGTATGGTCTTTGGGTTGCTCCCAGGAGCTGTTGTCCGTGGTATCTTGAACAACCTACCCTTTAGCGGATTGTTGGCTGTGGTGGGCAGTAGTGTGCTCACCGCGGAGGTTGTGCGAGACTTCACGCTGTTTCTGCAGACCCAAGACGGGAAGTATGTGTTCTTGATGAGTAAGCTTAATGATCCAAGTGTTTCGTGGACTAAATGGCTGCGTTACGCAGCCACTAGTAGTGACTCGGATGAAGGTGTGTTTGTGTTTGGCGAATTTACAAAGTTTTGGGTCTCATTAGCCTGTAGGTCTCCGGATACGCATTATCTGGAGAGTTGTTTTAATGAGTTGCAAGAAAAAGTTGTAGGTTTGGCACGTTTGATGGGCGGTTACTTACACTCGAGGGGTGCAGGCGCCCCTAGAGTGGATCCCGTTAGGTTCTCTGAAGGCTATGATATGCTTGAAGATATCTTGTTAGATTCTAAGAAGGATCATGTTGAGTAGCTTTTTCATGTTTAGTTCGTATTGTGAAAAATTATAAAAATATTTACAAGTGTACAAGTTTTCTAAGGCGAAGCGCCATGCTTGTCTAGCTTGATGAGTTGATTCATTCTTGCTTGTTTATCGTGGTATTTTTGCTTTCTATTTCTTAGTTCTCTGCCCAGGAATTTTGGAATAAAAGGTTGTGCGACTGGTTTGAATGGACCAACGGCACCGTCAAATGCCTTCGAGGGTTTGAATTGGTCGGAGCCTGGGCGGTATACGTCTTCACGGTACAAATTTCTGTTTTTGTTGAAAGTGCTATCCCACAGTCCGTTTTCTTCTGGTTTTGGTTCTTCGGGCCAGATAAACGGTTCAGCCATATCGATAGTCATCTTCTTAACCTGGGGACTTCTATAACGTGGAGAAGCGATGTTTGCTCGGGTGTATTTACCATGTAACAGTTGTGTAGTGACGTTCATTGCTCTTAAACCATAGATGTGGAATAAGTAGTCTCTTAAATCCAGTTTGTTGAAGGACTTAGGCACGATAAATTTAGCCTGATAGGGAGTGTGCTTAGCATTGGGTCTCAATAGAATAACTCTTGCCTTGGGAAAATATAGTTTAGTCCCACCGACTTTGAAATGTGCATCACCTCTCTCAATGGCTTCACGAGACCAGTTCAGGATCTGGTCACTTACTCTCACTTTTGGTTCCACAACTGTCGCCAAAGACCTGGTCCCAGCAAGTCCCACCTGGGAAAGCGCTCTGCCACTAACCACACGAGTCATCAGAACGTATTCAATACGTTTAAGCCTACGTCCAGAGTAGTTTTCAATGGTTCAGCTTTTGAAGAGTTGATAAATTTCATCGTGGATGGCGATTCGTTAGAGGGCGAGTGAAATTTTTTCCTTCAAAGGTGGCAAATTAAAGAACAACAAAGGCTTTGATGAGCGTTAAACAGTCTTCACAAATTGGTTGCCAGTAGGATCCTACGGAGTGGTAGGGATTTGAGTGCAGTGATTAAGAGATAGACAAATGTCCGCAGCAGAGGATGATTACTATAACGAAGATCCCTATGGTTACGAGGATGAAAACTCTCCAATCACTGCGGAGGACTCATGGGCCGTCATCTCAGCGTTCTTTAGGGAGAAGGGGTTAGTATCTCAACAGTTGGACTCTTTTAACCAGTTTGTTGATTATACTTTACAGGATATTATTTCGGAGGACTCTACGTTGATCTTGGAACAATTGGCGCAACACACGACCGAGGCAGATAATATTAGTAGGAAATATGAGATCAGTTTCGGAAAGATTTACGTGACTAAACCTATGGTTAACGAATCCGATGGTGTTACACATGCATTATACCCACAGGAGGCTCGTCTGCGTAATTTGACCTACTCTTCAGGTTTGTTTGTCGATGTTAAAAAGAGAACATACGAGGCTGTAGATGTTCCTGGCAGAGAATTGAAGTATGAATTGATCGCAGAAGAATCGGAGGATGACAGTGAGAGTGGGAAAGTGTTTATTGGACGTTTACCTATCATGTTGAGATCCAAGAACTGTTACTTAAGTGACGCTACCGAATTAGACTTGTACAAATTGAAGGAGTGTCCTTTTGATATGGGTGGTTATTTCATTATCAACGGATCCGAAAAAGTCCTGATCGCACAGGAACGTTCCGCAGGTAATATCGTCCAGGTCTTCAAGAAAGCCGCTCCATCACCTATCTCACATGTTGCTGAAATCAGATCCGCATTAGAAAAAGGTTCTCGTTTCATAAGTACATTGCAGGTTAAACTTTACGGACGTGAAGGTAGTTCGGCTCGTACAATCAAGGCAACTTTGCCCTATATCAAACAAGATATCCCAATCGTCATCATTTTCAGAGCCCTTGGTATTATTCCTGATGGTGAAATATTGGAACATATTTGTTATGACGTGAATGATTGGCAAATGTTAGAAATGTTGAAACCATGTGTGGAAGATGGGTTCGTTATCCAGGATCGTGAAACTGCATTGGATTTCATCGGCCGTCGTGGTACCGCTCTAGGTATCAAGAAGGAGAAGAGAATACAGTATGCAAGAGATATTTTGCAAAAGGAGTTCCTACCGCATATTACACAACTAGAAGGTTTCGAAAGTAGAAAAGCTTTCTTCCTCGGTTACATGATTAATAGATTATTACTTTGTGCATTGGACCGTAAGGATCAGGATGACCGTGATCATTTTGGTAAGAAAAGATTGGATCTGGCTGGTCCATTGTTAGCCCAACTTTTCAAGACTTTGTTCAGAAAATTGACAAAGGATATTTTCCGTTACATGCAAAGAACTGTCGAAGAGGCAAAGGATTTCAATATGAAATTAGCTATCAACGCAAAGACGATCACATCTGGTTTGAAATACGCATTGGCCACTGGTAACTGGGGTGAACAAAAGAAAGCCATGTCTTCTAGAGCCGGTGTCTCTCAAGTGTTGAACCGTTACACCTACTCGTCAACATTGTCCCATTTAAGAAGAACTAACACTCCAATTGGTCGTGATGGTAAATTAGCTAAACCACGTCAATTGCATAATACTCACTGGGGGTTGGTTTGTCCTGCAGAGACTCCCGAAGGTCAAGCGTGTGGTTTGGTTAAGAATTTGTCTCTGATGTCATGTATATCAGTCGGTACTGATCCAATGCCAATCATCACTTTCCTGAGTGAATGGGGTATGGAACCATTGGAGGATTATGTTCCTCATCAATCACCGGATGCTACCCGAGTTTTTGTGAATGGTGTCTGGCATGGTGTTCACAGAAATCCAGCAAGATTGATGGAAACTTTGAGAACCTTAAGAAGAAAAGGTGATATTAATCCAGAGGTCTCCATGGTTAGAGATATTCGTGAAAAGGAATTGAAGATTTTTACAGACGCTGGTAGAGTCTATAGACCACTGTTCATTGTGGAAGACGATGAAACACTTGGGCATAAGGAACTAAAGGTTAGGAAGGGACACATCGGTAAACTGATGGCAACAGAATATCAGGATATAGAGGGTGGTTTCGAAGATTCTGAGGATTATACCTGGTCTTCGTTGCTAAACGAGGGTTTGGTAGAATACATTGATGCCGAAGAAGAAGAAACCATCTTGATTTCGATGCAACCAGAAGATTTGGAACCTGTACAGGAAGCTCACGAATTTAATGAAGATGATGATTTAGCGAAGCGTATTAGAGCCACTCAGCATGCAACGACCTTTACTCATTGTGAAATTCATCCATCCATGATTCTCGGTGTTGCTGCATCCGTAATTCCATTCCCTGACCACAACCAATCTCCACGTAACACCTACCAATCGGCTATGGGTAAGCAAGCTATGGGTGTTTTCCTGACCAACTACAATGTCCGTATGGATACCATGGCAAACATTCTATACTATCCGCAAAAGCCATTGGGTACGACACGTGCTATGGAATACCTTAAGTTCAGAGAACTACCGGCAGGCCAAAATGCCATTGTCGCCATCGCTTGTTACTCTGGTTACAACCAGGAAGATTCTATGATTATGAACCAATCTTCGATCGATCGAGGATTATTCAGATCACTTTTCTTCCGGTCTTACATGGACCAAGAAAAGAAATACGGTATGTCTATCACCGAGACATTCGAAAAACCACAACGCACAAACACTCTAAGGATGAAGCATGGTACTTACGATAAGTTGGATGACGACGGTTTGATAGCACCGGGTGTCAGAGTCTCAGGTGAAGATATTATCATTGGTAAAACTACACCAATATCACCCGATGAAGAAGAATTGGGTCAAAGAACAGCATATCACTCGAAGCGTGATGCTTCAACACCATTAAGAAGTACTGAAAACGGTATTGTTGATCAAGTCTTGATAACAACCAACCAAGATGGTTTAAAATTCGTCAAGGTGCGTGTAAGAACCACCAAGGTTCCTCAGATTGGTGACAAATTCGCCTCTCGTCACGGTCAAAAAGGTACTATTGGTATCACTTACGGTAGAGAGGATATGCCATTCACTGCTGAAGGTATTGTACCAGATCTAATCATCAATCCCCACGCCATTCCATCTCGTATGACGGTCGCGCATTTAATCGAATGTCTACTTAGTAAAGTGGCAGCATTATCTGGTAACGAAGGTGACGCATCTCCATTCACCGACATTACTGTGGAAGGTATTTCTAAGCTTCTACGTGAGCATGGTTATCAATCTCGTGGTTTCGAAGTCATGTACAATGGACATACTGGTAAAAAGTTGATGGCTCAAATCTTCTTCGGTCCTACGTACTACCAACGTCTAAGACACATGGTGGATGACAAGATTCATGCGAGAGCACGTGGTCCTATGCAAGTTTTGACAAGACAGCCAGTTGAGGGTAGATCTAGAGATGGTGGTCTCAGATTCGGTGAAATGGAACGTGACTGTATGATCGCACATGGTGCCGCGGCCTTCCTAAAGGAGAGACTGATGGAGGCATCAGATGCCTTCAGAGTTCACATCTGTGGTATTTGTGGGTTGATGAGTGTTATTGCCAAATTGAACCATAACCAATTCGAATGTAAAGGTTGTGACAACAAGATTGACATCTATCAAATCAATATTCCATATGCTGCCAAACTGTTATTCCAAGAGCTAATGGCAATGAACATTACCCCCCGTTTGTACACTGATAGATCCAAAGATTTTTAAACCGCTACATGGCACTACAAAAAAGTCCATGAATGATAATGACTATTAAAACTGTTATGCGAATTATCACTCTCCAGAGATGACAAATTTGCCATAGTTTACCCAAAAAAAAACATGTAATATATAGCCAAAGAAACACTATCGTTTTGAATTGTTTCCACATCTTTAATAATCTATACACAGGATATACAGCTAGGACGCAATCATTTGACCTCTTCACTGGCTTTGAGTTGTTTAAGTTTAGACTGCACGTACGGTTGATCGTACACGAACGCAGTTATGTTCTGCTTGTAAGGATGATCGGCACCGTCGAATACCTTGAGCCTCTCCAATCTGGGTTTACGCAGTTTGTTTTTGGGCAACATACCACTGACAGCCTTCTTTAAAATCTCACCAAACCCTTTGTCGGCCACAACCTTTTCCATTGTTCTCAACTTTAAGTGACCTGGCTTTGACGAATGCGACCAGTAGGTTTTCTGTTCGAGCTTTTTACCAGTAACACGCAATCTTTGACAATTACTCACTACAACATAATCCCCACAATCTTGACTTTGATGGTAAACTGGCTTATGCTTCCCAATCAACGTTATCGCAATAGCCGAGGCTAATCTACCCAACGTTCTCTTGTCCCTTGCCAAATCAACATGATGCCATAGGCGAGCAAATGCTAGAGACGAATGACCAACTTTTTGAGACATCTAGACGAGATCCTGAACGGCACCGAGTCAATTGATGATGCTCTTCAACTGTGAGCAGTGGTTTTATTTCATTATGTGAAAAAAAATCTCACAGCTAACGAGCGATGTCAAATTAATGTGGATCTTTGACGAAAAATAGTCAAAGTATGAGACTACAAGCTATTAGAGGTATCAATTGGCTCGAATAGCTCGTTTGAAAGGTTAATAGTTGATCAATTGCCCACCTGAGGTCCTCCATTTGTGTTCAGAATGTTTTTCATCAAGGATCTTTCGCTCAATATTACACTTCATCCATCATTTTTCGGTCCACATATGAAGGATTACCTGAAGACTAAGCTTTTGCAGGAGGTCGAGGGTTCCTGTACCGGTAAGTTTGGATATATTCTCTGTGTACTCGACTATGATAAAATTGATATCGAGCGTGGTAGAATTCTTCCGACAGATGGTTCAGCCGACTTCATCGTCAGATATAGAGCTGTGGTCTTTAAACCATTCAGAGGTGAAGTTGTCGATGGAACTGTGGTCTCCTGTTCACAACATGGTTTTGAAGTCCAAGTAGGACCTATGAAAGTATTTGTTACTAAGCATTTGATGCCACAAGATTTGATATTCAATGCGGGTTCAAATCCGCCATCTTACCAAAGTTCCGAGGATGTGATTACCATCAAGAGCAGAATTAGAGTTAAGATCGAAGGTTGTATAAGTCAAGTTAGCTCCATCCATGCTATTGGTAGTATCAAGGAGGATTACTTGGGTGCTATATGAAGACATTTTGGCGATTTTGAAGTGTATATCACTAATTCTGATCCAGGTGATTTATCCAAGAACTTGATAGAGGTAATGATAATCAACGAAATAACTCACTCTAGTCACCTTATGAGAGGTCTCCTGACCTTTTGAAGCAATAAGTGCGATTGTATTCTTTTTTTCTATGGTAGAGTCTTTGTCGAAGAGCTGAAGCTAAATAAGATTATGATAGTTGTGATAAGCTATAGAAAGGATGGCTGCGTGTCAGGTATTAAATCTGCGGAATAAACCATCAAAATAAAACTCGAAAATGATGGATGAAACCATAATAGGAGCACTAAATCGAACGAATAGCAAGTGGAAACCAAACAGCTACAAAAAAAAAATAACTGTCTAATTGGCTTTGGTTATGACGAAGTGACCACCTTCACCACTTTCAAGGGAAGTCTCAATCCATTCACCCTCGTAAGAGCCATTTTCGAGAGCTTCCCTGACAATACTAGATTTTGTTAAGACGTATCGTTTCCCGTCGATCTTCACAACACAGTTGTGCCATGGAGTTGGGATATGCAACAGGTCTTCAAATTTGGGCTCTTCAATATCTTCAAGGGATTTAACAGTGTGACATTGCTCAGGCGAAATGACTTTGATCCCAAATTTTGGACCACTGTTAGTGTGTGCATGGATCGACAATCTCATGTGATGGGGGAAAATGAGCTCGACAAGATTAGAGTAAGCATCGTTCCTTCGAATCATATTGAAGGCAATCTTCGAGATTATCTTTTTGAATCCCTTTCTAGATGTGTCCTTGAAGAATGGCAAACGAGAGAGGTCTTCCATCATAAAACGAGAGAAGCCCCTATAAAGGTGCAATCTTGGATGCCCATCAATGCTTATTTGTTTTCTCAACCTGCCATCATCTGTGTCGCATCCCTTCATCATGATAGCTCTTGAAACGTCAGAAACTGAGCAGATTTGAGTACCCGTATAGTGATTGAGCTTCACCTCCTCTATAAATTTGAAATTGAAGTTTGAGGCAGCGGCTCCACCAAAGAACAAGTCGTTCAGTCCGCAAAAGCCAATGGCATCAACTCCAGGAATCTTGACCTTTTCATACAGCTGGTGAAGTTGCGCGGTATAAGTGCTGACTATGTCATCATCCACTCCGATACAGTCAGAGAAGACATGTCCATCACTGACGATCCAAACCTTCATTCCAGGTGGATATATTTTCGCGGCATCTTGCGTGGCTTTAATCAATCTTCTTAAGGCCAATTCCTCACCTTTATCTGGAACAAGACCTCCAACTTTATCAAAGTTTGAGGATTTACATGGGAATGCAGGCAACACACACTCAATTTTCAAGTGTCTGTCAGTGAAATACCTGACACGTTCAATGAAATAATCACGTCCACCTGCTTCCCACTGGTCATTAACTATAGTGTTCTTGAGTGCTTGCTCAAAAAAATCAGCGAAGCTCTCATGATACCTATCATCAGTGTTCTTAGTTGGCACTTCACTTAAGCGCAAACGAGATTGATCCAGAATATGAAATATGAACCAATCGTTGAAGTCATTTTCATTTTCGATAGTTGTCACACATCCTCTGATCTGATTTTCGTTTTCTTTCATATACTCAGAGACTTTGATTGGCAAACCCAAAGAGCAAGTAAATTGATCGGCAACGCTTGCCGGAATATTGAATTCGACGACATTTTCATTGATGGAGGCTGGGACAGGCTCCGTCTCTTTGATAAATTCAATGAGCTCACTCCATTTATCTTTGATTTTGCAGCCTTGTTTCTCTTCTATGGAATAATAACCAGCATCTTCAGGGTCCCTGGTATAGAGAGCCAAGAATTTGCTATATGTAGAAAGATCACTGAGTTTATGTGGAATTCCAATATCATTCTTGGAGTCCAAAATTGGTTTTTTCAAATAAGAATCAGACTTAACCACTTCGGTCACCGTTACGGATTTTTTGGTACACGTCATTTTGGCTTGAAATAACTTACCTATTCCTTTTCCTTGGATGTCTTCTTATTGTACAATATAATAATAATTGAGATATCAATCGTAATTTGATAAAAGGTCTCTCAACCATGCAATTTATATGAGCTAACTCAATATCGAAACATCGGGCCAGGAGTGTAACTCATGGCGATAGCCAGAAACATTATGCTGGGATTAGTGCTCAATATCCGTTTCTCAGGTTCGAGAAACACCATTTTGCTGAAGCTTTCATTATTATGCCTCAGCCAGACTCTGCCCTTCAGGGTCTCCTGTTTATTTGATTGAATCATTGCTTGATAATTTTAGAATCAATGTTTCTCTTCAGGTCTGGTGAGTGGAATGGTACAACCCTTTAGGTTTCGCACTTGAAATTGTTTAAACGCCATATTTTTGATTGGAGTTTGCGAAAAATGCCCTCTTGAGAAATTTAAGACTGCGGCTCGACCTAGCAAATCAATTTACAAATCCTTATTTCGCCAAGTAAGGTTGAACTGTAAAATCCTCAATTATCGCCTTTCCATTTTTATTAATATTCGAGAAACTTTATGGATTGCCGTTACTTTCGCGACAGACGCTTTGAGTGACAGTAAAATATATAATGTCGCTCTTCAAAATTAATTAAAATAATAATCATTGAAAATTCAAAGAGGAAGTTTGGAGTTAGCCAAGTACTTTGATACAAAAAAATCTACGTGTTATTATAATGGCTTTAGCGGGCATTTTGGTTTCAATTTTCTTTGTTCTTGTAGGTCATTTGATCTTCAAGATCGTCGTTCCGCCCCTCAACTTCCCCAGAAACATTCCAACAATACCATTCTATGTGATCTTCTTACCTACAATTTTCAACATCGATCAAACAAAATTATATGACATGTATCTAAGAGAACCTTTAGAGAAGCATGGGGCTGCTAAGATATTTTTTGGGTCGAGATGGAATATTATTGTGACTAGACCAGAATTGATGGCACATGTATTTAGAGAAGAGGATACATTTGCTAAGAGTGGTAACCAAAAAAAAATTCCATATGCTGTGATAGCAGCGTACACGGGCGATAATGTTATTAGTGCTCATGGCCAAGTTTGGAGGACGTACAGGTCAGTTGTGACAAATGGGCTTCAGCATTTTGACGATAAGCCATTCTACAAAAATGCTGAACTTTTCTGCAATGGTATTGAAAAGCTCAGAAGAAAAACCCCTGAGAGTGCAAGCATGGGTCCTCTGATCCAGCGCCTATGTTTGGATAATATTTCAGAGGTTGCACTAGGATTTGATTTTGGTGCTCTTACTCAGGACGACAATCAATTACACAAGCATTTGATCGATATTAAAAAGCAAATATTCCATCCTATGTATTTGACTTTTCCCTTCCTAGATTTACTTCCAATACCGGCTAGAAGAAAAGCTTTCAAAGATGTCGCAAGCTTTCGAGAGCAACTTGTTACCAAGATTCAAGATAATTTGGTCACAAATTACAAATTCGAGCAAACATCCTTTGCATCCAGTGATTTGATTCGGGCGCATAACAATGAAATCATCAATTATCAGCAATTGACTGACAATATTGTTATCATCCTGGTCGCTGGCCATGAAAATCCCCAAGTGCTGTTAACAACCTCGCTGTATCTACTTGGCAAACATCCGGCATTGCAACAGAAAATCAGAGCAGAAGTGCAAGATGTCAACGACTCTAAAGAATTATCAGAATTACCTTTTTTGAATTCTTTTATTTTTGAAGCCATCAGACTTTTCCCTCCATTAAACATTATCATTAACAGAAAGACGACTAAGGCTTGTCGGCTTGGTCCAGAAATTGTTATCCCAAAAGATACGTATGTTGGTTACAATAATTTTGGTACAAGTCATGATCCCAAAGTCTGGGGGCCCAATGCAGATCAGTTTGACCCTACCAGATGGGGTGAAGACAACGAAACCATTCTTAAAAATTGGAAGCATGCTAAAAATGCATATACTATGACAGCATTTCATGGTGGTCGCCGTGCTTGCTTAGGAGAAAAATTGGCCTTAACCGAGATGAGAGTTACGATCGCCGAGGTTTTGAGGCAGTATAAATGGACGCTAGCGTCGGACTGGGAGGAAAGAATGACGCCTGCAGGGCCATTGAGTCCATCTAACCTAAAATTAAATTTTGAGAGCTGTTCAGATGCTATATAAATCGTACTGGCTAAATTCTGGCCATAAATTCGATGTATTAATACTTAAATAACTTTTGGTTCTTTTCTATACTTTTGGCGTTGCTAATCGACTCATTCAATGGTTGAGGACTTGGCCGCTCGGTCCAAAGCTTGGAAAACTTGTTCCCAGAAGAATCCAATATTCATATCAAAACAAACAATTGTACCCAAATCTTCCTGTGAATTGTACTCTTTCAAAATGCACGTCTTTCCCAAGTCAGGGCTATTTCTGTCCTCTATTGCATGCAGATTCAGTCGCCTATAAGTTAGCTGGAGAACAGAAGGATTTACCCAACCGTAAAACTGCAGCAGTGGCATCAACGTTAATGGATCATGAGTTGGCGGATAGTCAAAACCCTGGGCATCCTTGTAACAATGTTCAAAGAATTTGAATAGCTCGTAAAAAAGCTCGCGCAATTTGGACTGACCCTTACCACGAATTTGATCTTGCACTCTCTGGTCAGCAATAGCTTTATGGGTCACATTGAGGGGTAAGAGAATACATTTATTCTTAATGTCAGGATCGCTCAGGATAAAATTAGCAGCCTGAGGATCAATCCAAATGTTAAACTCTGCCGAATGATTGTCATTACGGTTACCGAGGTCTATACCTCCACCCATAATGCTAATATACCTGACCATTTTTTTCAAATGTGGTCGATCACGTAGTAAAGTGGCCACAGATGTCAAGGCGCCTGTGGAAACAAGCGTTATTTCACCATTATGAGTTATAATAGCTTCCTCCATGGCATCTAAATAGCTTTTCTCGATGATCATCTCACATTCAGGCACCGGTAATAGAGTTGTACCGTCCAAACCGGAAGCACCATGGACATCGGGCGCATATTCTGGCTCAAACACCCAGGGTCTCTTAGCACTAGGGTAGATAGGTACATCCTGAGTCTTACCGAATGCTGTTATGAGGGACCGGGCGTTATATGAAGTGTTTTCTGAAGGTGCATTCCCATATGATGCCCCTAGTCCTAGTAGTTTGAAGGCTGGATGGAAACAACTTATAAGCATCGCGATTGCATCGTCATGCCCTGGATCACAGTCAAGCCATATCGGTATCGAGTTGATCGTCATATCACCTCGAGTCTCTATAGTTTGTGACTTTGTGAATGTAAGCGTAACTTGATATATGGGTTACAACTTAAATGAGCCGTTCACGTGGAGGGAAGATCTCTTGAAGTTATCGGTCAATGTTGTTGATATTAAGATTGTTTATCTGGCTGTAGTTTACATCTTTATAGAATTTTACAATGGGCTAAAAAGCCCCCGTCAGCCATGTCCTATGGCCTTATGGTAAAAAAACATCGTTACCTTGTTCGATAGCCATCTTTGTGTGGTAAACAATATCAGTAGATTCCCATGGGTAGGCCAACCATGAGTCTGGGACAGTCCTAGCGGCGAAATAACGGTTGTTGTCGTTCACAATCTCGGCAGGAAGATCAGCCTTCTTTGGCTTGACCTTGTCGTGAAGGACAAAAATACTGAAAGTGGTCTTGAATTCTGGGTTCTTTTCCACATCGATCCCCTTGGCCTTTGCTTGCTCGTCGGCGTCTTTTTCCAATTCGCTTAGAGCATAATGTAGAGTCGTACGGGTATCATCGACTTCATCAACAATCAAAACGTTTTTACCGACCAAATCTAGCTTACATTGCTTGTAATCGATCCATTGAGTTCTCTGGACCTTGACACCGATCTGTTCAACTTCACCACCAGATGCAGTCAAAATGTTTTCATATAGGGACAAGATAATTGCAAAGATTCTAATATTTGGAGTGTTTGGCTCTTTCAAGAATGTACGCAGGATTCTTGCTGGAATGAAACCTCCACCGCCGATAGCGATAATAATATCTGGCTTGAAAGCCTTGATCTTTGGGGCAGCCTCCTGACACAACTGATGAACGTTGTTGTAGGAAATGTATTGCTTTTCGTCAGACATAGTGATTTAGAGGGAAATTCTCGACAGCGATAGAAACTAGCCAAAGATTATTCAAGATTGTGAATTAGAGATGAGCTTCGAAATGTATCGAGATTCCAATCTACTCAAAATTTTTCGACTTTTTAGCGATGGGCTACACGTGACAATAACGATTATCAGCTAATGTACAAAGAAGTGCTATTTTATGTAGTTTATATGTGACTGCTGATGGTCAAAGCTATGACATTTCGACGTCACTGTACCCAGCTTCATCATCATCCGAAACTCCGAGATCTTGCGACGATTTGCCGTCCTGGGGACCATCGGGTAGTTCGTTAAGACTTTCCTCATCTTCATCTTCTTCGGAATCATCGTAGTCGTCCTCACCATCTTCTATTAATCCTGCGTCGTCCAGTTCTTCGTTATATTCAACGTCCTCATCTTCGTCTTCCTCTTGTGAATCTTGTGGTGATTGTAATTCCAGTAATGCTTCATCGATATCCTGTGTTGGATATATCCCGTTCAGCGTGGATTCTAGCTTGACTTCCAAGGTCAGCAATCTGGGCAGCAAGGCTGAACGCCTCTTAAGGGTGGAATGCAGAGAGGATAACGAGGACATCAAGTTTGGGATGGATACTAGATAACCACCGTGAATGATCAGGCACCATTTGACCCAAACGTTCAAAGGTCCTTGACGATGAGTTTGTCTTGCGATACGTTCTGCGAGTCTTTCGAGCAGGATGACAGCTAGTGGAGGCTTCAATCTGAATATAGTATCTCTAATGACTCTTTCATCACGATTATTGAGAACGGTCTCCAGGAGGGAATGGTCATTCGATTGTAGTGCCTGGGATAATATCACGGTAACTGTGCCGGCTGTGGTGGCTGTGGTTTTCTTCTTGGAGACGTTTAGTGACGTCAATTCTAACTTGTCAGCGAGTGACTCTGTGGCCTTTTCGTTATCTTCACGTTCCTGTTGAGTCAACTCTGCCTCCCACTGCTTGATCACATCGTTAACGTGTTTAAAATTGTCACCATGAGTGACTCTGGCGTTCCCTTCCTTATAGTTTCCAACTGCTGCAGTTTCTGTTCCATATAGAGAATGATCCCCAGCGGTGGTTTTGCTGACCAGCTGAACGGTATGGTCTGCTGATAAGCCCTCCCATTTCAGTTGGACAAAATTTGGTATCGTGGCATTTTGCAACCATGCCAAGTTCAATATGTCGCGATTTATCGATACGTTCAAGAATGGCTTCTTAGAGGTTTTACCGTTGAGCTCGAAACTACCATGGATTGTCTTGTTAGATTGCTTTGATTTGTTCCCACGTCTCTTATTGGTAATATTAGCCACTAGCGGGTCTGAAAAGATTTCAACATCACCATCCTCAGTAGTAGCGGCGATCGAGTGCTCTTCCGAATGGGAAAACTCTTGCAAGTTCGACTGCAGAACTAGCACAGTCTTTGTAGCTCCCGTATGCAGATCATAGACGTTCAAAAAACGGTCACTCGAAGCACCGGTAACAAAATACTCACTCGTCAAAGCTTTCAAGTGCGTTACAGGCGTCGTGTGCCCCGGATATGTCTGTATCACTTTTCTAGATGAAATATCCACCAGGAAGATGCAATGTGAAGCCACCAGTAACTTATCATCTATCAAACATAGTCTGCCAAGCGAAATGCAAGATTCGACTTGAAATCGCTGCTTTACAGTGAAGTCACCCAGGCTAAACTCATAAATCCAGTCCTCTGAGTCCACACACCATACGCTCTCACTCTTGACAACCACATCGTTGATCTTCGATGAGTTTCCCGTTGATAATTTGTACACCACTTCATTTGCCGCAGGCGAATATATCCACACTTCACCGTTATTCAGCCCTAGGAAAACACACCGGGTACCAGGACTCTCCAGAAACCCCCAACGTACTACAATAACACGTAGATTGGACTCCTCCAATAACAAGACATTTTCATTAAGCGGAGCACCAGGATCGGTACTCTGTACACTCACTCTCTGACGGTTTAAGGCCACCGTTACACCGCACAAAAACCGCCCTTCACCATCGTACTCAGAACACACAACGGGAACTTCTAAATTTGACATTTGAACCACTCAATCCGTCGAATCTAAGTAGCTCATCGCATCGCATCTCATCGAGAAGCCTTTAATTTTTCACCAAATGGTAATTAATTCTCAAAAATTTTTCACTCTCGTCCAATGCGACGGTAAACATTTCAGCTGTACTTAACAAACAATGGGACACAGTGGCCACCCCCATAACCTTCAATATGTCTTCCTTGTAGCTAGGAATGCTTCCAAGTGAACTCTTAGCCTTCATTCCTTGTGATCGCTTCTCAAAACGAGCTCTAACTCCTTCTCTTGCTGATCGACGCCAAATCGCTGCTCATCGCGCGTGCGAAACGTATATAAAAGAGCCTTGAAATTTGTAGAGAGGCTCACCATTAAAGGAGGAGGATCAATCGGACCATGGCAAACGAATTGGAAGACGTGTCGCTGCCTAAGGCGACCGTTCAAAAGATCATCTCCGAAGTACTGGAACCAGACCTGACCTTCAGTAAGGAGGCGCGCGAAATCATTATCAAGTCCGGGATAGAGTTCATCATGATCCTATCGTCGATGGCTTCTGAGATGGCCGAAAGTGATGCCAAGAAGACCATAGCTCCTGAGCATGTGATAAAGGCTCTAGAAGAATTGGAGTATAATGAGTTTGTACCGTTCTTGGAACAGCAATTGGCAGAGTATAAGGGATCGCAAAGGATTAAGGAGAAGCGAGATGCCAAGTTCAAGAAGTCGGGGCTTTCCGAGGAAGAGTTACTACGACAACAGGAAGAATTGTTCAGACAATCTCGTTCGCGATTGCATCAGACTAGTGTTAGTGGTGCTAGTAGCGATGGTGTGAAGGCTGAAGAGGACGATGTGTGAATGGTGGACGATTTTTGTAATTCTATAGTGATGAAGATGTATAGTACGTAGAAATTCGGAAAACAAATGATTTTGGGCTGGGTTTTCAGTTTTGGGAAACAAAATCTAGGATGACCTGCAAGGAATGTTTTTTCTCGTCGCTTAGTGAGTTGATAATGGTGTTGTACTTCTTGTTGTCCTGTTGTTGGGCTTGTGACAAGAAAGAATGGACTTCTTGAAATACGTTGATTTGGTCCAACATGGTTTCTTTCAAATCTTCTTCGTACTCTTCGAAATAACCATCTTCTGCTGGGTCCACGTCGTTTCCGAAAACTTCTTCGATACCTTCTTCACCCTTGGACATGGCATCTCTCTTACGGATGGCTTCAGGAAGTTTCTCTGTTAGCGAGACTAACTTGTCTGCAAATTGACTTGTGAATCCCTTTAGAGCTCCAGGTAGTTCTGGCAATTTGAATAGTGACAGAATGGCCATGATTTGTAATTTGATAGAAAACACACTGGAAAATTTGCATGAAAACCATTTGGTTAGTAGGATGAGTGTAGCACCTTCCTTCTCACTCACTTGCAAAGTCTCAACGGGCTTTACAAATACGTTGGCGAGGAAAAGCTTTATGATATCGCCGTCATCTAACTCTAATTCATCATTTGAGGCGGCTTTCAAAGCTTTGTCAAATAGCGGTATGTCCCTCATCGATAAGGCGTAAAAGACAAGAATGTCCAGGACGCTCTCCACATCGTAGTCAATATCACTGTCTAATTTCAAACTCAAGATCTCCAAGAATGGTTGTAAGAAAGTTTGGTCCTGTGGGAAACCATGAGTTACCAGAGTCTCGAAAAAGATCAAGTAACCTTCAAAATAGCTCATTGCGTAGGTCTGAAATGAATCAAATACGTCGTGAACCATTTCCCAAATCTCTGGTGTGAACTGGTTGAAGAGTGCTTGCGATGAAAGCGCCAAAGAGTCCATCAAATCCACTATCTCTGTCAAGAATGAGATTTGTGCGTTCACTATGACAAACTTCACTACCGGCAGAAACTTGTCAATTAGAGAGACCTTACTCATGGACATTACCATCGTGGTCATTGTTTGCAATAGCGAACTCGCCTGAATCTCCGAGTCTTGATCACCAGTAGAATAAGAGTTACCTGAATTGTCCAGTAGCGAACATCCCAATTGCAAAAATTGGTCCACCAAGTTAGCGGCTAAATCTCCGGCAAATACCATCAATTCATCAGCAAACCTCTCCACAAATACTTCCATAACTTCGGATAAAGTGTCGATTTGAAATTCCTTAGAAAGCCTTAGTAACTTTTCCATGATTCCGGGAACTTGAGCTGAAATGTGGGAGTGGATACCTGGATTGCTAACGACCAAAGATTTCAATGCATCTGCCGCTTCAACTTGGATCGGTATCAAATCACTGGTCATGAAATGATCGTATGTCAATTGAAATAGCCTTGATAGTGTTTCCAAATCCTTGAATTCGTTAGGGTACACTGAAATAGTCTCTAAGGCCCTCGCGACTAAAAACATGTACCTATTTTGTGATAAAATTGGTACAATGTAACGAGAGAAAATCGTTTCAAGATCACTTGGGGAATCCAATAATGTGAACAAGGTGGAGATCATTCTCATGGCACCTTCTTGTTTGAATGCTGTTTCCAGATCATCGGGGTTTTCCGTGTAACTAATAAACACGCTGTTGACGAACGGTAGGATCTTATCCAGTTGGGAAGCACGCTTGTGCCCTACAACAAAGACAAAATCACAGGATGCAACATCGGCTGTCGAGCTTTCCTTATTCATATCGAAGTATCTCCTTGTGTATTCTTCAGGGTCTTCTTCGAGCAATTGAACACTTTCCTCATTAGCGCACAAACATGGGAAGATAACTCGTTCGATGATAGTCTCCAGATGAGGTTGAATCAATGGATAAGCTTCCTCTGTGACAAGACATTTTTCCAAAAATTGAATCATATAATGCAATGCAGATTCTCCTAGCCACAGAGTTTTGTCTCTCCAAGCTTGTATCACTATGAAGTATTCCTGCAAAATGGCAGGAATGATGTTGTTGAAGACATTTGAAACGAACTCCTGTGAAACAGACTTTGTTACTCTGGAAAATTTGTGAATAAACCTGTTCAAGTTACCAAACCCCCATTTATTAACTTTAACCCTCTTATCTAAACATCTGTCAGAAGGATCAAGAGAGAAAACCTCCTTAGGAAGCGGTCTGGCACAAAGGTATAGATGTAGTTGAATCCATGCATTCAACTTTTCAGTGTTGAGGAAATATTGGGGAAAATTGTTCAAGCAGGCATACTTGAAACACTTTATTATGAGATACATCAGCTCATTCGATCTGTAATCCTCGCGATCTGCCAATTGTGATGCAATAACTTCTATTGTAGGGAAAACTATCGCAATCACCCTATCGATCTCTTGACGGTGGTCCGCCATACTCCATCTGTGAGCAATACAGACCTCGAAAAGGAGTAATAGACCACTGTAGACATATTCTTGTTTCCCACTATTTAGTAGGTCATTAATGACTCCAGTCAAATCCCATTCATCATTGTTACCCAGTATCCCTCTAACGGATTCCGTCAAATGCGGTCTTATATGATTATTCTCAGAATTCTTGACCAGAGCTTGAATCAAGTTTTCCTTAATTACTTGTTGCTCATCTGGCTTGATTCCATCTTCACGATTAGTGGCATTCCAAGACCTCTGGATTTTGTTTTTAAAGTAGATTGCGGAAGATAAACGGATGTGAGTAGGAATCTCTTCATCTGAAAGAACTTTTAGCAGAAAAGTGGTAAAGCCAGGTCTCTTTTGGTATTCAAAAAGTTGTAATTCAGCTTCTTTAATGACTTTGGCATCGGCAATCATGGTCTGCTCAACGCAGTTCAAAATTGCCTGCTCGTCCAGCATATTTCACAGTTTTTTGATTTCCAAAATCAATTTGGTGATCAAACAACAAATAATGGGTAAAACACAGTAGCGAAGCGTTGCAACTTCCAATTAAACTTCATCGTCTGGCTGTTATCATTAAAGTCCCTTAGTATGGGCCTAGATCTAAACATTGTTCAGAAAATTTTGCACCTCGTTAAAAGTTACTATCCAACTCTCACTTTTAATGGGACTGTCAATCATATTTGATCAGTATTATAGCTTAGTGACATTAGACTTGGAAGATGTCCTGGAGCCCGTTGCAGCTCACTGCATTGGCTATCAGTGGGTTTATCGCTTTGCAATCTTCGTATGTTCATCCGGATGAACATTTTCAGAGTCTTGAAGTGCTTGCTGTACGGTATCTAGGAGTTAATGGGTCTCTTCCTTGGGAATTCGAGCCATTGAATGCGGCTAGAAGCTTTGTACCTCTATTGCTTAATTACGGTCCACTGTATTTTATCATTCTGACCATTTTCAAAGTCAGGGATTCCATGACTATTTTGGGCTTGGTTCGGCTTCAAAACTTCCTGATATACATTGCACTTTGTCAATTAGTTTTCAAGAGATTAAGTGAAACTAGGGGAATTGATTCTAAGAGGACCAATTTTTTCATTGCGACTTCGTACCTTACTTGTAGTTTCCAAAGCCACTCATTTTCAAATTCATTGGAGACAATTCTTTTACTTTTAGTGCTGGCACTTTACAATGAATTAATCCTCGATGAAAAAAAGCGGAAGGTACCTGCCTGCCAGGCTTCGATGATTCTTGGGTTTTTGATTATGTTAGGTGTTTTTAATCGAATCACTTTCCCGGCTTTCATTCTTCTTCCCTCATTGGCGGTTTTTTGGTATTATTACAGATCCCATAAATTTCACCTTGTACTTTTGACATTCGTATCGCTAATATGTTGCTTGATATTTGTTGAGATCGATACTGTGCTGTACCAAAGCAGTAAATGGGTTATCGCCCCATTGAATAATTTACTTTACAATTTTGATGAATCTAACCTCCAGTTGCATGGTCTGCATCCAAGATACAATCATATGCTGTTGAACTTGCCACAAATTATGGGCCCTGCATTTTTGTTCTTGAATCCGAGGTCGATGAATAGTTTTACGAGAAATCTTCCATTGTTGTCAGTCTTATCTGGTTTACTTCTGCTTTCCGCATTCAAACATCAGGAATTGCGATTCTTAATACCACTAGCGCCTCAAATGTTTTCCTGTTTTGATGATCAAACATTTTTTCAGAGTACTCGTTCTGTTCACGTTAAAAGGTTATGGTTGATATTTAACCTCTTCCTAGCAATCGTCATGGGCATCTATCATCAGGGTGGGATTTTGAGGGTCATAAGCTACTTCCAAAGAGATGACTCGCCTCTTGGGGTTCACATATGGTGGAAAACTTACTCTCCACCAACTTGGATGTATATGAATAAAGAGTTGACCACATCCACCACGTTGATAGAGAACGATATCGAGTCGATTGACCTTTTACCGTTTGAAACCACTAAAAATCACATTGTGGACCTGAAGGGCTGCGATATCGAACTGCTCAATACCACATTACATCAATTTCTGCGAAATGGAGCCAACGTCAACCTAATTGCACCAAATTCTGTGAAAAGCCGTTTAGAAAAGCTCTCACAGTTTATGCTTGTTCCAGCCAGAGAAGAAAAAGCTCACCTCGATCTTGATCACCTGGATTTTGGTGACTTTTCCACATTTGCACCAGGGATCACTGTATATAACGTGTCACTTCTGTAGCAGAAACGACCAACTCAAAATTGTATGCATGCTTCACTCTACGTCCTTATTTACTTTACACCGATGACATTACTTCCATTATTTGTAGAAGTCAAACTTATCGACATCACTATCAGTTTTGACTTGCGCAGCATATGCCTCTTCCAAATCGCTTTGTAGGATAACATACCTATTTTTTCTAACAGCACGCAAACCGGCTTCTTGCATGATAGCAGCGATGGTAGCACCCGACAAAGAATCATTGCGGATGATCAATGAATCAAGATCAGTCTCTGGCGCTAAGGACATCTTGGCAGCGATCGTACCAAAGATCAAACGACGCTCACGCCTGTCACGTAAAGATGGAAACTCGATCTTTCTATCTAATCTACCAGGTCTTAGCAATGCGGGATCCAAAGTGTCTGCTCTATTGGTAGCCATTATCACTTTCACGTTAGTGGATTGGTCAAACCCATCCATTTGGGTTAATAGCTCTATCAATATACGTTGAACTTCACGATCAGAACCAGTTTGAGCATCAAAACGTTTGGTAGCAATAGAATCCACTTCGTCAATGAAAATAATAGATGGAGCATTCTCTCTTGCCAGTCTAAAGACGTCACGCACCATCCTAGGACCTTCACCAAGGTATTTGTGGACGAATTCAGAACCATTCACTCTAATGAACGCGGCATTTGTACTATTGGCCACCGCTTTGACAAGCATAGTCTTACCTGTACCTGGTGGTCCATATAGTAAAACACCTCTTGGGGGATCAATACCAATTTGTTGGTAAAGGTCTGCTTGAGTTAAAGGCAGTTCCACTGCTTCTCTAATCTCTTGTTTTTGCATATCCAACCCACCAACGTCAGCGTATGTGACATCAGGTTTCTCATTTTCACTCATAATCGATATACTGGAGTCTGAGTCTGGAGGTAGAATATCAACTAGCGCATTAGAATGACGGTGTAAAGCAACAGACATCGATGGCTTCAATAACTCGCGATCTAAAGTGGACAGGATTCTCACCACATAGCTCATACCTGTCGTACTGGATACAATGCCTGTGTTTTGATCTATTGGTTCCAAAAATTGCCCAATAACCAATGGCACAGATTGAATTCTCTTAACTTCCTCTTGTGCCCTTAACAGTTCACGCTTCAAATGACGCTGCTCATCCTTAATGTAGTCTCCTTGCAAAGTCAACAACTCATACTCTTTTTCGAGTCTCTTCAATTTCAAATAGACATCAGAACTAGTATTCGATCCTAAGTTAGCATTGTTATTATTCAACTGAGATAAAAGGGCTCCATATGATTTGACAGCCGCTCTCTCCTCAACTGCGGTTTCCGCTGGGTTTATAATACCTAGCTCGTCCATAGTTCCAATCGTGGGTACACAAAACACTAGCCAGGTTGCACAATGGTCGGTTTGTAATGGATCAGGTTGTTGTGGTATTCAAGGTTTTTGCCACCCGCGCTTAAACCTTATACTTCAAGATCGTCATGCACGTCCTAAAACACTACCCATGATAAAGATAGTTATAGTTAATCCAAAGTGATCATCAATGCTTTCATATTTATTTACAGATGTTCTTTTATTTAATCAATGCTGTCGAAACTACTCCCAAAAAGAGCAGTAAAATCGAGTACGTGTATAGTTCAACGTTGGAGAAAGTAGTCTGTGAATCCCATTGAGAAATTGAAGATGGTTGAAATTTATTGCCAAAGTTCTTAATCCATGCCCAAACTCTTTCTATGAGTTGTTTGTTTTTGATTGTTTCGTGTTCACTCTGCTCTGGAGCTGTAAGTACAATTCTAGGTTCTTGAGGTGGTACCTTCTCGGTGGTAATCCTTTGCGGCTCTTCAACTCTTGAAGAGCCTCTTTTAATATTGGCAGACATTGCCTCAAGCTTCAGATTCTGTTCGACAGAATAATCTTCAAGAGCCTTTTTTACTTTATCTTCGAACGATCTTGTAAGTCTTCTTCGTTTCCATGGTTCGAGCAGCAGTTGGAAAACCAAGAATAGGAAAATATTGACTCCCATTAGAATGAAGGTGCCCCACGTTGATGTTCTTCTAATTTTATCGGACCAAATCTGTTCCTCATGGTAACGGGTAAGTATTGCTCGATACAAATCATCTCCTAGTTCTTCTTGCTTGGATTCTTTAGCAGAGACCTCCAACTTCAATTCCTGTTCCCTCTTCAAATTCAGAGCATCGTCCTTATAAATCTCAGTGAACCTCTCCAGGTCCGTGGGAGACCAAGAGCTCTTCCTCTGTAACAACTCATTTAATTCCTTTTGGGACCTGGTTCTTTGCTCGATAGCATCCGCGTATGTATCTTTCAACTTCTTCAACTCGATCCGGTTTTCTTCTGTGCTTTTCTCCAAGAGCTCGATACTGTTACGTAGCCTCTGAATACTGGAGTATCCTGTCACATCGTTTAGTGCTCGTGTAGCGGTAAAGATGGTTTCTTGTAGTGAATCGAAATAAAACTCCAACTTCCGAGACCATTTACGCCGGTGCAACTCCCGCTGTGAGGGTAGATCCTTAATTTTCTCACTCGTTTTGACATCTTTGTTGTAGTTTAATCTCTGGTCAGACTTTTCCCGCTCTTGCGCTGCTAGTTTCTTGTTAGCTTCCTGTATAGATGTTTTGGCCTTTGACGCATGATATGACAATTGTGATGAGTATCTGTTTAACAGCGACCGTGTATCATTCAATTGGTTCTGAATTTTTTTCCAGCGTGGTTCCCAAAGGTCCCATAGAGTTCGTGTTTGCTTGGAGTTCTCTGTTCTCGTAGATTCCTTTGATATCTGAAGTAGGCACCCTCTAGATGTGAAATGTGCCTTCTGTACGATCCCGGTCACATAAAGCAGCTCAGCCCTCCCAAAAATAGTAAGCTGAACTTGCCGTCTCGGTATCATCACTGGGATGGATACTAGCTCGTCGTCTATCTCCTTTCTTTCTCAAATTGATGTGACAAGATTTACGCATCAAAGAACTAATCCGAACACGAGTAATGCAAAGTACCGGACATAGACGAGCAACATCAGTAGAGCTATGAATGGTGGATTTTGCCTGAACCTCAATAAGAAGTCGAAAAATGGCCAAAAGGATGCTAAGAAACGGAAGAGACAGAATGTCTTCGGTGGAGATGAAGGTGCAGGAGGTAAGGCTAAGATCAGTATAACACATGTCGAAGAGTTTAAGGAAAAGAAACCCAAACAGTTGGTTATTAAGGCTAAGAGGCTAGTATCAACATTAGCGGAGGCACTGGATGTAAAAGAAGAGACTGAAGTTAAATTTGGATTAATAAATTCGACAGATGATGATCAAGAACTGCCAAACGATAAGTCGGTTACTAGAGAACGTCTGACAAATTCAGAAAGCCGATGGTTAAGTAATATTCCTGAGACCACAACTGAAGAAGAATATGAAGCAGTTCCAGTTGAAGATTTTGGGAAAGCAATGTTGAGAGGAATGGGATGGGATAGCGATGAGGAAGATGATTCCAATGAACAGAAAAAGATTAAACTGCCGCATGAGGAAGCTAGGCCACTTTTCATGGGAATCGGTGCCAAAGCACATTCTAAAGGTCGGGAACCCAGTCATACCCCGGACGACTCTTTCCTGCCGATCGTCAGGGTCATAAGAGATCAGGCGAGCGAGCGAACTCTTGAATGATGCTAAAATTCAGAATAAGTCATTAATGTCATTATCTGCTATATACAGGTTATGTTCGGTACTCAGACCATGGCTCCGATACCAAACAACAAGAGCTGTGAGGCAACCGTGGTGCCCCATAGCTTCATAAAATCATTCTTCTTCTTATACTCCCATTCTTCCACCATTCTAATAAGGTCCACGTACAGTTCCATGCTTAAAGTGTCATAGACACCTGTCTCTTGGAACATCACCTTGTCATTTAACTCCTGGATGTTCTTCGCTATCCGACAACGGAGAACAATTTCGTTGTTATTATGGAATGGCTGTTCATGGAACTTGATTATTTCCTGCCCTTTTGAGCCTACCTCGTCCTCGCCGTCGTTCCATTGAGCAGATGGTATTACTGTGACATTTGGATATGAAACAACCTTATTGACTGACACATTGGGAGCATTCCAAACCGCATTGGTATTCTCTATATTCACCATTGATCGGAAATAACCATTTTGGGTGTTGATAAAAGAGATCAGAGGTTTCAGCTCCTCCAATGAGATAAGTTCTTCCCCTGTAGATAATCTTGGTGCATTGTCAGGAAAGCGCGCCCTTAGATCCTTAAATTTGAACCGAAAGTCTAGCACCATATATTTGTTTTCTTTGTTTTCATCACTTTCATGTGGCAGCATAATATCTGCAGTTATCTCTAAATTTCCATCCTCAAACCAATTAAATACGTTACTCTTGTTCAACCCCAAATCTTTAACATTGATGGAATCTAATTTCAATCTAGTGATTCTCTTCCAAGGGGAAAGATCTCTTTCTAGCTCATTCGAATATACCAGTTTATGTTGCCTCTTGTGAATTGTAAAAAGTGAATGGTTGATGGCCCCTGTTGCAACATCGGCATTAAAGAAATCGGGAATCATCCATTCGAACCTTAATTGAGGCATCACTAAGTTGTAGATAGAAACCCTGTATTTCATATCGAGCTGTTCATCATGAATGTTAACGCACGAATCTGTTAATTGTACTCTTCCTAAACGATACTCCTTGTTAGAAAACCAATCGATGAATAAATCCTGTGGAGTTTGCTCGTAGGCGTAGTTTACGCTTACATCACCTCTCATACCATAAACTGACAAATCATTGATTGGCCCATTTCCCAATAGCCATTTCTTCAATGATAAGGTCAGTTCGATTTCGTGAAATTTTAGGCTGAACTTCAAGTTTTGCTCAGAATTATCGGCACTTTGATCCACACTATCATCTCGATTAATCGTCTTCAATTCCACCTTATTGAAACGAATACAGCCTTTCTTCCACTCCGGTACCAGAGCATCTTCGAACTTTATGTCAACATCCTCCAGAAAAACGTTGAGAAGTTTCCCTATACACTTTCCGACCATTTCCTTGGCGAAAACTGTGTTGAAGATAAGTAATAGGATGGAAACGAAGGTGGTGGTACCCAGGATGATCCAGACGATTTGAGAGATGAGCAGCCAAGAGAACATTGTACTAATCTCATTAGCAGAAAATGGTCTATTACCTCGAATCAGCAACCATTTTGTATTGATTTTGAATCTCTCATAAAAGTTTGTTGCCTCAGAGAGAACCTGCTTCTTGTTCATCCTTTCCTGATTCTTTCGAAGTAAAATATTCTGAACATGCAAGTAGTCAGTATTCTTTGACATCAAATCCTCATGTCTTTCACTAGACCTATTCATAAATGTGCTCCCACTGTGCAGACATCGTAGCTTTGAGAAGTTATACTGACCTTTGAGGGCTGAGTGGGTTCGAAAGGCATTTCGAGAGCAGAATGACGATATTGAAGTCCATATCAGAGTTCGGCTGTAAAACGGCCTCATGTGAGCGGCAATATATTAACTCCTTAGAACGGAACGCTTGCTGGCTCTGGTGAACAATTGAACTAAGACGCACCTTTTGTACTACTGGAATCTCATCGTTCCTGAAAAGTCTCCCCCGGGCTAAAAAGCTTCGTGAAAAAAGTGGCAAGCGAGAAGCCCAAAATGCAAGAGACAGCTTCATAGAGCTTTCAAAAGGTCTCTTACCATCTTTGATTCTACTTCGCCCCTCGTGAAGGGCAGCGTAGTCATTCCTTCGATTAATGCTGATAGTCTTCTTTTATGCAGCACTTTCAGCGAGCTTGATCCCTTACCATCTCGGAGTTTAGGCTGGAGGCTCTTTTGTCTGAGTTCTGGCTGATTCAATTTCTTTCATATAAATGAAGATCACACGCTGTTAATCGAAATCGATTACATTGTCATTCGAGCTGGAACGTTTGATCCTCGTTCTTTGCTTAGCGCTTTGGAATTGGTCACTTATATACTTTATCTTAATTTCACAGTATTTGTTACTTTCAGCGTCGAACCACAATGAAGTGTGTCACACACCAAACACTGAGAGTGGGAAGTCTCACACGTCAGCTACAACACTCATCCTTAGCCAAATAGCAATGACGATGATCACTCTAGAACTAAAGAACCTTAAAGGACCCTAAAGGACCCGTTGAGAGTTGTTGAAAAAGCCTTTAGTTCTTTGTAAGTATATTTTTTTAATTCTAATTATGCCAGACTACATTCTGTGGATTATTTCGAAGTTAGCCGCCGAGGCCAAATCTGGCATGAAAGTTAAGGAAACATCTCACGATGCATAAATTCAATTTTTAACGTAAGCCCTTGAGTGTATCATGTTCTGCTTGTGATATGTGTGGAATGAATCACTTTCAGTATCCTTTTGATGAACTTATTTGTATTATTTACTCTTAACGGCGGCAGAACAAACCCTTTTAGCGGAAATTGCTCTCAAAACAAAACAATATTAGTCTTCAATACTCATTGAAGTTGTTAATCAATGATGGTTAGTTTTAAACCAGCTCGCCGTGTATGTATATGATGTTGTGTATCACGTGACTTCATCGGGCTTGTATTACTTTTCTCTTGATTAATTCGAAATTTTTCACAGCTCATCTCATCGAGATGAAGCATAATAATCAGCTATTGAGGTAGAAAGTTTGTGCTGAGACTCTTGTTTTTGACCTAGATTTGCATTGAATTGGTAGTTTGAAAATGGTGGCACCAACTGCTTTGAGGAAATCAGAAGTGGCAACTGGAAATGGAGAAATTGATGGAGCTAGTAGGATCATTGGTGTTAATAATAAGGAAAGTATTGACGATGAGGACGATGACGATGTTATGTTGGGTCAAGAAGCTGAAGTTCAGGAGGCTGCAAATGAAGAGGGTGTAAAGAAGCAGTCGAAAGAATCGAAAGGTGTGGTATTGGATGATCAAGGAAAACCACGTTTTGGCTCCGCCAATCTTGCCAAGGAGGGAAAGGTAAAGTTGGAGAGTAGAAAGGTTGCAGTTCCTCCTCATAGAATGACTCCTTTGAGAAACAACTGGACAAAAATTTACCCACCTTTAGTGGAGCATTTGAAACTTCAGGTTAGAATGAATTTGAAGACAAAATCCGTGGAACTGAGGACAAACCCAAAACATACTACAGATCCAGGAGCTTTACAGAAAGGTGCTGATTTCATAAAGGCGTTCACTTTGGGGTTTGACCTCGATGATTCTATCGCTTTGCTGAGATTGGATGATCTTTACATCGAGACATTTGAAATTAAGGATGTCAAGACTCTAAATGGGGACCATCTTTCGAGAGCCATTGGTCGTATTGCAGGTAAGGACGGTAAGACCAAGTTTGCCATCGAAAATGCTACGAGGACGAGAATTGTCTTAGCCGATTCAAAGATTCATATTTTAGGTGGGTTCACACATATTAGAATGGCAAGAGAAGCTGTGGTAAGTTTGATTTTAGGTTCTCCACCGGGCAAAGTTTATGGTAATTTACGTACTGTCGCCTCTAGGCTGAAGGAACGCTACTAAATAACGGATATATGTGCAAGTAGTACTGTGAAATAGACAATCAAAGGTTAGTGCTTAATGCAGGCGGGGATGGGCAGCCCTGATGTCCTTAGCCTTCACGAGTTTCATTTGACAGGTTTTGCCTGACGCCCGAATGGTAGAAAAGACGCGAAAGGGAACGCTCATCTTCTTCAAAAGGCGTATTCAAATAAATTTAAACTTGTCAGTGAGTCCCGACTACGATTATCATCCTCGTTGTAGTCTGGTAAGGTCCTCTGGTTATGACTGGTTGAGATGAAGGCAGCCGTTTCGTTATCAGAATTACTCAATGGCAACACGAAGGCAAGAAGAGCTGAAGCGAATACAAACGAGGTCCAGGAGCCAACATATAACGAGGACGAGACTCTGGAGTCGATAGACATGTCTGGTGAAGTTGGCTCTTCCTCACCTTTGAAAACTAGCCAACCGACTCCCAAGGAAAAAGGAGGACCATCGGTACAAAGCTTTTTGATGAGTAGTCGGCAGAAGAAAGGTGATACTATGTTGCCAAAGGAATTTTCTGAAGAACCGGAAATCATAGCATTAGATGATGACTTTAACGACGAGTTGCATCTGGGGATTGAAAGCGAGAATAATGGATCAAGACTCCCGACTGTCAGTCGAGTGGAACCTCCTTCAAGCTTCAAGAAGACGACTTTAAAGGACCTCTTTAATAATTTCAGGCCAGAATCAGAGCCATTGAAATTGAAAGCTTCTGTGGTCTCCAGTATCGCGCTTCAGGAAGAAAAGAAGAAAGTCAAGCGTGGAGCAATATCTTCGTCAGCTCCCTTCCCATCTAGACAAATGGTTGAGCCATTTGGAGCCATTGCAGAGAACAGAAGCTTAAATCTGCCAATGAATAAAAAAAAGCGTTGCATAACCGAATTGATATCATTTGATCCAGATGACTTCAAATCACTTAATGACAGGGAAAGTTCACAAGAAAATACAGGGCGTGTCAAGATCGCTAGTGCAAGGAAGTACTCTCAATTGTGGACCAAGCTATTCAAACCAAGGTCAGTTGATGATGTGATGTTAGAGCCTTCTTTAAAAAAAAATGTAGCTGAATGGATTGAAACTGCATTTCTAAAGCTAAGGCGACCTACTAAAAGGACTAAAATGCTCAAACGTCAAAAGATTGAATACGACCCACTGGATGACTTTATAATTGATGAAAGTCTTGACATTGAAAACACCACAGAAGAGTTTGTTCCTATAATGATAATGCATGGCGACGGAATTGGTAAGAATACACTTCTAGACGTACTGATGGACCACCATGAGGGACAGATTTACGAAGTCAATACTTCCAACAATAGGTCCAAGAAGGACATCCTTGATACCTTAATGGATTTCTCTACAACACATTATGTCAAAGGCCAGGGATCTAAGGGTATCATACTGTTGGATGATGTAGACGTACTGTTCAAAGAACACGACAAGTTTTTTTGGCAAACGGTTGAAAAGATCCTTCTTACCAGCAGAAGGCCCATTGTTATACTTTGCAGGGATATCAATTTTGTGCCGAGCAATGTAATCCAGCTTGCCATAGAAGAGGATTCTCTTTTCCATTGTAAGAGGGTTTCTCATCAGACAGTCATAGCATTCTTGGAGAGATACTGTCGAAAGATCGATCTCAAGATTGATCGAGCCATTTTGCAGTTGCTAGTTGCATGTAGCAAAAGAGACATTCGAAAATGCTTAATGGATCTTCAGTTCTGCTGTACACCACCTGGGGATTTCAAGGAACCCGCAGCTTCGTCACAAGAAAGTGTACCGTACCCCGATCTGAAAAAGACATCTCAACATTTGGACCTACTATCATTCGGTGACATTTTAGATAGGCAAACCGTTTGGAAATCTTCTATCTCACAGGACATAGATCACACCCTGATGACACCGCATGCCCAAGCAGCTCTGAATGGCATGGCTGACGACCAAGAGCGTCTGCAGCATGACTACATGGTAGACTACAGACTCCACCTTGTTGACAAACTAAACAATCTGCAGCTACCATATGAACTGAACGTTGGCAACTATTTAGAGCAGCAACTGTCTTGTGGCTTGCTAGCAAAACCTACTAAATTAAATGCCAATCAATACGAGAAAATGAAAAGCGCCAGCGTGAACTATCTTAAAACTAGAGTGGCCAAGAAAAATTTGATAGAAGGAAAGGTGAGAAAGACTAGGAACTCGAAGAGGATGCGTGAAATTTTGGACCGTTTCCAGGGTTTCTACTCTGCTGACGAGCTTGATGAATCTGTGGAAGTCGATTTTGAGGTGAACAACAGTAAGGACGTTAAAGAACAAATAAATCCTTATGTTCTTGAAATCGCTAAGGCGGAACTGCAGGTGAAAGAAGGAAACAAGGAAATATTTTTCGAACAGTGCAAAGGTATTGACAAAGAAGAATATAATGAAGTAGCATGGCGTTTAACTCAGGAGCGCCTGCTCAAACCTATCTGGTTTAAAGCTGATCCAAACACTGTGATCAACTGCTGGAAATAAGAAAAAACCAACATGCATTATCTAACCATTACCATTCACATTAACATAAGCATAACTACATAATTATTGGTCTAGATCTAAACTTTCCTCCTCTAAAATTCGTAAGAGCACGATGTCTCATATCGATAGTCTGTAATGTACGCCATGCCTCCTCCACATGTTTCCTTTTGAGTGGATTCACCACATTGTCAGGACCGTCGAACAGTCTCTTCTTTCTATGAATTTCAGTTACTTCAAAATCTTGGTTGTTTTGTTGTGATTTATCCTTCTGAAGTTGAAGTCTTTGTTCATGCTTTTTTATCTTTAGTGCTGTCTCTGTGAGGGAGCAGACTATCTCGAACGTGAGAAACCCTAAAATATCAATAACATCATCGTGTGGCTTACTATCCGTCAGCTGAGAAATACCTGACCAGTCACGGAATCTCTTGGCTTTTCGGAACGTGAAACTTGCTTGACGGCAATCAGACCAATGTACGTACTCCTCTTTAGTCATATTTCTAGTTCGGTCATCAGCCATTTTAAGTTTCTTCAATGTGGCCAAGTTTGCTTCCCTTTCGTCTTCGTCTAGCTCATCATCATCATCATTGTTCTCTAAGGGCTGTTCATTAAACATAAATTGTAAGTCCCAAGGCAACTTTATTTGCGACTTTCTAACTTTCATGGTGTTAGCAGGATCCTTATCATCTTTCTCTGCCGGTCCTTTTTTCTCTTCCTCATCGCCTCCTCCACCAGGTGCAGTTCCTGCAGCTGCTGCATCTTGATCTTTTGCGTGTTTTCGCAGCTCTTTCCAGAGTAGATATGTTCTTAGTCGATTAACCTTAGCCTTGTCATGTCTGATGATGAAGATGACATCCTCCGTTAATATGCTCTTACTGTTTCTCATCTGAGCAGTTTTGGTAGCCTGTAAGAGAATCTCCATAACCTGGCCTCTAACAATATCTTCGATTAGAGAAGTTGTCTCAACTGGAGGATCGTTCGTCTCTCCAAAGACAAACATCATTTGCTGGATCTCCACACGGTATTTATGCTTGTCCATTACTGCTCGTTTATGCTCTTTATCTGTATTCGATGGCCAGTAATTGCCAATCGGGTGTTTTATCTCGTTGCTGAGGTCTTCGAGTTCTACCGATTTCCCATTTTCTCTAGGCAAACTAAAGCGGTGATTAAACATCAACAGATAAAAAGTGAAAAACTAAAGAAAGCTGGCTAACCGTTGTTTCAGGTCAATTTAAGCCAGGATTGATTGATTCAGATGTCGGAATGGTGTGCTGAGAATGACGAAAGAATTTCAGTTGAAATCGACCAATCCAAGTATGCACATCTCTTCAACCTGGAGTACTGTATCAAACCAGGCAGTACGGACAAATCTGCTCTTCTGGTGTTGAATCAAGAGATCAATGTTTCACCAATCTTTTTGAAGCTGTGGAGTACTTTCAAGCTAAGAGTTTGCGCCGATGGTGGGGCCAATCGTCTGTACGACTTTTTCAAAGATAATGAGTCAGATAGAGCCATGTATCTACCCGATTACATTATTGGCGATTTCGACTCTCTTAAGCCAGAAACGGAAGAGTACTACAAAAAAGCTGGCGTTGTAGTGATAAAGCAACAGACCCAATATTCAACGGACTTTACAAAAGCGTTGTACCTAATATCAGTTCACTTTAATTCTCCAGATTTCAGAAGAAAAGTATTGGAATCCACAGAGACCAATCATTCGATCGAGCTTTTCTCAGGTATCCATGAATGGTATGATAAAACTCTGAAAGCAAATAAGTCGAGAACTTTAGAGAGAATCTCACTATTGGCTCTTGGTGGGATTGATGGACGTTTTGATCAAACAATTCACTCGATCACTCAATTGTACAAGCTATCGTCTCCGGATAGTCAGTTCAACCTATGCTATCTGAGTGCTACAGATCTAATTTTTTTCGTCCCATCTGGCGGTTTCTTGTTGGAATACACTAAAGAATTTAGAGATCAATGTATTGGCAATTGCGGACTACTCCCTTTAAACGGACCCACAGAAATAATAGAAACCTCTGGCCTCAAGTGGGACGTTAAGAATTGGCATACTTGTGTTGGCGAAGGTAAAGTGAGCAGTAGTAATCGTTTCGTTGGGATTGATAAATGCTTTATTGATGTTAAAGATGGTATTGTGATGAATGTTGAAGTATTCATAGATAGAATAGCCAACTGTATATAGACAAAAATACACTTCCTAAGAACTTGAACCTTGTCTAATATCCGTAGCTTATGTAGTATTCGTTACTTCAAAAAATATATACGCAAGCCGGGAATCGAACCCGGGCCCCATGCTTGGGAAGCATGAATTCTAACCACTGAACCACTTGCGTCGTGCTTGGATTTGTTATTTCTTTGTCAAGATCATACCGAATCTTGTGTATTTTTTTTTTCTATAAATCTTAGCCTTCAACACTTCAAGGCTTGATTAATTACTCTTCACACAGCTAATAAGTTTATCTATTTACTTTAGCACAAATTAGCTAGTTGGCAGTTGGAGTTACTGTTAGAAATTGATATATGGTAGTGATGAAAGGTTGATAGAATTAGAATATTAAACTTGACGCGCACGGCCTACTTCAACCTGGCAAATCCATCCAAAAGGGCCTTACCCAAATGACCAGGAGATTCGACGACGGTAACACCTGCTTCATTCAAAGCCTTCTTCTTTGATTCGGCGTCGGTACCAGAACCTTCAACGATAGCACCGGAATGACCCATTCTGACACCCTTCATTTGACCTGCGACTTTACCAGCAATGAAGGAGGCAACAGGCAGTGGGTTTGCTCTTGAGAAGTTATATTCTTTTAGGAACTGAGCGGCTTCGATCTCAGCTTGACCACCAATTTCACCCAACATAATGATACCTTCAGTGGCTGGGTCTTCCATGAACAACTTCAATGCATCGATGAAATCGGTACCCGGGAATGCGTCACCTCCCATACCGATGACCATGGTTTGTCCCAACCCGGCCAAAGTAGTTTGTTGCACAGCTTCGTATGTCAAAGTACCAGACTTTGACACGATACCAATATTACCTGGCTTAAAGATCTTTGGTGGTTGGATACCAATCCTTACCCTGGTTCCGGGGTTAATAATACCGGGACAGTTTGGACCAACCAATCTGGTCTTATCCTGAGATTTCAGCATCTCTGCAACGTAAAGCATATCATGTTGTGGGATACCCTCAGTGATACAAACTGCTAGTGGGATCTCAGCTTCAATTGCCTCTTTGATAGCTGCAGCAGCAATCGGTGGTGGAACAAATATACCGGTAGCAGTAGCACCAACCTCTTTCATGGCATCTTTCACAGTGGCAAAAACTGGTTGACCCAAATGAGTCTGACCAGCCTTTTTAGGGTTAGTACCACCTACAATGTTAGTACCATACTCCTGAGAAATTTTGGCGTGGAAAGTAGCCTGTTTCCCAGTAAACCCTTGAATAATCACCTTGGTATCCTTGGGCAAGAGTAAGTTCCTAATAGTCTTGTCATTGGGAGTACTCTCGCGAGAAAATAGACGGCGAAACGCAGGATTCTTGGTGACTGTTGATCTTAGCATGATTGAAAAAGGGCTATTTTTGGGTGAAATAGATTCTTGCAGTCGTTATTCCGCAAAATTCAGGCTATAGCGTATCAATGGCCGCAGAAACACGTTGAACACCGTTTAACTTATTCTCAAAGGTGGCGATCGAGTTTAAAGTGTCAATTGTTTATATACCAACCAACCATTTCACCCTGGGGAAAAAAAGGCGGGGCGATTTTACCCGGCGCCAGTTGTTGAGCTTTATATAAAGTGAATAAGAATAGCCGCCTACAATTTTGTGCTCTGTCTCCTATACTTTATACTCTATTGCATTTATGAGGACATTTATGTATAATGGTAGTTCAATTGAAGCTATCACACTATTGCCTATCGGTGCTTAGTGGAACGATTCAGACCATGTTGTTGGCATTCTCGGGAAGCTAAAACTGCTTTAATTGAATTGAAAGACATAATTAGGCTTTGATCTAATAGTGTACCATGAAATGTGAACTAACAAACTCTTGATGAACAATACTAAACAGCATATGCGGATAACAAATATATCGCACTCAGCAAGCGCGTTTCTCTGTTTGAAAAAAAAAATTGATAATGTTCATCAGACTCATACTAGAATATGGATGGTCAAAACCAAATGGATGTGAATCTAATCTCGAATAATGGTGCTGAAGTATGATAGTAGTAGCCGCCGAACTATATTTACCCGAAGATCACACTGAACGTAGATATATGGGACCTCTCGGTATAGTCTCTATCAAGTGAAATGTTGAATCGGTGAACTCACCAGACGGAAAGGCCAGAGGATCCATTGAGGAGTTCATAAATTCGCGTAATGAGCCAGGACACTTCCGAAAAGAGTGTGGTATATGAAGAACCAATTGATATCCCGTTGGAGGAAGATGACGACGAGGATGAGGAGGACGATGAGGTCGAAGAGCATGATCAGGAACACGATAGTGTGAAGGAGGAAGACGATGAAGAAGATGACGAAAACAATTTACATGCTGCAGAAATCTCAAGAAGTGCTACAGCTACACCAATTGGCCAGAGAAATCATGTTGAGGACGAAGAAGACGAAGACTATAATGACGAGGACGCAAAGAGTCAAGAAAGAGCGAAGAAACATCCTAGACTGGATCCGGCAAAAGCTCCACCTGGTAAGAAAGTACCTTTGCATCTCTTAGAGAAGCGGAGACTGGGCAGAATCAAAGCTGCCGAAGAATTCGCCAAGAAGTTGAAGCAAATTGGTATTGAAAAGATTGAAAGTACCACATTGCCTGCAACTGGTCTTTTCCAACCTGTCCTACTTATCAATCAGAAAAACTACTCCTCAGATTACTTAAAGAAAGATGAACAAATATTTGCGTTGAGGGAGAGAAAGACTTTAAGAAACAACACTCAAACATCCTCGATAAATAATACTCCAGACGTGATTGACATAAAGAATACCAACACTGAAGTGCCTGATTATATTGCCGCTGCCGATGAAGACATTGATTTGAGTGATGCAAATACAACGCTAGTGATACACCCCGGCTCCAGACACCTGAGAATTGGATTTGCAAAAGATGAAGTACCTCTAGTGGTGCCAAGTTGCGTCGCGATTCCCAAAACGGAACTGAACGACGAATTTCAGGAGGCTCCATTAAAGAGAGAACAACCTGAAGAATTCGAAGAGCTAAAATCCACTATTCAGCATAGCTTCAGAGAGCGTATGCGCTACTACAAAAGAAAAGTTCCATTTAATGCCCATGAACAAGTTGTATCCTATAACAAAAACTCGAAACCTCAAATGATTGAAGACCAGAATGATCCTGGGGCTATAAATTGGATCAAAAAATCAAGTAAGAGATATTATGGTTCTGAAGCTCTGAAATGTTCGAAAGAAACTTTCAGGATTAGGTGCCCATTTACTAAAGGTGGCTCTTTCAATGTTTCATCGCCGGATTATGCATCCCTGCAGGACCTGATAAACGATGTAATTAGTCTGTTAGAGCACGCGCTATCTGCTGAAGGTCTCAATCTGGAACGTGCCCAGTTCTCCCAGTATAAGGTAGTGCTGGTGATACCTGACCTTTTCCACAAAAGTCATGTCGAAACTTTTATACGGTTCCTTCTCACTGAAATGCAATTTCAAGCGGTGGCTATTATTCAGGAGTCTCTCGCAGGTTGCTATGGGGCAGGTCAAAGTTCTTCTACCTGTGTGGTAAATATAGGAGCTACACATACAAGCATAGCATGTATCGATGAAGGAACGGTTCTAGAAAATAGTTTGGTCTCACTCGATTATGGTGGTGACGATCTCACAAAACTCTTCGCCCTATTTTTACTTCAAAGTGAATTTCCTTATCAAGATTGGGACATAAACTCTTCGCATGGCTGGATTCTAGCGGAGGAACTGAAGAAAAAGTACACAACGTTTCAAGATGCAAATGTCGCTGTACAACTGTACAATTTCATTAAACGGGTACCTGATCAACAATCTGAGCAATATGAGTTCAAAGTTTTTGATGAAGTATCATTGGCCCCATTGGCGCTATTCTACCCGGAAATAATATCATACTTGCATTCAAAATCCTCTCAACATAGCGGAAATTCTAATGTTGAAAGTCAGCTTCCTGCTTCTCGTGATATCTTTACAAACACTGTGAACGATTGGAGATCTTTGTCTCAGAGCGAGTGTCTCGATGGAGATTTGTATTCCGGCAACAATAACAATCAACTGATTATGTCTAAGCTGCTAGACTTGCAAACAAGTTTTGATGATTTCCAAAGCAAACCGCCCATGGAAGCTGATAGTAGGAAAAACTACACGCCCTTAGAGAAGGCAATCATACAAAGCATAACTAATGCGAGCACTCCGATAGATGTGGCGAAAATGTCATCATTTTATTCAAATATCCTGGTTGTTGGAGGTGGCTCAAAGATACCGGCTTTGGACTTCATCCTCACTGATAGAATTAATATTTGGAGGCCAAGGCTGCTAAGTTTGACCTCATTCCCCAACTTTTATAAAAAGTTGGCAAAACAGGCGAAGGATATAAAAACTGCTGGCAAAACGGGAGAATCTGAAGAAGAGGATCAATCATCGAAAAAGATCAACGAAATGATAAGCGCTGAATTGCAAGCTTATTGGGATAGTATTGAGGCGCAAAATGGTAGCGAGCATTTGCTCCCAGTGAATGTACTTCCACCACCTCGTGATATGGATGCTGCCGAGCTAGCCTGGAAGGGGGCGTGTGTTTTGGCACAAATTAAGCTGGTTGAAGAACTTTATCTAACCAGCACTGATTGGGACATTCACGGAAGTAGAATTCTACAGTACAAGTGTTTATTCACATATTGAGCTATATTATATAAGATGTAACTAAAAGGGTAGTCCTTCTCATGCAACACATGAGATACAGAAAATCGCAAAACATCAATCTTCCAGCGCATGATCCTAATCTCTGTTTTAACATGTGGATGCTACTCAATCACATCGATTAGTGAGGTTTTCTCTTCAATAAAGTTACAATTACCTGTAATTAGAGTTTGATTTTTTTGTTGGAACTAGACTCCCCCATTGGTGATGCTGGCGCTGATCCCTCTCTGTTCAGCAGAGAATACACCCCGCTACTCCCTCTGCGAGATTCGATATCTGTTCGCGATGGTACTGGGCTAATTATGTTGTGCTGAGAAGGTTCTTTTGTTGCGGGCAAATCCGAATCCGCCCTCACGGAGTCTGATGGCTTCGAATAACCTTGTGATGTTTTAAATATTGGAATTTTCCCTGAGTTCTGGATTGTTGCATCCTGTGCAGTACGTGCTAATGGGTTCTTGGGACTTGATTCGCCCTTGGATTGATCCTCTAGATTTGCATCACCATTATTGCTGTAAAATGTTCTAAAAGATAGAGCGATAGGTGGAGCATCCTTTGAACCATTCTGTTCGTTAGCTGAACCAGCATTATTGCCGTTTTCTGTTGTAGGAGGCATGCTAGCAGTGGTGGTTCCAGTATTATTGTCATTTTGAATGTTCCTATTCGCGGTTGTTGAATAATTTTTATTAGGCTTTAATATAAACATGCCATCTTTCAAAGTTGTACGTTTCGTCGAAGAGTTTTGCTGCACTGGTTGACTGACTTCATTAGCGGGCGGTTCGTTTTCCTGCTTTGGAGGCTTACATGAGTTGACCAGTGGAGAAGGGTTTCGTGGAATTTGTGACCCCAGGTTACCAGGATGGCGGGAAGGAGAAGAATTTTGAGGTCCTGAATAATGTGGGGCAGATGATAATGGATCCATAAGAATGCTCATATTCCGCTTCACCGATGAAGTTTGCCCAGTCGTTTCGAAAGGATTCATCATCATTCGGGGACCCGCGAAATCTGGTGGTGAAATGAAAGGACCTGGTTGTTGAATATTGGATTCCGATGGAGCTGCAGGTACAGCAAAAAGATGTGGAGCGAAAGCAGCCGCTGATGGTGCCGATGATCTGGATACAGACCTCGGATTCTTTTGTATTTCTCGGTAAGACGTTAGGTGCATATGCAGGGAAATGCGAGCTTGGTTGCGGTGGCTGTTGCACTTGCGCTTGAGCTTGGGCTTGAGCTTGTGCCTGTGCTTGGGCTTGTGCTTGTGCTTGTGCTTGTGCTTGAGCTTGGGCTTGTGCTTGGGCTTGGGCTTGGGCTTGTGCTTGGGCATGGGCTTGTGCTTGTGCTTGTGCTTGTGCATGTGCTTGAGCTTGTGCTTGGGCTTGGGCTTGGGCTTGGGCTTGTAGCTTGTGCTTGCGCTTGTTGCTGTTGTTGTTGCACAGCTTCCAAGTTTCTTTGTCAATCTTTGCATTAAATTTGCCTTGAATCTTAGAATTTCCTGTTCCAAATAGGACATCTCCTGCTGATGTTTCTGAAATTGGTGTAATTTGGATGGATCGTCCTTAAGAGAAGCTTCGTGGTAAACTTCAGAGCTCAGCTTTTGTAAAGTCACAAACTTTTGTAAGAAATCCAATAGCTTGACCATATCCGTGTTAAGCACCCTCAGTTGTTCCAATAGTTCATCGTGCTTGTATTGTAGCATAAAATAGTCGTATCGTAGTCCATCGAAACTTTGAGTTAATTCTCTAAGTTTTGTTTCCAGTTGTTGCGATTGAAACTGTTGATTGAAAATCGAATACCTATGAAGGATAAAGCTGTCAGTCCTACTTAGCGGTGGTAAAGGTTGTTGTTGTTGCTGTTGTTGTTGTTGTTGTTGTTGTTGTTGCTGCTGTTCATTTTCGGCATTAATGATAAATTGAGGTCGTTGCCATTGTGGTTGCATCTGAGGATGAAACGGTTGTTGTTGCTGTTGCGGAGGTTGTTGGACTTGCGGTACGTGTTGCTGTTTTGCCGAATCTGATTCTTCTCCCTGAGAATGACCACCTGTGTTTGTTGAAAGTGTAGGGTTTGAATTCTTTCTAACATTCAACGCAGCAATATTCCTCGAAGACCTGCGCTTGATAAATTTGAGACCTTCGATATCCCCACGCTTAAAGATTCCCATGCTATGTCTAAACTCCCAAATTTTAACACCATCCTGGCCTGCTTCGGAGCTTGGCTGCTGTTGTTGCTGCTGTTGCTGAATACCCTTGTTATGATCGTTCGACACCTTATGGAATCCGTACATGTTCAGTTGTCGAACAAAACTAGCAATATTGGTATGCTTGAAATACGTAGCCAACGCCCTACTAAACCTCTCCGTTGGTCTGATGAGAAACGACGTACCAGACGGCGACCACCAGATGAGATCCTTTAAATCATCATCCTCGAGAATATTGTACAACTTATGGATAAATACTGTGTTTTGCAACGGCACATGTGCACTAGCATTGGCTGACTGTGCAGTCGTGCTAGTTCCACTATCTCCACCACTACTACCATTCCCAGGTAAAATCGAAGCCTTTCGCGCACCCCCGTTACTCTCCTCCTGCGGTATCTGCTGCAACATCTATATAGTTCAACAAACCGACCCCTATGACCACTCGATTCTCCTCTTTACAAGAGGAATATTATGTTAATCTTAATAGCCAGACAGGACGAAAAAAAAATAACTGCTTATATTATTTTTCCACAGTTTAAAAGCTCAAGCTGTATAAGAAGGTAAATCCATTAAAGAATGCAGTTAGAAACTAAAAGTTCCTTCCAAGATTACAATACTTAACCTGTCAGCGATGTGCACCGTTTCAGTCAACGCAAGGCAAAAAGCATATTGCGAATCATGGAGGGGCCAGCACTACGGCGCACAATTCAATGCACAACTGAGGAATATACGGCCGAATAGGAAATCCGGCAACGCCAAGATGGCAAGACCAAGGTATAGTTCCAATTGTTGGTGCGTGTAACTACGTAATCCACCAGAATAATCGGTGATTCAAGAAGGAGAAGGCCACAGTACGCGGGTGCCCCCGTTGCAACTACTGACGGCCTTTGCAGGTCTAGGCTTATCCGAGTTTGTTCATTGCTCATCACCCGATATTCTATATTCTGTGGCATTAACTTGCAGGAAAAACCTTGTTTTCCTTGTTTTTCCTGTTTTTCCGGTGAGGGGCCTGTTGTCCCGATTAGGGAGTTTTGTTAACCCTAGGGCTTTATGATTAGGGCTCTGTAATAATGGTTAGGGTATGAGTTTTTAGGGCTGGGATGGGCGCTAGGGCTGGCGTCAAGTTTAATAGTAGTACAAAGACACCCTATAGATTGATACAGAGTTCTACGAACACCGCTGCAAACGACCATTGAATAGGTCTGTATGAACGACACGGATGCTGTTCGGTCGCTTGTCGAGATGGGGATCTCGAAGGATGTCGCAGAGGATGCCTTGAGAAGGACTAATGGTGATGTCGAGGCTGCTGGTAACTTTATCTTTTGTAATGACGCACCGGCACAGATCTCAGAGAATGTTGAGCAGAGGGCTCATATAGAGTTACCGGCAGGCTCCGCCAGTGGGTTTCAACCTGGGGACCTCAATGAGTATATTTCGAATGCGCCAGATACTGAGTCTGAAGATTTCGAAGAGATCGATGTGGAGGAAGATTCCGTTGAGACTGGACCATCGTTAGAATGTTCGGGTCGAAAGGGACAGATAAGTGATCCAACAGTGGTATTGCCTTTGCCGCCAAATTTCCTCTTTGAAGGTTATTTTGCTCTGTTTTGCTTGTTTGTTGCGAATTATATGCCACATCTATTGGCAAGACCTGATTTTATTGATTTAAACTACGACAAGAATTGGTACAGAGGTGATTCTTATACTAATGCGGAGTATAGACTCAAGTATCTGAGTAAGAACGGCTCTGACGATGAACAAATTGAGATCGTTCCAAAGGATGAATTGACTCAAGAGGACGGGGACTATACCTTGCAATCGGAGTTACTTTGGCAACTGCAGAAGCTGGCATCTGTGGCCAACTCTAGAATGTCTGATAGAGCTTACGTGAGGGCTAAAATGTTTGCTATCGCAGTTGAACCGCAGGTGCAAAGAAACATGGCCGAAGCCGAACATTTGCACGAGGTTCTGCCCTCTTTCATCAAGTCAGTGGCCGTCGATCTTGAAATGTGTCCCAATTTCCAAGACAACGAAGTCAGGGAGTGTTTTATTTCCTCTGCGTTTCATACACCGTCGAACTCTGCTCCACAAGAGGAAAGCACAATGAAAACATGGCTATCATTATTCCATTTCCTTCCGGAAGAATATGAAACCAACCTTTACAGGATGTTCAATGCTCTGCTGTTCGCAGATGATAGTGTCGAGTCAGATCAATCAGATTCTCCAGATGGTGAAGGTGAAAACTCGCTTAGTGAAATAGCGCCTGTATTTACTATTGTATTTGATGAGATGGAAGAAACCACAGAAGCAGTTCCGTTGGCGGAAGGTGTCGAGATGCCATTGGAATTTTACCCACAGCTTTACACTAAGGAGTGCAAGGACAAACTGATAAAACACATTATTGCAAAGAGAAGACAAAGTCAAACTGATTCAAGAGCTATTTTACAGGAAATAACTGATTTGAAAAGCTTTCAAGGTAAAGATCTTTCGAAATTCATCAACAGCTCTCTGGATTACCTTCAAAAAGATGAAAAATCTCCAGAGCTTATTAAAGGCTTACTCGATTTAAAAGATCAGATCACAAATAAAAAGACTAAAAAAATGAATGAGTATAAAGAAATTGCGCATCGTTTACAAAGTGAATGGAACTTGTCACTCCCTGAGATCCAAATCGTCAAGACCGCTAAAGAATTGGGGCTCATTGATGATTCCTACCTCCTCACAATGGCGGTGATATCTCCATACATGTACTACACAAGAAACCGTGATGGGCAGTGGTTCTTTGTGCAATCAACTCCTTACGAAGCGAGCTACAACGTACGAGCATGTTCTTCACCTCTCGAGATACAAGATGCTATTAAGCAACATACAAGACGGCCAAGTGAAGCACCATTGATGTTCATATATTGTAAGAAAGGCTTCATACCGGATGATGATACCGTCTTGAAGGCACTGGAAAACAATCAAGGATGCCATAGGTTTGCCAAAGACGATCAATTGCAATTGAACAAGATGCAAGATTTGTCTTCCTCGGCCCTATCTTCTGCCAATGCTTCGATTCCAGCAGATCTGTAGATGAAGCATATGTACGAAAGTGTGAAACACATCTGTAACTATCTTTAGAACGACTTCATCATTATGTTGATCTACTTTATAGTTGCGATTCTGCACTCACGGGGTGTTCCGTGCATGAGCAAAAAATGTGGGCATTGCCAAGAAGTTAAAGATTTATCATAACTTAGATCAGTGGTCTAAACCTCATCAGGATAATCCATTTTAATCCCAGGGCATTGGCCAAGCATTGGGTAAGATTAGGCACTATTAATTTTTGCCTCTTCGATCTTTACTGATATCAGGAAAGAATAATTGTCACAAACATCTACAATCAGGTGTTTCATGTGTCAATTGAGAGGGATAGTCGAATATGCAAAGGAGATTACGACACAGAAGGATCATAACGATTCTTAGAAGGTTGGCAATTGCTTCATTTTTTCTTCTTGCTTATTCGTCAAGAAGTTCTTTTATCATTCATCTTCAAAATACTTTCAATGTACCTACGACATCGGAGTATCGTGGTGGGCTGATTGATGATGTTCAGAGCATTCGTTGTTACCGTTGGTTCGGGCAATGCCGATCATTGATTGCTAAACAAAGATCATCTGATGATAGAATAGTGTCTTGGAGCAGGATCTCCAAGAACCTTACCGATGAATCTTTATACTCAATTGAAACCAGTTTCTTCTACAAGACCTATTTATACGTGCATGAGTGGGATGGTTCTGTCAATCCAGGTCCGATCTCTGAGTTGGCCATCTCCAGGGACTCTTCAATGATCCCCATACAAGTAACGCAGGACGTTCAGCGGCTGATCAAAACAAGTGATAGTTCAGTGTTTCACAATCATGTTCATCGAGAAAGGAGGCCCATCATCGATTTTTTCACTAGGGATCATTCTGATTCCGATATAATACACTCGCTGGGAGAGGACTGGAAATATAAAGGTGGCGGAATTTGGTGTAAACATCGATCAGATCAAGATCCGATCACCAATATTCAACTTTACCTGGGGTCAGGGTTCCTTGAGTCTAGGCCCAACTGGAAGGAGGTGATCCATGAGTATTCAAGAAATAAAGGACATAAATCACAGTTAATATCAGTTACCAGAGAAATCAACAATGGCCACGAAAAAGGAGAACAGAGTGTTATTATAAAGGATGATGATGTTTTGCGTATCTCACTATCTCCTCACTATGGCAAATCTCTCAAGATATTGCAAATAAGTGATATACATTTCCGTTGTTCTGAAGATACCATTGCGGTTCTGAGTGAATTTCAAACTAAGCATTTCATCTCCAACGTTATATCAAGAGAACGACCTGACCTTGTCGTTGTCACAGGAGATTTTCTCGATGGTGATAACTCGCTGGATTATCAGGCGTGTATCATGAAACTAGTTCAGCCGATGATCAAATCTAAGACACCATATGCGATTACTACAGGTGTCTCTGACTATTCCCGTTTCGCGGCCATTTCTCAAATTCAAGATTTCATTAAAGGATTGCCCTATTCTTTAAACAGGTATGCTTCACCTGAAGGCCATTTAGCGATATCAAGCCATTTTTCCAAAGGCACAGACGCAGCAATTTACATTCTGGACTCTTTTCACCCTGTGAAACAGTTCTTCTCTATGCAAAAGGACTATCAAACCTATAGATATGCATTAGCATTCAGACATCTGCCAATCCCAGAGTATAGACCTGAAGGAGTTTTTCCCATTATTGGTCAATACAATGAGCAATCAATCGTTAAATCCAAGTTGTTTGACGACAAAATTCTCCAAAAAATCATGTATTCTTTTAATGTGAAAGCCATGAGTTGTGGACACGAGCACAGCAACGACTGTTGTTTGCAATCTCGAGGTGATATGTGGTTATGTTACGGTGGTAGTGCTGGAATCGGTATTGACAGGATGAACGGAATGGAACCCAGTGTTCGATTGTTCAATATCGATGGAGATCTCGACGAAGTGACATCATGGAAGAGAAATTTTCGCCTAATCGAGTCTGTCTACGACTACCAATACATCTACCAGGGACAGTTATAATAATTCAATGGATTATATATACATAAAGGTTGCTAAGGCAAAATAAAAGTTAAAGAGTAGCATCATAATCTGCTAATCACAGCTTCAGTGAAAGAAGATGTGGAAGCGGAACCGGCCAAATCACCAGTTCTCGATTCTGGGCCAGCTGCGATCGTAGTCAAAACAGCTTTTTCAATCTTGCTAGCGTGTTCGAACAAGCCCATGTGGTTCAACATCATAACAGAGGACAATAGTAGAGCAGTTGGGTTAGCTTTGTTCTGACCAGCAATATCTGGAGCAGAACCGTGAACTGCTTCAAAGATAGAAACCTTGTGACCAATGTTACCGGATGGAGTCAAACCTAGAGAACCAGCACTCAAACCAGAGTTCAAATCAGACAAGATATCACCGTACAAGTTTGGACACACGTAAACAACATCACTGTACTTGGAAGGGTTGGAAACAACGTTCAAGACAGTGTTATCGATCAATTCAGTTTGCAATTGAATGTCTGGGAACTCATGGGCCAATTCCTTGGCAACAGTCACAAACAAACCATCGGCTAATCTTTGAATAGTGGATTTATGAACCACAACCAACTTTGGTCTACCAACAGCTCTGGCGTACTCATATGCATATCTAATAACTCTCTCGGAGGCCTCTCTAGTGATCAACTTGATGGATTGAACAACACCAGGAACAATCACGTGTTCGATACCTGCGTATTCACCTTCAGTGTTCTCTCTAATCAACACCAAATCAACATCCTCGTAGGTGGTTTTGAAACCTTCCACCGACTTGGCTGGACGAACGTTGGCAAAAAGACCAAAAGTCTTTCTTAGGGTCAAATTCATGGATCTGTGACCCTTACCGATAGGAGTAGCCAAAGGACCTTTCAACGCAACCAAATTCCTGTTAATAGACTCTTGAGCTTGTTCTGGGATAGTAGTCACACCGTTGACCAACAATGGAGTCACAGGACAGCTTTCCCATACAATTGGGACTTTGGCAGCTGCAAAGATATCCTTGACAGATTTCGAAATTTCTGGACCCACACCATCACCTTCGATGAATGAGACGGTATATTTACCAGTCTTTGGATCTGGTTTACCAGTGTATTTACCAATACTAGGTTGCTTATGAGTAGCGGAAGCCAACATTCTGTTGACAGTGCGTCTGCAAATCTGTGATCTCAACATCCTAAGTCGTGGTATCTATCTTCTATAACTACTCACAGGGATAACAATGCAGTAATATATACATATATATAAGTACAAGTTACCATAATAAATACTATCGCCAAAATACGTTAAATACTGAGGAAAATACTTATATACGCAACCGTAGTGGCACGTATCGCTTCTACTATGGGAAAACTGTGATTCGGCGGGTGTTGGCGTCAGACTCGAGAAATTAATGAAAATAGGGAAACGGAGGGTATGGAAAGCAGTGGTGGGGGGTCGTGCCCGACATCGGGATTAGACGGTGGGAATCCCGAGATCGGAGGGTGGGTAGGTGTATCACTCTATACGCCAGAGGGGGTAATACCGTTTTTGTGTCACTTTACCACAAAAACGGTATATAAACAGCCACGTAGCCGCCGTTACTCTTTTTCAAAGGAATTTTGATCTCAAACAGTTTATTCCAAGCAAACACAATTCAGCAATTTGGTAGCGTTATCACTGATACGTTTGTTGATGTATGTGAGATGTTTGATCCGAGGATCGGGATTTGTTCGTTATAATTTTTGTTTGGTTTGTTTGAACATGATATGAAGAGCCAGTATTAAGAACAATTGTTTGAACTACTTTGAGAGCCCTGCAATCTCGTGGTATGAGTAAATTTAACTTTTGAAATTTAGCCGCTGAAGGTGTCATGTGAGCCGATATCATTTGCTTCACCGTCATTCTAAATCGCTTTATGCTAAATAGAGGGTCTTTTAAGGCCCATTGGTTTTGACAAGTATATTCTCGAGGATTTCAATTGGGGAGTGTTGGTAGATTTCAACTTATTTGGCTTGTTTGCCACCTTGAGTATAAGTAGCTGCCTAACAAAATAGATTAGGAACAACAGCAGATATGTTTAGAATTCCTGGGCGCCAAATGAAACTTTTCTATACCGCGAACTATAACCATGGCAGCCGCCGAAGGTGGTCTGATCACGTGAACGGTAACATTGGGGCACATGACCTACCTCGCTTTGAACCCTTCTACGCGGTTACTTCAAATGAAACTTCACAATGGCATCAAATCTATGAAATGTGCGTACATTGAAGCGTTAGGATCATCAAGCATGGCAAGAGAATCTAATATTGTTAAAATAGTTGGTCAGGAGAATCATAAAAAACTTAGGTCCTTCAAATGTCTTATCGTCGGTGCCGGTGGTATTGGGTCTGAGCTTCTGAAGGACTGTATTCTAATGGATTTTGGTGAGATTCATATCGTGGACTTGGACACAATCGATTTGTCAAACTTAAATAGACAGTTTCTCTTCAGACAACGTGATATAAAGCAACCCAAGTCTACCACGGCTGTCAAGGCGGTACAGCACTTCAACAACTCGAAGCTGATACCTTACCAAGGTAATGTTATGGACACGACGCAATTCCCATTAGCATGGTTTGGTCAATTCGATATTATTTTCAATGGTCTTGATAACCTTGCTGCTAGGCGTTACGTCAATAAGATGACCCAGTTCCTAGGGAAGCCGCTATTGGAGTCAGGAACGTCAGGGTTCGATGGCTACATTCAGCCTATTATTCCTGGACAAACCGAATGTTTCGATTGCACGCCGAAGGAGACTCCCAAAACTTTCCCAGTTTGCACAATTAGATCCACTCCATCACAACCGGTGCACTGTATCGTATGGGCTAAAAATTTTTTGTTCAATCAGTTATTTAATACAGATACGCCAGCAAATGAAAACACAAATGATTGGGGTACCGAAGATCAGGCAGAAATTGAACGAATCAAGCAAGAGACTAATGAATTACACGATTTGCAAAAAATTATCCTCACAAATGATGATTCACGTATCAACGACATCCTAGTCAAGCTCTTTATAAGGGATATTGAAAAGTTGCTACAAATCGAGAATTTATGGAAGACAAGGACAAAACCATCTCCATTGGATCAGACCTTAATTGATAAGGCTTCCAAGGCAGAGCTTCAAAACCCAAGTTTGAGCTCACTTTGGGATATTCAAGAGCAGGTAACAGAATTCATTCGTGTTACGAAAGTACTGATGCAAAGGATTCACGAAGGTGAAAAGAGTCTAGAATTTGACAAGGATGATGAAGATACCCTAAGATTCGTGTCCACCGCTGCAAATATTCGTTCACACATCTTCAATATCCCAGTTAAGACTGGTTTTGACATTAAGCAAATCGCAGGAAATATTATACCTGCTATTGCTACAACAAATGCTGTCATCGCAGGCTTATCGACATTGACTGCTCTACGTGTGTTAAACCTGCTGTCATATGCGCCAACGAAGAAAGCTACAGATCTCAATATGGCATTCACTGCAAAGGCAAGTAATCTCTCTATGGGCCGCTACATTTCAAATCCAAAATTGGCACCACCAAATCCCGCATGTCCCGTCGGTGGTAAAGTCTGTCGTGGTGTGTTGAAGATTACGGAGAAAGGCCTAAATGAAATAAATCTTTCCAAACTGATTGATTTTATTCGCGAGAAGTACGAATATCCTGAGGAAACTTCAATTATAGATACCAGCAATCAGAGGTTGCTGGCTGATTACGATTTTGATGACCTTGAATGTAAGACTTTAGCGGATTGTAAACTACACGCTGGTTCAGTGGTATTGTTTTCAGATGAAGAAGGGGTTGATGGAGGGTCCTACAGAAAAGCAATCGAGCTCTACATTGAGACAGTGAAGGGCCCGCTAGAGAATGAAATTAACTTACCAGATGTCGTAGTACCGTTGGTTACTGTTTCTGAGCAGGCGCCAGCCACTGAAGAACAAGAAGAACCGAGTCAGCTAAAAAGTGAGACTGACAAGGGTATCATAGATCTGGGTTCAGAAGATGAAACTTCAACTGCTGGTAAGAAAAGGCCCCTAGTTGACATAGAAACGAACGACGCCAAGAGGATTAAACTAGATCAAGACGATAATAATGATGACCTAATTGAATTGGAGTGATTTATCTTGTATTTATTTGAACGTGAAAGTCGTAAATCATCTGCTTAAAACTCTATAATACAATATCGTCAGAATGAAACTAATCTTACGATTATTATTACTTTACGATCTAGTGTTTGACCTTGACCTACTCCGTAATCTTTGAAACCATGAATCTCTCTTGCGTGATCTAGTGCCGCGTTCTTCCAATTCTCCTTCATCGGATAAAACCTTCTTGTCATTTCCCGTATCGTTTCCTTTAGCAGCGTCAATTGCGTCAATTGAACTGTTTCTACTCCCAATGAAAATAGCGGACATTGGACGTCTTGTGAGAGATGAAGCTGTGCTATTGCCACTTAAACTCCGATTCATAGGCGGTATCGGTAGAAACTGCTGCCTTGTGACTGAATTGGAATTCACGCTTAACGGGGAGTGCATCGCTTCACGATGCTCTTCGTCATAATATTCATCTCCTTCTTCTTCAGTGGCAGTGAAATCGCCTCCGTTGTCACTCAATATACCAGGTTTAGGTGACCAGGGGAAAAGTCTTGACTTTCTCTTATTGCTAGCGATAACATCTGGTGGAATGGGAGCAGAACCAATGGATTTAGAATGAGGTCTTCGTTGTTTTGGAACCTTAAGTGGTTGTCTTGGGGGAGCGTTCTTGCTAGGGGATCCAAAAATTGTGGTGGAAGGCGCAACAGATGCTTCATTTTCAGTCTTAAGTGGGATACTTATCGAATCAGGAGTAGCAAATGTGACACTTTCATTCTTTTCATTTGTAACTACTAGTTTGTGAGCCTTCGGAGCTTCGAGCTGATTGGTCTGTGAAGGTTGTTGCGGTTGCTGTTGAGGTTGTTCTTGTGCTTGCTGTTGTGGTTCCTGTTGTGGTTGCTGTTGTTGTTCATCTTTAGTGAGCTTCAATAGGTGTGGTAGTAACTTGTAGGAATATTCTATCAGGAACTCGGTCACATATCTTGATAATTCGTACTCCCTTGGGTCCATGTCATGCTGTGGATGTGAAAGAATTGAAGGTTGAAAAATCGCTGCCAAGTTCCTGCCGGTCATGAGGTTGAACTGTGATTGTCTTGCGAATAGACTCATCAAATCCAATAGATAAATAGTCAATTGCTTTGTGTCGTTTGAAATAGAGACGAAAAGTCCTTCGTATTCTTTTATGGCCGCTCGAATATCTCGAATCAGCCGCTTCCTATGTCGCTGTCGCTTCTTCTTCCTTTCCTCTGAAAGTTGAGGATCGTCATCCTCTTTTTCTTCATCGCCATCATTAGCTCTATCGTCCTTGTCTGCCTCAGCATTTGGCTTTTTCAAAACATCAGTATTCTCTTTATTTGCATTAGAGCCCGTAGTTGTTTGATTAGCCATATGTCTTAATATCCTTGGTCTATTCTGCAGTGGTTTTCTAAAAGCTTCGTAAAGATCCAATGGGACTAGTGGTTCCTCAAGGTTATTTAGGAATCTTCTGAGTAGGGAAGCAACGTCATGAACAGTGTAGGCGTCCCAGCCATTGAATTTCGCACCATAATCTGGCGGAGAAGAGAAGATATACTGCAATTCCTTGACACGTTTACTATTCCCAGCTATGCGAAAAACTCCCGAAGTTTCTAATCCGTTAGCTTTTAGATACGCACCGCACTTAGCCACAACAATGGGTATTCTACCAAAACTGACCAGTCCACTTTGTACTATAACCTCTGCACTAGCAACGCTTAGTGATTCTGATAAAGAGACACCGAATACTCTACCCGTGAAGCCATGACGATTCGCCAAGAAATCATCCCGGAAATGCTTGTATTCGCTTGAATTTGGAGTTGAACCAGACCAAACTTTCGAAGACTGTTTGGCTGAAAGATTAGAATCCTCATAGTTCTCACTTGAAGAAAGCACGGGCATTCGTAAACCAGCCGTTTCACCGTTCAAATTTTGATTAGACGATACAGGTGAAGGCAGGCTTAAAGAGTCTGTCGACATGCTCTTCGGGTTGCTGTTCAGTTGCTTCCACAGCAATGATATAGGTGATTTTGTAGGTGATGCCATCCCACTCCCGCCGCTCGTCATTTGTATAAACAACCCTTGATACTCTCGAACAACGATTAAACTCGCTTGATACAATAGGGAACCCGAATTAGGGACGATTCTGGATCCAACTCCACAAAGTGTCAAATGTAGCTAGACCTTTGTTTACCCTAAAAGGGCGATGTAGAAGGTCGATTGGCTTTCGAAAGTCAGACTCTTGATAACCGTTTACGTCTCAGGATGCCTTTGAAAAGAAAAGTCCCAGGGAGAAACACACAAAGGAGGTCTAAACTTAGAAAAGCTGATAAGTCGAACTCTTGATTCTTGATCAATTGTAATGGGCGATCAGAATGGTCCTGAATCTATCGACGTGTCTATCTTGCGCGTAATGGGGTCCACGCCTTTTCGAATTATTCTCTAGTGTAAAGGGTATGTGCAAATTAAGTTCGAAAGGCCGTAGAATAATGATGACGCAACTCAATAGCTGTCCCCAAAGTTCAAGTTGCCTAGAACGATTGATGACTACGCTAAGATGCTGAGTCTTTGTCAGTCGGTCTTCCAAGTTGGTGAACTTTACCTTTTTTTCAACGTCCCCTGTGCCTGATTCCCAAGACTCAATGATATTTTAGCCTAAAGAGGAAAGCCAAGTAGAGTCTTAATAGAAGGATTTACATTAATGACAGTATTTAGTAGACTATGTTAAATGTTAGTTCTTGTTCACTTGGACGTAGTTGCCCGGGAAGACACCCTGTTGGCCATTGTAGCGACCGGTCCACCATTCGTTGGGATCGTCTGTCCGTTGAACCACTTCGATGACAGCACCGGCAGTAAAGGAAAGGTCACCTGGGGCCTGCGCCTGGTAGTCGTAGAGAGCAGTGACCGTGTTGGCCGCTGGTGGAGCGGTGGTTGCGGTAGACATAGAGTAGGCAGGTGGCGGAGCTGACTGGCCGTAGGAGCCCGCTGTTGTTGGGGATTGTTGGAATCCGGTAGCTGTGGGTGACTGCATGCCGTATGCCCCGGGAGCTGCAGCACCGTATGCACCAGCACCGGCGACAGCACCAGCTGCCGCACCATATGCACCGGCGCCAGGAACACCAGCACCAGGAACACCCGCGCCAGGAACACCAGCGCCAAATGCACCGGGGGCACCGGCGCCATATGCACCAGGAGCAGCATTATAAGCAGTAGGTGAAGTTGGACTAGCAGGGTACCCAGTTTGAGAAGGTCCGCCCGTGGAAGTTGGTGATTGGGATCCATAACGCTTTCTGGTCATCTCTAGCTTAGCCTTAGAATATCCCAACTTGAACCGCGTGATGGTTAGGGCATCACATTGTTCCTCGACATTACCTCTCTTGAACTGGAACGCTTCCAGGATGTCGGTGGTCAAATCAAAATAGGGTATCTTCATCTCCTGGAATCTGTTGTAAAGTGTGTAAAAAATGTTTAGTTGCATGAAGTAGAAAGAGACAAAGAGTGGTTGCACGAACTGAGCTTCAAGGCCGAAAAGTACTGGTAATTGTGTTTTCAACATCTCGTTATAGTAATCGTACTCTTGTTGTGCTGCTTCCATCTCCGCCTGAGCCTTGAACATTCTCTCCTCATCCTTAGGGTTTGGATTATCCTTACTCTCGTACTTCTTATAATTGTTGTAGCGTCTGTCTAGATCTAGTTTCTTATGGTTTCTCTTAGTAGCCATCTTACGAATGCACCCAATGGTCTTTAGCAAATCGGCACAAGGCAGTATAATCTTTTCATCGATCAATTTTAAATCAGGTTTCAAAACCTCTTGCAATTCTGCCACAATAGCCCGATACTGCTCACACGCTTCTATACCTTCCGGATTATCCTCAGGAACCGCAGCGTTAGGGTCACTCATCTTACCGCTTATGGGCTTGAAAATCTCCTCCATTGCCTTAGCAAACCCGATTTGATGTGTTAGCATGCCATTAACCGCACCGGAATACCTCTTTGACTCATCACTCAGCTTCTTAACTTCAGTTTCCAACTCCTTAAACCGACGCTCTGCATCTTCATACACCGGATCCTCAACCTGCTCTCCCATGTTAAACTTCTGACGAAATGACTGAGGCGCTCTCGCCACAGCCTTTGTAAACCCTTTGAAACTCATCTCGAGTTCTGAAGTGCCTTTCTTCGATCTCTTGAAAGGGTTCAAAGTCCTTTAATTGCACTCCTTTTCTGATAGAACTTGACTAATATAAAGACTACAAATCAGGTCACGTGATTGGAGCTATTAGCACTAACGGTCTCAATTGAGCTTCTTTTAGTCTAATGAATCTCTATCTCGAGTCCTATCGATATATTCAATGTTTGTTTTGTTTAAAGCATTGTTGTCTTTGAGCTTATAGCGTCCTTAAAAGCTCTCGGATCACCGAACGCACTACAGTACTCACAAAATACAGAATTAACTGAGTGGTTGAGGTTATTAGTTGGCTGAGCTATGGAGAATGGTCAGTGCGTAAGGACACCAGCGACATCGCCCACTTCAGAAGTGGATGATGTTTATTCAGATTTGTACTCGACATTATCGCAAGTAACTTCGTCCACTGTCAACGATATCGATCAATTGCCATACCAGCTCACGTTTAAGAGCGCAGTTACATATTTGGGAGCATGTTTGTGTGGTTTACTGTTTGGGTACGATACGGGAGTAATATCGGGAGTATTATTGAAGATTAGGCCAGAAGATATATCAAGAGAAGTGATTACGAATTTTGATAAGGAATTAATAACATCTGTAACATGTTTGGGGTCATTTTTTGGGTCTATCCTGGGTTTTCCGCTGTCTGATACGTATGGTAGGAGGAAAACGCTGGCATTCTGCAGTGCCATATTTATTGTGGGTGGTATCTGGATGGCACTATCAAAGAGTTTAAGTCTGCTTATTATGGGTAGACTTGTCGTAGGGGTGGCTATCGGTATTGCTGCTCAATGCGTTCCAGTCTTTCTGAGTGAAGTTTCTCCTGCGTCCATTAGAGGAACGGTTTTGACTCTTAACTCATTGGCAATAACAGGTGGTCAGTTCCTTTCATATGTGGCAGCATACATGCTTGCTGATTTAAAGCATTCCTGGAGATACTTATTCGGTATATCAGCAATTCCAGCGGTAATCTTCCTTGCCTTGATGAAGTTTATTCCAGAATCACCGAGATGGCTGATATCTAGGAGCGAGTTCACGAAGGCTCATGCGTCTTTGCGAGTTATATATCCTGCTGCAAGTTCGCAGCAATTGGGTCTTAAACTGCGGAAACTTGTTCAGGATATATGCAAACTACGAAAATATGAGGATATTGAGGAGCCTCTCTTGTTAAATCGCTCGAAGCTCTTTGGTCCAAAATCCAAAGCGAAAACTTCTAAACAATCTATGGATGGCAATCAAAACGGTACAGTTACGACAGAAATTCCCGATTCCTTGCCTCAGGACAGGCACCAGAAGCAAGTTCATAAGATGGAACCGAGGGCCAAGAGGGCCTTAGTTATTGGGTGCGTCCTGATGTTTTTCCAGCAGGCTTCTGGATTCAACGCCTTCATGTATTATGCCACCATACTCTTCGAAGATTTGAATGTGAGCAACCCTCTGCTTCCAGCTATGGGTATCGCATTTACGAATTTCCTATTTACTTTCGTGGCTCTTGGATTGGTCGATATCGTTGGCAAGAGAGCGATGTTGTTGTACACTATTTGGATAATGACATTAAGCCTTTTACTAAGCACGGTGAGTTTTGACATAAACGACACAAGACTGATACTCACGTCTGTCCTGATGTTCGTGGCTTCCTTCGCATCAGCAATGGGGAATATTCCATGGAGTAGCGTCGAATTTTTGCCTCTCAATAGAAGGGCGTTTGGAGCTTCATGCATTTCATGCACAAATTGGCTCACAAATACTGTCGTTTCAATGTCATTCTTATCTCTCGTCAATCATTTCGGGAGTAAAAACATCATGTTAGCATTCGCTCTTTTTACCGCTCTGAATTGGGTGTTTGTTTATTTTTGGTATCCCGAGGTCAAGGGCTTGACATTGGAAGAAATAGGCAAAGTGTTCGATCATGGCATCGATGTAAACTATGTCTATAGAAACTATCATTAGCGCCTTCAGTTCGCGAAAGATAAAATGAATAAAAAAATGCATGGATATTCGTATTTAGAACTTGCTAAATACGTCGGCAATTTTCTCTGATAAACCTTTAGTAATCTTCTTAGTTCCCGGCGCATCGCCTAATTTGCTGAACATCAGCAGCTTGGCTTCTTCCTCTGTCTCGCATTCATTATACGCGGTTAAAATATGATTGAGTGTTGGGAAGCGCGATTGAATCGCAACAGCCTTTTCTATCGAAACTCCGTTAATGTACATCAAAATACGAATTGTTAACTCTCCAACCGTGCTCATCTCACCCTTTCCCATGATTTCCTGAAAACATGGATAGGTATGGCAGCATTCAATTGTATGATCCTTCTCGAATTCTAAACGGAACTTCTCCAAAACTTTGAGAAAATCATCTTGATTTCGTAAATCATTGGGATAAATTACTACCAAATTCTTCTCTAAGTATTCTCTATTGATCACTGTATGGAGAGCATACAATTTCTCTACAGTCTCATCTGCATTGACCGTTCTTATCATTGAGAAACGATAATAAACCAGTATTACCCATAGCGCCGTTTTCAAAGCCTCAGTCATGCCCTCCATCGTCCTTGCCATAGTCTCCTCGATTAGATAATACTTATTCTTACACCCAGATTTCTCAAGACGATTCTTTTGTTCCATGAACCTGTTATCACGGATACTGATGGCAAGATCATCTAGTCTCTTTCGTTCGATGATTGTGTTTAAAATACATTCAGTGCCTGTCTTCGTATTTTTTGCAATCCATACTATATCTCCTAAAGCCAATTGTCTAATTTCACATTTTATACCTTTCAGTTCGAGCGCCTTGGCAAAGAAGTCTCTGTTCTGATGTGATTTCACTTCCCGATGATCAATAATTGGGTAAACCTCGTAAGTCCCTTTATGCCATACTTCGTAGCTTATACCATCAAATCTTCTTTTCAAGGTGCTCTCGCCATTTTGCGGCTTCTCTATCGAGTATGCTCGTCGTACTCCTGCGATTGTTCTGGAAACTGGCGTCGAGATAGCCAAGGTTCGCGATCTTGAAATCCTGGACTGTTTGTTGACTGGAGTTGCATTGGGATCCTGGAAAGTGACGTTTATAAGGGATGAACTTGCATCTTCAGGCCTGCTGACAGTAGTATTCCCTTCTATTCCGAGCAACTGGTGCAAATTAGCGGTAACCTCCGAGTCAACGACTCTGTTGCACTCAAAGCCCTCAGTGCCCCCTTCATTCTCGTTCTCGAAAACTATCTTATCGGCTAACTTCAATGTCTTAGCTAGCTGCTGGCCTTCCTCGGTTAAAAAGTATATTTTTGGCCTTCCCTGCTCGACGACTAATTCATGCTTGATAAGGGACTTAACAGCCGACCAGGCCCCTCTCAATTCCTTCGTCATAAAGTTCGGTCCCATACTGCTATCACAATAGCGCTGCCCAATTTCGACTATGCTGTCCTTGCTGATACCTCTTGTAACTGCGTTTGCTTGCAATAAGGCCAAGAGAATACCATAACCGCCAGATCGCTTCTTTGGGATGTATTTACGTTGCCTCTTTTTTGCCGGGCCACTCTGATTGACATTCTCTGTAGTACCTTCAGCACTCTTTGAACGCAATGCTGTAGTAGTCCTCTTTAATCCCCTTTGTAACTCACTAGCCGTGGGTCGTACTGGGACCGGTACTCCTAATTCGCTACAATGCTGTTGCAACCTCTTCTCCAACCTTCTCATGATGGTGTCACCAATCCCTTTAATCTTCTTCAGGTCCTGAGGGTAGTATATGACTGATTCCGCGTCGAGTAAGTTCCTTCTTGCCTTATCGTATGTCGAAGCTAGCTGATCCTGCCGGGGATTAAGCACGGCAGTGAATTCCTCTAACCATTGGGCATATAGATGTTTCAGATCAGAAGGCAGTGACATGAAACGTCCCTGTTCCGCCGCTTTGGTATAATAGTTGATCGTTCTTGAATCTTTCTTGAAGCGATGCCCGCTCAATAAATAGTAAATAAAAAATATAAATACTGATATTAGAGACTATTGAATACTAATGTGTGTTTAAACTACAAACAAATTGGCGAAAACTATACATAATAACGGTAAGGAATGAGAATACAGAGAAAATGTCCATGTCGTTACTGTGCTTACAATTTGTCGTAGTATTCTTGCCAGCCTGGAACTTGTTCCTTCATACCGTGTCTCTTACGAGCAGCAAGAACGATTTCACCAGCCTTGGTGGTTGGGTCCAATGGATCACTACCTAGAGTAGCCCAGTGGTCGAACACCATTTGTGGGAAAGCTTGACCACCAGTAGCTTGTCTCAATTCACCAGTGAAACCGAAAGATTCGTTAACTGGCAAGTAAGCCTTGACGGTGAACAATGGGGTACCTGGTCTTTGTTCTTCGGAGACGACTTGACCTCTCTTCTTGTTCAAGACGGAGTAGATACCACCGACAGCTTGTTCTGGACATTGAATTTCGACCAAGAAAACAGGTTCTTGAATCTTTGGTTCAGCCAACAAGACACCAGCGTAAGTAGCTCTTCTCATGGTTGGGATGATTTGACCACCACCTCTGTGGATAGCATCGGCGTGCAAAGTAACATCCAAGATGTTAACTCTAACGGATCTCATTTGTTCACCGAAAATTGGACCTTCCTTGGTAGCCCATTGGAAAGCAGCAACGACGGAGTCCTTGATTTCGTGCAAGTATTGGACGGCCTTGGTTTGGTCGACGACCAAATTTGGACCGTTACCATCTGGACCGAAACACCAGATCTTTCTGGCGTCAGTGACATCCCAGCCGAATTCATCAGCCATAATTCTAGCTCTAGCCTTCAAATCGTCTCTTGGGTTGATCTTACCGGTCTCAATAGCCAAAGAAACTTCTTCGTCGATTGGTTGAGCCTTTAGGTAAATTCTGTTATGCTTGTTTGGAGACTTAGACAAAGCAACTTGAGAAGATTCACCTTCAACGGTTTCTCTGTAAGAGACAACAGGTGGAGAGATCTTCAATGGAATACCAGCGTGGTCGTTTTCCAAATCTTGCAAACAAATTTCCAAATGCAATTCACCGGTACCAGCGACAATGTGTTCACCAGATTCGTTCATGGTAGTCAAGACACATGGATCGGACTTGGACAATCTCTTCAAACCTTCAACCAATTTTGGCAAGTCGTTAGCGTTCTTAACTTCGACAGCGACTTGGACAACTGGAGAGACAGAGAATTTCATGACCTTCATGTTGTGAGAAGCTTCGTTGGTAGTCAAAGTACCACTCTTCAACAAGAATTGATCGATACCGACCAAACCGACAATGTTACCAGCTGGACAGTCATCGATTGGTTCAGTTCTGGAACCCATCATTAGAACAACTCTTTGGATAGCCTTCAAGAACAAATCGTCCTTCTTACCTGGGACGTAGTTTGGACCTTGAATTCTAACCTTTTGACCGGACTTAACAGTACCGGCGAAGACTCTACCGAAAGCGTAGAATCTACCCTTATCAGAGGTTGGCACCATCTTGGAGATGTACAACATCAAGTCAGCCTTTGGATCACAGTTCTTAATGGCTAGACAAGAAGCATCGTCAGCTGGACCTTCGTATAGTTGTTCAGCTCTGTAGTATTGAGCAGTGACTGGAGATGGCAAGTGCATGACAATCATTTCCAACAAGGCATCGGCAGCTGGCAAGAATTTCTTCATGACAACCTTCAACAAAGCCTTACCTTCTAGATCCTTTTCGTCACCCTTCAAGTTGATTTCCAATTTCTCCAAAAGAACTGGAATCTCATCCTTCTTGAAGTTCATGATAGCAGCAAACAATCTGAAGATTGGGTCCAACACGAACATGTTGAAAGCTCTCTCCAAAGGCTTGCCATCAGCATCAGTGTCCTTGTTAGTCCACTTCTTGGTCTTTGGGTTGAAGTAAGAGTCACCCCACAATCTTTCCATCATCTTGGCCTTGTCAACACCGAACTTCTTACCGTATCTGTTGGCGAATTGACGGATGGTGAAAGCCCAACCGTGAAGACCGGAACCGAAGGCAACGGTACCTTGAGATGGGTAGACTTGGACATCACCCAAAACTTCATCAGCGTAAGTGGAGATGATAACGTTAACGGATTCAACAGTTCTGGAGAAAGATTGGTACAAATCTTCCTTGGAGACTTGCAATTCCAACAAAGCTCTGTCGACCTTGTTAATAACAACAACAGGCTTGATTCTTTCACCCAAAGCTTGTCTCAAAACAGTCTCGGTTTGCACACAGACACCTTCAACAGTGTCGACGACAACCAAAGCACCATCAGTGACACGCAAAGCAGCAGTAACTTCAGAAGAGAAGTCAACGTGACCTGGAGAATCGATCAAGTTAATCAAGAAAGAAGCACCTTCGGTCTTTTGCTTCATGTCCTTAACATCTTCCTCACCAATTTCGGCGAACAAAGAGATAGCAGTGGACTTGATAGTGATACCTCTTTCTTGTTCATCTTTTCTGGTGTCCATGAAACGGGCTTCACCAGCCTTGGCAGCAGAAATAATACCAGCTTTTTGCACCAAAGAATCGGTCAAAGTAGATTTACCGTGATCGACGTGGGCAATAACAGACATGTTACGCACATTGGTAACCTTGTCCATCAAGGAACGCATTTGGTCAACAGTGAAAGCAACCATCTCTGTTTAATTCCTTTGAATGAGTTGTTTAGCTTGTATGATTAGCTTTCCGCACAGGTATAAGGAAGGAAACCTAAAAGAAGACAAGGATGAGAAAGAGAGATCTTTAAAAGTAATCATCAAGAGTGAATGAAAAATTTTCTGGATAGTAGTTGGTTGGAAATCATCGTCCCACCTGGTCGTTGCAGCAGGCAGCATGCATTATTCTGCTCGTTAAGCGCGTCTCTGCGAAAAAATTAGAACGCATCGCGTTCTGAGAGTTTCGCGCATGAGGTCACGTGCTTACGAGGTTATAGACTATATATGGCTAGAAAGTTGGCAAACCTAACATACGGGCAGCATGACGGGCATCTAAGGACGTTGTGTCGTTCTTGAGGGTTTCTGTAGTGCCTAACGTTTTATCAAATTCGGTATGTGCGACTTTATCGACTTGTACTTGAGTACGTTGACGATGTTCACCAGTCCAAGTATCGCCCTCAGTACTTTGAGATGTGTTGGTTGAAGGGTTTGTAGACTTGCGTCCCAGACGCGATAGTCCACCGTTCGAGTCCGCACGACGTACATCTGTGCGTACACGTTCTAGTAGCGTAAGTTTCTTTCTTTCATACTCAATCTTGCGCATTGTATACTCTTTGATCGTGGAGCTGAGGATGTTTTCATACCATTGTAGCCAGTGTTCCCGCTCGTGGGTCATGTTTTTGGTAATTCTTTGCAATTTATCCGTAAGTTCATTCTCATCCTGTGTCGCTACTTTCAATTGTCTCAATGCCTCGTCGACTTTTAGCGGACTAATATCACGCTTGGCTCTGAGCTTACGAGCGTTCTCCTGCCTCGTCTTCGACAACTGCTGTGCCTGTACTAGTTCCCGCATTACTAGGTGCCTATTTGTCAATGCTTCTTTCACAACGTACGTGTCCTTAACTATCCACTCAAGCCCATCGTACAATGTTGCATAATCTAATGTAGCCATTACGCTATTGATATCGCCTGTGGCAGTGAGAATCTTGCCAAATTTCTTGTAAAGAACCTGTGTATCATTGAGCGTTGCGAACCTCTGACCAAAAGTATTCTGTTCTTGGGCTAGAATCTTACGCGCCCTGCACACCTTCATAAGTTTGGATTGAACCTCTTGACTCCCCCAGTGTAAGGCTTTAACTTGTGGTCTAAACTCTGCTAATTCCACCACTTCATCATATGGAGGTGACAGCTGTTTCAGGGTCTTCCGTTTTAGACCCGATGCGGGCAATTTAAAGCTATTCGTTGGTGAATAGGTGTTAAAGTCACTCTCTATGAAGAAAGCCATTTCTTCATTACGCACCACTAGTGGATTCTCGCAGACTCGATCAAACCATTGTTGAAAATTCGCCACTGTCTTTGCATAATCATCGTTACTATTGATCCCAAAATTAGTAAATGTCGGAGGCAACGCTGGTATAAAACTTTCTTGCAATGCACCGTTCAAATATTTGAACAGTTGTCTAAACTCGTCAGCACATTTCTGTACCTTTGTATGATTCGATTTACGAAACGTGGGTACGTTACTAGAAACATCGAAAACGACCGTAGGATTCTCCCTCTTGTTACCAATAGGACCCACTCGTTCCAGCCCAGTGACTTTAACCACAAGCCTGTACTTCCGATCCATATCTGGTTGAAGTGGCTTTGTATGTGACTCCCTATCCTACAGTGTAGATTTAATACGTGCGCCCGCCGCCCGAATGAAAAATTACTTGTCACTAACAACATCAAAGATGCTGAAAGGATTCAAGGCCATTGTATTCGATATGGATGGCACCCTGTGCCTACCACAACCGTGGATGTTCCCCGCAATGCGCCAGGCAGTCGGGCTCACAGACCCCTCGAGGGACATCTTAGAGTATATCGGCTCATTATCACCTGCACAGCAGCGGAAAGCGCTGCGCGCAGTGGAACAGGTCGAACACAAGGCGATGGTCCAGATGGAACCGCAACCAGGACTACAACAAGTGTTAAAGTGGCTTACACACGCACGCATTAGCAAGAATGTATGCACACGTAACTTGCGAGCACCTTTCGACCACTTGATCGCGTCGTTTGTCCCCGCTCAGTACAGTCAATTTGATCACATATTGACTCGCGAGTTCTGCCCAACGAAACCTTTCGCAGGCCCTCTCTTGCATATCGCCAAGCAACTCAACCTAGACCCCCGCAGCATCGTTATGGTGGGTGACTCCCTCGACGATATGCTGAGTGGTCGCTCCGCAGGCTGTCGCACCGTGCTGATCGTGAACGAGCACAATCGCTCGTTGTTGCAGTCGCATCGCGACTTGGTGGACTGTACTGTCAGTGACCTGAGCGAGCTGGCGGTGTTGCTTGCCCGTTGCACCGCTTAGAGCGCAAATCGGCGTAACGGAATATGGTCTGATGCCACCTCGCGCTCCAGCCGCACGGCCACGGCCATCGCATAAAAAGAGCAGCACCAGCTAGCAATAGAGAAAGTAATGCTTCTCGAGAAAGAGAAGGGTAAATATGTCGAATCCATCATCTCCATCCGCTTCTTCTTCTATTTCAGCCCATGAGGCCAATGCTCAACATAAGACTGGCTCAGACCAAGTGTTGGGTGCGCCTCGTGTGGTTCATCAGGTGACCGCCGATGGTGAGTACGTTACAATTGGAGCACAAACTTTCAGACGCCAGGACTTGGCAAATATATTCGTGAACGATTTGGATTCAGAGACTTATCGTAGACGTCCAAAATTGCAAAGACTAGCCAATCCCGTGCCACTGGGACTGGCGTCGTTCTCCTTCTGTGCTCTCACACTTTCGCTGGTAAATGCTAGAGTACGTGGTGTGACAATCCCATCATTGCTAGTTGCGCCTTTCCTCTTCTTTGGTGGTGCTATCGAGTTATTTGCTGGATTGCTATGCTTCGTAACGGGCGATACTTATGCGATGACTGTCTTCAGTGCATTTGGTGGGTTTTGGATTAGTTGGGGTTGTATTAACACAGAAGCATTTGGTGTAACAGCCGCCTATGCTGATGATCCGCAGATGTTTGCCAATATTACAGGGTTTTTCCTAGCCGGTTGGGTAGTCTTCACTTTTCTAGTATGGCTATGCTCCATGAAAAGTACTTGGGGATTATTCCTATTACTAGGATTCTTAGACATGACTTTCCTGTTGTTGTGTATAGGTACGTTCATTGGAAATGTGAATGTTACAATGGCAGGTGGGTATTTCGGTATTTTGAGTTCTATTTGTGGATGGTATTCGTTGTATTGTGGTATATCAAATGACGATAATGGGTACTTGCCGTTAAGAGCTTATGCTATGCCTAATGCCGCAACCGTCTAATGTATGTATACTATTTAGCTAATGACATTTAATAATACAAGTTTTATGAGTAGCCGCCGAGATTGAATTTATTGAACACAAGGCCATGAAGTAAAAAAAAAAAAAGAACAAAAATAATCTCTCCGCGACGGGGAATTGAACCCCGATCTGGCACGCGACAAGCGCCCATTCTAACCATTAAACTATCGCGGATCTTATTATTTTCTTTAAAAACATATTCAGCTATATCGACGTGATTAGATTTAATTACTCTCGTTGGTGGAGTATCAATCGGATCCTCAGTTTGGGGGGTTAACTCGAGCAATCACAACTTCAATGCTTGGTCTGCTTGGTCAACAGCCAAATCCTCTACAGTCTTTGAAGTGAGAGAGACCTATGTATATTCGAAAGAAAGTACTATAGTATTAATCATATCGAGAAAGTGGCATGTAGAATGAAGCATCTCATGAAAAAGTCTAAGGTGGACTGTCAAAACGTCAAGTGTCCAGGATTGGTCCGCCGCTATTTCGGACTCGACTCCACCTTTAAAAATGAAAACCTACGCTTGTGTCCAAAACAAATATATTTAAAGGTAGATTGATGAATATCGAAACCTAGTGAACTTCACCCATTGTATTATTGTATTATAGCAGTCCCTCTTACGGCTAAGATAGGGAAAAATCTACATATTGGGTTAATAATCATATTCATTATGCTATTTCAAAAATGTGTAATTCGAGTAGATACAGCCAATTTGGCTTCTTGTGAAGCGATGCTGTCAAGCATTTAACGTTTATCTTCAAACTTTGGTTTTTTGGAACAAGTTAAGGAATAATCATGTCAACTTTGATAGTGGATCCAAAAAAATTCTCCGCGACGGGGAATTGAACCCCGATCTGGCACGCGACAAGCGCCCATTCTAACCATTAAACTATCGCGGATTAGTGAATTTGTTGACATGTTTAACCTTTGGTAATCATATACCACTTCCTTATCATCACGTCAAAAGTAACATCTAAAGTAAAGTCTAATTGAGAGTCAATTAGTCCATAGAATCAACAAGATCAACCGATGTATGAAGAGCTTGTACGATTCGTCAGAGATGAATGTGCCAGAAGATCTCAGTTATCTGATCTTCAGGGGCAGATTCCATCCGCTGTTTTAAAAGGATTAAAAACAAAGATCAATGAAGAAGACCAGTTGAACGTAATCAAACAAGATGCTGTTTGTAAAAGAATATATGATCTGGAATCGGAATGGAGAAAGAGCAAGATCAAAGAGATCACTGAACTGATCGGTGACATACCAAAGTACTCAATTGGTACTCAGATTCAAGATACTGATTCTGGTATATCTATAGACAAGCTCGTCGAGGATGTTAGTAAATTGCCTAACATGGGAATGTTCAATCCTGGCGCCGATGAAGCGGACAAAAGCTCTAAAGTACTTACCGAATACACCAACCTGCGAGAAGATCTAATCGAAAAGTGTCAGGCAATTACGCTAGGCAAGCAGACTGTGCTAGATTTAGAAAATCAAGCTCGTATGATCAGATACTTAATAAACTCAACAGTAGAAGAGAATTCAGAATATTTTGAAACTTACCATAGTAAGGTCTCGAGCAGTCTCGAAGAACTGAGATTATTCCTCGAAGAAGCGATCAAATCATCGGATTCTCAGCCAGAGAAAAGACTTAAACTACGAAAAGTACTAGATAATTTTTGAAAAAGAGCGATTTATTCGGTGCTATATAAGATGAATTTCCTAAATATAATATTAATAGATTAATCAACCTTAATCGAACAAACCGAAACCCATGTCGTCATCGGATTCTTCCTTCTCTTCTTCCTTCTCTTCTTCAGCAGCTTCTTCACCACCAGCAGCGGCACCAGAAGCAGCACCACCGGAGACAGCAGCACCACCAGCTGGGACACTGGCGAACTTTTGTTGACCTTCGGCGATGATCTCTTCCAAAGAACCCTTACCTTCCAAAGAAGACAACAATTCGTTGATTCTGGATTCTTCAGCTTCGACACCAACGGACTCGATGACCGATTTGATGTCTGCAGCAGATGGAGATGCGTTACCACCTTGGACCAATAGCAAGTAAGCAGCCAAGTACTTCATTTCTTCTGAATCTTAGTTTCGACGGGTTAATGAAATAATCAATTTAAGCGAACTAAACAGCGCAGACTATTCCTTGAAGAGTTAAGAAAGATAAAACCAAGACATACAAAGAGCATTAATTCTAAACCTCGACGAATATAACTATATCATTGATATTTTTTCAACGCTCATCGGGTTTGACAAAAATTTTCCAAAAGTTGCTTGTATCATAAAAAACGACTAGTGCTGACAGCTTCGCTGAACTGTGAGAAAATGTCAGTACAGTCACGTGACTATTCAGCAAAAATGAGCCTCTCGCTATAAATCATTACATACTGGGATCTCAATCAATTCATCGGTAGTAATAAGAACAATTAGCATCCTCTCTATCGTGGTCTTTCATTATGTTGAAAATTGTGGAATTTTTCAGATCCGCAAAGGGCACGTGACATACAGCGTGAAGTTTTACATACTTACCGCCATGATAAGAATCTTGATAAAACACTAGTAAAGATCGTTCATCTAGGCTTCTTTCTATTTGCTTGACCTTTGTAAAATTTCATGCTAGTTAGTATTCTAGGTTGAATTCAAAAAAAAAGTATACAATAGCTTTTCCAATGGAATCTGAAGGTGTGGCTATAGCGGAACAGAAAGACCGAGGTCTTAAGAGTAAAGCATTAAGAGATATCATTAATGGGTCTATAGCTGGTGCGTTTGGTAAAACGATTGAATATCCATTCGATACTGTGAAAGTCAGATTACAAACCCAGGATGCCAAAGTTTTCCCCACTACTTGGTCCTGTATCAAGTATACTTATAAAAATGAAGGTATATTGAGAGGATTCTTTCAAGGTATAGGGTCTCCAGTTTTTGGTGCCTCACTGGAAAATGCTGTGCTATTTGTTTCTTATAATCAGTGTTCGCAATTGTTAGAGAGACATTCTAAAGTCAGTCCACTACAACAGATTTTACTGTCAGGTGCTTTGGCTGGCTCTTGCGCTAGCTTAGTGCTTACACCGGTTGAATTAGTCAAATGTAAACTACAAGTCTCCAATTTACAAAATTCAATAAATGGAGTAAAGAAACCTACGAAGATCATACCGACAATTAAAACTGTTCTTCAAGAAAGAGGGTTCCTAGGTTTATGGCAAGGACAATCAGGTACCTTCATCAGAGAATCATTTGGTGGTGTAGCATGGTTCTCAACGTATGAGATATTGAAGAATTACCTGAAGGATAGGCACGAAGATGGTAGGGATAGTGATACTTGGGAACTACTTCTCAGTGGTGCAACTGCGGGTTTGGCGTATAACGCCAGTATCTTTCCAGCGGATACATTGAAATCAATGATGCAAACTGAAAATATTGGTCTTCTTCAGTGCGCCAAGAGAGTTATTGCCACATCCGGCATAGCTGGGTTTTACCGTGGGCTGGGAATAACTCTGATTAGAGCTGTCCCAGCAAATGCTGCTGTTTTTTATACCTACGAAAGCCTTTCGAAACTAATTTAAGCCAACGGCTGAAGCAATAACTAAGATAGATAGACTATGCAAACTAATAAAATTAACCGAGTTTTGAAACAATGATCCTGCGCTGTCTCAAAGAGCTCTGATTGAATTGACGTAGAAGTCTTAAAGCTTTAATGGCCCACAACACAAGACCTTCTTTGAAATAGAACAAGAACGCAGCGGTTAGGATACTTTGAACGAGTTTATACCCGATACCACGATAAAGACCCGAGATTCCTTCTTTCTTGATGATTTCAATGGCACTCACTTTTGCCTCACTCTTTCCAGCAGTTTCTGCCTTTGTCTTTAAGTTCTTATCACCTTCCATGTGCTTTCTCGTCTTCAAAGTAATGTATGGATAAGTTACTCCAGTGGCAATGAGCTTACCAACGGCACCTAGTAGAAATGCCCAACTGGGAGCTAAGATAGCATTTTGATTGCCTTGAAGCCCTAAAATCATGTTCTTCAGCTGTTCAAAGACGGTATACTGGATTATGGGATTTGTTACCAGGATTAAAGCTGGTTTCAATCCTTTGAAAAGTGCCAAAACACCATCATCTTTGACAATTTGTAACATCATTGCTAATGTACTCTTCTCCGATTTCGTTATAGTCATCCTAGTATTAGCGACCCATATTGGATTCGAAGCAATGGCGGTTGCGGATCCGGCGATCGCCCCAGTGACTATAGACTCAAGAGCATTCAGCTGCGTCTTACGGCGTAATCTCTGAATCGATCTCCCAGTTGATTCATAAAAATAATAGTATATGAAATTAGCCACTGCCATCCCATAAATGGCACTCTCCAAACCGGAGTAATAGCCGGCTAGTCCCTCCTTCTGCCAAATATCCTCGATCACCCTCCATGGACTTCTTTTCTCTTCTTTTTCACTCTTTGCCTCTGCTTGAAGTTTTGTCGATATAGTGACTAAAGGGTACGTTAACGCCATCGACAAGGCACCACCACCAGCACCTGCAAGAGCATGTGCAAGCTCTTCTGCTTCTTGTGGATTAAATTCCTCCTCCAGACTGGTTGACATCGCGTTCTTGTCTTTTGGTTATGATTGTGGGGTCATCAGCAAAGAAAGAAGACCTTTAAGTTTTAAGATGTCGATCACTTTTTATCGCTTCACCGTCAAACCCAGAACAAAGTAAAAGGACACCAACCAAGATGTCAGCCAATCCCTTTCAAAACCTAGGGTATGTCCATGTAAAAGTAGAGCTTTCTAATGATTGAAGTACTAACAGTGATTCTGAAGGAAGAATATCATATACGTCTCCATCGGAGCTGTTGCCTCTGTTCTCGTGGTGAAGGGCGTAGTTAAGGCAAGGAGAGAGGCCAAGTACTCATCCACAGGAATGGCATCGTCGGATAGCAGTAAGCAGTCGGCTGCATACTATGATAATTTAGCTCACGTTAAACCCGGCTTCCCACTTCCCAATAGCGAGCAAGGAGAGGATGAAAGACAAAGAAAGAGTGAATTTGAAGGTCCAGGAATGAGTGTTTTAAGTAGGAGATCTGGAGACAGGCTAGGACTCTTCAACTGGGGGAAAGATAAATGAATTTTAAAGTAGATATAATAACCGTGGCTATGTACATAAGAAAAAAGTAGAAAATCCTAATTATTTTACTGATACAGATAAAGTAGAGCATAAAAACCTATACACATTAACTTAGAAATACACTATTGCTTTTCCTCGAAATAGTCGGCCATTTCTTTGTCCAAATCTTCCAAGCTCTTCTTCGGTTGTTTTGGTGCTCTCTGAGGCTTTGGCTTCTTAGCCATAGCAGCCTTCTTGTTTGGACCCTTTGGTAGGTTAGCGCCTTGTCTCACATTCTTTGATGGGATAGCTCTAATTCTTTCCGATAGCGATCTGGCTGGGGCTTGAGATGGGTCGATGATCAAGTTAAGTCTCAATCTGGATCTACCACCATCGATTGGAGCACCGTTAAATTTGGCAACCGCTTTCTTAGCCATCTCACCATTCTTGAAAGTAATGTTAGCCATACCAGTGGATTGACCTCTTTCATTGTAACTCAACAACACTCTTGCGACACCACCTACTTGAGATGCGAAAAATTCCTAATAAAAAAATTGTTAGTTTATTGTTCAAGTCTTTATTCTGATCAAACTTGAGAATGAGAAAATGGGAAATGAGGTGTCACTTTTCATATCACCTATGATACTACTCAGCATGCACAAATCAATTTCAGCCGCAAGTTTTCACCCTAATTTCGCAAAACTTTTAAAAACGAAGAATGCGACGATTTAAAATCGGAACGGTTGTTTCGAATAGGATTTGACATATTCCGTCAAGTTGCGTAAAAGGTTCCCTTCCCTAAGCGAAGAGTTCAAACTTAATTGTTCCTCACTTTTTTTCACTCATACCTTTTTCACATCCTACTCTCAACTGGCACGGATTTTTTCGAATCCTGCCCATACCGATACGTTTTCGTAAACAAAACTGAACGAAAATACGCCTGGTTGGTTCCTCAACAAAGTTGGCACCTTGGCAATTGACCTTGCAGATATATCACTCTCATGCGACTTTACCCTTCTCAGTTTCAGATCAAACTTATACTACTCGTATCCACACGAGCAAAGTATAATCACATACTTTAACAGCATCCTGCTTGATATCTCTAGGCAAACCCTCAACGTTCACCTTAGCTTCTCTGGTAGAATCCAATAGTCTAGCGACTCTAGAAGCAGCTCCTGCAACGGGAGCTCTGACATTTGCGCCCTGTGCGGAACGACGAATTTGTTTTGGTGCCTTTCTTGGCACTTGTGTGCGCTTGTTGATACGTGCTCTCACGGGCTTCTTGTTAGCACCGATGATCTCGTCTAAAGATTTGTCCAAATTTGCTGACATTATTGAAGGTTTCTGCTAAAAAGGAAGAAAAGAATGGGGGAAATGGGAATTAATAAGTGAAAAACTGCTTTTCTATTTCGCTATCCTACTGGAAATGGCAAATAGACAAATCTTTTGACCCGTATATGTAACAAACCGATAATTAGCTCGTTATGTTTTTCCGTGAAAGTGACAAGAAAGAAGAGAAAATATTTCAAAGTTTGTTTGTTTTTATACTCTTTGTCACGGAAAATGAACGAAAAATCCCCCGAAAAACAGGTGAACGAAGTGATGTATTTATTCAATGAAAGTCAAAAGGTTGAACTGATACCTTTAGGAGTAAAAGAACAGATGGTTTAGATTTTTATATTAGACATATTAAATTGTTTCTATGAAGACCACTACAAAGTAAGACCCTTGACTTGCTTGATCTCTTTAACATTAACCTCTTTCCACAAGAGAGTGGAAAAGATACATGTAGCGTAAATGCAAGTAGCCGCAATACACATGAGCCTTTGTGTGTCACCGTAGGATCTATCAATTGCTTCACGCGCAGCGGTTCCCCTTGGATAAGAAATTTGAACCGTCAAACTTCCATAAATACTTAGAAGCTGATCTTGAACATCCGCTGGCAAATACTCGGCTAACTTCTTGGGGAAAATACCAGTCCACATGGCACCTGCAATGGTCTGACCAACGGCCTCTCCAATAGCGATGACCATAGCTTCCATGGCAAGAACAGCTGGGATATGCTGTTGAGCAGAGACGGCCATAACAGTCATCTGTTCGCAAATGACCAAAGCACCACCACCGAATGCAATAAACAATTGGCACATAACGATTAGCCCTAGGTTAGAGTCTGGGCTTCTGTATTTGATCATAAGACCACATCCGAGCATAGTGATAGGAACACCCCAGAAAAGGGCAATCGATTTTAATCTTCCATAACACCTGATTATGACACCAACCACCAAGGCACAGAAACACGAACCAATACTGTAAATGTTGGTGATATAAGTGGCTCGAGCTGTACTCAGATTGAAACGACAATGATGACGAAAAAAATAAGAATCCCAAATGTAAAAAGAGCAGTACATTGCTGCAGCCATGGAGTAGGTGAAGATAACAGTTCTGTTAGTGAGAAGCTCCCATGGGATGAAACTGACAGGAGCAAAATATTCCCAGATTCCAAAGGAGATTATCAGCAGGCCACCGATAATTAGGAAGCAGATGATCAAAGGTGATCTCCATTCGTTTTTCTGATAAGAGTAAAGGTTGAAACCAAGCAAGAACAGGGCCAAACCCAATGCGAGAATGAATATACCAATGACATCGAATTCTTTACCATAGAACACAACACTTTGCCAGAAAGTTCTGCCACTCTTTTCTCTCTTGGGAATAAGCCCCACTTTGACAGCCTTTTGTTGATAATAATAGAGCAGACCAAAAAGAGGTGAGCATACGACTGGGATAATGATAGCCCAGATACCGAAACCCCACCTAAATCCTATGGTATTCAAAATACTCTCAGCAGCTGGACCGTAAGCCCAAACGGTAGCAATATAACAAGACGAAGTATAAGCGAGAATGAAAGCTCTATTTTTCAGCTTCGTGGTATCAGCAATAAAGATAGTGATGGTGAAATCAATACCGTTGTAACCAACCCAATAGAAAACCTGGGCAGCACAATATGTTTTGACGTTATTACATCCTGCCATCATAATAGTACCAATAGTAATTGATAGCACCATAAAGGCAAAACCCTGAGCTCTTCCCCAGATATCAATACTTTGGCATAGGGCAATTTGATCAGACCAGCAATAAGAGTTGAAATAACACCAGTCAAAAGCCGTCAACGAATGTTGCTCGAAAGAGGAAGTCACATAAGGTGTCAATGTTCCAATAATACCAGAGGAAAAGGCAAGAACGAACTGGATAACCCAAATGATAATGAAGATTGCAATCAAGTCTCTTTTTTTCCAAAGCTGCGTCATAGCTTGAGCTTTCTGGACACCTTTTTGCAACTCCTCATTGATGACTTCGTCATCACTGCTGGGTAGCACATTATCTTCTGCTTCACTGCTGACAGTCTTTTCACTTACCTGAGCAGGTTTAGAAGACTTAACTCCAACAACGCTCTTCCAAGGTGCAGGCATTTGGATGAGGACTCGATGGGAGAGTTAGAAAGTGGTTTATTACGAGACAATAAGTGCCAAGGATTGATATCACGCTGGTTGCCAGCTCATTTATACGGACTATCAGAAAAAAGTGTCCAGGGTGCAGCGTGTCAAAACTGCACCCACCTACTGACACAATATGCATTACTTTAAAAAAGAACCTAAATGCTTCTTATTGATTGGTGAATAAACTGAACCTTGCAGCCGAATAGTACATAATAATGCACCAGATCTACCTGCTCTACTAGCTTTTTACTAGCTTTTTACTACATTTAGACATCATCTTATACTTCTTTGACTTTATTATAGTTTAGACCCTCGAGAAAACCATGTTTTTTTCGTCAAAGTTTCGGCAAATCTCTCAATGGATGTTTAAGGCCCTGACAAACTTTAACGTGCAGCATCGCCGCTTGAAAGTCCAATTGAGTACGTAATGGCAGTCTCGAAGAAGTATGGTTGATGTGATTGGATATGCCGATTGATGATGTACTAACTCTCGATAGAAAAATTAGAGCATGTCTTTTTGACATGGACGGGTTGCTTATCAACACCGAGGATATATATACGGCAACTCTAAATGAGATCCTTGCCCATCATGGTAAGGGTCCACTGACGTGGGATGTCAAGATCCATCTACAAGGTTTGCCAGGTCCAGTCGCTGCTGAAAAAGTCATTAAGACCTATGATCTGCCACTGACCTGGGAAGAATACGAAAGACTGAATGTTGAAGTTCAATCGAACAAATGGGGCGACTGTGCTTTTCTACCCGGTGCTCTTGAGCTGATCAAGCACCTGAAATCCAAGAACATACCAATTGCTCTCTGTACTTCATCTGGTAAATACAAATTCGAGAACAAGACCAAGCATTTGCAACATGGCTTTGAGCTATTTGATGCAGTTGTTACCGGTGATGACAAGAGAATCCCAGAGGGCAGGGGTAAACCATTTCCAGACATCTGGCAAGTTGGTTTGAAACAGTTGAACGAAGCGGATGGTACCGATATCAAACCGGAGGATTGTCTTGTCTTCGAGGATGGTATCCCAGGTGTGAAAGCTGGTTTGGCATTTGGTGCCTATGTCATTTGGGTTCCTCATCCCGGTGCGGTCGAATACTTGGGTGATACTGTGCAGCTGTTGAACGGGAATGGTGAGATCTTGAAATCTCTTGAGGACCTGGAAAAGTCCAAGTACGGCCTTTGAGCCTAGTTTCCGAGTAAATTTACGAGATTCCGATATATAAGTGACTCGACTTACATACTTATGACGATTAAAAATACCTTTATTCATAGTGGAGAGTGCTTGAACAGGTACGATATACTTTCACCGTTATGCAGTCTGCGGATACTTTCTGCTAAGACGCTACTGATATCGATAACATCCAGTTTGGGACAGACTTTCATCTTTTCTTCAAAAGGCACCGTGTTGGTACATACCACTCTATCAAGCCTCGAGCTGTTGATATTTTGGATTGCCTTACCAGACAAAACCCCATGTGTCACAATGGCAATGACAGATTTAGCGTTGTTATCCAAAAGCACGTCAGCCGCCTTTGCCAAAGTACCACATGTATCAGCCATGTCATCGACAATGATACAAATCTTGTCAGTAACGTCACCAACAAGAACCATACGAGAGACCTCGTTCGCACGCGCTCTTTCCTTGTGAATAAGTGCGAAGTTTAGATCCAGGCGGTCTGCTAACGTAGCTGCACGCTTTGCACCACCAGCATCGGGAGAAACTATGATTGCCTCTTTGAAATTGACATTCTCCTTAATGTATCTCACGACGCTTGGTTCTGCATAAAGATTATCCACGGGTGAGTCGAAGAAACCTTGTATTTGAGATGCGTGCAAATCCATTGTAATAACATGGTCACAACCAGCAGTTGTAAGCATATCGGCCATCAGTTTGGCAGTAATCGGAGCACGAGATTTGTCCTTTCTATCCTGTCTAGCGTATGGGAAGTTTGGAATTACCGCAGTGATTCTTCTAGCCGATGCGGTCTTTGAAGCATTGATCATTATCAACAACTCCAAAACTCTGTCATTAACGACCCCAGAACCTATCTGTGTGATAATAAAGATATCCTGATCTCTGACAGACTCCCCAATAGAGAACGAAACTTCACCAGTTGGGTCTCTTGTCAGTACGGTATCAATCAACGGTAAACCCAACCTCTTGGAGACAAGCTCGGCCAAGCCTCTGTGAACATCCGGAGCCAACAGCTTTATCGAATTGGTGGCCATTTCCTGTTTATTATTTTAAATGACCTTCCCGGTAGTGGTGAACTTTGAAAATGTGCTAACGCTAACGACGCTCAAAATCGTCCAAGAGAATTCACTATATTTCCATATAATTAACTCCAAAAACAAAACCCCTCAAGAATTCGAATTATCCTAAACTAATTAAAACAATTAGAGCTTTTAATTAGATGCGATGACTATGATTGAGCAGAAAATTTTCGAGTTATTCGTGAAATTTTTCAGTGCTGAACGGGTAACGAAAATGTAACTACAACTTAGCTAAGCTATAATGAGATTTGAAGAATTGACATCTCTTTACAGGCTTGACAGTGCTATTATGGGTGAGAATGCTGAACTATGGGTGCTATAATATTGAATAGCTCGATGAAATTCCTTTTAGGCTGCTAATTTGAGCGAGCCAATTACTTGTAAAGATCCTTTCCTTCGAGACTTTTGCTGAATCACATTGACTATTGATCAAATCCTAATATACTGGGGAACCTACCAACGAAATGTCGGCTAATCGAGATCTTCAGTGATACTTCAATAGTTCAATAATAACAAGATAGGGATGACTCGCTTGGAATTGCTTCAAGCTTTCGTCACTTTAAACCTGATTGGATCATATAAGCATAGGCCGGTCGATCTACATGCAACAAATTATCTGTAGCTGACTGACTATCTTGATACGATGTTGTAGTCTTATTATCAAAAGATGGTCTTCCATTAGCGATAAGTCCAGCATATGTCATGGAGCCTGGATCGCTCTGCTAGTGATTCTCTTACAGATCAAGTATTTGATTCGAATCAGCAAGGCACACCGACTTTTCGTTTGTGAGGGCTTGTGGATCGTTTTGGAAGCCTCAGTAAATGCTTATTCTTTTGACTCATTTAGGCTTTCGTTTGGTCTTTGACTTCTTCTTTGCGTTCTTACTTGATCTTTGCGAAGTCTGATTTGAGCCTGGAATTATTATCGTACCCTCTTTAACACTGTCGTCCGCATCTTTGAATTTTTCTTGTGATTGAAGGTAGAACATTAGATCCTGAACTTGTTCTTGCAAATCCTGCTTCTCCCTTTGCAGGTCGTCATTCTCTTTTAGAATTTGGGCTTTCTCTTCTGTGAGATGATCCAAATTCTCTTGCAAACCACGTATTACAAGTTTATCCTCGTCTAATTGCTTTCGTGTGACCTCTCTCTCTTGCTTGAAATCAAGTTGACAATCTTTGAACGAGATTTTGAGTTCTTCTATCTCTCTTCGCAGTGGCTCGATTTCGTCCGAACGACTTTCTGCCGCTTGAACCTGTTCTAGCTTCATTTCGAAGTACTCACGTTGTGACTCCAGTTGAGATACTAAGACCTGAACATACTCAAGATGATATTCCTTGTTTCTCATGAAATTTGCTGCCATGTTGCTATCCTTATCGAGAGAACTCGATGCACTCCGTTGGCTTGAATTATTTGGGCCATCTGACGTTAGTCTATCAGCTTCTACCTCAACTATTTTCCCATCAACCTCATTTTGCACCAAACGATGCACGTAGTTGTCTCCCGCATAATCCCATACCCGCTGGGTTTGCATATCCATCGCGAAACAGTGTGAAGTGTCATCATAATGTTGAATGGCATGTTTCGAATTATATCGACCGCAGCCGATATTGCCACAAACCAAACAAATCCAGAGGTTTTCGTGACATCCACATGTGCTGCATCCGCTAATTTCGCCAGTCTGTCTCACTGCAGAATTCCGGCTTAGTCTTATACTCGAGTACCTGCACACAGGGCATCTTGAGTTCTTCCACTTGTCTAGACACTGACAGTGAAATGTGTGCTGACAAGGTATGGTAATGAGTCCTGTGGTATCGGAGTCCATCCTTTCTAGGCAGACTGGACAAGTCGGTAGTTCTACTTCCAATGACTGGGATTTCTCATGCTTTTTAGTCGTGAACGGATCAGTTAGCAAATAAGGAATCTTGGCGCGCTCTTTCCCATTGAAAACTGCCTTATTGAACACAACTTCCTTGATAGAGACAACATGACATGTCTCAGGATCCATTTTGCTGAATCTCTTCCCATTGAACTCATCTTTGAACTTTTTCGCATTTAAAGGATCCTTGAACTTGATCAAAACCATAAAGTTGAAACCTAGCTCACCCTTCTTGTTTCTTAGAATACGAAAGTTGGATACTTGATTGTTGACTATGTCATCGCCGATGTAGAAGTGCAACAAGTCATGTACCGTGAAATAAGTGGGTACAAATAAAATAGATACCATAGTATCATCTCCTGGAACTGTCAACAAGTCACTGTTCGAAGTCACCTCGATATCCTTATCATTTAGTCTGAATAACCGGATGATCCCATGCCCGACATACTGCGAAAGCAGCAAATCATTATCTTGAGAGTCTACGGGTAGTCCCATATCATGCAAAGTATCTATGGATAACTCACAAACTCGCCAGTCAGTTTTCAAATCCTTCCCTCCCACTGGTAAGCAATCCTGAACGGTAAGCCTCTCTGTGAACGATCTGTACGCTAAATTAACCTGCTCTTCAGCTCCAAACTCTAATACAACAACGAACTTGGATTCCATAGGCCTCGAAATGCATCAGCAGAGACTTAATGAGCGAAGGCTGCTTTGCAAGTATTTGGTGATAGTCTTAAGCTAAGCAATGGAATGGTCATTCGTAACGGGCAACCTTTAAAGTTTCTTGAAGTATATAAAGACCAATATAGAGGAACTTTCTCCATTATCACAGCAATTGCAGCACGTTAAAGATGTTTAGACGTTCAGTTATTGGTCAATCCAGATTGTTTTCTTCTACCCGTTCCATCCTTGGTAAGAAAGTGTATTTTGAGCCTTCTGTCAACGGTAACAAGATCGGCAGAATTGAGTTCGAGCTTTACGATGACGTTGTTCCAAAGACTGCCGAGAATTTCAGAGCTTTGTGTACTGGTGAGAATGGTTTCGGTTACAAGGGTGTGCCATTCCACAGAATCATCCCACAATTCATGCTTCAAGGTGGTGATACTGACCTAACCGACGGTTTCGGTGGTCAATCAATCTACGGTTCCAAGTTTGCCGATGAAAACTTTACCAAGAAGCACGATAAGGCTGGTTTGCTTTCCATGGCCAACGCAGGTCCAAACACCAACGGTTCTCAGTTTTTCATTACTACTGTTGAATGCCCATGGTTGGATGGAAAGCATGTGGTCTTTGGTGAGGTTACCAAGGGTATGGACTTGGTGAAGCAAATCGAGGGTTACGGTACCATGTCTGGTAAGCCAAAGGCCAAAATCGTTGTCGAGGAAGCTGGTGAATTGTAGATTCGCTCATGTTAAGTTATCTTACGTATGTAAATAGATCTTCGTTGGCAAGAGAAATATTTTTGGGTTCGTTCTTGTTACTATCTACTCGCCAATATCATAATCAATATTCATGTTCATGTGTATTGTAGTACTGTGCTTTTGAGCAGCGCCTGTTATCCAATTCGCCGAAGACTTTCTGAGAAGTACTGGTAGTAATTTGTGATAACAGGGTCGAGTTGTTTGAACCGTTTTAGCGTTGATTTAACATCTTACTAGCAGGTCTCTTTAAACATAGTCTCGCTTACGAAAATGATCAACTCTCTGCGCGATGACTCTGAGATCAATCATACATGGAAAACGTTACGGATATGTCAATGTCCCGAGAATCCTTTGTATTCGGCGAATTGAGACCACTGTGTATTGATGTATCACGTCTTTCATTCCAGCCAAAGGAGACCTTTGATCCACAATCTACGCCCTTACAAGATGCCCTCAAGAATCTCGAGAACAAATTAGCATCATACACAGATGAGTTGAGTACAAAATTGGCAGATTATGTGTTCGTTCCAATATCCAGTCTTTTGAAACAGGATTCTCTGGGTAAATCTCAAACCAATTATGTGTTATTAATCATCGCTCATCTGCTGCGACTGGCCTGGAGAAGTGATGGAACTTTAGGGAAGACATTGGCTCAACAACTTTTGCCATTGATAACATTTCTGATAAACCCAGATAAAGATAATGAGTCGCTAATTGGAAGTTCTGAGGACGATAAGAAGGCCGCTTGCAGCGCTTTATTCCAATTTATTACATCGTTAAGTCATCAATCATATTGTCACGAATTCTTCTCAGCGAGTGATCCGAATAGACTCAATGCTTTAGGTCACAGCGTATCTATTCTGCTTGCCATTTTAAAGCAGAGCTCACAGGATATGAAGACGCAATTGATTGCCATAGGTGCGCTTCAGATCCTGTACCGGGAGATCATACATGATGGTGAAATGCTTTCGTTTATCTTACCTGGAAACATCTCTACATTTTGCAAGGTTTTGACAATGCCAGGAATGAACACGAACTATAAAGTGGTATTGAGCACTCTCGATGTCATGGGAGATCTGTTGTTACTTATTTATGACGATACTAGCTTAAACGCTGTTCAGCACGAACTGAAAGACTTAAAGCAGTTGAACTCCATCGCAGATGGCAAAGGGGATTCTACCTTTGGCCTTGTTAAAATCAATAACTCAGGCGGGGCGGAGCCCCGTCAACATCGTTCAACGAGTTGGCTACGTGGGACTTCATCGCAGGTCAAATTAGCCTTAGAGAAAATACTTCCAAAGCTACTCAAAAGGAACAATTGGGAAATCTCTGCAGCATTGGTAAAGTTTGCTTCAGCGATGCTAGAAAGATGCCACAATTCTCTCCAGAACTGTGAGAATCTTTTCGTTAAAGTTTTGGTAGAGGTAAGGACGGATCCCAAATTTCAATTGGCGTCTCACGTAGCCTGTCTACGAAATATCGTGAGGGATGGATTCGACCAATTAAACCAATGGGTCCATATTGAGGATGGAAATGCGCTCAAGTCCTTGAACTTTGCATTAATCTCACTCCGAGATGTAGCTCCAAAGGACGACGTGTTGTTCATCGAAAATGTCTGCTCAACGCTTATAGAGACTCTAGAAACAACAACCGAGGTTTCAGCTCTGAAGAAACGCGAGTACAGTATAATAGAGCAAAGCAGTCAGGTTATACTGAATGATGCACTTAACCAAGAACTGATACGCGCAGATGGAATGCCAACAGTTCTCACGAATATCCCAAAAAAAGTTGAGGTTTCGTTGGGTCGTATCTTGTCGACTTTGGGCTCACTAGCTCACAAGCATGGTCAGTTAACTTCCTTGATTGATGCGGTTCTATCTACCCAAACATGCGAAGGTAGCTCTCGAAAGACGATTGCATTGTGGGTATCTTCATGGCTAGTCTCAGGTATTAGCGAGACAAGCTTGAAATTAGAAACCGATTACTTGAATATCGACAGTGACGAGATTTTAGACAAAGAAGCATGCTATGACGTTCTAGAATTTGGCAGTGATTTGGCACAAACAGTAGTGATGCAAACGGAAGGAGTAGGACTAACAGCATCTTCGGAAAGGTCTTTGATCGTCGTGCTTCAATCGATTGAGCTCGTATGCAATAGTTTGAAAGAAGAATTCTCATCCGAACTTATGGATTACCTGTACATTGTTGTGGAGAATTTGGGCTCTTCATCTCCCAAAGTCCGTCATTTTGCTCAATCGTGTGCCCTAACCATATCTCATGTATTGTACAATGATTCTTTACAGCAGTTGATCCTGAGCAATGTCGATTATCTTGCGGACTCGATTTCTTCGAGACTAAACTCTGGTATGACGGAACGAGTTAGTACAGTGTTCATGGTTATCTGCCGGATAGCCGGTTATGAGACGATTGAGAGTTTCAAAGATATCATTGAGACAATTTTCAAGCTTTTAGATTATTATCATGGGTACAGCGAGATGTGTCTTCAATTCTTTCAACTTTTTGAAGTGATAGCCCTGGAAATACAGAAAAAGTACCTATCGACTAATGATGAAGAATCAAGATTAACCCAAGAGCACAAGTCCAATTGTGGTGATGCGCCTTGGGGTATGACGAGTTTGAATCAAGTTTTAGCTGTCATGGATAAACAAAGCACTAAGGATGACGAAATTGAATCCTTGGAGGCGGATAAACCTAAGAACTTCCAGGAATATTTCGATTCGAAATTGAGGGAACTAGACAGCGATGACGAAGAGGAGAGTGAACAAGAGAATATCGGAGATGAGCCGGAATTAGTAGAAGGTGAAGCAAAAGAAGACCAATGGGTTTCCCCAATCCCACGAAAATCCTATAAGATTTTATTACAAATTCTTGGATATGGTGATCGTCTCTTAACTCACAGATCAAAATCCCTTCGAGTTCAAATCCTGTGTTGTACGAAGCTGATTCTACCCATGCTAGCTACGCAATATGACTCTCTTCTACCTCAAGTTGCACAAATTTGGAACACGCTGGCGCTCTGCTCACTGGATAATGACTTTTCAATCGTGAAACCCGCTTGCGATTGTCTTCAAGAAGTAATACTCTGCGCTGGTGACTTCGTTACTACACGTTTCCTTGAATTATGGAAGACTTGGAAAGATAAATCTGGGCTACTGAAGGAGCTAAAGCTCAATAATCAAGACTACGCAGAAGCTTTTACTTCTTTGGTACCGCATAGGAAATTCCCTACCATCACGGAAATGGCCCTCACATCATTGTCAAAAGTGCTTCTAGAAGGCATACTCGCAGCAGGGCTAATGCTACCGGATACCACTGCGAGAGAGATGGTGACCTGCTGCATACAAATCCTTCCTACAGAGTCCATAGCTTCCAGATCACTCATGTTGGGCGATATGGTATTCGCAATCACTCACGAAGTATAAATGCAAAAGCTGTGAGTTACAACAACAGCTTTTGTTAGTACTTCTATCGAAGCCACTTCTCAACCATTCGGTTAATTGCCGACCAGAGATCACTGTTCGATCGAGGTCTAGTTGAGATATGATCTCTATTACTAGGGCATTTTCCCTTTTGAGTAAGTCCCGTCTCCGCAAGAAGCTTCGCGGAGCCTAAAATGGGCGTCGATGAACCAATAGTAGGTAAACTAGGCACTCTTGATCTTTCAACATCGCTGTATCTTCCAGTTACTAGTCCTTGTTTGGACTGAACTTCATAAGTCTAATTCCTGTTAGTTTTCGGGTTCAGGTGCGAATTAATAGGATCATCAGAAAGGAGATCAATTTTCGGACATCGATGGTGGCAGATGATACGCTGTATAATACACCGCATGAGACGGCCTTGGCCGTCGTAGCGACTGCTATGAAGAAGGCAAGATTGCAAATTCCAACGTTGGTGATTAACTCCATTGTGGGTGGAGTCCTTTTCAGTTCCGGGTCCATTTTAACTATTGCAGCTCATGCTGATAACCCTGGCCTATGGCAAAGTAATCCGGGAGTGCTTAGTGCCTATTCCAGTATTACCTACGGTATAGGTCTTTTCTACGTGGTTATCATGGGTGCCGATTTGTTCAACTCTAATATTCTATTTTTTTCAGTCGGAGTACTGCGACAGGCAGTTACGATTTACGATCTGTTAATCTCATGGTTTATCAGTTTATTGGGTAATTTAGGAGGCTCTTTATTTGTTTCTTACCTCTTTGTTCATCTTTCAGGTATAAGTTCCTCAGAGTTGTGGATAGCTGGTTCCCGTAAATTAGTTGAGGATAAAGCCAGTTTCTCCTTCATAAAAACTCTTTTGAAAGGTATCGCGGGTAATTTCTACGTTTGCCTTGCCATCTACTTACAATTGATGGCAAAACCATTGCACGTCAGGTTAATGGTTATTGTTTTACCGATTTTTACCTTTGTATCATGTGGGTTTACGCATGCTGTTGCAGATATGACTTACTGCTACATCGGTATGTTGAATGGAGGCGCAGTTACGGTTGCTGAGTACATTTGGAAGCTACTTATTCCAGCTTGTGTGGGAAACATTATTGGTGGATTTTCATTCAGTCTAGTAATACCATTCTACTTGCACTTAGTCGTAGTGGAGCAGGATCGAAAGAGACTATCACTACCAGAGTATGATGCTAGAGATGAACAACCTGAATTGAACACGGACTCTAGAGTGGTCCGGATATCACCTCAGCAGGAGAGACAAGATGAACAAGAGGCTGAGGAGACAGAAGAATACGATGGGGAACCCTCCGAAAAGGTAGATATGGATGATTCAAATAGTGCCAGTAGCCACTTAAGTCGAGAAGCTACTAGACCACGCAATTTGTCATCTGCAAGGACATCTCAGGTTGCTCTAAGCGACTTTCAGCCACAAATCTACGAAGCTAACACCGAAGATTACAATCCAACACTATCTGAAATGCACACCTTAAAATCCACTTGCAGCAGACGCTCCAATCCTTCAAGTCGTCGACGTAGTGTTATTCGATCTCCACCAGGTGTTTTTCCTGTCAGAGGAATGGGTGAACCACTTAGGAAGGAAAGAACCATCGAAAACCCAAACTATGCATTAAATCAACTGCCCTACAGAGACGGAAATGAGACTCCTCGTTATAATAGCAATACAACAAGTCGCACTGTCAGTCGGCGGGGGACTGACACTCCTAATACATTGGAAAATCAATCGACATACGAGAAGGAAGCTAATAATGATGATGAGTATACCGTTTTAGAAGAAAAACCAGGAGCTAAGCTGGAGAGGGCTTTGACGAAATTAGTTGAGCACAGATCCAAGACGGTAGGTCACTTACCTAGAACAACTCAAGATACTTTTCCTTACAATAAACCAGGCGTATTGGCATATAACGAAGCTGACGCTGGACATCTATGGCATAATAAAGAAAACGGGTTGCTAAAGTCTTTGACTAAGGAGTTTAGTCATGCCGAATCACCCCACAACGCCGCAGATTTGGAAAAACAGTTGCAAGATGCTGGCATTACACATAGAGCAGCTCTTGCAGCTAACTCCGTTGCCGGTGTATCCAACTACAACAATCTTGATCTCCAAAGGGCACATACATCAACATTCGACGGACGTCAACCTCTTCACTCTGCCAGGTCTCACGCAAGAGACTCGCATCCGATCAGAAGAATGCAGACGGCCTCTGTAGGCACTCTACTGAATGGTTATAATCAGCCGGAGCGTCGACGAACGAATGCAATGACCGGTCTCAGTGATAGTGCTAGTCAGAGCGTTAACGACAGCGTTAACGACAGCATCAACGAAAGTGAGGCCTCGCGAGATTGAAGTTGAGCATTTTATGTAAATATAGTCAATTCTTCATAGCACTGCATCGAACTTAGCCTGTATTCTAGCCTGTTCTTTAAAACTTTATTGTTACTATATGCTCTGCAATTGATGGATGAAGCGCGTGGCGGACATCTGACGCGTAATGCTTACCATTGACAGTACTTCATACATCAGCGAGGAAGACAAACAGAGTCGATTGGATCAATATCAATATCTAACTGGTGAGAATGGCCAAAGTAAAACTGAAGTTTAACAAGTCTATCATATCGACGGCCGAAAGCTTGGTTCCAACAGATGAGATCTTGAGTCGACTCGTTTCCCTTCACGAAGAACTTTCCACTCTGGAACAAGGTCAAGTCGATTTAAGGACACTAGACAGGTATCGCACTGACCTGAATAACAAAAAATTGCTCAAACACAAGGACAACGGTGTTAGAGCCTTTGTGGCGTGCTGTTTGAGCGACATATTAAGGCTTTATGCACCTGACGCGCCTTATACTGAGACCCAGTTGACAGATATATTCAGACTGATACTTTCCCAATTCGATCTCCTTGGCAATCCTGATAATGGTTACTTCATCCAGCAAACTTACCTGATAACCAGAATGCTCGAATACAGGTCGATAGTCCTTCTAACAGACTTACCCAATTCTAATAAACTGCTGGAAGATCTTTTCCAGGTTTTCTACGATGACGATAAAAAATTTCCGTTCAAACTATACAAGGTTATTGCAGGTATACTTGGTGAGGTAATATCTGAGTTTGATAATGTACCAACCCCAGTGTTGAAGTTGATCTTCAATAAATTCTTGACTTACAATCCGGGAAACGTTCCACAAGGTTTGGAGATTGCGTCAAACTGTGGTTATCAGGTAAGTCTCATCCTTTGCGATGCGTATTCAAGCAGAATGAGCAGACATCTTACCAAATACTATTCTGAGATACTATACCACATCACCAGCGAGGAGCATAGTAATGCCTACGAATCCAAATACAGCGCCAGTCGAACTGTTGAAAAACTACACAAACTAGATGTCCGTTTATGGGAGACTGTCCCAGATCTATTATCGGCGGTGATAGGCTTTATCTATCATGAACTGCTGTCCGATGACGAGATGTTAAGGAAGCAGGCCACGAAGCTCGTGGGCGAGCTACTGGCCGCAGAATCAACTCTAAATTTCGTAGTTACTCACCAAGAATCCTTCAATGCCTGGCTTTCTAAGATAGCAGATCCCGTGGCGGAAGTGAGATTACTATGGACACAATCTATACCGACAATATTGTCAATGCGGGACGATATAGCACAAGAGCTGAACAAAGGTATAGCTAAGACGCTAATCGACTCTGACTATAAAGTGAGAAAAGCCTCCGTGTTGATCTTTGACAAACTTTCCGTTGCTGATATTTGGAAAAGTATAACTAATACCTCCGTGTATGAATGTTTGCTGCCTTTGACTAGAGAGAAAAATAGAGAAGTGAGAGAGCTTTGCATATCAACTGTGGCGGATTTCTTTGCCGAGTCCTTAGCGAATATCAAGAGAACAACTCAGAACTCCGGTATTTGGGAGATAGTCGATACCATCCCGTCAGTTCTGTTTGATTTGTATTACATCAATGATTTACACATCAATGAACAAGTCGACTTGACGATTTTCAAATCAATCCTTCCTCTAGAGGTTGACGATCGCAAGAGAGTTGATAGCTTGCTCAACGTGGTATCGCAGCTCGACGAAAAGGCTCTTTCATCGTTTCTTGCCTTCAATCGACGTCAAATGCAGATGGCAGTCGCACTTTCAAAGTTCATTGAGTTTTGTGAATTGCAAAATGATCAAGACAACTTTCCAAACGATTCAGTAGCAATTAAGCTTCAAAAGACCATTGCATGGTTGAGTTCTGGTCTCTCTGATCAAATCAAGGCTACTGCAGCGTTAGAAGCGTTGAAGGATATTAACGACAAGAGGATACTCTACCTTATCAAAACGTGTATCACAAACGATGTTTCTCTCATGACATTGAAGAACAGTATGGAAGAGGTAATAACAAAACTACGTGATCCGGCCCTTTTCAGGAAGCATGGCGTCAAATCTATTTCTAATATCATGCCAAAGGATATAGCCGCCCAAGTTGAAGTATTACTGTACAGGTCATCGCCATTCATTTACAATTTCTCCAATATTCCTGTTCTTTTGGATACCGGAAATACCTCACAAGATGGAACAACATGGAAGCGCAGGCTGTTGGATGAGATTTCCAAGGTAAACCCTGCATTATTCAAGGATCATGTCAGAACTTTGAAAAGAATTATTGAGGATGAGAGCTGCCTTGAATCTCAACGCGAAACCTTGACGTTAGGTGAAGCTTTGAAAACTGTCTATAAGATATCCAAGACTTTGACAGATCAAGTGAATCTAGAAGACAGTATTTTTTTCTCGAAGCTAAAGAACCTTGCCTTGGAAGGTGATCCGGCCACTGCAAAATACGCCGTCAAGCTGATAGCACTCTCGCCATTCGCAGAAGAAAGCCTTACGGAAATCAAAAATGGTGTGTTACCACTAGACATGAAGCACGATAGAAACTTTGCATCTCATATACTAGTACTGGCCGAAATATACAAGTATTGTCCGCACGTCCTTGATAGAGATTCCACTGATATCGTAAGCTTCCTAATTCAGGAAGTGTTGCTAGCGAACCAAGTTGTTGGAGATTCAAATCAGGAGCTCGATTGGATTCCTGACTCTGAATTGAATGATAGGAAATATTACGCGCTCAGCTCCAAAGTTTTTGCATTGAAACTCTTTACTAACAAGTTGAAGGCCGTATCGGCAGATTCTTCAAATGACGAGCTGGCCACTGTTTTCACCGAAAAACAAGTCAAACTGTTCTTTTATCTGATTGCCAGTGGTGGTGAGCTAATTTCTGAGCATAACAAAGAATTCTTTCCGACGCCGAATAGTTATCAAACAAAACTGCGATGCTGCGCTGGTCTTCAAGCACTCAAACTCTCCTGCATACCCTTTTTCAATGATTTCATCAAGCCCTCTGACGTTATAACCCTGATAAATATAGTTGAGGATGAATCGCTACCAGTCAGAAAAGAGTTTCTCGATCACCTGAAAAACTACATCTCTAAGGAGTCCATTTCCATAAAGTTTCTGCCTCTCATTTTCTTTACAGCTTACGAGCCTGATGTCGAGCTGAAAACTAGTACAAAGACTTGGATCAACAACACTTTTGGTAAAACATCTTTCAGGAAAAACACAACGTTTGAGAGAGCACTTCCCAGATTAATACATGCTATTGCTCATCATCCTGACATTGTCGAGCGACTAGAAGTGGAAGGAGATCCCTATCTGGAAGCATTAACAACAGCTGTCGACTACCTCGTATTCTACTTCGATTCCATTGCCATCCAGGAAAACTTCAGCTTGCTCTATTATTTAGCAGAAAGAGTGAAAAACTATCGTGACTTAACTATTGATGTGAACGATAATAATGACGATCAGCAATCAGAGACAGAACCTTGCGCCAGAATGTATGTCATAGGAGAGTTGGCGCAGATGATTCTTCTTGCCATTAAAGAGAAGAAGGGTTGGCAACATTCGGCTTATCCAGGAAAGCTCAACTTGCCTGCTGACTTGTTTACACCATTCAGTACAATTGAAGAAGCACAGGCCTCGTTCAAAAGCTATTTACCAGAGAAATACACCGAGAAGTTGCAAATGAACATCAGGGCCAAAGTGGCTCGTAATTTACACTCTTCACAGACGCAAAAGCAGAAAATACAGAAGAGAATGTTAGATAACGAGAATCATGAAGTGTCGAACAAGAAACGTAAACAAACGAAGAAAGCTGAACCTGAAACTAGTGATGATGACTCTGAGAGTGACAATGCATACGTTCCAGGAACAAAAACTAGAACAGGAAGATCTGATCGGTCCAAGTTAAAGAAAAGTTTGAGGGAGAGAAAGAAGGTGGATTATAGGGACGAGGACGATGACGACGATGACGATGATGAATGATGCGTTCAGTAATGGTTCGGAGCATGTCTCGCTATTTACTACTGCATGCTCAACTTGAGCACTTATATTTACATAGAAATGCCACTCACTGCAAGACTAAAGGTGAGTTTCATTGCTTTATATTCAAAATCTTGCAGATATCTTCTTTTGGCCTCGATTCCAGCAGTTTTTCTAATAAGGAAAGCTGTCTCAACTCATCATCTGTTATATTTTCCCGAGCAAATTCCTGTTGGTCCAACTCCTGTTGTGCCACAGAACATAGCTCCTTAAAATCCCAGAGCTTTTTCCATGGGGGATTAGCGGCACCCATTGTGAAATAGACAAGTGACATGATTTCTTGTAGATTTGATTTCTCGTTAATGCTTTGGTTTGAGGAGAGTATCAGTCTGTCTATGAGCCGCTCTTGACACTTAAACTCATTTTCCCTCTGTACTTTTTTAGCTTGGAACACTTTATCCAGAAAATCCAGTTTAACTGATCTCTCTCGTAGTAATGAGATTGGTGGGAAATCTCCGCTCTTTTTTAAAGATTCTATCATTCCTCTCGAGGCGGGGGCGGTGATTTCATCGAGTATAATGTCGACTTCTCCATTATTTCTGAAACCACAACTTTGGTAGGGCTCTATAAACTTCTGGTGTTTTGCCAACCTTCTTTGAGAGTGTGGTTCTTTTCGTGCTGGTGCATGCAAAGGGCATTTCCAATTGGTTCCCAGGTTCTTCAATGATGCTCGAGGGACGTTTGGTAAACAATCCAAATGCCATGGAGTCTTGCAGTAATCGCACCTCATAATTAGTCGGGATGTGTCTGGATCATCCCAAGTACCCATCTTAGTGGTACCACATTTATAACATATCAGTATTTTCCCTGTGTCCGGATCCAGATGAATATCAGGATTATATCTATCTAGTTTGGAGATGCACTGACCGTATGCTGACCCAAAAAGTTGTTTCTCTGTCAGGGGTTCCTTTTCCCTCTCATCACAATATTGGCCTCTGGAACCACTTCTAACGTGCTGAAAGGAGTCTTTTATCGATGGAGGAAGGCTAAATTGTTTAGGATTACTTGCCTCCAATTGAAAGAGCAATTTCCCGAAGAGTCTGGCGCTTGGAGGTAACTCTGTCCTTATGAACTCCTTCTCACTTTTCCTTATTTGAGTCAAGTTTTGATGCTTTTGCTTGAAAGTGCACTGTGGGCAAGACCAGTCGCCTTCTGGTAGGTTATCAGCGTCCAATGGTGGGTTCAAACAAAGGAAATGAAATGATTTCGGGCATGTATCACAGCAAAGGAAAGATCCACTTTGTAAACACGATGAACAAAAATCGTCATTCTCCACCTCCTGTGTGGGAGTCAAGTTTCTTGGGCTGCTCCTAGTGGCTGTATTCACGAGATGAGCCAGCGAATTCTGACCAAATAATTTGCTTTTTGTTTCTTTTGAAACGGTAGCTTTAATCTTAATATGACTGGGTCCGTGGTGGTCATGTCCCTTCTTAGGCTCTGGTTTGATCAGCTCATCTCTCTCGTCATCATGAATATCTTTGGGATGTAACCTTTCTCTCAGACTACTTGACCTTGTAATCGATTCCGATTTCCCCGTCTTCAGCATGGGCCTGTATATCTTCAATTCCAGATTCTTCTTGCCTTCAGAAGTTGATAAAGACATATATGACTCTGGAGATGACAAATTTTTCTTATAGTTCCATAGTGATTCTTTCTTTACCTTTTCCGGAGGACCCTGACTGAGTGGCAATCCCGTTGCACCATTCACTGCATCATTAAGTTCTTCCGGTTCATTCATATACACTGCGTCCCCGTTCTCATCATGTTCTATCACTTCTTTGTGTACTGGCTCTCCTTCTTCCTGCGTTTCTTCATCGCGATAATTAAAATTATCTTCACCCTTGCCAGCCAACACGTCCTTCCTGGTCTTTTCTTTACGAAAATAATCTTCAGACGGTATAATCCTTCTTTTCTTTAAGTCGTAATCAACATTCTGTGATGTAGCCCTTCTTGGTCTCCTCACACCTTGTGCACCGGGGGAATTTGATCGACTACTGTCATTCCAACTTTCGCTGATGCCAACATTACTCGGAGCTTTGAACAAATTCGTAGACACGGAATCGTCTTTTTTCTCATCATTTGAACCTTTATCTGGGATTCCAGAAGTTAACTTACGCTTCATTATTCGATATTTTTGTAATTGACAACCAATGGTAAAATGCTTGAATACAACCGGAACAAAGAACTAAAATCAAACTGCAACCAACCAGGAACCTAAACACAGTCAATGTTACAACACCAATAGGAAGCAGACTGACCCTGACGAGACCTTCCAATGCCTGCAATCCCTATGAAAACCTTCAATGGTATTAAATAATAGTCGTGAACTCTCTTAATGGTTAGTACTTACCAAATTTGCGCGCATCCGGACAGACCCGGGTTAGATCGGACAGCTAAATCACGTGCTGTTTAATTCTGGTAAAAACTCCTAGAGGTTGAAGAGATCGATGGCCTTGTAGATTAATGATTCAAGGTTCACTGCTCTTGGTATCTGACGAAGTTTGTGCTGGAGTATGGATCCTGAGTTACAAGCATTGAGAGAGGCCAGATTGGCTGAGTTGAAGCGCGGGACTCAGGGGCCCAGCAGCGGTGGAGAAAGCGGGAAAGGCGCTGGCTCGAATGGTTTGGAGACAGTGATTGCAGCCTATTTACAACCTCAGGCACTGGAAAGGCTTTCGAGAGTGTCATTGGTGAGACCTGATCGTGCACAAGCAGTTGAACAATATCTCGCTAAGATGGTGAGCCAAGGTGCTCTTTCGCATAAGGTGACTGAAGATGAAATCGTGCAAATCTTGCATGGTGTAGCCAGGGAACAGAATAAAAAAATGACACCAAGATCATATTCGATAGACGAGAGATGGCTGTTCATGATCAGCTGCCCAGCGAGAATGGTGATGACGACGAGGATGATTTCTTTGACTAGCAGGGATCCCAGATTGTATGCTCACATACTGTATCCCAAAGCTTGCTGTATATATCAGGCTAGTGGGCGCCATTTGTATTGATGATACCCTTGTGTTTGTATTTATATAACCCCTAGTAAATCTCGATGAATAGTGAAAAATTGGAAATCAAGCGATGAGCACCAACTATTGTCAAAATGCACAAGAAACCACTAGATACCACCAGCATGCACACACGCCCAATGGCCCAGCAAATTGAAACTGCCAAAGACAATTTGAGGAAACCGGCAGCCTCAAAATCATCTCTCGCCCCACCTTCAAACCAATTTAATCCAAGATTGGGTCAATCACTAAGGGATGGGATACCTACTCAGGCAGGGTGTAGTACACTTGGAGCAGGTGGGTATAGAAACAAGGTCAGGCTGAAGCCAGGTCACAGTGCGTTGGATTGGCATGCATTGGCGTCGGGCAAGGGTAAGAGCCAGGGACTGGTAGTCGGGATAGACAGGTTACTCAGTGAGGATATGGAAAAATTACAACAACTGAACCATCCCCACACTCTGATACAGTTACAGAGAGGTGTTCCACCATATTTAATCAGACCCTTGCTCAACATAGACAGGGAGCTTTTGCAGAAACACAAGACACTTGATGATTGTTGGTGTGTGATAAAAGGAAGAGTATACTGTTTGACATATTACTTTGATTTCCATCCTGGTGGTGTAGATATTTTGTTCAAAACCTGCGCTGGTAAGGATGGTACGGAAATGTTTAACAAATATCATAGATGGGTTAGTTTCGACAAGTTATTGGAGACGTGTTTGGTTGGCGTTTTCGTATCCTAAGCAAACTCGATCAATAAAGTGTTAGTATTAAGTACGAGTAGAGAATATTTGGTAGCGAAAATAAGGTTTAGGACCCTGTGGCAACATTATACATATTAGAGACTGCAAAGTAAAAAAATCAGGGGAAAGAATGAGGATTTAAAATAATACAATTGCCGATTGACAGGTTATTAACGAAACTATTTTTTATCTTCTTTAACCTCGGCCTCGTCGGGATAACAACTTTCCCACTCCTTCAATCTCTTCTTATAAGTTTCAGTATACTCAGCTTTCTTGAGGGGATCCAAATTACGCCATTTTTCACCAATCATCTTGGTGATTTCGATCAAATTCTTGTCTGGATTCTCCTTAACAACAGTAGATCTAATTTCCTGAGTGAATTGAATGAAAGGTCCTGAAGGCCTCTTTGGTGGCAAAGTCTTTTCGTACTCATCTCTCAAAACTCTGTATTTTTCCCAATTGGTTCTAAATTCTTCATAATAAGGTTTCTTATCATCATCGGACAGTTCCTTCCATTTGGCAGATGCCAACTTAGACAATTCAGGGACCTTTGCCTCTGGATATTGCTGCAACAAGTCGTTTCTAATGGACATTGAGAATAAAAAATAGGCAGACGATGGTCTCTTTGGACCCTGTTTCTTCAATTGTTTCCTCTTTTCTATCCTACTTTGAGTCGAAGACATTTTCTTTGCCACTGGTTGGGCATTCTGGAGCTGGATTTGTTGAGATGGTTGCATCATAGCCGGATGAGTGGCTTCCATCATAGCAGGAGAAGTGTTCAAATTGTTGTGGAAATATCTTTGAGTGGGTTGCGTGAGAAACGAAGTACCCGCAGCCGCAGCAGCGGCTGGACTGAGGTGAGACGCAGTGCCAAGAGCACTGCTCAAAGCACCTGTAACTTGTTTTTGAGCCAAATGTGATAGGAAAGAATTGTACATTAGTTCAGATATCTGTTGCTGTGATAGCTGTTGTTGATTGAATGCTTGTAGTCCCGAATTCCCTTGGATATAGGCAAATTCTGGTGAGAGCGAAGTTGAACTAGGCTGTTGTTGCTGTGCTTGCGGCAGTGATTGACTCTGCTGATTCGAGTACTGTGGTTGCCTTTGCTGATTCTGCTGCAAGTGCTGATTTGGCTGATTAATATACTGCTGTTGGTACTGCTGTTGAAACTGCTGCTGATATAAAGCGTGCGGTTGTTGTTGTTGTTGTCTATGTTGTTGCTGTTGCTGTTGCTGTTGCTGCTGTTGTTGTTGTTGATGTTGTTGTTGAACCTGTGATTGAGACGGCTGATATTGTGGTTGGAAGACTTGAGCAGGATAATGACTCAAGTTTTGAGAATGATGTATATCCCTATACTGTGTATCAGAATTATCGATCGGCTGATACTGCAAATGTTCCGATGCTAAAGCTAGCAAATTGTTAGTACCGTTTGTTGATTCCTCCTGTTTAGGGGAATTACCGGGATTCAAGCCTGGGACGTGTATTGTAGAGGACATTCTCAGGAGGGACAAAAAGAAAGTAAGGCCTTGGACGAAGCGATTGGTCTAAGCGAAATTGGGTTCGAGGTATGAGGTTAGCTAGTGGTCAGTCAACTCACTGGGTGCGTTGTTTACAGATTCTATTTCGGGAAAGCTGCTGCTTATACAATCCTCAGAAGCAAAAAAAACAGCAGAGGCACAGTGGCTCTTGGGTAGAACTTCAGTAGAAAGGTATCAACAATAAGTGAGCTTGGGGCTCTCTAGGTTGTATTCAGTAGAAGCACTGACGTATGCGGCAGTATGCGTTATGACCTTTGATAGCGTTTGTTTCTTAGTCTCAGAAGTATCGTTTCTAAGATTGCCCAGGAGCGAGGGAAAATTCTGCCGAGACCAGCACGACAATCGAGTAGTGGCTCCACCCACCAAAGGCCTCATCCGTCCCCTGCTCGTTCCCAGTAAGTTTCCCAGTAGGATTGACGAAAGGAATGATGGACAGCTCACTGTTTCCTGCAAAGCCTCCTCGCCAAGCCCCCTCTCGTTGTTCATGATGTCCGACCCACGGTGCCTGTCACGTGATGGCCGGCTGGTAAACTGGGAGATACTAATTTAGGCGCCCAGCTACCAGAATATCCTCGACTTGCCGATAAAGATCCTTGAATTGTTGTAACATACTTATTTGAGTGGTATTTTAAACTTCGTGTTGAAAGTGAAGTGGTAAGGAACAAGATCTGTTTGATTCTACTCCGCTCCTTAAGTAGGCTCGGAGCGAAAAATGAAAACAAGAACTGAGCGGCTAAATTATATATGTGTAAACTATTTAGTTTTTGTCGTTGAAGCTCTCAGCTTCGTTGGAATCCTGTCTCCATCTTTGGAAAACATCACTCAACGATCTTTGTACGGGCAAACTATCACCGATTAGTTGTTTGAACTTTTCTGTGAGTGAGCTTACTCTATTCATGCTTTGTGATTCGATCTCTTCATCGTCCTTGCGGAACAAGTTCTTTGTATTTATGAAATCGTTAACGTGATGACTTTCCTTGTTCTTATCGCTTCGGGCATCCTTGAAATAATCGTTCATGTAGTGGTCAAAATTCGATAACATCGAGTTATCCATGTTTATCAGTGGAGAAACGTCCTCTGTCTGGAAATGATCTCTTAGTAAATTTTCACTTACTGAATGATTCATCGAATGGCTAAACTCTTCCAACGCAGCAAGGTCTACGTTATCGCCTTGTGATTTGTCGTTTTCCGGTTTGATGAGCTTGATCTGAGTCGTGTTATAGCTGAGACAATGACCACACTTGAGCCCAAGGATATGGTAATTACACCTACTTCTCCCCTTGCAATCGTTACAAGACACAATGCACATCCAATGACAGTACGGTTCTGGTAATGGTTGCTCTTCTATCTCTTTATCCAGTACCCTAAATTGAGCGTCCATATTCAGAACTGTCACTTGACAATGTGGACATTTGTATGAGTGCCTTGTGTACTCGTCAAAACAATGCTGATGGATGGCGTGACCACAGGGCGACATGTAAACCACTGGTTTCACCGATGTGAACATGTAGTCACCGCAGATGGGACAATTTGACATCGTAGCTCGTTCGATACACTTGTGATTATCCTGTAGCTCGATTGACAAACACGCTTGACATTTATCACAATGAAAGAAATCAATTCCGAGTCCCAGCCCAAGCCGACAAATCCCACATTTATCACAATGGTAGATATCCTTTGCCTCATCGTTATCGTAAAGTTTACAAATTTCGCAACAATAAGCAGCAAATTCTTCCTGACACTTTTCACACGCACGCGAAGGTCGTTGGACGTTTTGACACCTCATACACATGATCCACTGCGTTTTATCCCTTTCAAACAGATGCATCTTTTCGCTTTGTAACTCATCATGACACAGTCTACAAGGGACCCATTTACGGCACGTATCACATTGCAATTTACAAGCTCTTTGGTAATGAGGGCAACCCAAGACGCCCGGTTTTTGAAATACAGGTTCATAATCTTCCTGCGTAATCGAAGCAATAGCGCTCTCGTAATCATCATTATCCCCATGTTCTTCAACTTGCTCATTTGCATTGTAATCACCCATCATAAGTTTTTGAATCATCAACGCCTTTTGCCTTGGTTCAAGTTCCAGTTCATTGATCTGTTTTATCCTCTGTCTTAACAACCCATGATCACTTTTCTCCTTCGATGTTATTGTCGTAAGTGGTTCCAAATCCCTCGGTTCCGGCTCGTTGGGATATTTATCCTGTGGTATCACCACATCGTTATACGTTGGAATCATCCTTGGAGCAGTCACTGGTGTAACACCCAGTGGTTCTTCATCACCCATTGTAGCACAATCCTGATACTCATCATCACTCTCGACATTATTATCGATCGCTTCAGAAACCAACTGTTCCATTAGTGCCTTCATCGTCTGTAAACGAGTCAGCGCGTTACTGAGACTCAAACCATGTTGTAAATCACTAATAAACGCACTGCTTTGCAAAGTACGCGACAAATGACCCAAATCTTCACCTTCGTTATTATCCTTCGAACTCATCGGGTGCATAAGTGTTGAACAATGGATGGTGATTGCAAAGAATGATGCGTTTCGTATTTGACTTTACTCATCGCTGATCGCCCCGCACGGCTTAAACGAGAGAAGGGGTCTTTAAAGCATCGCCAATCACACACCAATAGAGAAGACCATTCACTTCACCCACTACGAAAAACACAGACATCAGCGGTGAAATGGCATTGGGTGTAAGACAGTTCATCAACGTTGCTGGAATCGTTAAAGATTTGAAAAGTTTCAATTTCAGTCTCTATGGTCGTTGGTTCGGATACATCAACATCTTTCTATGCATTGCCCTTGGAATCGCCAACTTGTTCCACGTCAGCGCAGTGATCGCATTTGGAATTGTTGCCATCGTGCAAGGATTGATCATTCTATTTGTGGAAATTCCCTTCCTACTCAAGATCTGCCCACTAAGCGATAATTTCATCGAATTCATCAAGAGGTTTGAAACCAATGGTTACCGTACTTTATTCTATGTTGTAATGGCAGTGATTCAATGGTGTTCCATAGCCGTCCAGGCCACTTCCCTTATCGTCGTAGCAGTCGGACTAACTATCAGCGCGTGTTCCTACGCGGTCGCACTGACAAAACACCAGGAATTCCAAAACACACATATACTCAAGGACCCCACAAGCGACGACTTCCCACACGAAGCAGTGGTAAGAGAAATGCTGTGATGTAATGTATTAGATCTTATGTATATATTCATATTAACATATATATATATATATATATAGATAATGTTTCATTGATTATTATTATGCCTGTCGATTAACGAATTAAGAACTTTCTTCACCTCATCCTTATTAAGTCTCCCCTCATACAACAACGTCCTAATGTTATTCTTACAACTGCCTTCCGTGCTAACATAAACGTTATTCAGTCGCAGTTCCTGCAGTACGTAATCAGTATGTTTCAATTTCATATGCTGCAGCAAGTTATCCTTGCGTTTATGTTTACTCAGACACCAGGGACAAGAGAAGTGTCTTGCAGGCGAATGCGAGAGCAAATGCCGTTGCAACCACGATTTCCGCTTGAATGACTTATTACACAAATGGCATTTATGCACATACCCCTGCGCTTCACGCTGTTCCTCATCATCCGCCGAATTCGAACTCAAGCTGGCAACAGCCACCGCTCGTTGTCCTGGTATCGACATTGGCATCGGCATCGGCGGCTGTTCCAATTTCAACCTCATACGCGGCGGTGGCGCTGCCGCGCCACCGCCAGCGGCCGGTTGGGGATAATACGGATAAATTGGGAATTGCAATTGCGCCTGTGGTGGAGGCGGCACAGAACCTGGAACGTAAAGGTACTGCTGCGGCACCGTAGCATTCACTACGGGGAAAGCATGTGGGTATTGAGTGTATGAGTATCGTGGTGGAAGATTCAATGGCATAGGTCTCTGCGACCTTTCATCCTGTTCCCCGGATCGACGACCTTGCTGATGCGGCCAATTGTTCATCAACTAAGCTTGCCCGCCCAGTGGAAATTAGTGGGTAAAATTGTGGAAACCTATAGACAAGGGGTCTCTTACCATATAACGAGTATGAAAAAAAAAAAGACCGGACGTCTTTATAATAGCATAACAACGGACTTACAACAACATAATTAACAAGGGTTTACTATAAGATTAAAGAATAAATTTAAACTAGAAAGTCTATATGTATTAAATTTTGCTTCTTTTTTTTCCCTGCAATGTAGTTCTGATACGGTAAGCTGGCAGAAGGACAGAATTGGAAGCAAAGAACATGCAAATAAGTAAAGATGAGGAAATTAATATCTAATTTGAGTTGCAGGGCGCCAGCTTCATCACGCGATCGCCAGGGGAAGCAAATCCGCCTACTGCTGGCTCTAGGAGGTCTCAAAGCGGTAGTATTCAAAGAACGCTCACAATTGCAGTACGTATAACCGGTACAGTGAATCAGTGTCCAAGACGGTGGGCGAGTCCGCGGCCAGCTGCATTCCCAGACTCTCATACAGACGAATCGCCGGGGCATTGTCGGCGAACACCGTGAGCTCGAGACCGAAGAAGCGCGTTTTTGAGAAGCGGCCGGCTCGGCTCCGCGTGCATAGCTGGCGACCGCACTGGGCCAGGTGGTCGCCCAGAAGCCGTGCGGCCAAGCCCAGGCGCCGCACGCGGGGCAGTAGTTGCAGCTCGTATAGGTACAGTACGGTCCATACCTCGGTCGGATCGTCAGCGACGAGGCCGTCTTCTTCGGTGAGCATAAACGAGAGGAATAGAAGAGGGGAGAATGGAGCATTTCGTCTCTGCGTGGCGGTGGTGGTGGCGGCGGTGCTGTATATCACGTATACCAGTCCCGGAGTCAGCATTTCGCGCCATTTGTTTACGCGCCAAGGGCGCGTATTGTGGTAGAGGGCGCGGCTCGAACCTGCGTATTTCTGGCCCAGATTCTCGTCTAGTATCTCGAGAAGTTGCCATAGTAGTTTTTCAGCTTCGCGCGGAGAGTGCACGTATGAGATACATTGGTCGGTTTCCACTGGGTATTCTTCTGTATCGATGGCTAGTAATTTACGAGTAAGTTGTATACCTGCGGCATTGATGGTGGTGGGAAAGTTTTGATTTGCATATTTTACAACATCGTTGAGTGATTCTTGCTCCATTGCCGCATTTAGCTGGCCATGATGCGTCTTTGGTGGTTTTTCTATTTTTTTTTTTTGTTGTAATGAAATGATTGAAATTTGTTTGTAATTCTGTTCATCACGTGCTACGATCCGGTTTCTGTATAACGATGTAGTTGATCATGGGTCGTCGCAACACATACAAGGGGCCAGTTAGGTCTGAACTCATCAGGATGCTTTAAAAGTGGATCGATGAACGCTGTTTCCTATATCAGTGATCAATTGTCCAAGAGGGATAAGAATGGTAAGACAGAGGATGTTGAGGATAAAGTGGCTGTTCAGAAGAGGGAAAAGATTGTAAGGCGTAGATCGAAATTTACATCGTATGCTTGGGCTGTGATACTTTTCTTCCCGCAGTGGCTTATAATCAAACCTACGCAGTTAATTTGGTGGATTATCTCTTTGCCTTTGTTGCTTATAGAGTATGGGTTGAAATCGCGGTTACAACGCAAGAGTACAAAACGAAGTACGGGAACCCTGCAGTCGATCAGTGAGTTGGAGGAAGATGACCTGGCGGGTGGAGACGAGATCTTTTTACAGCGGGATGCAGTTAAGGGCTCTCTCGCTCCGGCAAAATATAGGCGATCACGAAGCGGTTCGCGATCATCGACAGTGATGTTGGGTACAAAACGTATGGGTCGGTTTCTATTCCCAAAGAAACTTATACCGCGGTCTGTTCTGCATGCTGAAAAACGTAAGCGGCTAGTTGTAGACCTGGATGAAACGCTGATCCACTCTGCTTCGAGAACGACTTCGCATAGTAACTCTGCGCAGGGCCATATGGTCGAGATACGATTCGCTATAAGTGGGGTTTCGACGTTATACTACGTTCATAAACGTCCGCATTGCGATCTGTTCTTGTCAAAAGTCAGTAAATGGTACGATCTAGTGGTTTTCACCGCTTCGATGCGCGAATACGCGGACCCGGTGATAGACTGGCTTGAAGGTTCTTTCTCTGGTCGTTTTTCAAAGAGACTTTATAGGAACAATTGTATCCTTAGAGATGGCGTTGGTTACATCAAAGATCTGTCGATCGTTTGTGGTCCCACCGTAACCCTGGGGGAAGTCATACTGGTGGATAATAGTCCCATAAGTTATGCCATGAACGTCGATAACGCTATACAGGTGGAAGGTTGGATTAGTGATCCTTCAGATACGGATTTACTCACTCTCTTACCGTTTCTTGAAGCACTCAGGTACACGACGGACGTTAGAGACATATTGGCATTGAAAAATAGCGAACAAGCGTTCCTCTCATGATTATTATTGCATATTTTTCTGAATATATATCTGTTCTATAACATTAAATTTGATGCGAATGGAAAGTTGGATCATGATCCACTTTGATCATTGGTCTATACCTTGGCTCCCACATTTGGTTCTTGACCCAGGCGAGACATTGGTCAAAGTCACGCGGCACTTTAACCTTCTTGCCCGTTTCACCTGGCACGTCTTCTTCTTCAATACGTGCAGATCCCTCTTTTAGAGCCTGTAGGATCACTGCTGTGGCCACTTTCGAGGAAGTATCCTGAATCACTTCTAGAGGTGGTAAAAGACCAGGTTTCGAGTTACCTTCTTCTAATGGCGACAAGGCGGCAAGTTGATCCACGGCGGCACTGATCATGGTATCCGAGATGACCTTGGCACGAGAAAGGACTGCACCAAGACCAATACCTGGGAATGAGAAACAGTTGTTGTTCTCGGAGATACGGTAGCCGTTAACAGGTGGGAATGGTGAACCGGTGGCCACTAAGGCGTTGTTATCGGTCCAGTTCAATAGATCTTCAGGTACAGCTTCGTGCAATCTGGTTGGATTCGATAGTGGGAAGATGATAGGTCTTGGGTTGTGCTTGTACATTTCCTGTACGATAGACTTGTTGAAGGCACCTGCTTGAGTGGAACAACCGATTAGACAGGTTGGTTTCACGCGGGAGACAACGTCAAGTAAAGATTTACAGTTCACATCAGACCACTCTTCGTCTGATTTGGCGTAAACGTGTTGTGCCTGTGTCGAGCCAGATTCCATGGAACTCAAGATCAACCCACGTCTATCCATTAGATAGATCTTTGTGCGGGCCTCTTCTTTCGAAAGACCGTGAGTAACCATGTGATTCACGATTTGATCGGCGATACCAAGACCTGCAGAACCAGCACCATAAACTAAAACGGTGATGTCTTTCAAATCTCTCTTTGTGTGTTTTAGAGCAGCAATCAATGAAGCCATGACGACAGCACCAGTACCTTGGATATCGTCGTTGAAACAAGCCAATTCGTTACGGTACTTATCTAAGATTCTTCTTGCGTTCTTCACACCGAAATCTTCAAAATGTAGCACAGCATTAGGGAATCTCTTCTTGATTGATTGAATGAATTTTTCAATCAAATAATCATATTGCTTACCTCTGATTCTGGCGAATCTGTTACCCATGTACAATTCGTCACGCGCAAGTTTCTTGTTGTTGGTACCAACGTCCAGACAAACAGGCATCACACGACCAGGGTGAATACCACCACACAAAGTCATTAGTGCCAATTTAGAGATGGCAATACGGATTCCACCAATACCTTGATCACCGATACCAAGAATACCTTCAGAATCGGAAACAACAATGTAATCGACGTCCTTGTCACCACCGTAAACGGCCATTCTACGTTCTACGGACTCTGGTTCGGTGATATCCAAAAAGATACCTTCAGGTCTTCTGAATCTGTGCGAATAAGCAGCAATTGCATCACCTTCTGTTGGTGTGTAAATAATAGGAACCAATTCTCTAATGTGTTCTCTGACCAAGGCAAAATATAGGACTTTGTTCTGAACACGCATAGAAGTCATGAAATCGTTCTTGGCCAAAGGAGTCTTCAGATAACAAAGTTGCTTATAAGCTCTCTCAACTTGTTCATCCAAAGTGTTCACTTGTGGTGGTAGCAATGCATCCAAATTGAAAGCTTGCCTCTCTTCCTGTGTAAACGCAGAACCTTTGTTGAACAATGGAGAGTTTAATAATTGAAAACTTTCCAATGGACATTCAATAGGACCATCGACGGACAAACGTGTCTTCTTTGGTTTGCCAAAAAGTTTCTTGGCAGTTGATCCCACTGGAATCTTTTGAATGTTGCTATCTCCGTACGTTTGCTGGTTGAATGTAGTGTCCCTAGTAGTGGTAGCCAAATTTGGTTTGGTACTCGAAGAGTAAAAACGGGCACATGAAGAACGTGCAGCACATTGTGCTATCCTTGAAGAGGCTCTATATCTCATCATCATCATCTCTTATTAGTGATCTACGCTCTAGCAGATTAATTAGTAGTGGAGTAGGAAATCTTAGTGTACAAATCTAAAAGTCAATCTTGTTGGCGTTAAAGAAGCATGAATCTTCTTGACCGTTCAAGATTAAAAGTCCAGAAATAATGACTAAGGAGTCGTCTTTTGACTTAGATATATATATGGCATTGCAATACAACGAAAAAAAATTGAAAATTACTATCGGAAGAGGTCGCCGTAGGAAAAAAAGATTAAAGAATTGCAAAATAGTTGCGAGAGGTCAGATGCAAGGCATAGAGATTTACCACTGAGTAAAGCTCTAGAAGCCTATACAAGCAGCAGCCAATTACAGAAATTGTTGTAATACGTGTGGTGTGCTAGTAAAAAGAGCGTACAAATCTGCACAATTTCGGAGCACCCGAGTTCGAAAAAATTAAGATAAAGCTACTGCATAGTAACGGAAGCGCCCGATGAGTCAGAAAGTCAAATCAAGAGCTAGCGAGAAAGAAAGAGAATTGAATAAGATGTGATGGAGAGAAGCCTATTTGATAATACAGTGGTCAATACTTTACTGGCGTTGTAGTTGTCATTTGGAGGTCTTGGCGCATAAATGACCAATAATTAGGTTGTTCCGGGACCATATAGGACGGCAGAAACTGAACGGGACGTCGTGAAAAAATCAGAAAATACGTCGGGAATTCTCGGAACAACAGAATCGCTCATCGCGCATCTTTTGTTCTGTTTATTTTTCCGGAAGGCGATGCGAAAACAGACCAGAAACTTTCTCCGAAATGAGAGCGCTCGGATAAACATTTTTCCGAGATGAAACGCCGCTCCAATGAGCGTGTTTATCACGTGATTGAATTTAGAATACCATGCCTCTCTAAATGCCCTGGTTATATTAATTCTGATAGTTGACTGCTCTTTGGTCCCCATCTTGCGTACTTGCTGGTGATTTCAAAGAATTTTGGAATATTTTGTGTCACCTTGTACGAAATGATCTGAACTTTTACTAGCCTGGATCACTGATTAAGAGCCATCAAGAGGCAAGAGTACTTCTCGTACCCTGCAATTGACGGCTGTCACTCATTCATCCCATCAAACTAGGGCCGATCACGATACCAACTGCATAGAATAGCATAGTGACCCTTAAAGTATGGACAGACCTATCGATGAGATTGTGAAAAATCTTTTGAAATTCGTTGTTCGAGGTTTCTACGGTGGATCATACGTCCTGGTACTCGATGCCATACTATTCCACTCGGTGTTAGCAGAAGAAGATTTGAAACAGTTGTTGGGGATAAATAAAACTGATTTGGGTCCCTTAGTAGCACGATTAAGGTCCGATGGTCTTCTATCCATGCATAAGCAAAGAGAATACCCGCCAAATTCAAAGAGTGTGGAACGTGCTTATTTTTACATTAAATTCCCACATGCTATTGATGCCATCAAATGGAAAGTTCATCAAGTAGTGCAAAGATTGAAGGATGATCTAGATAAAAATTCAGCACCAAATGGGTATATGTGTCCAATATGTTCTACCAAATATACACAATTAGAAGCAGTTCAGCTGTTGAATTTCGACAGAACAGAATTTCTATGCTCACTGTGTGATGAACCGCTGGTGGAAGATGATTCGGGCAAGAAGAATAAGGAGAAACAAGATAGACTTAACAGACTCATGGACCAGGTACAACCGATTATTGATTATTTGAAAAAAATCGATGATTCACGGATAGAAGAGAATACGTTTGAAATTGCATTGGCCAGATTGATCCCACCTCAGAATCAATCACGCGCAGCTTACACTTACAATCCAAAGAAGGGCAGTACCATGTTCAGACCTGGAGAAGATGGCTCTTCATTGAACAATGACAGTAGTAGACGCGCAGGTGCCAATTCACAGGCAACTTTGCATGTTAACATTACTACTCAAAGTGATGAAATGGCTCAACGTGCTTTGCAAGAACGTCAAGTTGAAGAAAAGAGGAAACAAAATGCTGTGCCCGAATGGCATAAGCAAAGTACCATCGGTAAGTCAGCTCTTGGGAGACTTGATGAAGATGAAGAGTTCGATCCAAGGACAACCGCGCAAGCTAACATGTCCTTGGAGGAGACTGGTGCTGCAAATAACCAAGAGACAGAGATGGATGAGTTCTACCACAAGCATCGTTCTTTAACTGATAGAGACCTCGAAGAAAGAGAAAATGAGAGAACTCTTAATGAATACTATGCTTCTTTGGCCAAGAAGCAGGCAGAGGCAAAGGATGAGGAAGATGAAGATGAAGAAGACGAAGAAGGCGGGTTCCTTGATGATGATGAAGGTGCGTTTGACGAGGAGTTTGAGGATGTTGTAGAACCCGCGAAGAACGAAGAGGGTGAAACCAAGAAGGATGCTGTGAAAGAGGAAAACGGGACCACAAATAATGGTTTTCACGAAACTACAAAACCAAGTAATGATGATGACGATGGTGATATGGACATCGAGTTCGAAGACGTTTAATACTTCAATATTCAGCATATTGGGCGGGTTATTATAGAATTGAAAATTTTCAAGATTTTCGATCTTACAAGCCGTATGGCGATGGGCTTGAATATTGAAAAATCAATAATAATTATACAAAACTATCTAAAATAGTATAAGCTACTGAGTCACAAGTATCTCGATGGGTTCGATCAAAGACAACTGGAGATTAATTGCAGCTACTGCTTTATGCACTGTAGCAGCTACCAAATGCGTTGATTTAGCATTGAAAGCTCGTCTAGAGAATGATACCAAGCAAAAATCTAGAATTACCAAGGCCTTAGAGACACATGAATACGATGATAATCTCTTCCGTGAGCAACTTGCTCGTAATTATGCATTCTTAGGTGAAGAAGGTATGGAAAAATTGAAACAACAATACTTCGTGGTGGTAGGAGCCGGCGGTGTCGGATCCTGGGTAGTTACCATGCTAGTTCGTTCCGGTTGCCAACGCATTAGAATAATTGATTTCGATCAAGTTTCGCTCAGCTCACTAAATAGACATAGCTGTGCGCAGCTATCTGATGTGGGAACACCTAAAGTCGACTGTTTAAAACGACACTTGCTCAAGATTGCTCCATGGTGTCAAATCGAGGCCATCAATGAACTGTGGGATAAAGAAAATGCGGAGAGACTTTTGTTTGATGCTGGAGAACCTACTATGGTTGTTGACTGTATAGATAATATTGATACCAAGGTCGACCTGCTGGAATTCGCTTATAAGCGAAAGATAGAAGTTATATCATCGATGGGCGCCTCAACAAAGAGTGATCCAACCCGTATCAACGTTGGAGATTTGACAACGACCGAGGAGGATCCATTGGCTCGTTCAGTGAGAAGAAGGCTGAAGAAGAGAGGTATTGTGAAAGGTATCCCAGTGGTATTTAGTGCCGAGAAACCTGATCCACGTAAAGCTAGATTATTGCCACTGCCTGATGAAGAATATGAAAAAGGACAAGTCGATGAGCTGAGTGCTATGAGAGATTTCCGTGTAAGAATACTCCCAGTCTTGGGTACTATGCCTGGTATTTTTGGACTAACCATTGCAACCTGGATCTTGACGAAGGTCTCAGGGTATCCGATGGACCCAATCGAGGGTAAGAACAGAGTCAAAATCTATGATGGGATCTACCATTCATTGGCGGGACAAATGACACGTATCGGAATGCCAGATCAACGTGTTCCCATTGCTGTTAAGGAAGTCAGCTACATTGTGGAGGAAGTCTTCAGAGGTAAGTCTCCCGTTAGTGGATACTCGACCAGGCTGACTCTCTCGAAATGGGACCCAAATAAACCAGTTACTATACAGAACGTGGTCATTCTGACTAAGGAAGAACAAAAAGAGCACGAGGACAATGTGTTGAATGGTGGCAAATCACTGGAGGATGTTTACTCTAAAGATATCCTGGATTTAGTAGCCAAGAGATTCAAAGAAGAAGAGTACTATTCGCAATACAGATAGTAAACTGAAGAATAAATAAAAAACGGTAAAATTAATGCATGAGAAGTCTCAACCGCGCTTCGGAATAATATATACATGGGGGGTTTAGAGACATCAAAATTCTTTTAAAGTCTTATATGCCCAAATGCCATTTCATCCTTTCGTAGACGTAAAAGCTACAGGCGACCATTGGTGTCACCTTAATGTAGCCTATACTTAAGCCGACGAAGAATCCACGCCAACCACGCTCCTTATAAATAATCTTTGCTATGCCGTTAATGGATTGGAACTTTCGCTCGTGACTGCCCTGGGGTGCCAGTGAACTAACCTGTAGTCGTCTTCTTATAATCTCGAATGGGTAGGCCGCTGTTTGAGATGCCATCCCAGCCAACCCACCGGCCACCAACTCTGCCCACGTCTTGAGAGGTACCCTCTGATGTTTCTGTCTACGTATTGCTTCGTCATCCTCAGATAGTGCAACCACTGAATATGGTGCCAGGAAAGGTACTCTTAATATGTCACATATAAGGTCGTGCGCAAAGAATGAAACACCTGCGTAAGGAATCATTCCGAGGACCGTTGGAATGTATCCTCGATAAAAATTGCTCCAATGACCAAACCATTTCGGTATATACGATTTGGTGGATAATGTAGTAGACACCGGCTCTGCCCAGATATTTCGCACAACCCTGCCGAGCTTGACCCTATGATGATCTGTCACATACGCCAATCGAACCCGTATCAGGTCTAAAGGATAAGTTAAAAAGACACTGCAAAGACCCGCCAAAGAACCACTCATTAGTCTTCTCCAATGCGTTTCGTATTCCTTACTGGGTATCAATACACTTCGTATCTGTTCATATGCGACAAATTTCACAGCAGCATATGGGAAAATTCTAATTAATGTCACGGAATGGCCCTGGAAAAATCCTCTTATACCATCATTGATCCTAATATGCTTTGCAGCTTCCACTAAACCCATAAGAGACCCTGCGTACTTAGTATAGTGCGGATTCGAGGTTTGGAAAAGAATTTTTATCCGATCTAAAGGAGCTATCAGAGTCTTTGCACATGAACCAGATATTCCTCCTGCTATTGCTGAACGTAAAATGTAGTCCATAGAATTTTTATCTATAGCCATTATATGTCTCTGTCGAGATTTCGGCTTCCCGGAGACCACAGATCTCGACTGACAAGCTGTCTGATCAGCTGTCCCCATCTGATACGTCTAATATCCTTGTGATTGACAATTTCAAATGGCCTTTACCGCTTGATTTGGATGTAGTTTTTAATGCTGAAGTGTCGAGCAGCTTTGAAGTAAAAAACCCCGAAGCCGCTTTTAATTTGCGGGCGAACTGAAAGAGAAAGCTATTGGACTACCGGCTAGCTAGCAAGGTTCAGCCACTCGCTGACGTTAATTATTTGCTAAATCCTCAACTGAAGATCAACGATGCAGATCTGACAAGATGCTCTCTCCTAACAAGATATTTGTGGCTGTCGCAGAACCTCAGAATGTCGTCGAAGATACAGGGTGCAAGAGGAAGCGCAGTAGTCAAAACAATTGACACCTGCTGTTGCGAGACAACCGATGCAACAGACGCTGAACTGACCACTTTCCTGTGCAATTTGCATCGATAAGCTACAAGTGAAAAATTTCCGCGCTTTCTACAGCGGCATAGTCATAATTTTTCACCAAGGTATCAAGGTATAAAAGAATGGTTAATCGAGTTGGTACAGAGTGTCTTCTCTTTGATTGATATATTGCCGAGAAATTATTTAGTTGATGTCACAGGAGAAGAAGAAAGTAGATCCTGCTAAATCTTTCGTGGCAGGTGCATTGGCTGGTGCCGTTGAGGCCTCTATCACATACCCGTTCGAATTTGCTAAGACCAGATTACAACTGGTGGATAAATCCTCCAAGGCGTCTCGTAACCCATTGGTTCTGCTTTTCAACACAGCTAAAACTCAAGGTGTTGGCTCTATCTATGTGGGGTGTCCAGCATTCATTGTCGGGAACACCGCCAAGGCAGGTGTTAGATTCTTGGGTTATGATACGATTAGAAATTTTTTAAAGGATCCTCGCACCGGCGAATTAAGTGGTCCTAGAGGTGTTATTGCCGGTTTAGGTGCTGGTTTGCTTGAAAGTGTTGTTGCAGTGACTCCCTTTGAAGCAATTAAGACCGGTTTGATTGATGATAAACAGAGCGCCAATCCAAGGTATCATAACAATGGTCGCGGCATAGTACGGAACTATGGATCTTTGATTCGTGATAAAGGTTTCCGCGGTCTATACAACGGTGTGCTACCTGTATCGATGAGACAGGCCGCTAATCAGGCAGTGAGATTAGGGTGTTATAATAAGATTAAAGTCATGGTACAGAACTATACAAACTCTCCAAAGGATCAAGCCTTATCATCCGGTTTGACATTTGTCGTCGGTGCCTTTAGTGGTGTCGTTACCGTGTACACCACCATGCCAATAGACACTGTCAAAACAAGAATGCAAAGTTTAAACGCTTCCCAGTATTCATCAACCTTCAACTGTTTTAGCAGAATTTTGAAAGAAGAAGGCTTGAAGACATTTTGGAAGGGTACCACTCCTAGACTAGGAAGACTAATTTTAAGCGGTGGTATTGTTTTCACCATTTATGAGAAAGTCCTGACGGTGTTGGGTTGAACCCAATGCAATTATAGTAGCATACTCCCCCTTCTGCAAAATCATAAATTTTTGTACAAAACTTCATTTAATTTCATTTAATAGAACTAAGGCGAAGCCTGGTCCTATGACATGTATTTTCGTTCCATCCTCTTGATCTGAACATAATCATAAAGACTTTTTACTGCTATGCAAAACCCAAGTATTCCAGTGAAGACGGCGACCGCTGGTACACTTTGTTTCTCCTCAGTTATACCGGTCGACAGATGTGAGGTGAACTCATCTTGTGTAGCAGGCGATGAGTACAAATGTAAATCATCGTGCTCATTCGGATCTGATAACTGAACCCTGTCTACATCCTTGTCTCTCCCAACCTTCGATTGGACGTCATTGGGGATCATAGAATACGCATAACCGAGAAAGGTGATTCCAAGACCTAGCCTCGAGCCTTGCTTTGCTGCATGCGACGTGTGCAAAATATATGTTACCAAAAATCCAATAAACTGGAAACTGGAGCTGACGAGAAGATTCCATATCAGATTCGCAATATTACCAACGGGTAAACCCTCTATGCAAATTTCATTGTAATACATTCCCGCTCCAGAGTCGTCGACTCCATAATACGATGGTGCCATATCAACTGCAGCTTCATCATAAGTAGGCGGATTATCACTATCCCCAGCCTGCTGGTCTTCCTCTCCATCCGGTTTTGCACTTAAATTACTGAAAACCCCGTCATAATTGGCGCCCTGTTGCAAATGTGATGCATCTTGAGTATTCCTCTGGAAAAGTCTATCTAATATATTAAAATGTCTCCCAGCGGCCCTGATCTGCCTCGAGGCCCTTTCTCTTAAGCTTGTCGGGAATATTCTGTCTCCAATCCTTCGCTCTTGTTCGCTGTCTTCTTGATCTATCGTAGTTCCATCCGCTGCATCATCACTAGAAACCATGTTATTCTCAATATCGGTTGTATTTCGTGAGCTCCCCACAATCTGATCATGGCTTGAGCTCCCGGTAGTCATAATTACTCTGTTGTTTGCAATCTAGCAAAATATATAATAGAACACTTCTTCGAGCCCACGAAATGCAACACCACGTCCTCGTTGTGGAGAGATATGGATGCTCTTCTTGCCATTCTTTATCATTAGTAAAGTATAACAGGGCTTATGAGCCACCAAAACAGGTGCATTACCCGATTTTTCACCGAACAATTTGCCAAACGATGTGTAAGCGATGAGCTAAGAATAAGCTGGTATTGTTTGTTGAATCGGTTGTAATGATCATATGGTTGACGTTAGATTGGGCCGTTTGCTGTCGTTCTTGCGACTATTAAGGCTGGGTTCATAAACAAACTCGAGATATTTAATTATAGACTAGATACAGAAATGAAATGTCCAGCTCGTAGGTTGCGTAGTAGTTTTCAATTATGTTGCTGCTCATACATTAAACTGTGGAGCGGCAATCGCTTCAGTAGGTGCATCTTTCACCTCTTGCTCATCCTGCCCTTTTCCTTCGGCTTGAGTTTTATGCATATGAGTAAAGAGCTGCCAGGTATGTGATCAATAACCTGACAGGGTGCTTGATTGCCAATTGGTAGCGCTGGTCTGATTTTATGTTCTGTTGTAGTTCTTAGCTCGTAGGATCCAACCGGTGGTCCCAAATCTATACCGCCAGGGAGTATGGTGCTTGGAATAGGTGTGCGGAAGGTTCTGGGAACGTCGGCAATATCTGGCACCGAAACCTCCACTGCCGCATTTGCTCCTGTAAGTGCGTTTGCGTTAGGGCCTCCGATGGAAGCCTGAGTGCCGGCTAAATTACTGGTACTTCCATTGTGAACAACGACGCCGCGCCTGCCCGATCGTCCCTGCCTCCTCTTACGTCTCGTATCTCTATCCTTATCCTTATCTAGTCTTTCTAGCTCCGCGGCTGAGATTTGGAATAGGTTAGGTGTGTATATCTTAGCATCGGAAGGCGCTCTGAAAACATCATCGACCGTTATTACCGGTAATACTCTACTCCGGACTTCGTCATCGTCTACCACAGATCCGTCGAAATTGTGGCCCAAGAGCGCCAAAGTTTTGTGATACATGTGAACTTGCTCTCTAATCGAATGAGCCACAGCAGTTACAAACTCCCCTGGTAATGACAGTTCCCTGCACATACTCTCAGCAAACTCTTCAGGACAGTTTTCTGGATTAGATATATCCCATTCAAAATTATCCAGTAACTGATGTTGCCCAACGACGATATCGATTTTTATCATTATTCGCATATCATCTCCGCCCCTACGCTCTTCATCCAAATCGAGGTATGGATTAGATTGAAACTCCAAAATTTGCTCTTTCATGGATTGGCAGATTGTTTCATTAAATTGATCCCTTATTAGAGGTGCATACCGGTAATCCTTCATCATATCTTCCACGAAATCTTCAATTTTTAAAATAGAGTCGTTTTTATTCCACAAGAGTGTATCTCGTAGAAAGAATTTATCACGCTCGTAGTCGAATTCAAGTCGTATGGGAACCAACTCTTCGCTCTCCTCGTGCATTGCTTGCTCGTAGATTTTTAGTCTGTCTTGATAAACGTGTTTCCGACCATCGATAGGAGATTCCGCGATAACTTGCCTCACAGAATTTGTTACACCATTACCGTAGCCAGAGTAACCATTTCCCCAAATGCTAGCGGATGGAATATTCTGTGAAGCATTTGTGATCGATTTCATCCTTGTCGCCTTCAGTTCTTGGTAGTATTTTAGCGTGTGCCAGAGCTTGCCTAAGTACTCTTTATTACTGAACCCATAAATACTGAATGGTTCATACCCATTTGTTTCCTTCGCCAGGTCAGACTTGTTGGTTTTGTCACGCTGGGTAATTTGCTCATAAAGTAGAATGTCTGTTGTCGGTTTTTGATCTGACCAATACGTTGGATATGGCAATTTATCCTCTGGTGGTTCAAACTTTATTGTCTGATACTTTGGCAAGTCAAATTTTGGACGAGGCACTTGCATCAAGTTACTGGGAACTCTCATCGGTTGCTGTTGCTGCTGTGACTGTTGTGGCGGTATTGGCATTGATTGTGATGGGATCTGAGGGCTCGCACCATGCTGAACAGGTATGTTTTGAGATTGGGGAGCCTGCATATTCATTGGAGATTCCACACCTGGCTGTATTGGAGAGCCCTGGGACTGTTCCTGTTGCTGTAATTGCTGTTGAAGATGCTGCTGAGCCATGGTAATCGCCGCCACAGCGGCTGGATTGTTCTTCGCTATTGCCTGTTGTTTTAACGTATTGAGGACTTGCTGCTGCATCGGCAGAGGTAACCTAGCTATTTGAGGCGGTAAGTTGATAGGCGCTTGAGAAGCCGCTGGATTGCGTACTTGCTGAGGCTGCATTCCTGCCTGTCGAGCACTTGCAGTAGAGGCTGTTTGGTCTATACCAGCCTGTGTCATACCAGGTGTTCTTGCATCCGATTGTTGACCCATGGACATTCCTGGCGATTGCATAGATTGCTGTCCCATATGCATTTGTTGTTGTGGGGCCGATTGGCGATTTGCCTGAGCTTGGGCTTGTGCTTGTGCCATTGCTCTTGCCTGTGCTTGAGCTCTCGCTTGTGCTTGGGCCCTTGCCTGGGCCTGGGTCTGCTGTAGTTGTTGATGGCCGTGTGAATTGAGCGATTGCTGTCTATTTTGCACTTGCTGTTGCTGGAATCGATTCATCAGTAACTGCCTGTGTCTTTGCTGAATCATTTGGACTTGTGCTGGGGTTAGATTTTGTAGCACATTCCGCGGTATCTGCGATAAGTTGAAGGATGGCGTACCTATGTTACTGAATGGATTGGCGTTCGCAGCTTCCCCTGGGTTGTCTAAAGACGGCTCGTCTTGGCCGTTACCACCATTTCCTCCATTCATCTGATCTAAAATCCCCCTTTAGATGGCCGACTCCCCTCGAGTTTCCTTAACCTTTTGAATGAAATGTTTCTTTCTTAACCTGCATTTACGTGTTTTTTCGTTGTGGCGATGGTGAAAAATTTCGTGAGTTTTTAACAGCTTAACTTAAGAGAAGTATGCTCGGAGTTCTATCGTAGTCAGAATAGGCTTCTTTCAGTAGAAGATGTAGTCTGCATGATCTGCTCATGCTGCTGGAGCTTTGAGATACCCAAAATTCTCTGAAATTGGCACCCTTGACATGCGAAAGTGCAAGTAAAAAAATTCCCTGTAAGATGCCCGTTTTTCTAACTACATTTGGGCACACCACAATGCTCAATACACGTTTATTGAGCGTAATTCTGTATAGTTTTTGGCGATCTTCAAGCCTGTCAACCTTTCAGATTATAAAGAACCTAAAGAATCTGAAAAAGTTAAACCAATTTAAAAGCTTGTAAAGAAAGTGCAAATCACAGGGAAAAGATATCAGGTTGATGTTCATATCCTTCTATATCACAGATTCTAAATACTCCCTGGTGTTTCAGTACCTTTTGAGTTCCAACTCGCCGCCATTTGCACACTTATGGTCAAAAGTGCAAGATGTTTGCCCTGAACTAGCGAATGATGACGTTGCGAATCGAAACTGGGAAGCTAAGGATGATATGGGTAATTTGAAATCTGTTTGTGGATCTGTTAGCAAGAATTTGGAGCTATACAAGTACTATTCTTCGAAGAACAAACTGTATTACTTCTGTCTGACATCAGGTTCAGGCTCAACGTCTAGCATTTCACCCTTCGTCTTCTTAGAGAGTATGGACAGAAGCCTACTTGAGTATTTTGATAAAGATCGATTGACTGTGAACAAAATAACGAATAACTACGACCGTATTACGATGATATTTTACGTCTGCGTTAACGGCGGCGGACCTGCCGCCGGTAGACTGTACGGCAATAGGATCAAGAAAGTCGTACCCGCAAGATCGGACCTCTCAAAGATTATTAATTCAACAGCACATGGCCTCCAAGTGGCCGTGCAACGACAAGGCCAGCAGCATAATCAGACATTCGTGAGCGATTCATTGAACAGGCTCGAGAACGACACAAGCAGCCGGGAGGACGATGTAGTTCCATGGAGAACTGCAGGGTTGAAATACAGTAACAACGAGCTATACGTTGACCTTACAGAATCGATACACGTAGTATATCAAAAGGCAGGCAAGAGATCCCGACGTACCTCATCCAAATTGGAAATGATATGTGGAACCATTAACGGCCAAGCAAGCGTGAAGTGCTACTTGAGCGGAAACCCTACGGTTGATTTACAACTTGACCTAGCCGGTAACGATCTTGGCGTTCCAGCATTCCACGAATGTGTTGAGCTTGACAACCACCAGAATCCAAGCAATTGCGACCTAAGATTCATCCCACCGGATGGCAGATTTAACCTTATGCAATACAGTATCGATCTCGATACCCCACGGATACAACAAACTCGCAGATTCAACCACACTGTCGGCCTAGTCACAATCGATTTTGCCGATCAGCTAGGAAACAAGACGGATGAGTTCGAGATCACAGTCAATATAAGCAATTCACGTGAAGTGGCCAACATCGAAGATCTCCGCATCGACGTTCAATTACAAAGTAATACTGACGAAGACAGCGAAACGGATTTCAAGATCAAAGTTTTACGCAACACACATGGCAGATTCGACAACAGTGTAGTCCCGGGCCAGGGTTCCTGGATTTTTGATAAGGACACACCAACGGGTACATTGCCCGTCCTCAGAGGCTGCGTTGAAAGCACAGAACCCCGTTTGTTAAGAGTGCAGCGTGTCACAGCATCCTACTCACTGTCGGGTCAGTTGGCAAGCGGAATCCGCGTAAAAGCCATCAACATAGGGCAACTAACCACAAAGTCTAACAGACCATTCAAGGGAGTTAAGTATGCCACCAAGACCGGCGACTTCGAGATCAGATCTTAGTTGTAATAACCTAGAATTTTTGTGTAGAAACTTCTCAAACCCTTCGCGTTTAAATCGCTTAACACCGGACCTCATCAGCTTTAGGGGAGGAAGGCGGGGAGAAGTGACGGCGGTTAAATTTGAAGCTAGGCATATATAAAGGAGGCTTCCAGCCAGGAGGAATTCTAATTTTTTCAACACCAACTACCTAATAGAAGTAAAGATGTCTGAGAGATTGCTGTTCAAGGATAGGGTTGTGGTGATAACAGGGGCCGGTGGAGGTCTAGGGAAAGTTTACGCGTTGGAATATGCCAAGAGAGGTGCCAAAGTTGTTGTCAATGATTTGGGTGGGACTTTGGGTGGCTCTGGTAGCAATAGTCGTGCAGCAGATGTGGTTGTGGATGAGATTAAGAATGCCGGAGGTGAGGCGGTGGCTAATTATGACTCAGTGAACGATAATGGTGAAAGAATTATCAAGACCGCAATTGACAATTTTGGACGAGTTGATATTTTAATCAATAATGCAGGCATCTTGAGAGATGTTTCATTTGCAAGGATGTCGGAGAAAGAGTTTGGTTCGGTCGTCGATGTTCATTTGAACGGTGGTTACAAGCTTTGTAAAGCTGCTTGGCCTTACATGCTATCGCAAAAATTCGGTAGAATTATCAATACGGCCTCCCCTGCTGGCTTGTTTGGGAATTTCGGTCAGGCTAACTATTCAGCAGCCAAGTTGGGCTTGGTAGGATTGGCAGAGACTTTGGCCAAGGAAGGTTATAAATACAACATAAGGGTCAATTCTATTGCGCCTTTAGCGAGATCTAGGATGACTGAGAACGTGCTGCCACCCCACATTTTGAAGCAGCTTGGTCCCGAAAAAATCGTTCCCTTAATTTTATTTTTGACGCATGAAACAACTCAGGTGACCAACTCTATTTTCGAGCTGGCAGCTGGTTTCTACGGACAACTCAGATGGGAAAGATCTGCGGGCCAGATCTTCAATCCTAATCCTGAGACCTTTACACCAGAGGCAATTTTAAACAAGTGGAAGTGTATCGTGGATTTCAAGGACAAGCCGTTTAATAAGGTTCAACATCCAATACAATTATCAGATTATAACGATCTTATTACAAAGGCTAAAAAATTGCCAGCTCAGAATGATCAGGGTTCGATCAAAGTTGATTCCTTACGGGGTAAGGTGGTAATAATCACCGGTGCAGCCAGTGGTCTGGGGAAATCTCATGCTCTATGGTTTGCTCGATACGGTGCCAAAGTTGTCATCAACGATATTCGTAATGCAAATGGAGCAGTCGAGGAAATAAACCAAAAGTTTGGAGATGGTACAGCTGTCGCTGATAACCATGACATTGTTACTCAGGCTCCTCAAATTATTGAGGAGGCCTTAAAGAAGTTTGGTCGGGTGGACGTTTTAGTCAACAATGCCGGAATTTTACGTGACAGATCCTTTAAGAAGATGACTGATGATGAATGGTTTGCCGTGCTGAAGGTTCATCTTTACGCTACTTTCGCCATGTCTAAAGCTGTTTGGCCCGTCTTCTTAAAACAAAAATCAGGTTATATCATCAACACGACCTCCACATCTGGAATATATGGTAATTTTGGTCAGGCAAATTATGCAGCCGCCAAGGCCGCAATACTTGGTTTCTCGAAGACAATTGCGCTCGAGGGTGCGAAGAAAGGTATCAGGGTCAACATTATCGCCCCTCATGCAGAAACTGCGATGACCAAGACTATCTTCACTGAGAAGGAGTTGGTCAATCACTTCGACGCATCTCAAGTCTCACCATTCGTTGTTCTTCTAGCTAGCGAAGAATTGCAACAAAACTGTGGAAAGAAAGGTGTCAACGGCCAGTTATTTGAAATTGGTGGAGGCTGGTGTGGTCAAACTAGATGGCAAAGAAGTGAAGGTTTCGCCTCCGTTGCAGATCCGGTAGAACCTGAAGCTATCAGAGACAATTGGAATTTGATTACTAATTTCAAATCTGGAACCGTCAACCCTAGTACAACTGAAGAATCATCTATGGCAATTTTACAAGCTGTTCAAATGGCCCAATCTTCAAAATCATCTAAGGATATTTTCAATTATACTGAAAGAGACTGTATCCTATATAATTTGGGTCTGGGGGCCACAAGTAAGGAGCTGTCGCTCACGTATGAAAATGATCCCAATTTCCACGTTCTACCCTCATTTGCCGTGATTCCCTTCATGACAAGCATTACTGCTTTGAACATGAACAAGCTAGTGGAAAACTTTAACTACGCCATGCTGCTCCACGGCGAGCAGTACTTTAAATTGGGCCAATATCCTTTACCAACTAAAGGAAGTTTGAAGACTATCGCTAAGCCATTGCAAATTTTGGACAAGAATGGCAAAGCCGCTGTGATTGTTGGGGGATTTGAGACATATGATACCAAGACGAAGAAACTGCTAGCCTACAATGAGGGATCATTCTTTATTAGAGGTGCTCGTACCCCAGGTGGCAAGCAGATCATCAAGGGTGAGAGAGCTAAATTTGCCACGCAAAAATTTAAGGCACCAACAGATAAGGAACCCGATTTCGAGATTGAGGTGCTGACGAACAAAGACCAAGCTGCGTTATACAGACTTTCTGGAGACTACAATCCTTTACACATTGATCCAAACCTTGCTAAAGCTGTGAAATTCCCACGCCCTATTTTGCATGGGTTATGTACACTAGGTGTCAGCGCTAAGGCTCTGCTGGAGAAATTTGGTCCATATGTCGAACTTAAAGTTAGGTTTACCAATGTTGTGTTTCCAGGTGAAAAACTAAGGATTAAAGCTTGGAAGCAACTTAATGGCATTGTCATTTTCCAAACCCTTGACGTTGATAGAGACGTCGTAGTCTTAGACAACTGTGCTATCAAATTAAGTGGATCGGAATCCAAATTATGAGTTTATGATACTTATATTAATTTTTTATGATTTTCATGTTTATTACCGCTAGCGGTTCATTAACTCTTTGCAAATAGCAATTGTTTGATGAATACTTTCGAGTTAAAAAATGAATAAATAATATCTATACGGGCTTGAATGAAGTTGCTACGGAACCTTGGTTATATATATAAATGAAAAGTAGGGGGCCCTCTGAGCCTCTGTTAAACTTAGTCCAGCTCCATCTCTTCGAGCCCGTGTGCAAATGTTCTCATCTAGTTGATTCTATCCTCAGGCGGGATTTCTTTGTCCCAGTAGGAACCTAACACTGGGATCTTCTTGTAAAAGGTGTCTTGAAACTTTGGCCAGCCTGCAGTGAATACAAAGGTACCGGCAGTGGAGGCAGCACCCCAGATTGCAAGGTTTGGAAGATAGCTTAATAAGTTGCTAGAGTTCATTTTACCCATGTATGGGTACGTCTTAGTGGCTAATTTGGAAACGTACTACATTAATATCTGTTAGTCAATCGTTCATACATAAATTGATCTCCTGGTAAATCCAAACAAATAAAACATACTGATACCATTGTCGGTGAATGATGTGATCTTGATCTTGCAATAGAATAACTAACAACAGACCCAGTTATCCCAACAGCTGCAGATCTCTTAAGTATCTTCCCCAGGGTTCCGCCCGCTATGGGAGCCTTGAGGACTAAGCTGTCGGGTTTCGTTAGGTTCGTGAAATTTACCGGTAATCGCCCTGGACGTAAAACTAATAAAAATGTAACTTTTATTGGCCTGGTATCACGTGATCAAATCGGTAGACTTCGATGACGCTAAGCTCTCGTTATAGATGTGAACTTTCATTTCGATCTACCAGTAACTTCCTTCTGATTTCTTACTCAATCGTTCATTAGTTGCTTGCTTTTTTTTATGGCTTGAATCTACGTTAGCGCCACGCTTCATGCGACCATACTGTTGAAAATATATGGATAGGCTTTCTTCAAATTAGCCATAGTATTTGGCTTAACGTATCCATTGACCTCGAAGAATTTATTTACACAACTCCATTCATGCCAGGTGAAATCTCTCTTTGGGCTGCACTCGCAATGTAGAACATCTCTAATCTCTGCGTCCGGTGGACAATCCTGGTTTGGACTATGCATGTATCCGGTGTTTGCAACAAAATGTAAACTTTCAGCTGGAATCATATAGCTAGCTGCAAGTGTATGTACTGGCGCGTCTCCCCATCTCTCATAAAAAAATCCTCCTTCACTGTCGAGAAACTTGAAGAAATCCTCATACGCCTGAGATCGGTAAAAGCCCAAACTGGCAATCTCAAAATTTGACCAGAAATGACACAGGTTGTATGTAGAACCATCATCATCTGTAATAAACTTGGCGTTGTTTTTGGAAGCAACATATTGAGAATTTTGACGAAAAAAGTTCATCGTGGCATTCCAAAGAGATGGTATCGTTCTAATGTCTTCCTGTAAAGCCATATTGAAGGCGTATAGTTTCTTGTTTGCTCTCATATATTTGAAAACATCATACGTTATTTCACAGTCGAAATGGACGCTAGGCTCAATCCTCCAATAATATTCGATATCGACAAGCTCTGGCAATTTGTAGAATAAACCAGAATTGAAGCGGCACATAAACCGATACGACTCACTTGAACCGTAATTAATCTTCTGCTTTTTATAATTTTCTCTGCTGGCAGCCGCCTTCTTCTGATCTATATTGGGTGGATAACTCCACATTTCAGTTGGAACCCTGATGAATCGGGCTCCCCCCGAAACTTTGAGCTCTACAGCTTCTTTGAACTCATCAGTAAACTCTTCGTCGTTCATAAACCACCACTGATAATGATATTTGGAATTGAAACTCTTCTCGAAACGCTCGATCGTATCAATCATGTCTGTCAATTCTGAATTCCTAACAAGTGTAAGCAAGATATCGTTTCCTTTGCTATGATCGTCGGCATATATTCGAGGTCCATCAGTTGTGATGATTTGAAGGTCATGCTGCGCTGTGTCCGGTCCATTCAATAGTATCTTGTTCGAACCATGGATACAAAGGAGAACAATGGGTGTTACAATTAAAAGCCCCACCGTAGCTCGAATGTATCTTCGATGGAGCAACCTCCTAATGTTGGCCAACAGCTTCATTAGCCTTTAAGCTATCTTGTTTGATGTCGCTGTTTTTGAATGTTATTATGCTTTATGCTTTTCAAGAACTGCGGAAGTAATCGGCCTGTGAGCGCCGCACCAATACTCAGTTTTTATGCGTTGGTGTTAAGATATCGTGCTGGTGATTCGTTCATTATCGAATTGACCTTTATATGCTACTATCTATGTATGAATCACGGTAGCACGTTGATCCAAAATCTCATTAATTCTCTCTTCTCACTCGCTGTGTTTTGGCATTTCAATTCGGCGTAATTCAGACCTTCATTCAGGCGAATGTCAAATTTTTCAGGTTCACTGAGATCCTTTCCTTGCTCAACCTTTTCTTGCGGACTCTCTGGCTTTGGGCCGCTCGAAGTTGCTCTTTGAGATTTTATATCCTCTTTATTCAAACTGAGAGAAACATCCGTCTTCCTATCGGATACCTTGGCCGTTAACGTCAAGAACGTTTGAACGGGCTGTAATGTAAGAGAAAACATGTTCTCATTTTGACTTAGTTGATCACCATTGAAAATGTACTCTACCCAGTTCTGGTTACAAGATGGCTTCCCACCCACGACAGGTGTGGTCGCCTGTCGGTAAAGGCTTTTTGATGAAAAAATGCAAACTTGATCAATCAGGTGGTATGGTACCTTTTCCATTGTATGTTCTTCAGAGATAAACTCTCTTTGCATGGATGTGATAATGTTGTATTTGGGCACTCTTGGAGGTTCTTCAATGGGCGTCGATAATTTTTGAATTTTGTTTGTAGTTTCTGCTCTGTTGGGTCCTAAGAGATAATCTTCAGACAAAACGGAACGGTTGTAACCATTGCCCAATCCCTCAAAATGATTAAAATCATAATCGGCTTCATCATCTTCTTCTTGCACATCTTCAGTATGATCGTTACCACCGTCTGCTAGATATTGTTCATATTCAATCTTGTCATATTCAAGTTTGATTTCTCCACGCTCACTAGCATCTCGTAATTCAGGGAAGAATTTATCCTGTATCAGATGATTGAAGTAATTCAACAGTTTTTGAGCATCTTGATATATTAAAGTGCTACTGTCGTTGAAGACTAAAGCGTTCTGAAAGACGGATTGAGTGTCAATGATAAAATCGTATATCTTGGAATAATAACCAACCTCCAAATTTTGTTTAACGAGCGACAACGCACACGGCCGGTGAATTACCTCATAGTAATCAGGCAGTTCTTCCTTCGAGACAAGTTCCATGAACGGTTCGCTGATCTTCATCGTATCATCCGCGTCTGTCTTGGTCGCACCATATTCGATTTCTATCTCTCTATCGGTGGCATCTATCACTCGGTTCAAATGGCTAAGTAACCGAGGCCTCACATCATCAGACACTAGGTAATTTCTTGTAACGTTTTTGGCCTTCAAGACCTCATACTCAATGTATTGAACCATTTGCAAAGAATTTTTCACGATCAAACTGCCACTTTCATTATAGGAAGCACAGTTCTTCGCCAGCAATTCCACATCAAGCAAAAAGGTGTGTGGCCCATCTGGGAATTCATAGTCTCTAGATTTGATTTCATTAATGGAGATCGGCTGCTGAACCCTGTAGTAGTATTGGGGGTGGAACTTCCTACTGGGAAGTTTAATAAAGTCCTTGAATACCGATTTGTACGATTCAAGCAGATAATTTATCGTGAAACTAATGAAAAGATTAAATTTTGGAATAGACCATTCATCCTGGTGCAATTCTGATTCGGGAAATAATGGTATGTTATAGTCAACATTAGGTAAATCTCCCATTCTGGGCTGCTTACCAGCTACTACCTTAGCCGGTTTTTCTGGCTCTTCCTCCTCTGGGGCTTTTCTCTTTGGTTTAATTGCCATTACACCCTCCCGTCACTGGTAGCTCTATGATTACTTAAACTTGCCTTTAACAGTTGTTTGTTTAATGGTTGATCGTTTTTCTAGTTTGAATTGATCATCGCTTCTCCGTTGAAAGCGACTGCTATGCCACATAGAATCTTTTATATAACTTATCAAGGTCTATTTGAGTGTTACAGTGAGCTTCCCAGTCGGTTCCACCCGCAGTTGCTCATCCAGAGTCGTGAATATCGTCTCATGCAGTTGTTTTAGTTTGCTCTTCATTTCATCGGACATCGCTGTGTTCGTCTCGAGCGTGACAAATCTTGGCCTTGTATGGATTTTATGCCCGTCTTCGTCATGTTCCGCATTCGCATTATCTGTTATAGATCCATGCGAGGCTTCAGGTTCGTAGCTGGATTCCGGGTTCTTTAAATCTGTTCCCTGTATCACGATCCCGCTATTGCTGATCATCGATATGTCGATCAATTTGTCGTTGGTATTTGCCACAATCTCCTTCAGCATGTTTTCTCTGGCACGTAATTGTTCCTCCTGTTCCTTCATCTGCCGTTGTACTGCATTGTAATCGTCGTTGTGGTCACCATGCCCGTTCTGACTCGCCAGAAGAGCCTCGTTCTCGTCAGCATCACTGTCCCTGCAGCAACTTGCTATTACACCCATCACAAATCCTCACTCCAGCCTCTTTCCCGAAAATTCATAGCCTACAATATACTTTTGTATCTATTCATTGGTGAACTTGACCTTTAATTACTGAGTTCCTCTCTCCGGCCGGGTAATGGTCAATTTCTTAGCGAGTTGGAAAATTTTAAGCTGAACTGGTTCATTCTAATGAATAAGATCACTAAGTGACTACCTATTTGGGATTCCCTAGCAGTCTAATGATTCGTTATACCAGAATACCACGCCTAAATTATCTCGGGGCTGGAAGTTTGCTGCCCAGCGCGAGACAATTGCATACAACTAAGGTGTCTTCTGATTTCTTTTCATGGTTTAAGAGTAAGAAGAATCAGGACCAGGAACCTACAGTTCCAACTAAAGGTACTCAGGAACTTATCAGTGACATTGAGGCCGGAAAAACATCCAAGATCTCTAATAAACAAAAGCTGGAGCTAATACCTGAAAACTTCATTGGCGAAGAAGAGGGCGAACTGGCGGAGAAAGCTCGTGCAAAACAGATTAAAGGAGTTCCATTCAACAGATGGTTATCCGCGAAAAAGGTCGCAAATGAAGCACAGCTCGATGCTCTTCTAATAGAATCATACAACAATGCTTGGAATGGAAGTAAAATCACTTCGGCGACTGATTCCAAGCTCGAGGGAACATTCCCTGATCTGGTGATAAAGTTTAATTTCACAAAATCTTTACAGGCCAGTAGTGGGTATTTGATTCCTGACTATCAATTGACGATTTTAAATACTCCAGCTCAGTTCAAAAATTATATTTGCAAAGAAATTCTTTCCGGCAAGCAAGCAAGATATAAGGAGTCTGAACCAAATGCAATCCACCTTTCCTCGGCTCAGTTCACATCTCCTAACATCTACATCGTTCCCGATGTTAAACCCAAGGCACAAAAGAACACATATCGTAAGATAATAAGGGAAGTGAATATACTTGAGGCTGAAAGTGCAAGAAGAGCAATCGAACAGGCAAGACAAAGTTGATGAGGTTAAATCATGGATAATAATTTCCAATGCTTGTATATAGAAATATTGGAATCCTGCGCATATGTAAATTTAACAAATCATTATAGGTCCCTCAGGACGTTGATCAGTAAGGGCTTGAACCTTGCCAAATTTTATGTTTACTTGTTGGAAAAGGAATTTCGCGTCAAGATAACTTCGATGTCCAGTCTATTAAGGTCAAGCAAAACAGCAACATCTAAATGTTAAAAACACTCTTAAGATAGTGTAAATGAGCTTTGAAACTCCACTTTGTGAGGAGCTTTATCAAGTACTTCTCTACAAGCCTGAGGTTTCCGACTATCGACTGACATTTGTACCCGGCAAGGCGGACGGGAATCACCATTTCCTAATTCATGAGGAGGAAGGCCAAGTAGAAGCAATATGTTTTAAATACACTCTACTGGCTGTGTTCGAGGAAAGTCACAGAATTTTGGCTCAAATCCAAAATGGAAACTGTAAGTAAAACTGCAACTGAGGCATCATAATGTACCAAATACTTTACTAACACTCAAGTCTGTTAATTTTCGTTAGTCAACAACAGAAGCCAGAGTGATGTGTATATTTCTACCCTAGGATTCTTCCTTGCTACTCCAGAAAATAGGTCGGCTTTAAATTTACATGAGAAAGCATTTTATGAGCTTCTCAGGCGCTCTAATGATTTTGAATCTTTGAAGCTTTTGAAGCAAGAGCTGGCAATCGTTGAGCGACTTCTAACTTCGACCAACAATCGATTAAACAAGTCTTCCTCGCTATGGTGCCTCTATCGAAAATTATCAGTTATCTCAAAGGTCTTGAATTTCGAGAATCCTAACCTTATCTCGGTATTCATCCACTCAGGGAATAGACACATTTCAAACTACTATTGCTGGAATAGTGTAAGGTGGTTTTTTGACGTGGTTTCATTGACAGAAAAAGATAGGCTATTCGAGGCAACTCAAATGTTCTGTTTCAAGAATATCAAGGATGCTTCTTCATGGAGCACATTCTCCTACATGGTATGTCAGCAAAGTAGGAAGTCCTGCTTCAATTTGACTGACTGTGAACGTCTTGGAAAGCATATAGGTCTAAAAGAGAGCCATGTCGGTAACCCGGGTTGGCTGGTGCTGAATGTGGAGACAGTAGCTAAGAGAATACTAAATCTCATCGATACCGCTTCTGCAGCTGACTGGCCTCCGTATCACTGCTTACTAGCCATCTACAACGAGTTCCCCAAAGCCGTTACTCCGGTAATCCCCCCAAGCTGGAGTGAAGATATAATAATCTTTGAAAAGAAACACAAGGCAATCTGTTTGCTGCGGAACAATCCTTTGATTCCGAAAGAGTTCGCTGACGATCTACTGATATCGAGCAATTTTAGACATTTGGGCTACAAAAAGCTTCTAATACAGAAGCTCCACAAGTTAAATCAAAATAACATCACTTTGACGTCCTGATTTAGAATGGCATAACGCTATAAAATCCGAAGCTTAAAGCTCGTATGTACGTGCAGACACCAATCCCATTCTATGGCGTTTGAGACAGTTCTTTTTCCTGGATCTCGCTCTTCTTGAAAGCTGGAATAGCGAACTTCTCGGTAAAGTGTTGGCCTGGTAAAATTGGCGCGATTTCGAGAATACTTTTTATCTGTTCCTCATAGTCATTGCCTTCTGGAATGTGTTTGTAGATGTAATAATCAAGATCCTCACCTGGCTTGGCTCGCCTAAAGAGCTTTGGATAAAATTCGACACCATCCTGGACCCGTTTTTTGGCGAGTTCCCTCTGATAATTTTCAATCTTAAATTTCTCATCTGTAGCAACCTCATGATCACGAGCCGCCAATGCGTCTGTAACTTTCTTCCACAGTCTTCGCGATTCAAATTCTCCCTGCTCTTCTAAAGGGCGTACACTGGGTTTGCTGACCTTGCTTTTATGAGCGTCAAACAGAACAATTTTCTTAGAATGCTTATCTCTCAAATCTTTGATATACATGATGTCATTCCATTTCCCAGTAATTTCGTAGTATTCTTTACCGTTAAGGTCCTTGACTACACCGGCGATGGCGTCGTAAGTTCCAGATATGAACCCTTTTGTTTTGAATTCAATGTCTATCTTATATTTTGGCCCCTTTATAATCATATGGTCGCCCAATTCTAGTCTCATCTTACCAAATAAAATACCTCTAGCGTACATATTTGGCTGAGAAAGAGTGTATTTTTCTGGTTTTCCATTAGAGTTCATCATGTCTAAAAACTGCAATACAGTCAAACCTGCCATCATAGCAGCCGTCGAGTTTCCCAAAAATTTTGATTTGGGTATACAAACACCGTCAACCCTTATACTGGATTCGGGTATCATATAAAAATACGCCGATTCTGGAGGATGATGACTGGTTTGTTCCGAGATGTAATATGCTTGCTGCTTGTTTGGCAAATCCCAGTAGCAAGTAAAATGTTCCCCAAGAACTGGATTCAATGGCTTTTTAACAGCTTTAGGCGCTATATGCCAACCAGCAAGATACCATTTGACGACCTTAACGAATCTTTGCAATTCATCCTTCTCTTGATGTGCGTCTAAAACCAAATCTGGAAACTGCAACTGGTTAGTTATTCTCTCTAGCATCGATTTCTTCTCGAGAATGAAGGTAGGAAGTGTGATTCTAGATAGATCACAGCCTGGTTTCAGCTGAGAAATAATGTTAAGTAAGATATTCTGCCCTGACTCATCATTTTCATCAAGGTCGTCTGTATCAACAGGGTCATCTGCATAGGTGCTCTCACTAATGGAGCTCACTGAACTATCGTTCAAGGATTTTGGCCGCAATTTATTCAGGGGCATCTCTCTTCTTTCAACCTACGCTTCCGGATCTTATTCCTTGTTAATTCTCCGCCGGTGCTCTACTACTAACAAAATCCAGTATTTTCACACTCAAGGACAATCCAACAGCGTTTGATATTCAGCTCTGCCCCTATCTGGATGAACTGCTTCATGAACCAAAAGCGAACTATTTCAATCTCGCTTGTCCCTGGGGCATGCCAAAAAACAAGTCGCGTCGCTTATCAAAACCTAAAAGGTAAGAGGCTTGGAAGGATGATATTTGTAGATCTCGTTGATATTTAAGTTACATAGACCATTCCGGTTAGGTGATGATGTACATGAATTGAAACTTATACCATCCTATGTACCTATGATTATGCTTGAGTTGCCTCCGCGACGGAAGAGCTCTGATTAGCATCACGCTCATCGGTAGCCACACTGCCGCTGGGTTCCTTTGTGTCTGAAAGTTCTGATTTTGGTCTTTTTGTATTAGCTGTCGCTTTTTCCAGCTTCTTTCTCTTACTCTTTTTCTTCACTGGCCTTGCCTCACCTTCTTCGTAAACATCACTTGGCAGATCGTATTGTTTAACATACTTTATCACAAGGGAGTAGGTATTAGAGTCCTGATATTCTTCACTAAAATTGCGGCACAGATTAAAAAACTCATTACATGGCACATGAATGTCAATCTTTTCTTTCTTATCTTCAACATTAACGTCCAAACCAATGTACATAGTTGTAATGTAGACCTTTGGTAGATCCTTGACGTCAGGATCGTCCTTATTTTCATCCGTGACTTTCTTAAATTCCTTCAAAACGTCCTCAGTCTTGTATGTTCCATAATTATCGACTATTTTTTTGCGCTCTTCCTCATTATGATAATAGTAAGCTGTCTCAAAAGGCTTCGTATACGGATGAGCAATTTTGATGCCAGTTAGTGCTTCCAATTTAAGCACCAGAAGTCTCACTTTACTTTCTACCATACCACTCCATTTTAAGTGCTGCTCGCTATCGCCGTTTGTGGCTGCCATGACTGTTAGGTAAAACTTATACTCATGAAAAAAGGTATGCCTCTGAAAGAGATCTGCCCAAGTTTTTTTATTGGTGAATATATCATTCGTTATGCGAATCCCTCTTCCCAGTTCTCCCAAAATGACTTTCTTTGTTGACTCTGTTATGTTATGCGTCGCGCACATGGACGGATAGGCAGGTGTTATGACGGGCATTCTATGCGATCGGTCTTGAGCGTAAATTTTAGGATTCCATACCCGTACCTGTAGGGGACCATCTTCGATTGGTTTCAGCACAACAGGTTGTGGCCACTTCCATTCTGACAAAATCTTGAAGAATCTATTCAAGATGACTGCGCTACAAGCGTTGGGATATAGTTGACAAATTCTTGCCACAAGCATAGCCCAGGCCACACCACCGGGGAACCCAAAGACATTTGCATAGATGGCTCTCCGTTGAGCCCACAGTTTGATGGCGCGCAATGCTATTCTAAAAACAATGGGTTTTGGAACCAGCTCTAAGATTTCGTCTGTAACTCTCGTACCATTCAACGCTCTCAAGTCCTTCTCGTCTAGGTTCCTCAGGAGATTCTTATCAGCCAATGTCAATGATTGTGGAATTTGCGCAAGATCTAAATGTGCACAGATCAGATCTATAGAGATGCCGCTGAATTTCATCTTGATGATGGGGACAAACGCGTCCGGTACCGCTGCGATCTCTTCCAATTCTTGTCGCCCTCTCAACAGTTCATCAAAGACGGTAAAAAAGTCTTCTCTCGTGACATGTTTTGGAACTACAACCAAGGTATCAATATCACTTCCTGGTCCATGTACACCAAGCCTATACGAACCATAAGGGAACACTTTGCCACCTGCATCCCTTGCCATCCCATCTGACATATTTTTCTTCTTCGAAACTCGGTAGACAAACTCTTGCGTAAGCTCTTGTAGAGTCTTCAAAACCTTGACCCTGTTTTCGGTTTCTTGTTCGCTCTCAAAAGAGCCCTCTTTCTTCAACTCCTGGATCAATCCATCGTTTAATTTGTTCTCTGCGGCGGTAGAACCAGCGGTAGAGACAGGCCCTGTGATACCATACACTTTTTGATAGTTCATGTTGGAATTATTTGGTGCTCTGGATTTCTTAAAATGACCTCTGGATTTATTGCGCAATCGCTGGTCAAATTTTTGAGGTGATGAGGTCTTGGAAAATCTATCTGAAGCCACCGACTCCTCGAAATAGCGCTCGCCAGGTTGCTTCTTATCCGGACTAGTGACTTTAAGATTCCAGAACGAACTGTTCAAAGAATCGGTTGCAGGATCAATCGATGTATGATATGGAATCTTGAGGGTACCTACGTTGGATTGCCAACAAAATGTACACTAAATTAAATTAGCGGATCTTTTTCTATGACAAACCAAAACACACAAAAGAGATTGCCCTGTTCCTTAACGAGTTTGAGGCCAAAGTCTTGAATCGACTTTAATAATACCTACCATAGCTATTCACAATGTGAATCTATTAGTCTTTGTCCTTGACGCGATTCATTAAAGCCTGTGTTGTCGGGTAACGATTTGCAAAGGGGCTTAACGGTGGCGGTTGAAAGTTTAAGACTGGGCTAATCGAGTAAGATTGAATGATAAACAGGGCTATCATTCGATCATAAAACAATTGATTTCAAACGTTATAGATCTCTAATTGCTTGTATTGGATTAACATGGACGAGCATTTGATATCTACAATTAATAAACTGCAAGATGCGCTCGCACCTTTGGGTGGTGGTTCACAATCTCCAATTGATCTGCCTCAGATCACTGTTGTGGGATCCCAGTCTTCAGGTAAGTCATCTGTGCTAGAGAACATTGTTGGCAGAGATTTTTTACCCAGAGGTACTGGTATTGTAACCAGAAGGCCTTTAGTTTTGCAACTGATTAATCGTAGAGTTAAGAAGGAAGACCACAGCGTTAAATCCGCCGCCAATGAGCTGATTGATCTTCATGTCAACGATGATAAGAATCAGATTAACCACAAAGGTCAATCTGAAGACAATGCCGAAGAATGGGGTGAATTTTTACACTTACCGGGAAAGAAGTTTTATAACTTCGATGAAATTAGACAAGAAATTGTTAAAGAGACTGATAAACTGACTGGTGCCAATTCTGGTATCTCCTCTATTCCTATCAACTTAAGAATATATTCTCCACATATCTTGACCTTGACTTTGGTCGATTTGCCAGGTCTCACTAAAGTTCCTGTCGGTGATCAACCTCCAGATATTGAGAAACAGATTAAAGATATGCTTTTGAAATATATTTCGAAGCCAAACTCGATCATTCTTTCAGTCAACGCTGCCAACACAGATCTGGCTAACAGTGATGGTCTGAAACTGGCAAGAGAAGTGGATCCTGAGGGTACGAGAACTATCGGTGTCTTAACAAAAGTCGATCTTATGGACCAAGGTACTGATGTTATTGATATTCTGGCTGGTAGAGTTATTCCCTTGAGATACGGTTACATTCCCGTCATAAATAGAGGTCAAAAGGATATCGAAAAGAAGAAAACGATTAGGGAAGCATTGCAAGATGAAAAGAGATTTTTTGAAAACCATCCTTCCTACAGTTCCAAGGCCCACTACTGCGGAACTCCTTACTTGGCCAAAAAGCTAAACTCAATCTTGTTGCATCATATCAGACAAACTTTGCCAGATATTAAGGCGAAAATTGAAGCTACTCTAAAGAAGTATCAAAATGAGCTATACAATCTTGGGCCAGAGAATATGGACTCCCCAAATTCTGTTGTCTTGAGTATGATCACTGATTTCTCCAACGAGTACGCAGGAATTTTGGATGGTGAGGCGAAAGAGCTGTCTAGTCAAGAGCTTTCTGGTGGTGCAAGAGTTTCTTTTGTTTTCCATGAGGTTTTCAAGAATGGTGTGGATGCTCTTGATCCATTCGATCAGATTAAGGATTCAGATATCAGGACTATCATGTACAATAGTTCTGGTTCAGCCCCCTCACTTTTCGTTGGAACAGAAGCATTTGAGGTTCTGGTCAAGCAACAGATAAAAAGGTTCGAAGAACCTTCTTTACGGTTGGTTAGTCTGATATTTGACGAGCTGGTGCGCATGTTGAAGCAAATAATTTCCCAAACCAAATATGGCAGATACCCAGCTCTGAGGGAAGCTATTTCAAATCAATTCATTGAATTCTTGAAAGAAGCTATTGTTGACACGAACTCATTTGTCGTCGACATCATCAACGCGGAACAGACCTACATCAATACCGCTCATCCTGATTTATTAAAAGGTTCTCAGGCCATGGCAACGGTGGAAGAGAAACTACATCCTCGTCAAGTTGCCGTTGACCCTAAGACTGGTAAACCAATTCCAGGCCAACCAGCCACGGCCAAGCCTCCTGCTATCGAAGAAAAGTCAGGATTCTTTGGGGGATTTTTTTCAACTAAGAACAAAAAGAAGTTGGCAGCTTTAGAATCACCACCTCCAGTTTTGAAGGCCACAGGACAAATGACGGAAAGAGAAACCCTTGAGACCGAGGTAATTAAACTGTTAATTAGCAGTTATTTCGGCATCGTCAAAAGAACTGTTGCAGATGTCATTCCTAAGGCTTTGATGTTGAAGCTAATCGTCAAGAGTAAAAGAGACATCCAAAAGGTGCTCTTGGAAAAGCTTTATGGAAATCAAGATATCAGTGAACTGACCAAAGAAAACGACATCACTATTCAAAGAAGGAAGGAATGCAAGAGGATGGTCGAAATTTTGAGGCATGCTAGTGATATTGTCTCCTCAGTATGAGATCGAGGAAGATCAATAAGTAATAGAGCAGAGATAGGATAGTTTTATATTTTTCTACTAGTGAAGAACAGATATAATTTAATGGATGATTCTCGAACATCGTCGTCACCTCGTTCAATCCTCCAGATCGAGAAGTTATCCAGCTTGCTGAGCTATTTCGAAAACATATTTTAACTTAAGCATGACTAAAATCTACAACAAATACTATACCTCTATTTCCTATTTAATTATCTAAGAAACATAACAAAAAAAGGCTAAATAGTAATACAAGATATTTTTAAACTGGTTGGCTTTCAACGGTTTTTGAAAGGTTTATTTGTGGCAGGGTTCCGAAGCAAAAAATTCTGTTACTGTTGAGATCATTAGTAGAGCTCACCCGCTCATAATTTACGATATTAGTTTTAGTTCACAAGAACAGCTGTAAAGCGCCTACTTGGCAGTTGTGATTAGCCACCTGTTATGATTCGAAATGATGACGTTACCAAACGTAACATTCAATACGTTGGAACTTCTGTCCAAGACCCGAGAATAGGATAAACGTTCAGTTATCTCTATGTAATTTCACGTGACTATTTGACTTACCAGCCACTGTTGATGGAGGTGTGGTGGATATTGAACAGTCGAACTCTTTATTTCGGTCAACGAGCTCGACTATTTGCCATTTTCGTCATCATATATAGTGCTAAGCATATATCTGAAGGCGACACATAGAATCAATGAAAATGTTTATTCCTCTTCTGTTGTGTTGCGAGATCTTAACTTGATCAAGTTCAAACTACAAACAGATTACGCTTTTAGAATTGACATGGCTACTAATATCACCTGGCATCACAATTTGGTTTATGACGAGCGTAAGGCTTTGAGGAAGCAAGAAGGCTGTACCATCTGGCTTACTGGTCTGAGCGCTTCTGGTAAGAGTACAATTGCCTGTGCATTGGAACAACTATTGTTACAAAAGGATATTGCTGCCTACAGATTGGATGGTGACAACATCAGATTCGGCCTCAATAAAGACTTGGGCTTCTCTGAAAAGGATAGAAACGAGAATATAAGAAGGATTAGCGAAGTCTCTAAGTTGTTTGCAGATTCTTGCACAATAAGCATCACGTCCTTTATTTCTCCGTACAGGGTTGATCGTGAGAGAGCTCGCGAATTGCATAAAGAAAGTGGCCTGAAATTTATTGAAGTTTTCGTTGACGTCCCATTAGAAGTGGCTGAGAAGAGAGATCCTAAAGGTTTGTACAAGAAAGCGAGAGAAGGTGTTATAAAAGAGTTTACTGGTATCTCGGCACCTTACGAAGCACCACAAAGCCCAGAAATCCACCTCAGAACGGACCTAAAGTCTGTGGAAGAATGCGCTGCTGTAATCTACGAGTACCTTGTCAGAGAAAAGCTTGTTGATCAGGACGCCTAAACAAACGGAACATATTTAATCACGTTTTATAATCACGTTTATAAGATACACCAAACAGTTTTATTTCCTGTCCGTGAACGAATTGCTTTGAGAATGTCATCTCTTTAAACTATTCAACCGGGCCTGCAAGTCGTCATCAAGGTTAGCAGATTGACCTTCTGCGCCAGCTCCAACAGGTTCTGCTACACGGTGACCAGATTCAGAAAGATTGCTACTCGCAACAACATTCTGAGGAGTGTTCTGGAGCTGCGCGTTCAAATCAACTCCGATCTCGTCTAAAACTTTGTTGACTATTTCTTCTGCCTCCTCGTCCTCATCCAATTCATCGCCCATGACATTATCGATCGACTCATCCATGAATTCTTGCCTCTGATCCATTAAATCATTTTGCTTCTCAAACTCCATAGAAATACGCTGTAATTGTGGTAGATTCATTGACCTATTCATTCCAGCTAGTAAAACAGTGGCTTCCCTCATCGATCTAGTCATTTGGTCACTACTTCTGACAGCTTGTATCCGTAGTGATATTGCCTGAAGTTGGGTTTTCATATTATCAAACTTCTGAATATAGTTTTTGGTTCGAACAAGATCCCTAGCCTGAACCTTAGCTGCAGTGACCTGTCCATTCTTTGCTGATCTCTTTATGTCAGCAATCAATTTTTTCTCTTGCGTCTCTAACTTCCTTTTCTCCCTATCCAGTTCTCTCTGAGTTCTTTCCAAAGCTCTTTGATTCTATTGAAGATTCAATGTTAGTAAATGTTTCCTCCGAAGGATCAGCCCCACATATGTTGCTTAACGTACTTTTTTCAGCCTCTCCTGAGGCGTTATGCTTTTACCAAAAGCCCATTCAAATAGATTCATTATGGCGCTTATCGAAGGCCTAATGAATCTGAACACAAATCTGTTACAGGTTGATTAAAGCACACTGATCGCTTAAGATATTCTATAATAGTTAACTCCCTTGTGCATTGACGCAGTTCCGTCTATTACCCTGACACAAGTGAAAAAGTGTATAAGATTGACACTTCAAGCTCTTCAGAAAGCCTTGAAAGCTGGCAATATACAGAACTCGATACGGGGAAATTGTGGATTCTGTTAAGTAGCTGCCCGAAATTCAAAATCGAATATGTTGTATGAATTAGTTGGGATAGTACGTGTGGTCAACCCCTCAGCGGTCAACAAAGAAGCAAAGGACCTAGCTACAACGATTGGAAAGCTAGTCATTCAAAATAGAGGTGTAGTGAGAAAGATTCTACCCATGGGAAGTAAACTTTTACCTAAGATAATGCGTAAAGATCAAGAACAACATTTTCAAGGCTACCATTTTTTAATGCTATTTGATTCATCGGCAGCTGTGCAGTCTGAGATCCTAAGAACACTGAAAAATGATCCCAGAGTTATTAGATCATCAATCGTTAGAGTGAATTATGACAAGCAACTGGATGTGGCGTCGTCTTTGGAAAGGTCATCAGGTTATAACTCTATACTGGAAAAGGTAAGTAGGGATTTCATGTAGATTTGGAGAGGTAGAACATAGATGCAAATATTATACTTGTACATAAGGTAATTTGGTCGAAGTAAGATGTTTAATGTAAAGATCAAATGATTATTATAAAACACTGCTGCATAAGCTGTCCAAAGTTTAGTGTAGTTCCAGTAGGCCAGGAAAGTATACTAGTCAATGGTGTGAGCAGGTCTTAAGCTGAAAAAGACGACAATATAGATAACCTGAACGCGATGGAGGAATTACTATCCTTTGTCTATCAACACGCTCGTAAGAGTTGGTGATTTTCTTGATTTTTTTGGGTATGGTATAGCATGGCATTGCATGGGTCGGTCATGTCGTCATATAAGAATCCCTCGGAGGATTAAGCTTTACTCAAATCTAGGTTTGTTGAGTCTTGGCGATGCACCCGCATAGTCGTGCTGGAATTCGGCAAGCGACGTGTTGGAAGTTGCTGACGATCTTGATGTTGAAGTGGGTCCATCGAATATTGAGGGAGTGCGACTTGCTTCATCCATAGAGTTTAATTCAAAATCGAGTTCCAAGTTCGAAAGTGGGACGTTCTCTACATCGTTTGCGTCTGCACGTAGTGGATTCATCTTATCCATATCATATGTTTCCACGGATGCGTAAGACCATCTAGAGAATAGACTAGTATCCACCGGTAGATGAGTGTATTTTGTGTATTGGAAGATGATATAGGAAAGAACCGATCCCGCCACAAGGTCAACAAAATAATGATGTGTCAGATACATTGTGGACCACCATAGCCAACAAACATACCCAATAAAAATAGGTCTTAGCTTTGGGAAACAGTAAGAAAAGAACAAAGCCTCCATGGTAGCACAGCCAGAATGGAGGGAGGGGAATGCGCCAAAAATGACTGACGAGTTTGAGAATCCGCTTGTGTACAGGTTTATGCCCAACAAGTGATCTATCCTTGCCAAACCACCCGGAGAACCATGCATACCGTAGTGTGCAGATTCCAACCCATAAAGAATCTTATACCATGGTGGAGCGGCTGGGAATGCATTCTGAATTATAACACCGAACAAATTCATGTAACCGAATGCAAACGCATATCCTCTCAAAACTGTTGGTGGACCGAAAAGGAACAGGATAGCTGCCACCACAAATGGAGCGCCGAAATGGAACAATCCGTAGGGGATCCACGCAAGAATATCCAAAAAAGTGTTGGTCGACGTGGCAAGGATATCACTGAGATTATCACCATACAAAATAGTTTCTACTGCAGGCAAAACTTTGACTGTAATTTTTGGTCTATGACTTGCAGGAAAATATGATGATGTGAAATATAGGGCTAACCACGTTAAAATCGGTAAAGCATTGAAGAAAAATTGTGAAGTGACTGGAATAATGAATAAAAGCGCCAGGAAACAGTAAAACAGTATCTTGTATGTCCAAGGGGCTGGATTAGCAACGAAAACAAACAAAAACACAGACCCTAGAAACGAATAATGGCAAACATCCTTAACAGTGGGCTTATACCTTTGAAGTTTTGCGAACGTTATTTTGGGATTAAATCTTGTTTCCAGATCTGCTACATGTGAATATGAAGGCTTATCCGAGAGGAAGAATCTCCTCAAAGCATCTGCCATCTTTGAAAATGCAAACCTCTTGTGCAAAGAATAAAATGCAGTACTGGAAACTGTACTTCAACGAACGGAGAACAGATAAATGAAGAATGAAACGCACTGCTTATTGAGTTTGACTAGGGATTGGTCGAAATGAGTTCCGAAGTAGAAGAATAAACTGAAAAAGTGATGAGTATTTCTAACAAGTATTTCTAACGAGTATTTCGTTTCCACTTGTAGTTTGTTTTGACAAAAATGACCAATTTCTCGTTCCGCGGATCTGATTAAACTTCTTACTGCTTACCAAAGTGCTATTAGGTGCTTTCCTCAAGTTCACTGTTTGTTGTTGAGTAAGTAAAAGGAGAAGTGAAGTGAAGAGCAGAGCTTGGTGGACTTTAAGCAGAAAAAACAATCAAAAAGAAACGATGGTCACGATACGATGTCAATCCCGTCCTTCAAGTTAAACACACACACACACACACACACACACACACACACACACACACAAGAATACAGAGGCTCATACGTAAGCGCCACTAGGCAAAGCCTACAGCTCACATCGGCATCTAGTTGTGAACTATCTAACTGTATTTCTCGTCAAAAGGATCATCGATATTAAGGCTTGACGAAGAAACCTCGCTACCCGGCTGGGTCCCCAAAAATTAAGAGAAACAAGTCAAATAGTAGCAAGGGCAACTTTGGCAAGGTCATCGCCTCACTATTAGTAGGAACAGAGCGAGTTTGAACTGGCTAGACGAGGTGTTTAAAGAACCAGTGTAGTATTCAAGTTTAAAGTTATCTGCACAGAAACTCGACTTTTTTTGAGTGAGCGTGAGTGTGTGCTTATTCTGTTAAACCGCTAGTGAGCCTTTTATAGATCATCTTCTGCAATCTATCTTGACGTCTTAAACCAGTACTAGGGACATGTCGATTCGTACGTCCTCGAGATCTACAAAGGGTCAGAATAAGTACCTGCAGAGCATGTTGGAAGAAGAGCCAGAACCTTACTATAAGGGTCAGCAAAACGGTGCTGAAAAGGCTAACGAGGATGATGACAATGAGGATGGGGATGAAGGGATAGTTAGATGTCCAGTTTGTGGAACAAATGATGATAATTATGATGCAGAGAATGATGCGTATGGTGATATGGTACAATGCGATGGCTGCAACTCGTGGCAACATATCAGGTGTATGACGAATGGACAGGATAGTGTAAATTGTTTGTTGGATAAAGACGGCAAATATCATTGTGATCAATGCGATCCCTCACGATATTCACAGCTATCGGAGCACGAGGATCAAGAATTCAAGTTGAATAATGAAGATACCAGGTTCATGGATGACAATTTCGACGATCATAACGACGAAGATGACGATGAACCTGTCGGTGGGAAGAGGCGTCGCAGTCGTCAACAGAGCCGTCGTAGTGTTTCCAACGGTGAGGGAGACCATTCAGTAAAGAGAAAGAAATCGTTGGCGGCATCAGATGATAGAGAAGGCGAGGCAAGATTAAGACAAAATGCACTAAAGATGTTTAATGACCTGTTCAGCAAATACATCATACCGGACACTATTGAAGCAGAAGTATATCAATTACCAAATGATATTGAAGAGAATCAAGATTTGGCCGACAATATGTCCAAGAATTTGGAATCTGAATTGTACGAGGCCTGTCTGGATAAAGAGAATAATCGTCTAGGTAAATTTTACCCAGAGAAGGTCAGAAGTATATTTTCCAATTTGAAGGACAAGAAGAATTTGACATTAAAAACCCATGTCGTGAATGGAAGTCTTCCTTTATCTAAGTTAGCCACGATGAGCGCACAGGAGTTGGCAAACCCAGATTTACAAGCATTTAAAGAAAAAGTCGATTCTCAATCGCTGGATCAATTGATCATCGAACAACCAAACAAGCCGCGTTGGGTCAAGACTCATAAAGGTGAAGAGTTGATCGAAGATGAAAATGAATTTCAAGAAAATGATATGGTTTATGCAAAGCACGTTGTAACCCATCATGAAGAACCAGATATAAATATAAGGAATGTGTCAATACCACCTGGAGATCCATTGGCTACCGCTGATCAACCCGACACAAAACAGGAGCCTGAAAAAGTCGTTCAGAAGGAAGTTCTTCCCGATAATAACGAAGTAAGAGTCTCATACCCAGAAATCGATAATGAATTTCTCGGTAATGTGACATATTTGGGTTCCTCCAAGGAACTTGAAAACAATCCTTACAAGACTGCATTTGGCGATGCTCAACTTTTTGTAGAGGGTCGTCTTTCGAGAGGTAAAGTACTCAGCTACTTGCACGAGACACAATCATCTAGGACGTTGCTGCTTTATGAACTGATACCGAAAGATGACTGGAACATGGAGGAGTATGAATCAGCGGCTAATTTTAAAAAGATGCATAGTTTTTTGATTAATAATGACAAGATCATTGGGATTAAGAATAAACGAAGGTACGAAAAGAACATATACCTGATACCATCGGAAGGTAATGAAAGCTGCTTTGCAATTGAATCTATCTTGGAGAAGAATAATTCAAGAAGTTCACTAAGTGATAATGAGAAAAAATTATATTTATTAGTTCTGGTTAAACCAGAACTATTATCTCAAGCCAGATAATTGAAATTTGTCATACTTAGATTGACACTATGTACTATTTTGTTTGTAATGTTTTGAATCTTTTAAATCTTTGTAAAGAAATTAATTCTTCTATTAATGTTTTCAAATGAAGGAACACTTAAAAGAAAGTTACATATGAGATACATTATTTATATGCCACGGGGTTTCCAAATACCTAAATTTTTTCCATTTAAGCCTTAGCTAGAGCCTTCTTAACGGTGTATCTCTTTTGCTTTCTCAAGACCATAACTTGGAATCTTTCAAAGTCAGACAAAGCAGAACGTCTTTCACGTTGAGCAATCTTCTTAGCCCAGGAAGTAGCGTTCCATTTCTCAGTAACGTTAGCAGAAGTCCACTTCTTGGAGACAGTGGAAGTTCTGGCACCTCTTGGTAGAGTAAAGGTCAATGGAGTCAAGACAACTTGACCCAAGTTGATAGCTTGACGTGGAACACCAGATTGTGGACCGTCGATCAAAACCTTCTTTTGATCGATGATTTCGACAATGGCAGCCAATTTACCAGCTGCTTGGCCCTTAGTGACCAAGACAACACGGCCGACTTCGACTAATCTCCAGTTGGAAGTCTTCACAGTAGAATCGGTGGACATTTCTTGTATTATATTGCACGGTTCTCTTGGACTTTGATGTTAAAGAGTCTTTCAACTACGAATCAATATATGAGGTATACCTTCAACTATCTTGAACAATCAGGTTCCGTGCGCTAGGCGCCTCCAGTTCGGTATAGTTTGGCAAAACCTGGGCCTGCCGTGAAGTTGCGTGGGCTCAGGGAGCCTGCTCTGGAAGGTAAGTGTTCTGCCTGTCTGCCTAACCTGCTCTGCCTAGCTTCCACCGACCTGCCTTGCTCTCTGCCTAGGCTGCTAGCCTAGCCCTCTGTCTGGTGGTGGAACAAAAATAGTGCGCGCGAGCGCCACTACGAGGTGTATGGAGGATATAAAGAAAAATAGCCAGAAGGTGGAAGGGTGTAAGAAATAGTCACACAAAATGGCCGAAACCCTTCGAAATTTTTCACTTCCTAACAAACGCGATGAGCTTTCTTCAAAGACAAGCATTATATTAAAGCAGTAGTTAAGAGTTCTAGGATTTCTTTCCCACTTTGATTTTCGTACTGAAAACTGGTTGAAGAGGGAATGATGCAACTTACAACAAATGGTTATACGTTTAACGCTTAATGATGATATAATTTGCGATCTAGGATAGGACTTCCTGGGACATGCCTAGTTCCATTATAGGGATTCTATGGAATGCGAAAATATTATATAACTGACAAGTGCAATAAGATATGTTGGACTCAGGAGAGTCCGCTATTTGTTATAAGTTGTCTACTTTCCTATAAATTGTAAGACTTTGAAAGGGATTGGAGGTCTTCTGATGATGAAAAGATTTCGCCAAATATTTGATTTTAGTTAAGATGAAACTCAAACGTTATTTAATACACCAAGATCTACTCTGATATTACTGATCTTCAATCCTTTTATTCTTGTTCTGTAGTTCTTGTTCGCCTTAAAGGTCGTGACCTAGCGCGATTCCACCAAAAGAGGGCAATTCAGCAAGTCTATCGAATTATAATGAGATAAAGAGAAATTGAAGGAACCTTGGAAAGACTCCAATGTCCAGTTCAAGATATACTCAGGTAGAGAATAGAGTATGCTACAACATTCTACATTTGCTTTTAGTAGTTTAGTTACTAACTTTGGTAGAATGATCAAAAATTAGAGAGCCTTGCTGGTAAGTTGGCAACTTTCAGGGGTATAAACCAAGAGATTGGTGATGAAGCTGCGGCTGACAGCTCCGTGATGAACCAGATATCGAATTCGTTCGATTCGATGCTTAATAATGTGAGACATTCATCTCAGAGGCTAACAAGATCGATGAATGCTGGTAATAACGTATGGAGAATGGTAGGACTAGCCATGTTGCTATTTTTTATCATTTATACTTTATATAAGCTTTTTTAATGGTCGTCAAATTAGTTACCTTGAGCGGCATCTTTACCAAGCCTGTATGTACCGATGGCTTTACCCCAATTTACCTTTGATCTTGTGATGGGCAATCTTCTTCTTAAGGTCTTGAATTTCTTCTCATTTAATTCGGAGAATGAGACATCCAAAAGATCTTCAAAGTCTTTCTCTATTTCTTGAATGGTCTTCACAACATCTTTAGTCTTTATGATCTCAACCTCCTTGTTGGATCTGAAACTCACGTTACCATCCTCATAGTAGTGCACATGGACATCAATGGTCCCAGTTAGTTCAGTTGAATCAATGTCATAAATATACTCAGACTTCCAATTACCGTTGTAGAAATTTGATGGATTGTTTCTTGTGCTAATTAGTATGATCACGACCTTGTTTGAGTCGGCAATTGGGTATACTGCTAAAGTTACATCTCCAGAGAAATTGGTAGAGGCGTATTTTTGTAAGCTTTCAAGCAAGCTTTGTTGTTCTTCAGTCAATTTGACCGAGTATGGCCCAACATCTAATCCTTTCCTGTTTAGATGATCCACTGAGAACGAGATACCATTTGCTGGGTCGTAAAATTTTGTCCCCTCTTTGTTATATTTTGATAAAAGCACCGAATTACCATCAACATCCACTGCTACTGTGTTCTTCACGTTGTATTGTTCAATTGCGTCGAGTATCGATTCTTTGGCAGATTCTCCAACGATGGCAAGTAAGTCATTGTAAACTTCCAAGATCTCACCGCTAGGGCTATCCGAGACTATCTGTTCAATGATCGAGTCAAAAGCTGTTGAGGACATTTGGGACAAGTTTAACTGATTTGATGGTCAATTCAATCTCAATGCTACTTACTAAAGGGGTTTTATCTAGATCAATGGCTCGCGTACCTGAAAAAAAAAACAGTACTGGACCTTTACGGATAATAGTTATAAGATGCTAAGTCTATGAATATACATATCGAACTTGCGGAGTAGGTTACTTCCACCTTGTTTCTTGACCTTAATTCTACTGCATATATTGGCCCCGATGTTGGTCCTGAGGAGCATATGGAGATTGTTGAGGTTGAACATAATTCGATTGAGCAAATTCAGGTCGTGTTGCGGGCTGCGTTGGCACTCTGCCATAAAACTGGCCTTGCGGCCGTTCTCCTCCGTAAGGTGCCATCGTTGGCCCACGACCAGCCAAAGATGCATACTGTTGCGGCACTGGTGATGTGTATGCATTGGTAGCGCGATCGAGTAACTGATTGTAAGTAGCCTCTGCAGTCGCCAGTACTTGACGTAGTGATGCGAGATCTTCTCTCTTACGGGCATATTTGCCAATAGTCTTTGCCACCTGAGGTCTCAGTGGAGTAATGGAGCCGTACATATCATTGATTGTCGGGTTTTGAGTTAAATCACCATTTCCACAGGCTTTGGAATTTTCTAAAGTGTAATAAAGCTGATCAATGTTAGCCTTTTGAGAAAATAGAGCATCTTCTTTCCTCTTCTCTGCTTCCAACTCTTCAGCGGATGGTTCTTCTATGGGTGTAACGTAGTTCAGTGGAAAGATCCCTACCTTTCCACATAATGTGCCTCTCCACCAATCTCTGTAGACTTGTTCAAGAACAACTATAACATCACCTTTCCTAAAGGACAGTTCATCTGGTTCTTCACTCGAAAGATCGTACATCGCGCGCACTTTTCTGATGACAGCTGGTGCTGACGATTTCGCTTCTCCTTGATTCGAAATAGTTTGTACAGGCTGCTCTGGTTGTATATTGGCTGCTACCACAGGTTGTTGATTTCGTTGCTGCTGCTGCTGCTGCTGTTGTTCGTGTTGTTGTTGCCGTTCATACTCAGCTAATGACAGTTTCAAAGCTTCTTCAAAATCCTGATCTTCCTTCTGCTTAGAATCCGCACTCATCTCCTTCTTGGAAGGCACATTGGGTTGTTCAGTCTCCACAAGATGAGGAGCGACAGAACTGATTCGCGAAAGTAAATCCCCCATACATCGCAATGAAGGGTCATCCTTAAAAGAAAGAGAAAGCTGTTTGACCATTTTCGCCGTTTCACGTTTCACCGTTACGTGAATAGATTTACTTTCTATCAGTGAATACAGCTGCCGAGTAAAATGTTTCGAACTGATAAGCTGCTTCAGACGTGATCCACAATTCTCCGCTAGAGAAACAATCAACGTTAAAGTCCTTAATATCACGTTTGCATCCTTTTGCTCCAACCTCTCCTCTATCACTTCAATAGCCTCCTCGCCCCCATCTTCGGGATCCTCCCTGACCCTATCACACACATCCAAAATATACTGCCAGTTATCTGTGCGCAAATTGCCATCAGTAGCCCTGAGAATCGACCTTGTGATACTCATCTCAACATATCAACAGTTTTAGTAGATTTGTTCAACTAATCTTTACCCCGGTAAGGCTTGGTCAAGCCTTATTATACAGTAGGCACATGGATCATCTCACACGGGAAGCTGTAGTAGGCTAAAGAGGCCGCCAATCTTCAAGAACATTGTGCTTTAATCCCACTTTGATCATCAAGTCTTATTATTCCGCCATTCTCCTGATAGTGTGTTATAACGCTAGATAGTACAGAGTGCAAGTTAGTGCAAGATGGTGCAATCAGTGCAGGAATGTTCATAAACTCACCCTGAGCTGACATTGTGGACAAAAAGGGTAAGAGTACTTTGGGGACATCATGGGAATCTGCTGGCTATGGATGATGGGGTCCCTGCAAGTCAAATCAATACGGCAATGCTAATCTATTTTGCAATTGGATTTTTTTACGTCACTCGCTCTGCATTAGCCGCCGAAGTTGATCACACTCGTGACAGAATCACCCTCGTGACAGAACTGAAGTACCTTGTTCAATCCCATGTATAAGAATGGAACTCGACGTACGATCTAGCAGATTTACGGTGACTTGCCCATCTGTTTATCACTCGCGTGAAGTGCAGGCGCACACCAACACGAAAGACGTTGAGATGACATACAAAACGTGATTGCTGATTCACTGTTCAGTTGCAACTCGTCTTAACGAGATACCTTAAAGATTTGTCCCACGGAAACGCGACAAGAATTTGATGAACAATCGCGATGAATCCAACGGCTGGCGTGCAGCGCGAAATTATTCATTTTTTTTTCTTTCATGCAACAAACTGCATCAGTAAAGGAGTACACCCTTCCCGGGCCCGTCATCTATTACTAGGCCCATGGAAAAAAAACGGCCAGCGCGAGTCAGAGAACTTGCGAGATGGGCCCACCATCTTAATCATCTAAACGACTTATTCCTTTGAAAGAAACTGCCCCCATTATCCGTTGGATTCCACAAGGAGTTGTTGTGGCATTTTAGGATCAGTGTTTTGAAACTCGTAGGAGTGCAGTAATTGACTTTAAGAGCCATAGACTAAAGATTTCAGAGCATAATTAGAGCCAATACCACAGCCATAAATCATGTCTGCACCACCACCTTTGAAACCAATGACGTCAGCGAACCGATTGACAGTCAAGACAAGAAGTAGGCGGACATCATCCGTTGGCAAGATCGACCTTGGTGACACTGTACCCGGTATCGGGACCATGAGTGAAACCAGAGAGTCAAGAGATGATTCCAACAAGCGTATGAAGGCTTTAGCGGAGGCAAAGGAAAATGATATGGCGCTCTTACAAAAATTCTGGCTTACCTATAGAGAATTGAGCTATCGTCATGCCTGGTTGACACCCCTCATGATCATGGCCATTGTTTACACGGCATACTTCACTTCAGGTAACAGGACAGAAAAGAATCCTTTGCATATGTTCGTGGCCGTTTCTTATAGAATTCGTGATACTGACATGTACGGTAAAGGTATCAAGGATCTCTGTTTCGTTTTCTTTTACATGATCTTTTTCACGTTCCTGCGTGAATTCCTCATGGAATGTGTCATTCGTCCAATAACCATTGCGCTTGGCGTCACCTCTCACCATAAAGTCAAGAGAATGATGGAACAGGTCTATGCAATTATCTATTATGGGTTTTCAGGTCCCGCAGGACTTTACATCATGTATCATTCGGATTTGTGGCTTTTCAAGACCGCTCCGATGTACAGAACTTATCCAGATCTATTAAATCATTACCACTTCAAAGTCTTTTATTTGGCGCAGGCAGCGTTTTGGGCTCAACAGGCTTGTGTTCTCGTTCTGCAACTGGAGAAACCAAGAAAAGATTACAAAGAACTAGTTTTTCATCACATCATTACTTTGTTATTGATTTGGTCCTCTTACGTTTTCCATTTCACAAAAATTGGTTTAGAAATCTATATTACCATGGACGTTTCTGATTTCTTTTTGTCTTTGTCAAAGACTTGCAACTATTTGGATTCTGCTTTAACAGCGCCGGTCTTCATGACTTTTGTTGCTAGTTGGGTTTATTTGCGTCACTACGTCAACCTTAGAATCCTTTGGTCAGTTCTGACTGAGTTCCGTACTGAAGGCAATTATGTTTTAAATTTTGCCACACAGCAATACAAATGTTGGATTTCGCTGCCAATCGTTTTTGTCTTGATCGCAGCTCTGCAATTGGTTAATCTATATTGGCTTGGATGCATCGGAAGGATTCTATACAGATTACTATGGAAAGGAATTCAGAAGGATGAAAGAAGTGATAGTGAATCGGATGATGAAGAAGAAGTTGACAACGAGCAAAAGAACAGCAAACCAATCACTGAGACTGACAACATCAACATACAAGATATACCAAGGGATGTAAAGCACGAGAAGGCACACTGATAAGTTTCAAGGCCACCTATACAGTATATTGTTAGTGATTGTAAGCATTAGTAAAGAATAAACGTAGCATCAATTGGTATGATCCCGAATTCTATATTCACGTATGTACAAGGATTGAAACTTAATTCGAACATTATCAAATTTTAATTATCATTAACTCACTCATTTTATTTGTGCAACCTTTTGCAATCTGTTTTGTAAGCCTCTTTCACCTGCTTTGGCCAGTACCCCAAGAAGTAGATTGACCGACCGTGGCGAATCGTCATTTCCTGGGATTGGATATGTGACAATGGATGGTTCTGAATCCGTGTCTATAATACCAATGGTGGGTATTCTAACTTGCATTGCCTCGTTCAAGGCATTCCTGTTCTCGGTTGGATTTAATATGACTAGTAAGTCGGGTTTGACAATAGCTGCTATTTCATCTGTTGTTAGAACTCTACCGGTGGGCTTATCGGCAAAATCAACTTCGTGTCTTTCCCAAACACCTGAAATCTCCGTGGAGTTTGTTAAAGTACCTGGGATCCACCTTGTACAGATATAGAACCCATGTGTCTTTTTTGCAGCTTCTTCTAGAGCTCGTTTTTGTCCCTCTCTGGTCCCAAGGAAAAGTATGATACCACCTCTCTCAGCAACGCCCTCTACAACCTTTGCCGCTCTCTTTAAGTAAGCCAACGTCTTGTTTAAATCAATAATGTGAATCCCACGATATTCACCGTAAATAAAAGGCTGAGTGGTAGATCTCCATAGAGAAGTCGACTGCCCCAGATGAACACCAGCAGCAAGTAACTTATTTATCGAAACCTTCTCAGCCGATGGTGGTGATTGTACATCCTTATGAGGAAAGTAAACCTTTTCGATATTAGCTCCCAGTTTGGCGGTATGCTGTGCATGTTTCATCTGACGCAAGAAGAGTTCTTGTGAAGTATATGGTTTATCCCTAGCAGAAGGAACCAAATACGGGTACCTCTTATTCTGTGCCGCGGCCGCTTGGAAGGACCTTTGAGCTTCACCTTCAGAATTTTCCTCAGTATTTATCAGTCTATTCAGTTGAGAGTATTTTCTCAAGAAATCTGTCAATTCTTCATCCAACTGCTTTTCCCTTTCAGTCAGCGTTCCATTTACGTCGACACCCAACTTGTCAATTTCATCCAATGGAGTCTCGGAAAGAGCCTTTAATTGTTCCACAATCTGATCGTTGAATTGTCTTTGACGCAATGAGAGTACTTCATCTCCAATTGGTTTTTCGGCTTCTGGCTGTTTCTCAATAGTTTTCGATACCAAAGGTCCATTTGTAGCCGTCGATTGAGAACGTGTCAAAAACCTCGTAAACGTACGTGCTGAGAGCAGCCTCCTGGATGGAATAACAACACTCATCAGACTAGCTAGACCTAATTGGCCGATGATTTAAACAGTTGACAATATTCCGATGCTAAAATTTTTCAGCTTAAAGGAAGCGAATCTTAAAAACAAAGCGGGTAATGTGAGATAGTAAACTTCTGATTAGTTAGTAAGGCCTTGACCCAGGACATTTGCCTTGATGGTGGGCTGATGAGTATCGATCAGCAGATATCACAATTGCTGTCCCAAGAAAGATGCGGTGAGTCGCGTAAGCAGACTTTGATCTTTGTGATGGGTGAAAATGCTCGTACTCACATCGAGAAGGGTTTGTCGAGCGAACCGGGGAAGCTTTCATCAGTTATGGCGGTTTCAAGGAGCCGTCAGGATATAGATGTTTTGTTTTTGAGTCGATTACAATATCTTTTCATGTACTTGATGAAATTCGAAGCTGTAGAAACAGCGAATGGAATCAAGTACAATCATTTTGTGATTTATGGCCTAGATGATGGGATCATGTCGATGGAACGTCCTATGCAATTGCGATTGGCAAATTTGATATGTAATGCGGCATTCAGGATCAAGAGAAAACACGACTTGTTAGACGTAATCATGATTCCATGGGATGAACAGAGTGCCACAGCCAAGGAATTAGCCAAAGTTGAGGAGTACTGGAGACACATTTGCTAATGCATAGTATATATATTTTAAATTCTATATGGTACAGAAAAATCTCGATCCGCGAGATCAGATCAGGCTTGGTCCATGTTGATACCAACCTTCTTCACATCAGAAGATTCCTTGTCGTAATATGCTGCAACCTTGACTTTGAACTGCGCATCGGCAATACCAAACTGCTTCAAAATCAATGCTTTACGAACGTCCAATTTTTCGCCTTCTTCACAAACGGTGTATGGAGATTCGATAGTAATCTTTCCCGCTTTGATCTTTGTTGGTATCTGGAATTTGTTTCTCAACGTAGGTTCCAAGGAGTGCACCATAGGAACGTCTTCCTCAGTTGGAATTTGACCACCACGAGAATAGATAATACCAGCTGGAATTGTAAATGTTAGAGGAGCTCTCGAGTTAGGTCTTGAATAATCGGATCTCGTGTAAGATTGAAAGTATTCCTTCACGACATTAACATCCTCATCGGTGAACAGCAGACCGGTTACACCACCACAGTGTCTGGTCAACTTGTGCAAATTCTCACTGTACTCGTCCTCACGGTTCAAACCAAGCGCCTTCTCCAACACTTTACGTTTCCCCAGTATCAATTTGGATCCTGCCCATCCAGTTCTAATCTCTTGCAAAACAGGAGTTCTCACATCATCCAAATGAAGCACCCAAACGTACCTATATGTATCCAATGCTTCTCTCACTTCATCAAAAATCCTTTCCTTGTTCTCTCTACCCTTCTTCTCAGTATTCGCTAGTGTCACTAGCTTGGAACGCTTTGATCTAGGCATTTTAATGGCAATTGAACCTCGAAAAGACTACAATCAAACTCCTAGGCTTTCGACTTTCTTCACTTCTAGACTGCGATGAGGTGAAATTTCACCGAGATGAGCTTGAAAATTTTCCAACTAGGCTAAGAAGAGAAAACCTTCGTTACCCTGTAAAAATATCACCTAATAGCATTAGGAAGAAACCTCAAAGGAAGCTCCATTTGAAGCATTTGAGTGGTTATTGTGAGCCTTTTGTACTATTGGAGTGGTACTGGTGAGCGGTTGGCTAGACAGCTTTAGCTTTGGCTAGCAAGAAATGGAAGGAACACAGGATCATGATGATCGCCACAGCGATAACAGTGACTATATGATGGAGGATCATAGCCCCGACGAGAACCAATACGGTAGTTCAGATGATGATTATGAGCGTTCAAGCAGTCGGTACTATGACGAGGAAGGAGATGGAGAGGATGAAGATGAGGTTGAGGAAGATGCGTACATTGATGATGATGACGATGACGATAATGATGTGGAAGAGTTCGTTGGGGGCACTGGGAGATCGGAGAGGTCATATACGGCGCATGGAATTTTAGGAAGCTTGGCCCAGAGTTTGAATGAAAATGCTGGGGAAGGTGGTGATCGTACGCGTGCAAGGCAGGGACTTATGAACCTGTCGGAAGTGTTTCCTGAGATATTGTCGATCCTTAATGATGGAGGACATGGGATAGGAGGTGGTCGTGGTGGTAGAAGTGAGAGGATTTACCGCTTAGTCAATAACGTTTCCAATGCAACGGAAGATCCTTATATGGCCATGGAGAGTCTTAGAGAGCTGTCAGAGCATTTACTTATGATGGATCAGGTTATCATAGAGAGGATGCTACCGATTGAAAAATTGCTTGCTAGCATCGTGGAATTGCTTTCAAACCCACTTCTTAAGGGTGAATTGGAATTGCAACTGCTCTCATGCCGTTGTCTATACAACCTCTTTGAGGCCAACCCAGAGAGTATATCTGTTGCCGTTGATCATAATATCATAACTGCTTTGCAAGATATACTTCAAGAAATCAGCTACATAGATTTGGCTGAGCAAGTTCTCGAAACTCTTGAACTTATCTCTAGAGTCAACGCTAGGGATATCTTGAGGTCAGGAGGTCTGTCGACATCTTTGCAATACTTGGACTTCTTCACTATCCATGCTCAGAGAAAAGCGGTCGGGATCGTTTCCAATGCATGTAGTCGAGTGCAATTGGAAGACTTCAACATTATCAAGGAACTGTCCGTCATTTTGAAGCCGGTCTTCATCAATGCTGAGGACCAAATTATGTTATCCAAACTCGTAAACGCTCTATACGGGATATGTGGAGCGTTCAGGCATGACTACATGTTGGAGACTTTATTCACCATTGATATAGTAATGCGCATTTCTCAACTAATTGCTAGTTCGGAGACTCAGCTAGATATGAAATTAAAATGTCTCGAAATTATTTCTGTTTTGGTTAACGTAAGTGGCCATATTTCTAAGGAATTCATCGAAACAGGCAAAGTGGCAAACATGCTATCTGATTCCTTTAGTTGTTACTGTAAGTCCCCAGATGCTGCATTGCACGAAACTTTGATGTTTGTACCGAAACCTCTATTGCATTCTGTAGCTCGCACTATAGCGTTGCTATTCCCAGCCGAATATGAGCAGATCCTTTCCATTGACATACCAAAAGATGCGGCCCTCAAATATGATGACGAAAAACTAGACAAGCTACTAAAAGAACTAACACCTCTCATGGTGGAAATCTACATGAACGCAGTAGATTTTGAAGTCCGTAGGTATGTTTTGATCGCTTTGGCCAGAATATCTACTTGTTTGACAAAATCCACAATCAAGAGTGTCGACTCTAGCATTATTAGATTGGTCGGTTCTACTTTGGCCCAGAATGAGTCGATTATTGATAAAGAACAAGGTCAAGCGTGGGTCGCTAGTGGTTTAGTTGTCGGAGTTCTTTCTTTGATCGATATACTTACAATGAGGTTCGCTCCTGATGTTTTGCCTCAATTGAAACGAGAAGGTATCTTCAGTTTGCTCCAGACACTAAATTCAACTTTACAAAGAATTAAGGACGAAGATGGCGAGACTTTTGACGCCGAAAGTCTCGATAAAAGTGATGATTTAATTTCAAGTGGAGATCCCGAGAGCAACGACGAGGAAGGTGATGAGGAAACCGAACTTCAGTTTGGTTTGATGGACATACCAGACCAGGTCGAACCCAAGAAGATAAAATTTAATGTTTTGAGAAGGTTACCCTTTAAGTACACCTGCAATAAGATGTCGGAATTGAGTAAGGATCTTTTGGCTATGTTAGAAGAGAACGAAGAAACCGTGATCGAAGAACTGCGTGATATTGAAGAGCTTGTAAAGTTCCTCGACGCCGTCGATATCAAGAACTTTTCAGCCGATAGCTGGTTGCAATTATGGACATCAGTGAAATCTTGTACTTTCAATGGAGCTTTTGAGATTTCCAGCTTTGAGTTTGTATCCACCGGCCTTGCAGCTGCTCTTTGCCGACTAGTCGAAAAGTGCGGGCTAATGAATATTGTGGCTAAAAGAACTTTTAACGAGGTTTTCGGGCCTAAGATTGTTGATTTAATTGGCATCCTACAAACGGCACTTACAAGACTTGAGTCTTTCAGAATAGTGGAATGTGGTCTGCCAGGTGATGAAGGAAGAGTTGCTTCATTAGGTAAACAGGTCAAAATCAAACTAGTTTACAACGGTGACCCACGAAAAGATAACATTTCTGAACAATTGACAACGATAACATTATCAATACATTGTATCTCTTCATTCAATGCGCTGAACGAATTTTTAAGACATAGGATAGCGCAGACGAGATTTTTGCATTCACTGTTCCCTGGGTTAAGTACTCCAGCTGGAAATGAGACCGATGGACAGAGTATAGACGAAGTGAAAAACTGGGCTTTCGAATTTTCAAGTGAGGATGAGGTCTTTAAGCTCAGCGACACAATTTTCGAAGCCATGTATACGGCATTCAAGAATAGTGGGAAGCCATTGAGCGAGGTTTGGCATACACCTCAGGTCATCAACTTTAAGCGTATCGATGCACATGAATCTGGGGAGACCAAAGGTTTTTCCAGCATATATAACCACGATCAAGAATTTGAGGGAAAATGTTTGAAACCTGCTGGTGATATTTTGATTCTTTTGAAGTTCATGAAAGTAAACCAATTACCGGATGATTTATTCATCAATCCTAAACTTAGCGCTAAGCTATCGAGACAACTGGAAGAGCCTTTAGTTGTTGCCAGTGGGGTCTTGCCAAATTGGTCTCTGCAATTAACGAAAGATTACTTCTTTCTGTTTCCGCTGGAGACAAGACTATTTTTTTTACAGTGTACCTCTTTTGGTTATGGTAGGCTTGTGCAGCTTTGGAAAAACAAAGTAGGTAGCACTAAGGAGTCCAACACTGACGATCCACTGCAGCACTTGGGCAGAATCACAAGACATAAGTTGCGCGTATCGAGAGAGACACTGTTTTTGAGTGGATTGAAGATTCTAGATAAATATGGATCCACAGCTAGTGTTCTAGAAATTGAGTATCAAGGAGAGGTAGGAACTGGTTTAGGCCCAACTTTGGAATTCTATGCTTGTATATCTCGAGAGTTCACGAGGAGAAACTTGAACATGTGGCGCTGTGAGAACTTCAAGAGCTCTGCTGACGTTGAAGTACCCGATTACGTCGAAACTTCATTGTTTCCTACGCCTCTGGATCCTTCAAAGGACAATAAGAGAGTCATTGAATTGTTCCGATACCTGGGTATTTTCGTCGCGAGATCTATGCTCGATAACAGGATTCTTGATTTCTATTTCAGCAGGGTATTCTTTCAACTGACGCATAGAAGATACAGGACCAAGGGCAAAGACATTCTGGTTGAAGACATAGAGGGCGGACTCGAGCTATTAGCACTAGTGGATGAGCACTTGGCAAGCTCTTTATGTTACTTGTATGAAAACAGGGAAAAGGCCTCTGAACTGGAGCAAATGACATTGACATTCACTTTACCTGGCCTCGAACTTGATTTAATAGAAAATGGGAAAGACATCAACGTAACATCAAAGAACGTTGAAGAGTACATCAAGTTAGTTCTAAACTACACATTGGATGTCGGAATCAGGCAACAGTTGGATAGCTTCATCGAGGGTTTCTCCGTTGTCTTCCCATATTCGTCCCTTTTAATCCTGACTCCCGAAGAACTCGTGGAGATGCATGGAAGAGTCGAAGAAGATTGGTCTTCTTCCACATTGTATGCATCGATCAATGCAGATCATGGGTACTCAATGGGTTCTAACTCAATTCACGAGTTGGTTTCCATCATGTCTTCTTTCGAAAGGCAGGACAGAAGGCTATTCTTACAGTTTTTGACTGGATCCCCCAAGTTACCAATTGGTGGATTCAAAAGCTTAAAGCCTAGGCTCACAGTTGTCCTTAAACATCCTGAGGACGGACTGGGTCCGGATGCATATCTGCCCAGTGTCATGACTTGTGCAAACTACTTCAAGTTACCCAAGTATAGCAGTGGAGAAATGATGCGTTCAAGAATAGTGCAGGCGATGAATGAAGGTTCGCAGGCTTTTCTCCTCTCTTAGGCAGTCTCTGTACGCTCATGAAACTAAGGCCCAGTTATATATATATGTATGACACTTACGCTATAAATGAACACTGAAGCAATGAGGCTCATTCAGAAAAACAACAGTAACAAGCTGTTGCCAAACTCTTCAGTACTCATCTTGTAGATTTCGCTTTGAACAATAAACTTTAATTCTCGAACTTCAAATTCTTGATGAGTTTGTCGATCAAATTCGCGGGAGGAAATTTGTCAATGCGAGACAACAATACGATTCGTCGCTCTTCAATTTCGAGCTCTGAAATTGAAACATTCTAGGGAGACCCATTGGTTGATAGAAGAGATTGAACCGTATTTTGGTGAGTATCAAGAGTTAGGAAGTACCACGAGTTGAGTTTTCCAATCATTCGCACGAGTCGAAGCGTGAAAGCCCTCATTTAAAAGGTACTGTTTCGATAGATCCCAGTTTTCCTAGCTGCAAACACATTTGGATCGACAAGAAACGCAGATGGCTGAAGAATTGGCCTCAAGGATGTCACAATCACGGGATGAGGGAGACGACACTGGACAAGTGACTGGTGGTGACCATGAGAAAATATACCAAACGGTTGAACAACCATCACTGAGCCCGATAATTAACCAGGATGATCTGTCAAATAACTTTGACTTACCAAGGGCTGCCGGTACGTTAAATGTCAACGCCTATCATGAGGAAAGTGAGACGGACTCAAAGGCTATTGGTGGTTATAGATCAATGGATCCGAAGGCCCAATCTAACGATGACAACGAGTTGACCAATTCTGCTACATTAGATGATCCAATACAATTCACGAGAGTCTCTTCCTCATCCGCTATAAGTGGTGCATCTTCTTTTGAATACGATGGAAATAACCAAGAGGACGATATACTCAGAGGAGATGGTAAGGTGCAAATAGGAGGTAAGGGTATTAATAAAGAACGAGGTGAAGTAGACTCGAAGAATCATTACAATAATATATCAACTGGCAGAACACAGGGCAATGATGGCTCCACGGTTGGTGACAAGACCAATTCCACAATCCGTGGCTCTGGTGCCGAACAGCAAGTCAATGGTACTCCCAATGATACCTTCACGGCTAGCGAAAGCCTTTTCGACACTTCTTCAGGAAATCTGAGCAGCGTGTCAAAGACTATCTTGCCGTCGATGTTTGCTACAGAACCAAGGCAACAATCGCATACTCCAGTGAGCACACCCGTGATTCCTCAAGAGCCATCATCCTCGGTATCCGAGCAATCGACAGCTAGCAAAGGAATGAATTCACCGTTCAGACCATTCACGAACAAAGCGGGAGCCACAAGTAGTCCGAAAATTACTCATGTCTCAACGCCCTCCCCATCTTCCACTGCTGGCAAGAGTGATTCAAGTAAGAGGAAGAGTAGCGGCAGTAGTCGAATGAAGGGTGTGTTTACATCATTTGTTCAAAATATCAAGAGAAACTCTCAAAGTGAAAGAAGTAGATCGGGAAGTAGTGTCAAGATATCGACACCTTACAACGCTAAACATGTCCATCATGTTGGCGTGGATGCCAAGACTGGGGAGTACACTGGTCTACCTGAGGAATGGGAAAGAATGCTCACATCGAGTGGTATCTCTAAAAAAGAGCAGCAACAGAATATGCAAGCCGTGGTGGATATTGTCAAGTTCTATCAAGACGTTGCCGAATCAAGTGGTGAAGATAAAGTTTTCAAAACCTTTAATGTGAATGGCTCAAACATCCACAACATCAGCACACCTTCACTCAGAACACCGTCAAATTCTTCTGTAAGTAGGTTCGAGGGAAAAGATGGTTCTTCAACACCAGAGCTTGTAAGACAAACTCCAAAATTCCAACAGCCATTTAGCACGACATCCCATGGCGACAACACAAAAAACTCGCCTGCTGCAATTGGAGCTCTAGAGACACAAAACGCGACTTCCAACGGTAAGTTTATACCCAGCAGACCGGCCCCCAAACCCCCCGGGCAGTCAGCTCCAAATAATATAATATCACCTTTAGCTGCTTCTGGGAAGCCTTCCACGCCGCCAATCCAAAAAAGCTCCAGTCTAGTGTCATTACCGTCACGTAAGGGTACCATCAAAAAGGATGAACAGCCTCTACCTCCACTTCCACCAGTAGAGGTTGACAAAATCGATACCAAGACTGAGAATAAAGATGAAAAGTCAATGCCTCAGGTTCCAAAGTCAAGTGGCACCCAGACGGCACCATCTAGAGAGGCCTCGAAGAAAGCGCATGCAGCTCTTGCGGAGAAAAAGGCTGAAGAGAGGGAGAGACGGACCAAACAGCTTTATGCCAAGCTTGCAGAGATATGCACCGATGGCGACCCCAGCAAGATGTATCTGAACTTGACAAAAATCGGGCAAGGTGCGTCAGGCGGTGTCTATACAGCATATGAGGTAGGGACGAATGCTTCCGTTGCGATAAAGCAAATGAATCTTGAAAAGCAGCCCAAGAAAGAGTTGATTATAAACGAAATTCTCGTAATGAAAGGCAGCAAGCACCAGAACATTGTGAATTTCATCGACTCGTATGTGCTGAAAGGAGACCTCTGGGTTGTCATGGAGTACATGGAGGGTGGCTCTTTGACAGATGTTGTAACCCATTGCATCCTCACTGAGGCACAGATCGGTGCAGTCTGTAGAGAAACTCTAAGAGGTTTACAATTTCTTCATTCGAAAGGTGTTATTCATCGTGATATTAAGTCTGACAACATATTATTATCCATGAACGGCGAGATCAAGCTTACGGATTTTGGTTTCTGTGCACAAATCAACGAGATTAATTTAAAAAGGACAACAATGGTGGGTACTCCATATTGGATGGCCCCAGAGGTTGTTTCCAGGAAGGAGTATGGCCCAAAGGTAGATATTTGGTCCTTGGGTATAATGATTATCGAGATGATTGAGGGAGAACCGCCTTATTTGAATGAGACACCTCTGAGGGCGCTCTACCTTATTGCCACAAATGGTACACCTAAACTGAAAGAACCTGAAGTCTTGAGCCCTGAACTCAAGAGCTTTTTGGCCTGGTGTCTAAACGTGAATCCTGATACAAGAGCTAGCGCTACCGAGCTCTTAAGAGATGTTTTCATCACACAGTGCGCTGATGAGAATGAATCTTTAGCTCCATTAGTGAAACTTGCGCGTATGAAGAAAATAGCCGAAAAGATGGACAGCGGTGATGAAGAAAGTGGTGGCAATGGCTCAAGAGAGGATTAATGGGAAATGAACATTCAAGTGTTTGTTAGCTTCTTTCAGGTTCAAGCAGGATTGGGCACAATTGAGAGAGCTAATGCACGAATTCAATATACAAGCAGAAAGAAATCGTAGTTGTAATATATCAAGTCACCTAGGCATCGACTCATACTTTTTAGAAAGAAAATCTGTATTTTAAAAACGCAAGCGCTAATGCAGTGTCTAAAACTTTATAAACATTAAATCTCTGAAATGCTCATGTTACTCGATGATGTATTCTCAAACAAGGCATTATCTGCCGCGCTATTTGTCGCGTCAGAGACGTCATCTTTCCTGGATTTATCATCATCGGTCATCTCTATGCTGCCGTCAACCATTTTATGCTCAAGGCTCTCGTTGGAGACTGTCACCTGTACAAAAAACATTTTGGCATCATTATTTCCTCTATTCTCGAAGGAATATTTGTTAAATGCAGGTACCTGAAAAGTGGATCCCTCTGTTATTATGAACGATTTGCCAGTTAATGTTACCTCAATGACACCTTGAATCACGTAAAAATTAATGAAAGCATTGTACGAATCGCTCAACTTCTTGTTGCCTTTGGTGGGCAACTTAAGCATGCCGCTCGCAAACTGGTTCTTATGCTTATCGAACATAATCTCCAGCGAGAATGACTCTTCGTCTGATTCTTTGGTCTGTTCGGACTGTGCTAGGTTTGGTGCGAATGCGATGATCTCATCCGACATATGCTCTTTGGTGACATTCACTTTAGCTTCTAAGATACCGAATTTGAGCCATTCCGCGTTGGGTACATTCCCAGATTTAATTTCTTGTAAAAGATCTGAATTAGGGTTAGCATCGTCGATTATTGATGCTTTAGATTTCCTTGGGCGACCTCTAGGCTTCCCAGTGGGGATATAATTATATGGCCTTGTTCGAACAGTGGACTTGTTACGCTTTTTGCGGCGCTTTAGACCCTCTTCTTCCTCTTCGTCATCGTCATCATTGTGATCGTAAGTTATAATTCGGTCAATCTCCAGAACTGGTTTGTCGGACTTTTTCTTGTACACTACTTTCTCATTTCTCCAATACTCTAATGGAGCTATCTTTACCCTCGTAGACCGTCTAATGCCATCAGGATGGCGACTAGCATCGTTTCCAATCAAGTTTGCTGCCTGACTTTGGATATACTCCTCATCCGAATCGTATACTTCTGTTGGTGAATCATGACCTAAATGATACCCCGCCCGGTGACGAGATACTGCTGTTTCTCCTCCATCAGCGCTATCGCTATCCCCATCACTTGCTCCAATGTCATCACTGTCTCCAGATCCAGCTGAATCATCAGTTTGCTCATCCTCCAGGGATGAAGCTCCATCCACATAGTCGTGATCTTCTTCGCTTTCTACCATATAGTCATCTTCTAGTTCGTCTTCGAGCAATGCATTTTCCGATGTGTTTAACGATGTAAAATCTCTGGTATCTTCATCATCTTCAATCAGGTCTGGAACTTGCTTGTAAACTATATTGCTTTTCGAGCGAGGTGTTAACCTAACAGAAGGACTATCATGCAATGAATCAAGACCCTCGGTGTAGGAAAGGGGGGCGGGCGAGGGCGTTCTGTGACCTGCATCACCAGTAAAGTCATCGTACTGGAGCTCGTTCTCGCTGATCGTACCCAAACCATCATTCGCAGGTGGGGTGAAATCATTTTGATATTGTTGCGGGAGCCTAGTGGATCGTCTCGATGAATTTACCACAGCATTTGGTACTTTAAATCCTTTTGTTTCTGTTGTCAGAGAATCACGTCGGCTCTCAAAAACTGGTCCTTCGGTATTTGACATTAAAGACAGTATTGTAGATCTTCGGTTCCTACCACGTGAACTAACCACACTAGATTCATCATCCTTGAAGAAATCATCGATGCTCTCCATACTATATTCATCTTTTTTAATATTCTCCTTAGCGTTGAGGCCGGTCTTTCTAGACCGCACACCTAGATGCATATAATCCATGCTTGGCGTCCGTATACTCCTGACTATTCCCACTGACTGTATGGAACATACTTCTGAGTGATGATCATCGCGTTTATATAAGTGTTTACATCTATAAATTAAAACTAATTGATTGCAGTAACCCGGGTAATGATTTTTTCATGGACCTTTAAGTTCCAATCCTCGAGGACTTTCTGCCTTGAACAATGAAATAAGCCGGTTCCTCCCAATAGACATAGTGGTTATCGTTGAGAAACTTTCTCACCTTAATTTTGAGGGTCGAGATACCGCCTGCGCTGTGTATTCCTCTACCTGTTACGATCTCAATTGGAGCGACATTAAGCGCTTTACTGATCGACAATTTCTGTGAGTTCATCTCACGTTCTCTAATTTCTTGGTTCCACCACTTATCTAGACATTCTCTAAGTACTTGGATTGCATCTTTCGGTACAAATCCGTGAAAATCGAATCTGGTAGTCGTTAAAACATTTTGTATCATACGACGTCCTTCGTGGTAATGCTCATCGTTCAGGAAAGCTTGAGGCGTCAAATGAGTTGTATCTATAGCTGGTACAGCTGCAGCCTTGTTTTTCTGTGACTTGGATTGTGCAATGGTAAAATTAAACATTTCTTTGGGGTCTGGTACAGAACGGTAAGTTGCTTTGGCGCCGTTGGCCTCTAGTATGAACAAAGCCAGGGACATTGTCAGTTGCAAATCGCCACGATAAAAGGTCAATGCACGCTTGAGGAATGTTAAATTGATGGTTCGAAGCTCTGCATTACTTTGAAGGACATCTTTTAGTTCTTGGGCTTCTTTCGAATTGTCGGAGTAAACGTAGGTTCCCTCGACTTCTTTGTCTGCGACATCTGCATCATCGTCATTATTTTCAAGGACCTTGAACGAGCTTTTAGACTCATCGGCAAAGCTTGTCGCATGGGCGAAGCCTGTCGCTGCCTGCACTCTTCCTCCCCTCGACTTTTTCACTCTTGGTGCCGGTTCATTGTGCTTACTGCTACTGTTTGAAAAGTAATCCTGATCCCATATCAATTGAATGATGGATTTCACGGCACTAAATGAATTTTTGTGATACGCCTGCCTCGCTTTAGAGTCAGAAACTGCTGTGTAATTTCGTATTGTTCTGATCTTGTCAGAATTCATTTTCCAACTAGTCTTTTGCCAGGCATTTTGGTTATTTGCTGTCTTATCACACTGTCCATCCTTAAGCTGCCTCTCAGCATGTTTTTGCTCTTCATCATCCACTAAAGACAGCATTGGCAAACTTAAGAGTTCAGAGGTGGCAGCTTCGATCGATTTTGACCGCTGGTACACATCCTCAATAGTCTTAGAATCCACATTGGGGAACATCGCTTTCAATTCATCTAAAGGGTCAGACGCTTGAACTGGTTCAGAACTGGATTCGGAAAGCAGTATTGCACAGGCTTCGTGAGAATCCCCATTGGCACTTTCTAATGCTCTAAGAATTTGTGCAGGTCTCTTATCTGGAAATATGAGAGCCAATTCATCTAACTTTGAATCAGTTGAAGCATCTGAATTCATGTTGGCTCGCCATTTGACTTTAGTCTCAGTCTTCTTTGCGATAAATCCTTCGGTGACCGCGTTTCGAGAAAATTATGAAGTTTGTGCTTACAGTCTATATACAATTATTTCAGTCATTTAACCATCAATGTCGACGCTAAACCATAAAATCCGATATCAGATCGAGCCCTTCTGCACTATCGAGTATCTCTTGCCAACCTAAGTTATAACTTTGCCAAAATTCATCGGCTATCATTTGCGCCGTGCCAGGGTCGGCAGCGGGGCTCGCCATTAGATTAACTTGCATCTGGCTTAGACTAAAATCTGTTGAAATTCCGTCGCCAGTTTGTTCAACCGATTTACCTGGTGCAAGTATGGGTTCAACACTATCTTCTGGTGATTGTAAATTTGTAATCACTTGATTACCCTTCGAATTGGTGAGCCACGAAGTCTCAGCGTTGGTTCTGCATTCGACCGCAGTCTTAGTCAAAACCCTGAGTATTTTATCCTTCCCCATTAATAAAACATAAAACCGTGAACGACGCAATACCATCTTCATGTGCGGATCATTTGTAGCCGCCAAAGTGTCTAGTTTCTCGCATGCGATATTGAAATAAGTGGAGAAAGAAATTGCTCGATCCTCTGGACCCCTAAGATTACTGAGATCACATTCATCAGTTGGACTCGAATTTTGCGTAAAGACCGGCCCACTTTCAAATAAAGTCATCTCCGAGTGAGCGAATCCGTAAAAAAACATCAATATCCTTACGAAGAGAGTACACCAAATGGATATTCCACCCGTGAGGTACGGCGTAATATTCTTGCACTCCGGGACCAACATGTGTGAGTATTTCACCCTATCCTGCTCGAAGCAAAATTTGGAGATACTGCTTATTACGGAGTAAGATAAAAGCATCGCTTTCACGGCCCCATTTTTGACACTTGGTGTTGAACATTTCAGCGCCGTCCAACGTAGACCATAACAGGTTGAAAGTAACGACAGAGCGTTACAAAGTATGTGCATGTGAGGAAGTTTATGAATTTGCATGAGTGCAGGGTCGGTGTAGAGTTCAAACGGTGAAAATTCATGTTCTATGAATGTGATTATAGTTTCGCAATGGACATCTAGCTCTGGGGTCCTTTTCTTATTGTGAATATCGCATATAATATGTCTTGCAATTTTAAGGAACCTTCCCATTACACCGTATAACGCATCGGTATGATCAACTAACGGACCGTCGTAGTCATACGGTGAAATCCTTAGAGGTCTTCCAATATTAAGAGCAATATCGAAATCTGCAAGTAAGATCCAATACCACAAAGCTTGGAGCGAGTCGAGTGATCCAGCCGTCGCTTCCTGCCCCCGATAAAGGATACAGATATCTTTGTTCAGCCCAAGATAGATCGCCGTATTAATCATATTATCGACCAAGAGCATCAGATGACTATTATCACCGCCGTTATAACCATGCGCCAAACGATAAGTGAATCGCAGTAGGAAAGTCTGACATCTTTCAACATACATCGCCTTTGCCGTGTTACAGCCAGCGAGATAGACGAAGAACGATTCCAGCGGTAGCGGTAAATCCTCATAATAGTGAGTAAGCGCCAGTATCGAAAAGATAACCCCTAAACGGTAATAATTACATTTTGGCCCTGGTTTCAACTCTACCACTGCCCTTTCAACACCTGGTACCAGCTGCTGACCTACTACAAGCCCTTCTTCCAGATCCTGAAACACTTTCCGCTTATCCAGGCCACTATTCTGCGGGTACAAACATGGATTATCGAAAAAATCATGAACACATCGCAAAATAGTCTCATAAGTTGGAAGGACCGGTACAATTTGTTGAATACTCTGAGGCGTATCTATTGTTTGTAACTCCCGAAGCATAGAAACCCCATTTTTCTTCTTAAAATCTATCCTCGCTGTCTTAATTTTTGTTGTAGCCTGACGAAACCGTTCAAGTAAACCCCAGTCATTCTTTGCCATAAGTGTTCGAGCAGAAGTTGGTCCGTAATAGACTTTCCTACCGGATTCCTTACATTGCAAGGTGAAGAAAGTATCCAGCTGATTTCTTGAAGCCCCAGCCAATGGTTCTATAGTAACATTATAAGTAGTTGTAGATTCCCCAAACCCCGGTAATGGAACCAATTCTCTAGTCTCCGTACTGGCATTATGTTGCAAACCCTGAGAATAAACGCATTCTGCCAAGTTACGAGCAACACACGTTGAACAACGAGGTTTCTTCTGATCACAACGTAATTTACGCCTACGACAAAAGGCACACGATTTTATAGCCTTACGCCTTTTACGTTTTTCCATACTTAGGGCAGGCAGCTAGGAGTACTAGTTCACTTTTAACTTTTCGCTTCGCCCTGTCCGCTTGGCTACTACTTTTATAAACTAGTTACAAGACAACGAAAAATATGTCAGAGAGGAAAGCTATAAACAAGTACTATCCACCCGATTACGACCCCATAGCAGCAGAAAAGGCACTGAAGAAGAGTGCCAAGACACTAAAGACAAGACAGAAAGATGTTGTTACCATTAGATTGATGACACCGTTCAGCATGCGCTGCTTGAAATGTTCAGAGTACATCCCGCAAAGTCGTAAATTTAACGGCAAGAAGCAACTATTACCTGAGAGGTATCTGAATACCATCAAGGTTTTCCGATTGAGTATTCGGTGCCCGCGATGCAACCACGTGATCAGTTTTCGCACAGATCCCAAGACTGCCGACTACGTGATGGAGGGCGGGGCGGAGCGTAACGGGGGTAAGACGGTGCAGGAGCAGGGGCAGGTCGAGTCCGCGGAACAGACGCTCGAGCGGCTGGTGCGCGAGCGCAAAGCCGCGGACCACGCGGCTTTGGGCGGCAATAGTGGTGATCGCCACGAGCAGCTGGAGGCGCGGCTGGCGCAGACGCAGCGCGAGCAGCAGCAGGAGGAAGAGCTTGAGCGGCTACTGCTGCAACGAAAGCGTGTGCGCAGCTCCCAAGGAGATAGCGGCCGAGATAGCAGCGAGAACGAGAGTGATCTCGAGCAAGCCGCGGAAGCAGCTTTACAAAAACAGAGCCGCCCCTTCCGCGCCCTGCTACCACCGCCAGCACCGGTGCAGTCGTCCCGCGGAACAAGAGAGCCAAGAAGAAGAACCCACTTGGGGTGCGGCGGCGGTCGTGATCATCGCGTACGTCGGGAGCAGTAACCACATATTTACATAGAGAAAACAAACACTGCCCTTGCTGTACGCGACATGTTCAAAGTACAGTGCAGAGAAGGCTCCAATGGCGTACCCTTACAAGTGTACTACTCAGATCCCCCCTCTGGAGTATACAGAATTCGATGGTGCCAAGTTCGCACACGTGACATGGCCTTCAAGTACTACTGCTGCTACCACTCATGGTAGGGTGCTGATAGTCCATGGTTTCTGCGAGTACACTCAGCTGAACCATCGTTTCATGGATATGTTGGCCCAGCGGGGTTACGAGTCGTTTATGTTCGATCAGCGTGGTTCCGGTCGCACCTCACCGGGCAAACTTAGGGGACACACCGATGACCAGCATGTATTTAGTGATCTGGAGTATTTTGTGAGTTTGAACCTGGAGCAGTGCTCGGAGAGGCGGATTCCACTTATTATGTTCGGCCATTCGATGGGCGGGGCTATAACGCTTGCGTACGCGTTTAAGGGCAAACGCCGCGAAGAGATCGCTGCTTATGTGGCATCGGCTCCTCTGTTGCGTCTGCATCCTCATTCACAGCCTTCGTGGATAGTGCAAAAGATGGCTCCTCTACTGGCACGGATGTTGCCTGGTTTCGCCATAGATACGAAGTTGGATCTGGAAGGTGTAACTTCCGATCCTGCGTATCGGAAGTTTCTGCAACAGGACAAGCCGCTGAGTACACCGCTCGTAGGAACTTTTAGACAGATTTACGATTTCTTGGAAAGAGGAAGAGTGCTTTTAGAAGATCCAGAGGGACAAGTTGCTTCGGGATTTGTAAGGGATAAACCTATTTTGTTGATCCATGGTGATGGCGATACGATCAATGACCCAAAGGCTTCGAAACAATTTGTTGAAAATTGTAAGGCTGGGGATAAGACGCTGAGGGTTGCCAAGGGCGCAAGACACAGTGTTTTGTCGTTGGAGAGGGACGAGATAATGCAGCGGGAGATTGAGTGGCTTGTCGAGTGGTTGCAATCTCATGTGAGCGCATCGTCATAAACTTTGTAGCTAAATACTTTGCTTTAGCGCGTAAGTTTTTTTTTTTTTTGTTTCGGACGCTGCGCAGGAAGTAACTAAACTATAATTTAATATCTGATAATTTTCCGAACTATACATTAGTCTTCTTAGTTTGCGAACGACATGGCCTATTTCCAGGCTCTTGCATCTGTGGTTTTTTTATAACGGTGATTGAAAATGTTTCGATGTGTTGACATTTGCGCGGCGCTACCATACCCAAGTAAAAAGTCCTTCAGTCAGACAAGAACGGTCGAGGATCAAGGGAAAACCCCATTGATAGCTGTCATTCACATCCATTACGAATCGACCGCTTCATATGTTCAGTAATCTACAATATCTCGATCGTTCGTGTGCGGTGATGCGCGTTGATCGAGTACAAGAACAAGCCGACGATGAACTCTTCTTCTAACGATTCCAATGCACAGGAGAACGATGAACGCGGATGAAGAACTGTTGGAAGACGAGGTTGCTGTACTACCGACGTCCCAGCATGCGTGTGCTTACTGTGGGATAGATTCGCCCGTGAGCGTTATTCGTTGTAACGGTTGTTCACGATGGTTTTGCAATTCCAAGCACGGCACGGCAAGCTCGCATATCGTGAATCACCTGGTTTTGTCTCACCACAACGTCGTTTCGTTGCATCCGGACTCGGATCTTGGTGATACGGTGCTTGAATGTTACAACTGTGGTTGTAAGAATGTATTTCTTCTCGGGTTTGTCTCTGCTAGAGGTGAAGCAGTCGTGGTTTTACTATGTCGGGTCCCCTGTGCGCAGAATAAGAATGCTAATTGGGATACTGATCAGTGGCAACCACTAATCGAGGATCGTCAATTCTTGAACTGGGTCGCCGAAGAACCTACCGAGGAACAAAAGTTGAGCGCAAGGCTCATCACTCCTTCACAAATGTCAAAACTTGAAGCAAAATGGAAATCTAACAAGGATGCTACCATCAATGATATCGATGCACCAGAGGAACAGGAGGAAATTCCACCCGTTTTACTCAAGTACCAGGATGCATACGAGTACCAAAGGTCTTATGGACCACTGATCAAACTTGAGGCAGATTATGACAAACAGCTTAAAGAATCACAGGCATTAGAGCATATTTCCGTTACATGGTCCCTCGCTCTTAACAACAGGCACCTAGCGTCCTTTGCCTTGTCAACTTTTGAATCTAATGAATTGAAAGTTGCTGTAGGTGATGAAATGGTACTACGTTACTCTGGTCTGCAACACCCCGAATGGGAGGGAAGAGGATATATCGTTCGTTTACCAAACAGCATGCAGGACGAATTCACTTTGGAATTGAAACCCAGTAAACAACCACCTCCAACGCATTTGGGGACTGGTTTTACTGCAGAATTCATTTGGAAAGGTACTTCCTATGATAGAATGCAAGACGCTTTGAAAAAATTTGCTCTTGATAAGAAATCTATTTCAGGTTTCCTCTACTATAAGATCCTGGGTCACCAGATTGTGGATATCCAATTTGAAGTTAATTTGCCTAAGGAGTTTTCCATCAAACATTTCGCTCAACTAAATGCATCGCAATCTCACGCAGTGGAACATGTTTTACAAAGACCTTTGTCATTAATACAGGGACCTCCAGGTACCGGTAAGACTGTCACTTCGGCAACAATAGTTTACCACTTGTCAAAGATGCACAACGAACGAATTCTAGTGTGTGCACCCTCCAACGTCGCAGTCGACCATTTGGCTGCTAAGTTGCGTGATCTTGGTTTAAAGGTCGTTAGACTGACTGCCAAAAGTCGTGAGGATGTTGAAAGTTCTGTATCGAATTTGGCACTACATAACTTGGTCGCAAGATCTTCCAAGGGTGAACTGAAGAAATTACTCAGACTAAAGGAGGAAGTGGGTGAACTCTCCATTGGTGATACTAAGAAATTCGTGAAATTGGTTAGAAAGACAGAGTCCGAGATCCTGAAAAAGGCTGATGTCGTTTGTTGTACCTGTGTTGGTGCTGGTGATAAGAGACTCGATACCAGGTTTAGAACAGTGTTGATCGACGAGAGTACTCAGGCATCTGAACCAGAATGTTTGATTCCAATCGTCAAGGGCGCAAAGCAAATCATTTTGGTCGGTGATCATCAACAGCTGGGTCCAGTTATTCTCGAGCGTAAAGCTGGTGATGCTGGTTTGAAACAGTCTTTGTTCGAAAGGCTCATTGCACTAGGGCATGTTCCTTTGCGTCTAGAGGTGCAATACCGTATGAATCCATACTTGAGTGATTTCCCAAGTAATGTGTTTTATGAAGGTAGTTTGCAAAATGGTGTTACCATCGAACAACGTACCGTTACCAACAGCACTTTCCCTTGGCCTATTCACGGAGTACCCATGATGTTCTGGGCCAACTATGGTAGAGAAGAGATCTCTGCGAATGGTACTTCGTACCTGAATAGAATCGAAGCAATGAACTGTGAACGTATCATAACAAGATTGTTCAAAGATGGTGTTAAACCGGAACAGATAGGTGTTATCACCCCATATGAGGGTCAGAGAGCTTTTATCTTACAGTATATGCAAATGAACGGATCCCTGGATAGAGACCTCTACCTGAGTGTCGAGGTGGCGTCTGTCGATGCATTTCAAGGAAGGGAAAAGGATTATATCATATTGTCCTGCGTACGTGCAAATGAGCAGCAAATTATTGGATTTTTGAGCGATCCTCGCCGTTTGAACGTCGGCCTTACTCGTGCCAAATACGGACTGGTCATCTTGGGAAACCCAAGAGCTTTGTCTACTAACGCGTTGTGGAATAACCTATTAATTCATTTCCGTGAAAAGGGCTGTCTCGTCGAAGGCTCACTAAACAACCTACAGTTGTGCACCGTGCAGTTAACGAGGAACAGGCCAAACAAGAATAACACCAATAAGTTTCCATTCACAGTCGATACAGCAGGCTTCTCTAGCGTTCAAGATTTTGATACACAAAGTTTAATGTCCTTTGGTGGTGAGGTAGATCCTTTCAAAGGGACAGGACTTGCGCCAGAAAATGAACTCTCATCCTTCCTGAACAACCAAATGTGGAACGCTGACAATTTCGCCTCGTACGAAGGTCGTGCATCGACTCAAGAGAATGACACTGAGCGGCTAAGTAAAGGCATACATTCCCTAAATATATAAGTTTTTTCTTAGTAGTGTATCATAAATGCAATGTGTATTATTTGACCCGTTTAAACCATTTTGTAAAACTTGTTTTTGTCTCTCTTTCTTCACCATCTCTGATAGCGACCCGTGTCGTCTTGTTGGTCCTGAAGAAACTTAGCTTCCTGCCCAGACCACCCGACCCGTCGGAGAATGAGATATTTGTAGAACCACTCGACTGTGTGCTTAACCGTGGAACAACGGTATCCAAGAGATGCGAGTAACCATCGTTCGAGCTGAAGAGTTTGCTCAACGCTTCATCTTCCCCAAATTGACGCTGCGTGTCAACGACAATATCCATTGTCTTGGTGTAGTAGGTGTTGTCCGCTAGAAATTGCCCGTATTTTATCTTCTCCTCCATATTTTCTGTTGGATGCTCATAATCCACAAGAGCACGCTTCAGACGCTCAACTTTGTGCAAGAGAAGAATTGATTCTCTTTCTAACTGCTCTATCGCGTCCACTGGGCCATCTGACTGTAGTACTGGGGTTGTGTTTTCGTTTCCTTGATCACTATCCTGCTCGAGATATTTGAGCAGATCATTACCAAAAACTTCAACGTTGTTGGTTGTTATTTTCTCAAACTCTAAATCCCCAATTTCTGCTCTTTTCTCCTCCAACGAGATCTCGATGTTTGTAATATTCTTCGAGATATGATCCAAGCTACCACTGATTGGAACGCCTTTATTGCCTTCTTTATTGATAGTGTAGTTGGCGAACGCGACAAAAATCTGTGTCTCTCGTAGGTAGCTGTCTATGAGGTAAGGGTTAGTCGGAAGCTCTGCTAAAACATTCGCATCCATTAGTAATTTTGGTCTTGCAACAGAGCTTGCAAGCTTTAGTTTTTTAGATGAGAAATCCAATTTTTTCTGTGTGACTTTATCAGTATAGTCTAGCATCTCCTCTCTGTGGTCCTCGATGAAACAATTCATCCCTGCCATGTATGGTTCCTTATTAGCAAAAACCGTCAAGTTGGAAAGGTTCAATAGCACTTTGCTTATCAGCGTTACTGTACGTCTTGAACGCTCATTCAAATGGCTCCTAACAAAATTGAACAGTTTTGGATTTAAGATCACTGGACAAAAAAATCTGAGGAATAGCATACCAGACACGCAGTTCAATATTCTGGTAACATCATCCTCTATGCACATAAGTTCTAATTTTTTCCTGAGCGTCCTCATTTGGTTTTTTATTGGCATGGGTATATCGTTGCTGGTATTGTATATGGCGCTCCATATTTTTTCTACCCAATACAACAACTTGACGTGATTCGCTTCCAATATGAGTTTTTTCTTCTCTGGGTCATCTTCCCGAATTCGGTTTGGATCTACTTCACAATCTTCCCCGCTTCCTATAATCTGTCTCAGGGGTGGACCTATGGACTTATCAAGATACTCCTTTCCGACACGGATGAAAAAGGATTCCATAGACCTAGTAAGAATAGAGTTTCCTCTGAACAAGGTTCCATAGATGTGTGTGGAACTCTTGTTATTCTTGGTGTTTCTAGCGATCGACCCATCAACGTCCGCCAGCTCTTTATCTATCAAAGCACTGAACCAGTCATCCTCTCTACCAAGTATTTGAAATACGTCCAGAAATACACTAGAGATATCTTCGAACTTCATATCCGCACCGAGGGGTAGATCATTGATGAAAGATAAAACCTGACCTGGACAAACTTGGGTCAGCGCTGACTCAAATTTACCAAAATTAGATGCCGGGAGAATGAATTTTAAGCTGGAGATTATCCTGATGCATATGGTGCCAATCTTAAAACGCCCCGTCTTAGCATCCATCACAGGTAATCTTGTTTCTTTGTTCAGACTGGTATCATTAATCAATTCCTGCGTAATATTCAAGAATCCCACTGTTTCGTCTTCCTTATTGGGATTGGCGTTTCTTTGTTTCAGCGTAATTCGTACATTGCTGACTTTGACGTTCTCATTGAATGAAAACTCCTCTCTCCAGAAGGGGGTCTCTGTGTCTCGAACCATTGCAGTTCTTCCCCAGGTATGCCCCCACATGGACAGTTCCACATATAAGCTCGGTGGGCCTCCAATTAATGATTTTCTTATCCCCTTAAAGTCACCTTCTACAATCGAAATTCTGAACCTGTTAGAGACCCGCAGTTTATTGGAGTTGTGTGCACCTGTAAGAGATAAAGACTCCGCCAAAGCAAATGATTTCAGTGAAACGAGCCAATCCTCCACGTCGATTGGAAGAGAAAACTTTAGGATAATTCCTGGGAGATGTTTTATCAAGGGCCCATTCAAAATTAGTTTTCGTTCACATGGTAAATCAAACTCTTGCCTCAGAACTGGTAACTTTCCTATGAACAAGTAATTGTCATTTTGTAGCGATGTGTCTAGAAGACGGATTTCGGATCTCGTCAAGATAGTTATATCTAGTGTGTAGATCAAAGAACCATCGCTCTGTAAAAGAAGATCTAGAGTCCCATTCGACTTCAGAACACCCATGGCCGGAAACCATCCTTCATCCGAACTTGATTTCTCTAAAAAGTTTGGACGTGTCAGCTGTTTAAATACTGGTATGCGCCTTTTAGGCGGTAGCGGACCAAATATTATGAGCTGAGAAACCAATAAGTTAGTAGGTTCCTCGTCATTATTTCTCAGAGGAGGTGACTCAAATGATATCTTGTTGAAAATGCCCTTGGGCCTTAAAGCACTCCACCAAATAAGTGAGCATAGTAAACTTTCAAATTTGGCCTTATCACTTACGCAAAAATAATCTGTACTGGTTTCTGTGGCCACTTTGATAACTGGTAAGCCAATACTGGGCTCTTCTACCAACTTCAGCTTACAATCCTGTAAGTGGTTGATAATAACGTTGTTTGAGGTATCAGATGAGCCCAACTCTGTTGAATCAGTTGAACGTAGGATGGGTCTCAAAGAACCTTCTTCTGTGATCTCGAGATGACATGACTTCCAGTTAGCTGGTTCTAAACTATCAGACCATTTAACCCTACCACTAAATGTTCCTTTCAACTCTCGCATCTTCATTAGAAACTTTGAAACATCGAATGAATGCGAGAGCGACGATAGAGTGCTCGCAGTTGGCGAGGAAAGCCGGTCACTTTCCATCTTGAATCGTGGTACCTATGATAGTAATATACTGAAGGCTTTCGTAGGCTTTTCAGACGGTTTTCATGTGTTGCGATGTTCTCATTCTTAGTTTAAAGTTTTAAGTTGAAGATCTGCGATCGAATGCGGGAGAGCGCCCAGTCACTACTGGAAATTCCAAATTGTAAGCGGAAAAGTATTTAGGCTAGTTTATAGGCTTACTTATATAAAGGAAGGATTAGGTAGTGGGCAATTGAAGTGATACCATAGGCGACAACTCAACAGACCCCATGCATCGAAATGAATGAAGAAAAAAAATCGACGAAGCTCAGAATTTCTATTTCTTGGTGGAGAAAACCTGTGGAGCTTCACCTTCTGGGCCTATATATTTAGGGTCTCTCCAAGGACCAATGTCGGAAAGGTATAATCCACCGTCTGCTTCGCTAACTTCAGACTTACCACCGAACTTGACTGGCAAGTTCTCAGCGGGAATTTGCTTTAGAAGATCCTTCTTGTAAGAAGATCCCAAGATAAAAATCTTGGATACTGTAACAGGGTCCAAAAATGGTTTGAACAACTTGAACGCAGTAGAGAATCCAAATGGAGCATTGATCAAATAAAATTTACCCATACGTTCTGGGTAGTAGTTTTGGCCCACATACGAGGCTTCCCTAACATAAGACAGCACTTGGTAAGCGCTGGAAACGGAGATACCTTTCAAATCCATGATGGTACAGGAAGTTTCAACTAAGTGACCGCAGTATCTGGAACAAGCTGGTAATCTGTATTTCACGAAAGACTCGTATTCCCAGACCAAATTCTTCAACATACGCTCTTGAGTAGTGATCTTGTACATCTCAGTCAAATTAACCGCACCCAACTCTTCGAAATACACGGGACGTCCGTCCTTGTCAGTCTTGTGATAGTATTGAGGGTAGTATTTAGCAACCAACGGTTTTTCCTCGTAATGAAAATCTTCCAAGATGGTATCAGTACCGTATTCCTTTCTCCACTTCTCACACGCCTCGTACATCTCCTTGGCCAATGCCACATCAAACTTTCTAGCCCTCAGGAAACGCAGAAGAGTGGAATCATCAAGACGTTGTACGAAACCTGCCTTGGTCAATTCCTCTCTTAGTTGAAGCATGGCTTTCTTCTGTGCCTCGTCGACATTACCGGGACAGCCCGATACCGACCCTGGCTCACAAACTTGAGGGTATGTGCTTAAAATCTTCTGCTCTTCAGGCTATATCAAGAGTTTTCAATTGCTTGTTAGTAAATGGGTCGTGAAATATAACACAATAATCCTACTCTCACACAAAAACGAACATACGGTAGCCATGTTGCTTCAGTAACTCTTTGGCAGCTTTCTGGACGGGGATCAGGAATAATTGAACTACTTGACCTGTTCTTCCATTGTTTGTTAAATTGTCATTTGACATTTAGCCAACGCATTCCGCAAAAAGATGCGAAATAAGGCGTCACTTCCAACGTTTACAGTGTTAACCGTTAAAACAGCTTTGAAGAGGTTGGAGTTTGACGATTGAGCTAGATTGAAGGCTTGTTGGTACCTGCGGGAGTGTTGATTTATTATGGACGGTGTTCCTGAGTTTGGAAATCTTTTGGGGAAGAGTTCCCTGTTCAATAGCGGCGATGGTGAGGCGGATCATGATAATGATGAGTCTGGTGGCATAGGTGTTGATGATGACTCAAGAGGTTGTTCTTTTATTACTAGTAAGGGAAAGGTTGTAAAATTGAGAAAGAAGCGCTCGCAGAAGTTACTACAGCCCATTGAGCATCAATTGTTTGGGTTGGATGCGAGTAAAGTTGCATGGCGAGAGGATGAGAGTTACGGTATAAATATAAATGCTCTACTAGACCGCATTGAATGTCAGAGTCCCGGTTATAAAGATGTCAAGGAACCTGAGAAGGAAACTGAGAAGGATATTGAGAAGGAAATTGAGAAGAAATCTGAGACGGAATCTAAAAAGAAGGCCAAAACGACAGAAGCAGACAACTGTGGTACTGAATTATGGGTGGAAAAATGGTGTCCTCGAAATTTTCTGGACCTAGTTGGAAACGAAAAGACCAATAGACGAGTGTTGCGTTGGATTAGACAGTGGTCTCCCTGTGTTTTTGACGAACAATTGCCCGAAGTTTATGGCCAGAGGAACGAAACGGAAGTCCTTGATCCTTTACTGCGGCCAACGAAGAAAATTCTGCTGATTCATGGCCCACCGGGAATTGGCAAGACCTCTGTGGCTCATGTGGCCGCCAAGCAGGCGGGATACTCTGTAGCCGAGATAAATGCCAGTGATGAGAGAGCCGGCACTTTAGTACGAGATAAAGTTCATAACACGCTTTTCAACCATACATTCAATGAACGGCCGGTGTGTCTCGTTGCCGATGAGATTGATGGCAGTATCGAAAGCGGTTTCATTAAGATCTTGACTGATCTGATCAATAAGGATGCACAGGCGACGCAAAGGCGTATGCTGGGACCCAACATGAAATCCAGGACGAAAAAACAGAGGAAGAGTGCCAAGCTTTTGCTGCGACCTATAATCGCGATTTGCAACAACCTATATGCACCTGCACTTGAGAAATTAAAACCCCATTGTGAGATAATCGCTTTCAAGAGACCTTCAGACAGTTCCTTATTGGAGCGGTTAGAGCATATATGTAAAGTGGAGGGGCTCAAAGTTCCAGTGAAGTTTTTGAAAGAGCTTATGGATGTGGCTCAAGGAGATGTAAGAAACTGTGTTACTAACCTTCAATTTATCGCCTCGCATCAAAAACCAAATCAGGATCCAAAGAGTAACCCATTGGACTCTATATCAAAGGACTTTTCACAATCATGGTTCAGAATCTGTAATCAGGTATTTAGACGAGATCCGCGTCGAGAGTTGACAGCGCAACTTCGAGAGAAGACTCGACAGGTTGAACTTAACGGAAATTACGAAAGAATCGTACAAGGATGCCATTCATTGTACCCCAATGTCAAGTATTCGGATAACGGGATTCAAAAACCTGCTACTATTGCTGACTGGCTTTTTTTTCACGATTTGATGTTCAAATCTTTATTTGAACACAATGGTGAGTTATTGCGATATTCCAGCGTTGTGCCTTTGGCCTTTTTCAACTTGTTCGGCGATGTGGCCAATAGGGAAGATATGAGGATTCAAAATTCGGAGTTTGAGCTTAGAGAACAACAGAAAAGCAATCAGGATATCTTAAAACTCGTCCTGCATAGGATTTCGATGGAAGTTCCAGCTATGGTACCATTTACAAGCTACGAGTCTCTGATTTTAACTGTTCTGCCGCATGTTGATTATATGATCTCATCGGACTTGAGCAAGTGCAGAGATCCAAAGTTGAAGCAATCGATATTTGATTCTTTGATAGGATTACTGAAATGTTTCCAGCTGGATATAGTCGAAAAGTACTTCGAGCAGGTAACCAGCAAAAAGCTTCTATGCATTGAACCGCCGATCGACAAAGTAGTTCTGCTGGATCCACAGCGACAAAGAGATGTCCTAGTCAAGCGGCCAGCTACCTTCCACTTGTTACTGGCAAAATTAGAAGAAAGCAAGGCTAGAAAGAGGCATATTAAGCAGATCAGTGACAACAGAGAACGGAACGAGGAGATCAAGGACAAGAGGGCAAGGACTGTTAAGAGTGGTGTGAACATGGCAGATTTTTTCAAAACCCAATATCGGCGCAACGACAAAGGCGAGTCTGAACCAAACCATAAGTCAAAGGAAGGGAATAACGATAACAAGGTACGCATCTGGGTGAAATATAAGGAAGGGTTTTCTGATGCTGTCAGGAAAAACGTTTCATGGAATAATTTATGGGATTGAGATTCTCGTCGTATGTATGTAAAATTTTATAGATCAAGACAAGATAGTTCCTCGAAATAATGCTCAAAAGGTCAACCCCGAGCTCAAGGACTCCATTCATACAGCAAAATCGTTGCTCGTCATTTAGTTTTTGTTATATTGATGCCTTTTTTTCATGCGCGACGGTCTTTAATGAAAGGCGATAACGATGAGTTGAATCAGGCAAGCTCCCAAGAGTGAAGGGAGCAAAAGAAGACATACTTCACTGCAACATGGGCCAGAGAAGTAGCAAAGTTCAAATCACGGATAATGACCGAGCCATATTGCAATTAAAGAGATCAAAGGACGAAATTCACAAGTTTACAAGAAAGACTGATCAGCTTATAACAGCAGAAAGGGCTAAACTAAAGCAGATGATCAAGGAGAACCCTGAGAAATACAAGAAGGATGTAAAAGTACGGTTCCTACTGAAACGAATTCATTATCAGGATCACTTGTTGCAGCAGGCAATGGAGCAACTCATTAATTTGGAAAACCTTGTATCAACGTTGGAGTTTAAATTAGTAGAAATTCAGTTTATTAAAGGCCTAGAAAGGGGGAACGAGATTTTGACGAAATTGAATAAAGAGTTCAAGAATGTAGATGAGCTGATGGACAATGTTCAGGAGCAGATATCCTATCAAAACGAGATTGATGATGTATTAGCCCACAGTGTTGTAGGAGTTGACAATTTCGAAGCCGAGTTAGACAAGGAGCTGGAGCAGCTGGATAGAGAAATTAATCCACAACCTGTGGTTCATATGCCTTCAACTGATAAGCTGCCCGAGTTAAAAAGTGAACCAGTGGGAATTCCTGAAGATTCCAGCAAATTAGAAAATGACAGAGCGAATGTCGAAGAGCCTATTATAGCTGAATGAAATAACCGCCAAAGATACCAACATGCAAGTACGGCCTTTAAACTGTCAAGTTATTGATGCAAATTGAGTCTTCAATATCATTGCTGACTCATACACAAATTTTTGTTCAGTCGGTGAGGTGTTAATCGCCTAGCTTATTTGACGTGAGCCAGGGTATACGTTTAAGGGTTCAAGTAAGCGAGTTCGTGCGACGAGCATGTTTCGAAGGCTTGCGCACAAGGTGCATAAGAACTACACACAGCCGAGAGGTTGACTGAACATAATAATATGTTTGCATGGAGAAGGGTCATCCTAGATAGTACACGAATATACCTTTCAACAGAGAAGTTTTCACCTAAATCATCAAGTACAATGTTTGTAACTTGGATAAAGAAGTACAAATTATGATGGCAATGTATACTAATCCAACAACATCAGCAGGGTCATGAAACTACTATTTTTGCAAAAGGCATGATTGTAAATTTCAGGACATGGTACTTATGTTTTGCCCAAGTGGTTGTATAACGCCAATAATAATTCCGAAATTGATCTGAATAGCCGCTTTTGTCTAGTTCCCTCTTAAATAGTATAAACTTTAACCTTAAACTTAATGGAGCGATCACTTGTTGATTAAACGACAATCGACTATAATCTCCGAATTTTGCAACAGATTACCTAGGGTCTAGTACAAGATAAATCTCTCATAAATATAATGACAAATCTCATGGACCGCCTTCAAGAACCGGTAGCGATGAAACAGGCCTCGTCACTTCTGTGGAAGTATACTATGCTTAACATATCCAAGAATTAGAGCCCCTATCTTACGTTTAGCTATCTCACCATAAGTGATTAGTAGTGGATAGATTCATGAAATCTAATTCGAGGTACAACTTTTTTGCCAAATAGCGTTTAATTCTTGAATATTTTTCATGGGTTGCAGTGTCTTTCATACTTGTTTACTCTTTCCTAATTTACAAGACCAGCGCCCAAAAAGTACCTCTTGCATCTCAGTTATCTAAGCGAGGATGCGTGTTCCGAGATGCTAACCAACAATATTTTAATTATTGTTGCTTAAGTTTGTTTCGCAACAATTGCTGATTTTGTAGAAAAAAGACCAATACTATCGAATTTACAGTTGCTTAGACTGATGAAAACTAAGTTCAAACTACAAGAAAGAGGTTGATAACGTAAACCGACATCAATGGTTTGGAATCCATGAGCCATTTTTGATCAGTTTATTTGATTTGGCTGGAGTCAAGCAACTCTTGGAACGTGGCTTTCTGGCGTGATTGAGTAGACAATGGCGTGCTATCAGCATTGTTAGCCTAGGGTCAACGTCCGAAGTTATGTCGCTGCTGGACCCTAAAGGGATATCGACCCGAATAGGGAAAGCAGATCTACATTGTAACTATTGGTTGGTTTAACTTCCCACGCAACCCACGCAACCCACGGGAGTTTACGACTCAATACGGAAATCGCATTGACAGAAGAGGAGGTTAGATACACCGAAGGGAGCTATTAAATGATTCAGGAACGAAATCTATGACTAGAGTGGAAACTGTAACTGAAAAGGGTAAGAGGTGCTGCCATGGTAAATGGATTTTTCCAAAACTCTACCCATACAAAAGGAGACAGCATTCCAGGGTTTATCCGAAAGTTTTTCCAGAATATCAATATCTCATAGCAACAAACGAAATGGATCAAACGGGATACATGAATCAAACGGGAGACGTAAGATGTGGCGCTAACGGAAACGTCTCGTTATCGTTCAACGTCACCCCTTCATACTTCATCTACAAATGTGGTGTTTACGAAGGACAATTTTTGAAAGCGCAAGAGTCTTCCGCTTCGGTTCACAGGGCTCACAAGGGTAAGCTAATTACGCTGGCCTTTGTCTGCTTTCTCTTGCAGTTTCTATGGGGACAATGATATCTGATATAGTAAAATTCTGACATACCGATTGACTGAAATGGATCTTGTCAAAGTGAAACCTGACCGAGCTGCATTTGGGGAGAACCCAATAATAGGACGTATTTAGCTATCTAGTAATTAATCCAGTTTTATCACAACGAACTAGAAATGATTTAATTTACTTAAGCATAGTCACAAGGTGTTTAAAAACAATTATAATGATAAAAACAAATCAATATACAATAACATGGTTTCGTGGTCTAGTTGGTTATGGCATCTGCTTAACACGCAGAACGTCCCCAGTTCGATCCTGGGCGAAATCTATTTTTTAATTTTTTGAATGTCGTTATACCGACGATCTTCTCTGCATAGAATCCGTGAGTGACACAAATCCGCTAGTGACACATGATTACAATGCGAACCAGAAAAAAGCATAAAGATTCATCACCCTGCAGAAATATATATATATAACCATTGATCAACAATAGACTATGCTTATCAAGATATAATATATATTCTATAATCGAATAATCTAGTATACCCAATCTCTGTATAAGTGAATGATCAATTGGGTTTTGGACAAATTAATGTATTAAAAAGCGAATGTAAAATGGTGAGTTCTTAATTTGATTACTCACATAATCAATGCAGCAAGAGCGGCGAATGCACCAACACCAAAAGTGTTTCCGTAGCTGATTGCCATAGCGTCATTCTTTTCTGGAGCTTTATGCACCTTTGATTTTTTCTCCCATTCGTAATCATATTCTTTACCCTTCTTGTGATTATATTCCTTGTCTTTGTATTCCTTCTCATAATCCTTCTCGTCGTAATCATCATCATAATCACCGTCATATTTATCTTTGTCATCCTTGTGATCCTTGAAATCACCGTGTTTCTTGTGACCTTGGTAGTGTTTGTACTCCTTGTGCTTCTTGTATTCATCGTAGTCATCATCGTCATAGTCCTCATCGTCATAGTCCTTGTATTCCTTTTCTTTCTTGTACTCCTTTTCTTTGTTGTGACCCTTTTCCTTCTTATATTCCTTCTCCTTCTTGTAGTTCTTTCCCTTCTTGTACTCCTTCTTGTATTCCTTCTCGTAATCATCCTTGTCGTCATACTTGTCGTCATGCTTGTCGTCATGCTTGTCATCGTACTTGTCATCGTACTTGTCATCGTACTTGTCATCGTACTTGTCATCATCCTTATCATCATCCTTTTCATCATCATTGTCGTACTTTTTGTCCTTCTTGTAGTCTTTACCTTTCTTGTATTCCTTGTCACCCTTTTCATACTCCTTCTTACATTCCTCCTTCTTCTTCTTCTCTTCCTCATAACATTTCTCCTTGTTTGGGTAGAAATCCTTTACTGGATAACCGCTGGAACCTTGAGCTCTGATAAAGACACCAACAGCATCCTTACCATCCTCAATAGAGACAAAGTATTTGTAATCCTTTGGCAAAGCCCAGAAATCTTTCTTGCTGTTGTAGTACAACTTACCGTCTTTTACGTAGAAACCAGCAGATGCATAACATTTGGAAGTTTCTTCCAGAGTACCATATTTTGTCAAACCAGCATAACTCTCATCAGAGAACTTTAGGTAACCACAGTCAGTGATCCAACCGGTCAAAGGTTTTTTGCTATCATGACCGAAATACAAAGCACCTTCTTTTTCATGAATAGTAGAGTAATGTAGATCAGTGCTTGGTTTGATTGCGACCAAACCGAATTCCTCAGATTTAGCCACAACCAATTGAGCTAGGGCAAACAAAGAGGCCAAATAAGCCGAACTGAATTTCATAGTTTCTTGAGGATTATTGAGTTCTTCGGGGTAAAATAGGAAGAGTCGTTATAGGTAAGGAAGCTTTCTAAACCTTCTCTTTCTGGTTCTCTTAAAAAATCATGAGTAAAAGTGAAAAGAAGAGTAGATAAATAACTGATCAAAGACTGGAAATAACCCCCATATTTATACCTTTTGTAAAAAACTGACACAAATTCAATTAATCTGTTAATAATTGATAGTTGAAGTTAGTTTTCTATTTGTGCGCCATAGTAAATTAATCGATGTACCAACGCAGAGTCGGAGAAACATCATCATCACGAATAACTACCACTTTCAAAGCACAATATCCGAATGAAATCAACTGTTGCAGAGGCAACCAGGTAACTTTTGATAACTTTTGATACTATGCATTAAGAAGTATGAACTTATGAATCATTATTTAGGATTAGAGTAAAAAGGCAGCGGCAGCGGCAAAGACACCAGCACCTAAGCCAATAGCACCCTTTTGAGCACCGTTACTCTCGACAACTTGAACATCACTCGAAGTCGCTTGAATTTGACCATCCTCGATTTGAGAGACAGCTTCTGCAGTGGTAGCGGTAGTAGCTTGAACTTGTCCATCATCAATTTGAGAGGCAGCTTCTGCAGTGGTAGCAGTAGTAGCCTGAACTTGTCCATCATCAATTTGAGAGGCCGCTTCAGCAGTAGTTGTAGTAGCAGCCTGGATCTGACCATCATCAATTTGAGAAATGGCATCTGCATTGGAGCTAGAAGCTTCGGTAGAGGTAGGGGCTTCGGTGGAAGTGGTGGCCTCAGTTGAAGTAGGAGCTTCAGTGGAAGTAGAAGTCTCGGAAGACAAAGTAGTGGTAGTAGTATCATCATCACCAGATGGAATGAAATCTGCGACAGATTGACCACCAGATCCCATTGCCTTTAGCGCAATGCCAGTAGAGTCATCGCTTCTCGTAACAGATAGCACGTATTTGGAGTCCGTTGGAATAGCATAGAATCCATCGATATTGTTATAAGCCAAATGACCGTTCTTAATGGAAAATTTGGCAGTACCGTCGTCTTCGGAACCTTCACCAATAGAACCGTCAGAGTTGACCACAGCGAATTTATCATCAGTCAACTTCAATTTACCAGCATCAGTGACAGTACCACCGAGGGAGTCACTACCAGATCCAACGTATAACTTATCATCTTGATAGTAGACAGAAGCGTATTGCAAATTACTACCGGAACGAATAGAAACCAAACCGAATTGTTCGGAGTCAGCGACAATTAATTTAGCCAATGCTAACAAAGTAACAGAAAAAGCAGTAGAAAATTTCATTTTGTATTTTATTTTATTCTTATTTGATTGTTGTTCCTCTAATGTCAGAATTAATCCTCCATCAAATTAAGTTTCGAACCCCATTTATATATGGTTTCGAAAGCTTTCATATGGTTGAAATCCTGAAATAACGTCATAGTTCTCATTCAAGCAAAAGGAACAAAGGGTGCCGTGCTTCTATTATTAAATTCTTTCGAGGGACGGAAGTTCCCAAAGAAGTAACCGATGTCATTAACTTTTTCTTTCTCGGCGATCCCCATTGGGAATGCCAAGCATTCAGCATTTCTCAATTGGGACAGTATTGTTAAGTGCCAGCTCCGCGGACTTTAAAAGGATCGCACCTAAGCGGGAGGGACCACCCTTTTTAGAACGTCCCTGACGATCAAAGCTTCTAGAAAGAGTGGATTATGTGCCATGCTGGACTGAGCCAGCTTCAATTGAGCAATTTTGTCTAGGAAACCATCGACCATCTCTGGTTTACTACCGTAGAGCACAGAGACATCCATCGAGGAGTCTCTTACCAGCTCCAGATGCAATGGGAAATACCACTGACAAGCCAATTTGACATGTTCCGGTATCACGAAATTCTTGTTGTATTTCTTGTAACTCAACAGTTTGGCCAGCTGGACTACGTCTTCAAGGGAACCAGTGTGTACCCCCCCTCCCTTGGTGATATCCAGCATCCTGTGCATTCGGAGATGGACCATTATATCTAAGATGTAACGCCGTATCGCTGGCTTGCATGTCACGTGACCATCGATGGATAAGTAATTCTCCACTTGAGACTTTGATTGCATCGGTGAAGGTGGGATCGGTTCTGGTCTTTCACTGAAGGATAACCAGAACCTATGCTTAAGCCAGTCTCGTAGTTTAACACTGCTAGACAGTGTATCTCTTGTGTCCAGGTCACGTGCCACGTTGTTATGCGATATTGACTTCCAAGCTATCATACCGATGTAGATTCTGTGTGGGTTTCCATTCATATTCTTTACCAGTAAATTTTGCTGATCGCGGTCTAGAGAGTCGATTTTGGGGATTATATGAATTTCCAATTGATCTGAGTTCCCCGGTTCAATCGGTAGGATTTGCTTCGTTACACGACATACCACCGCACTTTCAGAAAAGTTGTGCTCAATAGTACTCTTAAGGGCATTCACTCGACGTTCAATGTCGATTTCATTGGCCTCTTGCGACTCTTGCTCGTAAAAGTAAAGCAGATTTTTCTGCACACTCAAACAGAATTCGAGGCAGGTAAAGAGGTCCGGTAGTTCATCTCGAGTCATCTTGAAGGCCATGGCTTGGCAATGGAGCGGTCTTCTTAATCGTCTTAATAGTAGTCTTTAGTTAAAGCGTCGTTTCTGACGTGTCGCCTGAATGATTGAAAAATTGATATACTTCAGCTCATCTCATCGCATCAGTAGTACAACCTGGACAAAACACATCCCAATCAAATCAGGATGGCTAAACTAGTTCATAATGTTCAGAAGAAGCAGCATAGGGAGAGATCCCAACTAGCCGGCCGCTCGAGGCTCGGTTTCTTAGAGAAGCACAAGGATTACACTAAGCGTGCACAAGATTATCACAAGAAGCAGAATACTTTGAAGATTCTAAGAGGGAAAGCCAAGGAAAGAAACCCTGATGAGTACTACCATGAAATGACTTCGAGAAAAGTGGATGCGAGAGGACTGCTTCATACTTCACGCCACGGAGATGAAGATCCAACGTTGAACATGGATCAAGTCAAATTACTCAAGACTCAGGATAGTAATTATGTGAGGACTTTGAGACAACTGGAGAAGAAGAAGATGGAGAGGAAATCGAATGAGCTTTTGTTCGAGTCCAATGGTAAGCATACGGTATTTGTAGACAACAGAACGGATATGGAAGACTTCACTCCGGAAAAGTATTTTAATACCACTACAGATATGGTCAATAGGCGAGAGAACAGACTGACGAAAGATCAACTGATGTCCAACAACATATTCGACTCTCCAACCACATTGCACACTGAGTCTTTAAACAAGAAGAAACTGAAAAAATACAAAGCTGTGAAAAGTCACCTTGATAGAGAGAGCCAGTTAAGTGCTGTGCAGCAGAGAATGGATCTGCAAAGAGAAGTAATGAAGAAGGGTTCGAAGAAGAAAGTAGCGGATGTAAGCGGTAAAGTATCGTTCAAGTGGAAGAAACAACGCAAGAGGTAGTTCTTATATACTGTATCTTAATTTTCACGCTTAAACACTACAGCGAAAAAGAGCTGTAAAAGGTTCTTGCATAACATAACGTTTCACAAGATAAACCAAGTCTATACTACCGACCTGTTACAATGAATCATACGTTGTACAAGGCAATTGCCGATCAGGTGGCCAAGATGTCCTCTAAGTTTCTTAAACACCCGACGGCTAGTGCCGCAGACCTCCCAGATTACGATGAATTAGAACAAGTCTTCGAGCAGATTTCCAGTATGGTACAGACTAACCAATCCCAAATAGTCAACAGTATCGACAAAATTTCCAATTCTACTGCACATGCGTTGGTAAACTTGTTTGAACATCGCCCAAAAGTAATCGATTATGCTGCTTTGATTGTTCTCGCGACTAGTTTAGTCACGATAGGGTGCTTTGCCTCCATAACTTCCATCCCATACACTGCTCTACCTCCTACGCAACTTCATCCACTTTTTGATCCTTCGGACCTCGACTTGAGTCAGGATTGTCGAATCATTCACGCCGATGAGAAGAAGAAGAGTTTCACAGATAGTTTAGATGAAAGACAAGCGATTATCCTACCTTTAACCAGTGGAGTTACATTAGTATCTCTGTACTTTGTCATTACTAAGTTGAGAATCGAATGGAGAACTTACTTATTGAAGTTATTAAATTTTAATATCATTGTCATGACGTTCCCAGCAGGTGTACTGGTATACCACTATTTTGCAAGTACTGTCACCAGGTACTTGGCTCATTGGAGCTCCTGGAACCCTCTGCTGATCTCACCTCGTTACAGAGTTACCATATCCGATGATAATGAAGATATTAACAGGGCTGGTTGGTTTATTAGCAACTTTCAATATCGTGACGCTTTAACTAACGAGCTTGGTTACAAAAATGTTATTGAAAAGGTTAAGGAGGACTCATCAGAGAGGCAATTTTATTTGAGAGAATTCAGCAGACCAAAGGATGTGAAATCAGTTAGACAATTTGCGAACATGTATCTCTCCAATGGAATGATACTGGCGTCGATTTTATCATTGATCTCTACAGTTTGCTATTTATATTTCCCCAACGATTGGTTGATTAAGAATGTGATCAGCATGAATTTTGCCATCTGGGCCATTTCGCAGTTGAAATTGAAGAACTTGAAATCAGGCGTTCTAATTCTAACGGCATTGTTCTTCTACGACATTTATTTCGTGTTTGGAACTAAAGTCATGACCACAGTGGCACTCAACTTAGACCTGCCCATCAAGCTTTCGATGCCATCCAAATTCGACAATGTACTGAACAGATTTGAATTCTCCATGTTGGGATTGGGCGACATCGTACTACCCAGTCTGTTCATTGCCCTATGCTACAAATACGATATCTGGAAATGGCATTACGTGAACACCGATACCGAGTTTCACCTGCTAAACTGGGGTTACTTGGGACGGTATTTCAGCACCGCGATTTTAAGCTACGTGACGGCTTTGGCTGGGTGTATGTTCGCTCTAGCAACTTCTGGCAAAGCTCAACCCGCTCTACTCTACATTGTTCCACTTCTGCTCATTTCCACGATCACAGTTGCATGGTTAAGCGGTGACCTGGCTCAATTCTGGACTTTCCAGTACGACACCATCGAGCTCGGCGAGAACAAGCTTGATGCCGATGAAGATCAAGATGAAGCTCCTATGACTTACTCAGACTACTTAAAATCCGATTTGCTCACAACTGACAACGACGATAATGAAGAGTACACTAACCAGGATGCCATTATCGACTACGAGAGTGACGATGATGATGAAGCCAACGACGCAGACCCAATTCCACAGGTTGACGCCGTAGCTTACAGACCTACTGATATCATGGGCCTATTAGACGAAGCTACGAAGGCCTCAGAGGACGAAGACGAAGATTTTGTTCTTGAAGAAGACGACGACGACGCGAGCGATTCAAGTACAGTTGTTCTCGCGGATTAAGAATGTTGAAGCAGCAGCACCTCAGTAAGTGGAAGTAACACGGCTAACAGGTAGTGGAGAAACAAACCAACAATTCACCTTTCTCCTCTTCTGTTCACTCGTTCACTCGCTCACTCTTGCGCGTTCCTTCGGAAAAATGGAAATCTGGGGTTTATGCAACCACATTGCATGCCAAGTTTGACAGAAGATGACTTGGGCTGACGCTGCGAGGCTGTTGACTAGACCTAGCCAGGTGCATTACGCCTTGTTAAGCCAATTGCAACAATCGTAATTAGTTATTTTAGAAGAAACTCGTTCCATCTGAGCGTTGCGGAGGTGCTCATCGTTAAATTGCTGTTCGAAGCAGGGGTGCGTATGTGGGGCATTGGTTGGTTGGTCGGTTGGATTTTTCTTACGCCATAGATGGTATTCAATGGATTTCTGGAAACCCTATGGGTATTCATTTTGTGAATCCTTCTCCTTTGTGATGGGTTCCTGTGAAAGAACAGAGAATTACATAATAACAATTGCCTCATGTTGAGAACTACCAGTACTCGTTTACCTAGATCCGTTTCCCTTTTCGGGCGCCTCACCAGATTGAACTCTTCTTTCACTATCCCAGCGACTCAAAAGGGTGTGATCTTCTATGAAAACGGTGGTGAATTGCACTATAAGGACATTGCAGTCCCCAAACCAAAACCTAATGAAATTTTAATTAATATCAAGTACTCTGGTGTTTGTCACACCGATTTGCACGCCTGGAAAGGTGACTGGCCTTTGCCCGTGAAGCTACCACTGGTTGGTGGTCACGAAGGTGCTGGAGTGGTCGTTGCCAAGGGAAAGGATGTTACGAATTTCGAGATTGGTGATCTTGCTGGTGTTAAGTGGTTGAACAGTTCTTGTATGGCTTGTGAGTACTGTGAGCTAGGTCATGAGTCCAATTGTGCCAAGGCCGATCTATCCGGTTATACGCATGATGGTTCGTTCCAACAGTATGCCACCGCAGATGCAATCCAGGCTGCTCCAATTCCAAAAGATACTGATTTGGCTGAAGTTGCTCCAATTTTGTGCGCTGGTGTCACCGTCTACAAGGCATTGAAAACTTCTGGTGCTAAGCCTGGTCAATGGGTAGCTATCTCTGGTGCAGCAGGTGGTCTAGGTTCTTTGGCCGTTCAATACGCCACAGCCATGGGTCTGAGAGTGCTTGGTATTGATGGTGGTGAGGGGAAGGAAGAGCTATTCAAGTCTCTAGGGGGGGAAGTATTTGTTGATTTCACCAAGACTAAGGATATGGTTAGCGCTATTCAGGAAGCTACTAACGGTGGACCACACGCAGTGGTTAACGTATCCGTCTCTGAAGCTGCAATTCAGCAGTCCACTGAGTACGTGAGACCAACCGGTACTGTTGTTCTTGTCGGTTTGCCAGCTCACGCTTACGTGAAATCCGAAATCTTCTCGCATGTTGTCAAATCTATCAGCATTAAGGGTTCTTATGTCGGTAATAGAGCTGACACTAGAGAGGCAATTGATTTCTTCTCAAGAAACTTGGTCAAGTCGCCAATAAAGATCATTGGTTTGTCCGAGCTACCAAAGGTTTATGAATTGATGGAAGAAGGTAAAATTTTGGGTAGATACGTTGTCGACACATCTCGTTGATAAGCTCAATACTTAGCCTTTTATTATACGTAGTTATGGAAAACAAAACAAAATTCGTGGGATTATCTTTTAATTTAAAACATCTATAAAGTAAATTTAACATTAACAAGCCTGTTTCTTGCTCTCCGCTTGCTTAATAACTTCGGCTATATTCTGATTGAAGGTTTCAAAAGCTTCTTCTGATGCTTCTCCTTTATTCCCAACCTTTCTTCTAATCGTTAGGGTGGTGCCCGCGCCGCTTTCAATCTTGATCTTGAATTTGAAGTTCCCAGAGACAAATTTGCAATCATACTCTACCTTTTCCTTATCTTGCCTTCTTTCAGAGGCTTTCAGTTGATAATCAATTGCATTCTTATCAAATTCGTGCAACGCTAAGAGATGAACATCATCAAACGGCATGAATGTCTTGTGATATCCTGTCAGTTTATCGCCTCCTGATTTGGTTTTGAAACCATTGAAAAGTCTACTAAACCAATTCCGTTTTGGTTTATTACTTTTATTAGACACCTCGGGGTTGGCCGTCCTTACTCTAATGGCTGGTTTGGGTTTTTTGGAAGTGCCTAAGTTGCTTCGTGGCGCCGTTTCTTTCTTGTGGGTCAACACGAACTCCTCGTCTTGTGCTGCCGGCTCTGTAGACTTAGGCTCATTTTCAGCTTCCTCACCGTCGAACAACATGGTCACTCTATTCGGTTGGGGTTCACTCTGGTTATCCACACCATTATTGGTCGATGACGCATGTATTTTACTCTCTGACGCTTCATCACATTCATCGTCTTCCTCAAGGTCCTTGAACATAGCCAGCATACTCTGAGATTTACCAGGAGCCTCGAGACCTTTGTTTCCCGGTATCATAGAGAATCGCTTTTGTAGGAAAGGCGCTGTGGGTTTTTCTGGCGTTAAATTGAATTTGGAAATGATTTGCTCCGTTGTCTCACGAGGTAAGCCTGCTGTAGAGTTATGGTTGTTGTATAAACTCACCCTTACGTTAGTCGTTGGAGGCAAAACATTTGTGGTGTTCAAAGTGTCGATGGAGACTGCTTTCCGATGAACATTTGGAGAAGAATCACTTTCCGAGGATGTGATGTCAATTGACTCAGAATCAGCGGGAGCATCTTCAAAGATGTTAACCTTGTTCTCCTCATAGGTTGTCGCTGGGGTATGGCTGGAATTGTTTGTCGTCTCATCCTGTGTAAATGCCTTGCTGCTGTAATCGCCATCAGAAACGACATGATCACCAGATGCACGATTGGAGATAGAAATGGCTTGGGCCATAAATGTGTTAGTAGGAATATCCATAGCAAAGCTCATATCAGACATCAGGTCGAAATCGTTGCTCATAACAGAGCAATTATGACTATGTGTCGTTTTATTGCTTAACCCTACCGTGAGGGCACTCTTTGGCGTGAGACTGAGTTTGGTTGATGGCTTCCTCATGGTATTATTTCTTGTAGTTGGCTGTGAAGGCCTTTTACCATTGAGGACGTAACTTTCATTTCCATCACGTAAAATCTCATTCAGGTCCTTAAATGTAGTGGAAGCATTAAAAGTTATATTGGGAATGCTCTCCTTATCGTTGTCGTTGTGCACTGTACTTGAATGAGCCAAAATATCCAAAGCAGAATTATCGAAATCTAAAACATTTTCGGAGGGCAAAGTTTGTTCTGCGATATCCTTGACAGTGGATTCATTTCTTGATGTGGAGGTATCGTTGGTAGAATCACGGGTAGACAAGAATATCGAGCCACGAGAATAAGCCCAGTCGCGGCTCTTATTTCTTTTTAATGAACCAGATTTCGATCTGAAGCTATTCAGCAGTGACTCTACCATATTCGAATTGGCTGGTTGTGAAGCATTACGACGCGGATCTAGCGAATGTACGCGTTCTTGTGTTTGTGCGGTAGAAGAACTGCGCATCCCGAAGTTGGATGGAGGTGGATATTCTTTTTTGATAGGTTTTTGATCTAAAATCGCACTCAGATTTGATTTCTGGGAAGCTTCTCTCTTAAGTTGGCTACGACGGTTTTTCAGCGGCTGATGATTATTAGTAATATCTCTTAGTGGCATTTGTACCGTTGACTTTTGATCATCGCTAGGTTCAAGCGATCTTTGTGATTTCTGCTTGTTGAGTTCAAATGCAGGTTTGATGGCAATCTCGCTAGGTGTGTATTCCTTACCTACAGCTTCTTTCGTCAAAGTAGCATCGGACGAGCTAGTTGTTCCCTTGAACCCACCGAGGTCATTGCGCTTATCCTCTTCTTCCTCTTCTTCCAAAATTTTGTCTAAGGCGTTGCCAAATAAGATTTGCTCGCATAAGTTTTCAAATCCATTAGTGGACTCCAACGATGGTAGGGGAGGTAGTTGATTGAACTCCTCATTGTCAGCACCAACTGTTACATAGTCGTTCAAATTCAAAGATCTCTTGGAGATCGAATTTAATGAATACAAAGACCTCTTAGAAGCTGAATTCTGCAATGTCTTTTTGGAGCTAGAGCGACTTAACGACTTGCCCGATGTAGATTTTGGCAAAGTAGCCCTTTGAGACTTCTGTGTTTGTAAAGATAACGTCGAGCCGCTTTTCTTGAACACCCTCGAAGATGATGCTGCAAACACCGGAATGGCCGGGGGTATAGAGTTGGAAGGTAGCGACGGTACACCAGCCTCTTCTAGTTTAATAGCTGGCACGCTAAATTGTGACTTTTGTAACAGTTTCGGAGCACCAGCGTCATTATCCTCTTCATCGTTGGAATCCCGGCTTTCGTTAGGATGTTCTTCAGCGATTGCAGCTTCTTCCGCTTGAACTTCAGCCGACGGGTGACTCGAGTGGTTCTCCTTGTATTTTAATAGTAAGGAATAAAACACCTTCTCCTCGGACATCCTTGGTTGTAATAGTTTAGCTACAATCAATTCACGGGAAGCTCCATGCCACAGTATTTGGAGATTATTCAATATTGTGTCATCGATATCCTTTCTGGAGTTCAGGTTGATTGTAGTTGCTTCGTAATTATTGAGTAAATGCAAGTCAGCATTTGATTTTCCTTGGCCCATATTCTTGTATAGTGCCTTGTACTTCTTTGTCTTCATCATAGAGTCGTATTTCACAATCAGAGGATGTCTCAAGATTTCCTCAGTGGTTAACCTTTTCGCCGGGTTGACCGTCAGAATCTTGGCTATAAGGTCCTGGGCCTCCTTTGACAGATTCTGTGGCATCTGATACTTACCAGACTGAACTTTTAGTAGTAATTTTTTGATACTATCGTCATTGAAGGGCAGGTGTCCCGTCAATAACGCAAACAGGATGATACCACAGGACCATACGTCACTAGGTCCACCGTGGTACTGTTTTCCCATAACAATCTCAGGTGAGGCGTAATGAGGTGAACCACATGAAGTTTGCAAAAGCTTATTGGAGACTTCCAAGGCAGCCATCCCAAAATCGGCAATCTTGATAGTACTATTCTTCTTATCCAGAAGCAAATTCTCCGGCTTCAAGTCTCTATGACAGATATTAAACGCATGACAGTAAGAAACACCCTGGATGATCTGTTTAAAGTAGTGAACAGCTTCCCGTTCACACAATCTACCTCTAGAGACCAAATAATCAAATAGTTCACCTCCATCAACATACTCTAGGACCAAATACAACTCTGACTTATTCTCCCATACTTCGTACAAACCTAGCACGTTTGCATGCGATATAAGCTTCATGATGACAATCTCACGTTCAATCCCATAAGGATTAGTAGCAACATTACTATGACCAGCAGTAGTATAGTTGTTTGCTGTTGTATTCATCATCGTCGAAGTCTGTGAAGAGTTTGATGTATAGGAAGCAGACGAAGTCGAACAGGCATCATTCTTCCCCAGCACATTATTCTTCTTAGGAACAATCTTGATAGCTGCCAGTTGGCCCGTTTCCATATTTTTTGCTAGTCGAACTCGCCCTGAGGAGCCCTTGCCCAGTGTTTTCCCCAATTTCCAAGGGCCTACGGTATCTCGCGACTTTCTCTTCGAAGATTTAGTGGTTGTACTAGTACTCAGAATCGAATCGGGCTGTGAAAGTCTCTTTGTAGCATCGTTCACTGACTGTACCACACGTTCCAGTTGTGTGGGAGAAACTTTAGTGGTACCAGCGACCTTCAACATCGCATTTCTGGCTGCTTTTTTGGCGACAGTGGAACCGGTTGTTCTCTTATGGGATGTTGCGACGGGCATCTAAGAACGAGTGGTTAAGTAAAATGAGTGAAAAATAGTTGGACAGCACGCTCCGAGACCCTCGACGACTTAAGATAACACTTCAAGGTCCATTCAACGATTATAAGTAAACCAACTTACAAGTGAATTCGAGTGAGATAAAACATCGATCCAGGACAGCTTCGAGTTCGAGTCCGATCCAGCGACCTGCAACGCGAGAAACGCGGTTCACCAAATTTCGTGTCTCGCATAACATGTCTGGGTGAGTCTCGCTTGCATGTTTTTAGTCGAAGTTGGTCAAAATTCCTTGTCGAACATTCTTGCATACTTTTCAACACTTTCAGTATCTAGATAAAGGCTGTTTTCTTAACGCTTCGCGATTGAAGTTCTTGATAGTAAAGAGGTTATGTAAAAGAGGGCTTCCTGATAAGAAGTTCTCGTATTAAACCAACGCAATGAACAGCCCAATGAGTCATAGTGGCTATAGGGACTATAAGAGCTCGTTAAGAACAGATAAGATGGCTCACATTGCACGGGCAGGGGTCAGCGCCTAGCCAGCCTTCTTATGCACCTAGTGTATATAAACAGGTGGTTCTTGCCACTAGTAGAGTCACTTCTTGCTCAACTGGATTAGTGGAAACCAGTATGACTGACCAACGTGAAATTATTGAACATTTGAAGAAGACTTTGCAGCTGCTTGACTTAGAAAAGTCAAAGAAACCTGATGCACCAGTGCTTGTAAAGGCCCCTGCACCTGTAGAGAAAAAATTGGAGCAGTATTCTCACGACTACATCGAATTTACTTATGAAAATCCAACTACTTATCATATTGTGAACTACTTCTCGAAATTACTCGAGAAAGCTGGTTTTGAATACTTGAGTGAGAAGGAGAACTGGAACGACAAGATTAAGGAATCCTCTGATAGGAAATTCTACACTGTGAGAAATGGCACCAACTTGTCTGCTTTCGTCGTTGGTAAGAAATGGGAATGGTCCAAAGGTGTGGGAGCCATTGGTGCTCACGCCGATGCCTTGACGGCCAAACTAAAGCCTTCCTCGTTGAAGGATAAGGTTGAAGGGTTTGACCTATTGGGAGTGGCTCCTTACGGTGGTACTTTGAATGAGTTGTGGTTTGATCGTGACCTCGGTGTTGGTGGTCGTGTTCTGTACCGTGATGACGATCATGGCATCCAGAGTAAGCTAGTGAACTCAACACCTCACCCAATTGCTAAGATTCCTACTTTGGCTCCTCACTTCGGTGAACCAGCTGTCGGGCCATTTGACAAAGAGGACCAGGCAGTTCCTGTCGTCGGTTACGTTAGTGAAGAGGATACACCACCAAGCGAGGACGAGAAGAAGTCTCCACTGTTTGGTAAACACTGTATCAATTTATTGAGGTACATTGCAAGCTTGGCAGGTGTCAAAGTTTCGCAATTGGTTCAACTGGATTTGGATCTATTTGACGTGCAAAAGGGTGTTATCGGTGGTATCAAGAACGATTTCCTGTTTGCACCACGTCTAGATGATCGTTTGTGCTCCTACGCTTCCATAATTGCTCTAATCGAGGGCTCGCATGACCTTGACGTCGATTCTATGGAGACTTTCATCAATGTTACACTCTTTGACAACGAAGAAGTAGGGTCTTTGTCAAGACAAGGTGCCAAGGGTGGTCTGCTAGAGTCTGTTGTGAGTCGTGTCTCTACTGCATTGTACCAACATGATCCTGTCGATTTGCGTACTCTATTTGCCAACTCCATTATTCTATCGGCAGATGTCAACCACATGTTTAACCCAAACTTTGCCAACGTCTACATGAAACATCATTCACCAAAGCCTAACGTCGGTGTGACCTTGTCATTGGACTCCAACGTGCACATGGCCACAGACGTTGTCGGTACAGCCTTCATTGAAGAGCTAGCTCGTCTGAATGGTGATCAGGTACAGTACTTCCAGATAAAAAACAACTCGAGATCAGGAGGTACGATTGGACCTTCGATTTCTGCCCAAACTGGCGCCCGTACAGTTGATCTCGGCATCCCACAACTCGCAATGCACAGCATTAGAGCCACCACAGGTTCTCGCGATATCGGCTTAGGTGTCAAGCTATTCAAGAACTTCCTGCAAAACTGGAGGCCAGTCTACGACAAATTCGGCGATTTATAACCCATATTTCTATTTTCAATGGATTGTAACATCGACGTTTTAAAGATCAAGAGATTTGCAACAACTGCAAGAATGTTCTCTCTCACAGCTTTTCGCCACGGTGCCTAAAATTTGTACCTAAATGTAGATATAAAGTGACTATAGAATAACTTCTTACTTGGAGACTTGAATCAATACTTTTGATTGTCAGCTCTTTTTTCCTTTCACTATCCTTAGCTGCATATTGTATTCTTATAGATCTTTTTAGGCGCTTTTTGTATTCACCTGTGTGACAAAAATAAATATCGAAACAAAGCCTCTGCTCGAAACACAAGTTCTGAGTTCAGCGATACAACCGATCGCCAAGGTCATCAATTCAATAAAACATTTGTGTTGGGAAGATTACCAGCTAATTAACCAGTGTAATGTGTGGTATTTTTGGTTACTGTAACTACTTGGTGGAGAAATCTCGAGGCGAGATCATCGATACTTTAGTTGACGGTTTGCAAAGATTGGAGTATAGAGGTTACGACTCGACCGGTATTGCCATTGATGGTGATGAACCAGACTCTACACTTGTTTACAAGCAGATTGGTAAAGTCAGTGCTCTAAAAGAAGAGATCGCTGAACATCACCCAAAGAGAGATGTGACTTTTGTGTCCCATTGTGGTATTGCGCACACTAGATGGGCTACTCACGGTGAACCAAAACAAGTCAATTGTCATCCTCAAAAATCTGATCCAACAGGTGAATTTGTGATTGTTCACAACGGTATTATTACTAATTTTAGAGAATTAAAGACATTGTTGTCGAACAAGGGTTACTCCTTTGAGAGTGACACTGATACCGAGTGTATTGCCAAGCTTTTCAAGCACTTGTACGATACCAATATCCAGAATGGTAATGAGCTGGATTTCCATGAGTTGACCAAGCTGGTTCTTTTAGAGCTAGAAGGTTCGTACGGTTTGCTTTGTAGATCTTCTCATTATCCAGATGAGGTTATGGCCACTAGAAAGGGCTCTCCACTGTTGATCGGTGTGAAGTCTGAAAAGAAATTGAAGGTCGATTTCGTCGACGTTGAATTTCCGGACGATAACGCTCAACCGGAAACTCCCTTGGTTTCTGAAAGATCAAATGGATTAGCCTCGAGCCGAAATCTGACTGTTAACGGTGGAAGAAAAGTTCGCCTTTTCGACCACGAGGATAGAGGCAACAGCAACCTTCTACCGATCGCTGCTAATGAGTTCAATTTGAGACACTCACAATCAAGAGCTTTCTTATCTGAGGACGGTACGCCAAACCCAGTCGAATTCTTCTTGTCCTCCGATGCTTCTTCGGTGATCAAGCATACCAAGAAAGTGCTGTTTTTAGAGGATAATGATATTGCTCATATTTATGATGGTGAAATTCATATCCACAGATCCAGAAGAGAGGTCGGTGCTTCGATGACCAGATCTATTCAGACTCTGGAAATGGAACTGGCTCAAATCATGAAGGGACCATACAAGCATTTCATGCAAAAGGAAATCTTCGAACAACCAGAGTCTACGTTGAACACTATGAGGGGTAGAATCGATTTTGAAAACAACAGTGTCATGCTAGGTGGTTTACAAGCTTGGTTACCGGCCATTAGAAGAGCTCGTAGATTGATCATGATTGCTTGTGGCACTTCGTACCATTCTTGTTTGGCTACGCGTGCCATCTTTGAAGAGCTATCAGAGATCCCGGTAAGCGTGGAACTAGCATCTGATTTCCTTGACCGAAAATCTCCAGTCTTCAGAGATGACATTTGTGTCTTCGTCTCTCAAAGTGGTGAAACTGCTGATACAATGTTAGCACTAAATTACTGTTTGGAGAGAGGTGCGTTGACTGTTGGTATTGTGAACAGTGTGGGTTCTTCAATCTCTAGAATAACTCATTGTGGTGTCCACATAAATGCAGGTCCAGAGATTGGTGTTGCCTCAACGAAGGCTTACACATCGCAATATATCGCTCTTGTGATGGTTGCACTGTCACTATCTGATGATAGAGTTTCCAAGATAGAAAGAAGAGGTGATATCATGCAAGGCTTGAAGAAAATACCTCAACAAATCAAGGAAGTTCTACAACTAGAGGGAAAGATCAAGCAACTCTGTGAAAAGGACCTAAAGGACCAAAAATCTCTACTGTTGCTGGGAAGAGGATACCAATTCGCGTCTGCATTGGAAGGCGCCTTGAAGATCAAAGAAATTTCTTACATGCACTCCGAAGGTGTTCTTGCCGGTGAGTTGAAACACGGTGTTCTTGCATTGGTTGACGAAGATTTGCCGATCATTGCCTTTGGTACCAGAGACTCTTTGTTCCCCAAGGTTGTCTCTTCCATTGAACAAGTTACTGCAAGAAAGGGCCATCCGATTGTCATTTGTAACAAGAATGACGAGGTTTGGGAAAAGAAGGCCGCAACTACCAAGATGGTCACTTTAGAAGTTCCTCAAACTGTCGACTGTTTACAAGGCCTATTGAACATTATTCCACTACAACTGATTTCATATTGGTTAGCAGTGAACAAAGGCATTGATGTCGACTTCCCAAGAAATTTGGCAAAATCTGTCACTGTTGAATAAAATCAATCAACCCAAAATCAAATAAAAAAATCTGCCAAGCGATTAATATTCAGTATTCGCTACAGCAGAAGAATAGGATAATATATGTATAGTTCGATAGCTGGGAGCAGTCCATTTCTAACTTGAAACTCTTTCATTGTTCCTTGCCTTTACACACAAATTTCAGCCTTTTCGAGAAACAAATTTTGTCAACAGGGGCAGCACTTAAGAAAGTGCCAAATTTGAAAGAACCACTAAGCGATACTTAATTAGTTCAGGCCTTCCGGAAGTTTAGTTCATTAACTGAGCACTAGGCAAGGCTTGCACAGATAATGTTTTCCAGACAGAGGGTTTCCCGAGGTCCTGAACAACCTACGAGTTCTAACGCCCTGGCAGCTGCTTCGGCGATTGGGAGGGCATTAGATTCTAATGGAAAGACCGTTGATAGAACCAGGCTACCAGAATATAATGGAGCTCCTGTAAGTAGTCGTCCCTCTTCCGTTGTGGTATCAAGGAGGAACTCCATGATGTCGAACATGTCCTCGGGCAGCAGGAAAGGAAGCTTAACCAGGGGTTCAACTCCCAGTATAGAAGATATTAGAAAAAGGACGTCAGTAGGTAGCTATATTGGAGCAAAGAATGGTTCAGGTCGCTCATATAGCTTTCAATATTCGCGGGGCCCTTCAAGCAGAAATAACTCGCTAACGAACAGGGCACAAAATCAGTCTGCTGATCCTAAAGCTACATTCCAAGAATTTGGGGGTCAGCAAGCTGTTGGTATCATACATAAGCCGCTAAGTGATGGCCCTAAGATGATAAAGAAATATATTCCGACATCTCACGGCCTGGTTGCCGTAGACGTCCCCATTGAAGAAATTGAGCATCAGCAAAGAAAAGCATCTTCATTGAGACGTTCCTCATCTACTAACTCGTTGTCTCTTTCCCGCAACAGTTCATTGGTGAGAAGAAGTGCTCCTCAGCCACATCAGCCTAATAGGAGACACTCATCTTTGACCAGTCACTCAGGCACATCCTCTAAATCACGGCAGGCAACCGACCGCTCTCTGATCCAGACATACGTCGAGGAAGAAACCGAGCAAGAATTAAGCCAAGATGTTGTAAGACCGATGCGTATTCCGCAAGACAAACTAAGCGAAAAGATTACCAAAGTCTTTGGAGCAGCGCCTGACGGCAAGAGAGAAGAAAGAGAGCCTACTACAGAGACCGAAAAAGAGCCTGCGCAGGTTGCGCCTGTTACTCATGCAGACGTATCAACGAAGGTCGAAAACACCACCCCAAACCCTGCAGAGGAAATTGCCGGAAATGAAGGAGGCACTAAGAATGAAGAAGGTACCAAGAGTGAAGAAAAAACTCAAAACCCAACGATTTCAGTTGAAGAAAAGACTGAGGTAATAATACATACAGATGAGCCGGCGCTCGTGAAGCAGATGACCAGTAGTAAGGATGAAGGTTCTGATGATGAAATGGTCGATGCATCTGATATCGTGGAATCAGAAGTTACTAAAACACCAACAAAATCGACAGATTTGCCTGCGCCCTCTCTTGCACAACATCTTCGTGCAGTGAATCCATATTTAAACCAACGTGATACGGATGATACGCAGGAGTTGAGTACAGATGATAATAAAAACCTCTTTAAAGTTCCTTCGCCGATGAAGTCTGCGCTCAAAAAGACAAACACACAATCAAGTGAATCCTCTTCCATGTATTCGGCGAAATCTCCAGCTAATCAAGCATACTTGTCGTTGACGACCGCAGAGAACACGAGACTAAACGCTCAGCTGTCAAGTTCTGAGACTTCGGTGCACAGACAAAACTCCAAGCATTTAAGCAGGCCACAATCGATGGCAAATCCCAGATCGGCCTCGCCATCGCCACGGGAAAAGGCCAGAACTAAGCGTTTGTCGAATGCGCCCAAACAACCCCCCGCTAGCAAGAGTGCTCAGGTCAAGTCACCTGAACAGACGCCGGCCGTTGCTGCCGCTCGGACTTCCAACATGGTCAATAGGTCAAGGCAAGACTCTGTCAAAAGAAAGGCACAGGAGCAAGTCAAGACAATAGTGCAAGCAAATTCGGGATCAAAGCAACTTCCTGATAGCATTCTTTATCCGAAGGAACCGCCTCAGAAGAGGTCTAGTTTTGAAAAGACCAGAAATCAGGATTCAGGCCTAGGTTTCAAGAAACTCTCTTTAAGAGACGAACTAGCGAGGGAAACACCACCCGATACGAGTAATATTCGTCAACATTCTTCTCATGACTCAAGCCATAATTTCCTACAGAACAGTGGGTGGAAGTCAAGGTTTCACGACTCAGACTCAGAGGAAGAAAACGCTCCTTTTAGTACCGGTACAAGTCGATCAACGCAACCCACGAGTGTTGGTACCAACGGGGACACTGCCGGAGGAAGTTTCGCACTATTTAAAGGTAAGAGCAAGCCACATACTGTGACCAATTTGGCACCACCTCAACCGGCTTTCGTGGAGCAAGAGGCAGTATCTGCAAATTCTACTCCAAGCAAGGTGAACAAAAAATGGAGTAAATTATCTCTGCGGTCCTCGAGCACCAGTGATACCCCCAGAGCTGAGACTGGGCAGACTTCTACGCCCGAGAAGAGGTACCATAGCAATTCCAAACTGGAAGGCTTCAGTTACGACACCATGAGAGCCGCTGAGCCACAGGAGGCTGACCCGGGGAAGAAGAAGAATAAGTTTGGGAAGAAACTAAAGAAATTGTTTGGAAGAAGTTAATAGTTATATACAATCGCGTATCAGCGAGGAATCTTGGACACTGCATCCAGGGCCTCGCAAACGTAATCAATATTGTGATCATTAACTCCACTTAATGACAGTCTACCGTCCATGGTCATGTAAATGGAGTATTTATCTCTTAAAACATCAACCTGCTTTGGGCTCAGTCCAGTATAGTAAAACATTCCATGCTGTTGCTGAAAATTCATTAGACCTGGCCATTTGAGCAGATTATGCATATTATGACGCACTTGTGACAATCTTTCTGTCATGAACGCCACGTCCTTGTACCATTGCATCCGCAGAAATGACTTTGAAAGAACCATTGTAGCGACTCGCGATCCATAACCTGGTGGTGAGGAGTAGATACTACGCACAATTTGTTTCAATTGAGAATCCACATGTTCTCTGACATGTGGTTTTGCAGGAGGCGTTACTACACTCAAGGAGCCCACTCTTTCACCATAAAGACCCATGTTCTTCGCAAACGACTGGCACACGAACAGCCCATTGGGCCAGCACTTGTACCGTTTCTCATCGAGCGCCATACGAAGCACATATGCATCTGCCGGAGGGTTACCAGACTCTAATCCCTGGTATGCCATATCTAGGATTGGAATCATGCCCAATTCATGTACTGTATCTAGAATCCTGACCCATTCTTCACGGGTAGGATCCAACCCTGTAGGGTTATGGCAGCATGCATGCAAGATAATAGAATGCCGCGTTTCAGGATCCTTGCGGACTTCTGTTTTAAGCTTTTCAAGCCACTCATCAACCACTAGCCTTCCATTTTGGTAGTAAGGATATGTTCTCAAGTCAGTAAACCCATTACTGCGGAAAATATTCTGATGGTTAGGCCACGAAGGCTCAGAAATCCATACTGTCCTTGACAAGAACAAAGCCAGCAACTTAGAAGCTACAGCCAAAGCTCCTGTCCCACTTAAAGTCTGTGCAAAACTCACACGTCCCTCCTCCAGCAAACGAGGTCCAACCTGAGGACAAGACTCTCCGAACAAAAACGACAGAACTGCAGAGCTATACTCGGGGCATCCAGTTATCGGCAGGTAAGACAGGTCAGTATTTAGCTCAAAGTCTGAATCGATGAGCTTTTGAGCCCTAGCAACCGAAGGGAAGGTAGTCACCTGACCCCAGCCATCCTTATAGACACCCACTGTCAAGTTAACTTTCTGACGTCTCGTATCTCTAGCAAACTGCTCCGTGAGCCCTAATATTCTATCCGGAGCTGCCCTTGGAATCTGTTCCAACGAACTTATCAGCGATCGTCTCAGAACAACCATTACGTCCCGAGAATGTCCAAAACAAAGTCAATAGTTCTGTGCAAGACCACTACAGCCAATGCCACCACAGTGAGTCTCAAGTTGTACTTGTCGAACCGGAACAGAATCTCCGGATCACGATAGATTTGCAACACCTTCCTCCACATCGCTGGAATTTTTCACTCTGCGACAGCGTCAGTAATTCGCGTCATCAAGGGTTAAAAAATGTTAATATATAGTGATTTATATAATAAAATATATGAAACTGAGACCTCAATGTATTCTATATTAGTTTGCGACACCAGCCCTGACGTGTGCGAGTGTCTTGTGAAACAACTTGGAAATTTTTCCAATTCTGTAGGGACTGTCTGTGGTCCTTTGGCTACGTTGCTTACAAGGTTGCAGCCGTGCGAAAAGGTTGCAATAGTGTCACCGGGGAATTCGTTTGGGTTCCTAGGTGGAGGTTTCGACTTAGCCATTTGTGAACAACTTGGGGGAGCGCCATTCGAGGCGTGGTTCCGGGCGCAGCTGCCCGGTTTGTATCAGCCAGTCGGTTCCTGCAACGTCGTGGACCTCACTAAAGGGCCTTATGCGCACCGCAACGTCAGGTACATCGTACACGTCCCGACAGTCGTGACACCAATGATGGACGTTTGTGAAGGTTCTCGATTGGCGTTCGATGGAATGTGGAATGTTCTCGAGCGATGCCCTCGAGATGTCGACGTGGTTGTGGTTCCGGGGTTGGCTACGGGGTATGGTGGAGTTCCAGTCGCAGTGAGTTGCAAGAGTATGGCATTTGCAATGATCGTACACCAGCTGGATGTTTCTGAGGAGTTGCGTATTCTGCTTGTTATGTACTATCTTGGGTGTGGTTACGATGGGTTCTTTAGCAAGAACTGTAGAAAAGAATGTGAGGAAGTTGGGATTGACCTGAAGGCCTTGAAAAATTTTGATGCTCGTTACGATTCTATCAAGAGTATTTTACCTAAGTAGGGTCTATTTAGTTTTGTTGTAACTACGAATGAGCGCAAGTGATAGAGCGACTCCTAAAGCTGCGAGGCCAAGGTTGGGTAGATAAGAGGTGAGAAAAGCTCCACGGTACACTTTCAATAGTCCAAGTAAGGTGTCACCTGAGAAGTGAGTTCTGAGGTAGCTTGAATCTGTTAGCAGCTTGTAGTATTGTTTCTTGGTGAATGAACGGTGCGATTCCAACATATATTTCCGTAGCGAAGTCGTTAGACTGTTTTGGAAAACCACTAGCGTGAGTGAGGCACCAAGAACATTACCAATAGACCTCCATAAGTAGAATATACCTGTCATAGTAGCCTGCTGGGACTTGTCGATGGAGAAGACTATACTCACCAGCGTAGAGACAAGGAGACAGGCATAGCCGAAACCAACTAAAACACTTGCGAAGACAAATACAAGCTTCCACAAAGTAGATTGCGAGGCGAACTGGAAGGTCAGAGTGCTTGCCATTTGCGTCGAGAGTGCTGGTTCAACGACACCGACTAGGTAGTAACTGATCACTAAACCTGTCAATTGAAGTGCAATACCTGCGAGCACAAATAGGTACGAGCACAGCTCGAGACTCTTGCTAGTACGTCTAAGAACGGCTCCCGTTACAAGAGAACCAACAGCCACTGATACGGAAGGGAAGATCATGAACAGACCGGTGTTTGTTACGCTTAAATCGTGGATCAATTGCAAATAGATTGGAGACCGGAATATATCACCAAAGATCACAAAAGATGAGCAAACGGTTACGACTGATGATAAACCAAAAGGGCCCTTGAGTAATTCAAATGGTAGGATTCTCTCAGCGGCGTAAAATAGCTCTACCCATAAGAACAGAACAAAACTGGCTGCAGTAGCTAAAGACACTACTAGTTTGTTCAAATCAGTAGAGCAAAGCACTAAAACGCCACAGATAGTTGAAGCCAATGTAACAGATCCAAGGAAATCAATACGTGATAAATTCTTCCGTGTAAACCGCTCAGAAATAGGTGGAACGTGGCTCAGCTTGATGTTAACGTTACGGTAGGCTAAGAAAGCACTCACCATGACAACAGGTACCTGGATTCCAAAGATTGCTCTCCAACCGATGGTATCGATGAAGAGACCACCCAATGGCGCACCGAGCATTTGACCCATACCGAAGACAATATTCGCATAACCTTGGTAGATACCGCGCTCTTTAGCAGTACAAATATCACTTACAGTTATACTGCTACAGGCATTAATTCCACCACCTCCAATACCACAGATTGCCCTAGCGACCGCAAACTCTGTAACATTTCTTGCCAAACAGGTCAACAGACAGCCAATGACCAAAAAAAAGTAGGCCATCAACAAGGCAAACTTACGCCCAGTGACATCTGACAATTTGCCGTAGAGTGGCTGGAACGCTGTGTTGGTTAGTAGAAAACTGGTCGCTATCCATTGCTTCTTATCCGACTCTGAAAACTCCTCGGCGACCCGATTCATAATATTGGCCACAATTGTACCATCTAAAGAGCTCACGAAACTTCCCAACCATAAAGACGTTAGAATTGGCAATTTTGGCAACGAGAGGTTGTGTTTGTGATACTCTAGTTCCAAATCACCCCCTTCTTCCTCTGGAATTGGCAGCAAGTTAGTAGTCTCGTCGAGTGCGTTCATCCTGTGTTTGACTTAGCTCGAGTAATTGATCTTTAGTCCCCATTGTAATTTCTATCTTTTAATTATCAATTACTGATAAGCTTCTTGATTTTTATTTAGCGATAAACCGTGTCATTGGCCAAAAAAAGTGAAGTACGGTGAAGATATGGCTAATAGAAACATAATAATAAAAGTATTTACATGACTTTGATACTGTCTATATGTACACATGATGGTTGAGTGGGAATAATTTCTGGATCTTATTAAGTACGTTGATCACCATCATTGTCCTTGTTCTCTTGCTCAGATTTTCTGATCTTTTCGGTCTCACTGTCGTTGAGATATTTGTCGAATGCATCGTTCCTCTCAGGAAATGGACGTTTGCCCAGCATGCTTATCATATCTTCTCTCGTCAAAACTTCTTTCTTGAGTAGTAATTGAGCCACTTTCTCAAGTTCTTCAGCCTTCTCTTGCAAGAGCTTCGTACAGCGCTCATGACACTCCTGAATGATTCTATATACTTCTTCGTCGATGATGTTTGCAGTCTCCTCAGAGAAAGGTTTCGTTAAGTCTGTGTCGTCACGCTTCTTGTAATTGATCCACCCAATCTTGGCACTCATTCCAAGTTCTGTGACCATGGCGGTTGCCATTCGTGTAACTTTCTTAAAATCGTCAGAAGCACCACTGGTAACGCTGCTGAAATGCAATTCTTCTGAAACTCTCCCGGCCAGCGACATTGTCATTCTATCCTTCAACTGCTGTTCAGAAAGAAGATAGATATCACCGGGCAAGTATTGAGCATAGCCTAGTGCACCTTGTCCACGGGGGATTATACTCACTTTCAACAATGGATCAGCAAACTCCAAGTACCATCCACAAATGGCGTGACCAGCTTCATGGTACGCGACAACTCGTTTTTCCTCAGCAGAAAGCAACTTGGACTTTCTCTCAACACCACCAATCACCCTTTCAACGGCTTGCTCGAAATGTTCTAGTCTCACGGACTTGGCGTCATTTCTGGCGGCAATCAATGCTGCCTCGTTGCAAACGTTTGCAATATCGGCACCGGAAAAACCAGGTGTCAAAGCGGCTAACCTGTTTTTCAAATCAAAGATATCACTTGCCAGTTTAATCTTCTTCATGTGCACCTCAAAGATGGCTTGTCTGCCGGATAACTCTGGCTTATCGATATTGACGTGTCTGTCAAATCTACCGGGTCTTAGCAATGCTTTGTCTAAAACATCTGGTCTGTTTGTACCAGCTAGAACGACAACATGATCTGCAGGCGTGAAACCATCCATCTCAACCAAAAGTTGGTTCAAGGTATTTTCTCTTTCATCGTTCGCTCCTGAAATGTTGCCCTTTTGTCTTGCTTTACCAATAGCATCAATTTCATCGATGAAGACCATAGATGGAGCGTTCTCCCTAGCGGTCTTGAACAAGTCACGCACTCTCGAAGCACCGACACCGACAAACATTTCAACAAACTCGGAACCCGAAACAAAGAAGAATGGGACTCCAGCTTCACCAGCAGTGGCCTTAGCCAATAGAGTCTTACCAGTACCTGGAGGACCAGAGAGAATAGCACCTCTTGGAATCTTAGCTCCCATTTTTTCGTATCTCTTAGGTTCTTTCAAGAAACTGACGAACTCCATAATTTCCTCTTTGGCTTCGTCACATCCGGCAACATCTTTGAATTTCACTTTGACATCTGTCTCAGTGTTAAACCTCTTAGCTTTTGAGCGGCCCATGCCAAATATTCCACCTCTGCCTCCACCAGCAGCTGACGCCGACCTACGTGTCAGCCATATGATACCGGCAATCATCAATGCAGTAGGTAAGATTTGGAACATAGCACGAGCCCAGTTACCTTCTTGTACGTAAACCACTGGGACCCTGAAATCATTGGCGATATCCAACTCATCCTGAGATTTTTGTAACTTGTGCTCAAAGTTGTCGACAGAACCAATGGTGAAGAAGTAGAAATCGTGGCCATTGTTTTCCGGTTGGTTTTTGCCCGTGTCATTCAGCATTACTTTGACAAAAGACCTGTTTACAACGACCAATTTCGATACGTAACCTCTCGCCAGTAGCTTGGAGCGGAAGTCCTGCCATGTTATTTCTCTTTGCTCCTCTGTAGTGTTGAAAATATTCAGTACGAAGGATAACAGGAGAAACGTAAGACCTAGTTGGAATAGCCCAATATTCTCAGACGCAGAAGCATTGGGATCATTAAGTTTCTTCTTCATTTCCTCCTCCTGGGCCTTTCTCGCCTCATTCATCTTCTTATGTTGCTCTTCCGCCTGTCTTGAATGGAAACTGAACGGACCTGATTCTTCCGTCTTCCCTCCGTTGGCTTTTCTGGCCTCCTGTCTTGCGATTGTATCTTCTAGCCTTTTGATCTCTCTGTCAATTCTGAGCTTACGTTCTTCCCAATCGGTATCCGATTTGTTATTCTTCGCCTCTTCGATATACTTCTTCATTTCGTCCCTCAAAGCTTCAACATCACGATCTGTAGCGTCCTCATTATCATCTTTCTTATCATTACGTTTATCATCATGTCCATTGCTTGTATTATCTTTGTTCAGAAGCAAGGGTCTGAAAGTGTGGAAACTTCTATACTTCAGCGGACTCCTCACTAGAATCCCAGACCGAGTGGCTAGAGGCCAGCTCTTCGTCAGGACCCTTTTGCAAGGCCTGAAAGCAATTAGCATCTAAAATAAACCTTCACTTTAGTTAGTAAAATCAGTTCCAAAGACTAACAGTCGACGCACTAAGTTAAGCTATCCGAGTAACACATACAGTTTCTTATCTTTGATGAGATCCAAGCGCCGATACTAGTCCTAGATCAGAGTACCAGGCCCCAATTACTTAGTAAGTAATCATATCGGTGGCCAAAGTTAGTAGCTTGACTAGGGATTCGTACCCTGTGATTACTATACAGTGCAAATAAGCTCTAATGAGTCGAATAATCTGCTTTATTGATACAATATCTGCTCTATTTATCAGGTGTAGCGTCTGCTTTCGGCTCTTGTGGTCTTATACCTTTTTCAAAGTTTTGTTGCTCGATAATTGCGGTTTTGATCTCTTCACTAACCAGATCGTCGAATATATCCAATGGAACTTCGGACAAGCCGGTCTTGTTTCTGGTCAAGTCGGGATCGCTGATTTTAGTTTCATAGAGTACAGCACAATCATTGCGTATATCGGTTTCTGTTAATGGTTTTCTGTTACGTCTTAGAACTTTAGAAGATTGAGTCGACTGAGGTATGTGCAAAGTGTTGGTGTATGGATCTCTCAGACCTTGATTCTCTATCAGAAGGATCCGTACTCTGTCATAGTACATGTCGCTGTTAAACCTACTACAAGCAGCGGCATGTTGGTATAGCCAGTTTGTCGCGCTGATCTTACTGGCTGAGGCAGTAGCGGTTGCTCCGTTGATATAGTTTGGATTTCTCCTGTCAAAGAATTCCACGGCATTCTTTGCAGGATTCACTGACTGTACTGAATATTCGATTCCCTCGTAGGCACGCGTACCATTTTTCTTCAACGGTTCCCTAGCGTATGATCCTTCAATAACGCGACCTTCCTGGCGTAGTTTTGTAGAGTAATAATCGTCTGTGATGTTTTTACCACCAATGATAATCTTGGCTCCAAACTCTTTGAAGACACTTCTGGCGGTAACCAGTGCAATTTGTCGGCTCCTATAGGAATAAGGCAGTACACCACGGTCGATCAAATCGTTCTTTTGCTCTTGTGATAAAATAAATTTGTAAAGGTTTGGATGGTACTGAAAAAATAGGTAGGAATCCCTGAAGCCCACGGCTCTAGCAGGCTCCGTCGAGAGCATAAACTTACGCTTACCCTTGTCAGAAACCGTAAAAGATCGCACTAGAAACTGTCTGCCACCTAAAAGGTCACCATCCTTAGTGATCTTGGTCTCACCCTCGGGATCATCTGGTAAATCATACTCTTCATTCACAATGGGAAGCGGAGCTCCCGACTCGTCTACTGGATAAGAAAGACGCGGTCTCTTTAGATTCATAAATCCTGGGACTGTCGAACCGCTTCTAGATTCATCAGTCTCTGATCTGTTGTCATCCTGGGACATTTCTCTGTTCTTTCTCTTACTCGGTCTTCCTCGCCTTGCAATCTTAGGGATTTCGTTGGTTCCGCGAGTCACAGTTTCACGTTGGTTACCTTCTTCTTCTTCTTCTTCTTCTTCTTCCAACTCATCTTCTTCGTGATATTCATCTCCATCATCTTCCTCTTCCTTCAAATCCAGCCCTTCAGTATCAATTTGATAGTTGGGGCGTTCGCTGCCGGACCTCGAGTGACCAGACTCTCTAGCATCTAACTCTGGGCTACCTTCTAATCCCTCTGACATAGTTAGACCTTCACAACACCTCGTTCAGCCCTGGGTTCTAGCCGTAATAAGGCGTTATTGATAGTTATCGCTTGAAATTTCACATTGAAGTGTCACAACCGTTGTGAATGATACGTGTGAAGAATAATCAACTAAATTTAACATAACTATTAAATAGACCGTCAAGATGAGCATTAGCTAGCCTTATGGCCAATGGTTCTTGACAACCTATTTTTTCCTAAGATTTTCCACTATTTTTGGGGTTTGAAAGCATCACAATAGCTCTTGAAGCGCCATCCTCCATCCTCCTCGTAAATTATCAATCTTAGACCGTCCCGTACAATTATGATTATTCGGAGATCACGATCAGAGAGTTGAGATTGGTCACCTATTCACCATTGTAAAGCCTTGTTTCGTTCCCCACTCCCTTTGCAGTTTGTGGTAGGAAACTGAAGACGGAAGAATCAACTCAAGAAAAGTACGCATTGCAGAAGCACAAGAACATAGGTACAAGTTGCTGTCCAAGAATCCTTTTTTCTTGAAATTTTCACCATTAGATTGCCTTCAAATGAAAGATCATGCGAGGTGCAGTGCTGTTTGACGTCGATTGCGAATCTGCGACGTGTCTTTTCTATTCTTTACATATGAAAAGATGCTGAAGACAAGCGGGGAATGTCCATAAATATCAATATCTATGAGCAAGCACTTGAATGTCTACATCTCTTTACTGTGTGTGATATACTAATCTCCGAAGCTACACACTTATTCAATAATGACATTCCACCTCTTGATACAGGCATCCGAGCCGCAACTGACCAAAGTACTTGCATCTTCCCAGCGAACAACGCTGACCCCATCTTTATGCGCATTTAGACGCTTGATTGTCCTCATGGGCCTCTTGACGGAGTAGACAAATACATTGGTATCGAGCGAAGCTGTAGCAACCAGATCTTCTTCGTCGTCATCTTCTGTTGAAGGCCTCCATGCTATAGCAGTGATTCTACTGGTGTGGAATGCCCACCTGGACGTCTTTACATCTTTTGTAGAAAGATCGTAGAGTAGAATCTTCCCCATAACATCACCGGCGGCCAGGTACCCTTCACTGGGTGATACTGAAATGCAAGAAGGTGTTGCACGCAGTGGAATTGGCAATTTGTAGCTAACCTCAAGGTCAGAGGCCTTGAACACTTCCACAGCATTGGTCCTTTCCAAACCTACAGCAACAAGTCCGCTGGTTATACCGACCGCCGATGCTGGTTCACTCAACGCCTTCTTTTGCAAGACTTCCCCAGTATAACTGTTCATTATCAATAGGTAATCATTATCAGTGACTACTGCAACAGTTCCACCGTTGTTGGCAGAACTAGCAACTTTCGGCTGTCCTTCGAATTGGTATTTTGTGATATCTGACACTTTGAGAGTGTCATCCCATGAGATACTGGCGTATTTGGGCGCTTCGCTGTTATCAATTGCAACGACCAAATTTGAATGATCCTGATGCATCGTCTCTGGAATGTTATCCCATTCCATAATCCTACCGTCGTAAGAACCGGTTATTAGCGGGCGAACAGCTAATGCTGTTATACCCTTATTATGGCCTTTCATAGACTTGATTATATCATTCTCGCCGATTTTAAAGAAGTTCAAAGAACCATCCAATGATAATGAAATTATCTGTTCATTCTTTGAGGATACAACACCGACCTGTTGGCTTCCAACAGAGTCCCCCGACACTACCCATTTTTGTAAAAATTTGTTTTCCTTAGCACACCACAGTCTAATAGTTGCATCTGCACTTGCTGTGACAAATCTTGTCTCGTCGACCCATGAAACAGCAAATATACCACCTTCCACTTTTTCACTCTCATCCTCGATGTACTTGATAAACTCACCGGTTTTACCGTCAAAGCACACAATCTTTCTATCATAGCCAACCGTTACGGCATATCCACCTGAACCTGGCGAGAACTGTACATCTCTGACAAATTTCCCTTGGTCATGATGCGTACGATCACTAGCAGAGAATTTGAATGGTGGTCCCTGGTAAAAGACGACAGAACCATCGTCTCCAACAGTTATACACCTCATCGGTCTTGACTGTTTCATATGACAAGCATTGATACGTTGCGAATGCCCGGATATTTCACCTAACGAGTTACCAGAGTCCCACGATATGAATGCGCCAAATTTGTCCCGGCCTTCACCCACAACACAGAGCCTTCTGCCCTCAAAATCCCACGACACATCTGTAATAGGACCAGCTAAAACCTGGAACTCTGATTTAACAATAGTTTCCACAGCATGAGTATCCGTATCATACGTCCAACCCCATACAATCACTTTACCAGATTCATCACCAGAACAAACGTACTGGGAGCCCTTGATTGGCGAAAACTTCACTACCGTAACATTCGCTGTCCCATGCCCTGTAAACTGAACAACTATGCCGGAATCATCCAGATACCTAACATAGGCTGATTTACCACATGGATAGGCAATAGAATTTGTATTTTCGTCATAGGACAAATGTGTCGTGAAATTACGCAAAGTGGCAGGCTGTGGAGGTTGAATTGACCTCAACTCTATCAATGACATGGTTATTTCACTCGCTTGAAGCCCAAAATCCAACTCTTGGCCATATATAGGGGGTGCTTAAGCTGTTCTTAAAGCTTGGATCTTGTTGAATGTAGCTTTTTTTACCCGAATTTAAGCTCTGAAAATTTTCAATAATTAAGCGTTATGAAGCTCATCGCATCTCATCAAAGGTTGAAGATCTCCCGTGAAAAGCCCCATCAACTCCATTTTTAGTTGATTACGAGATGTCATCGTCAAGGCAAAGAATTGTTACCTCTAAGGCGCCGCTTTTGCCACAGCAAACGACCCCAGAGCAGAGATATTGGCGTCAATACTCTTCAGCACAGCTAGTCAAGGAACATAACAGTGTTACACACATTTCATTCAATCCACAACATCCGCATGATTTTGCAGTGACCTCTTCTACCAGGGTGCAACTTTTCTCGTCTAGTACTAGGCAAGTTATCAAGACTTTCTCCAGATTTAAAGATGTCGTGTACTCAGCATCATTCCGTAGTGATGGTAAGCTGTTATGTGCAGGTGATGCAACTGGTCTGGTTTCGGTTTACGATAGTTACAATCCAAGAACACTTCTTCTATCGATAAATGCATCCTCTCATCCAACACATGTCACCAAATTTCACACACAGGACAGTAAGACGTTGGTTACTGCAAGTGATGATAGAATCACAAGAGTCTGGGATATCTCACATGCTTATGAACCACAATTGAAACTTAGTGGAGCTTCGGATTATGTTCGTACAGCTTGTTTTGTTCCATCAGCTCCCCATTTGGTCATGACAGGTTCTTATGATGGATTTTTAAGACTTTATGACACAAGAGCTAGTGGGGCGACTCCAGTTTACTCTTTAAATCACGACCAACCGGTCGAGAATGTTACTTCGATCTCACCAACTCAAGTGGTCTCCTGTGGTGGGTCCAATTTTAAAGTTTGGGATCTGACAAGTAATAAGAAGTTACATGAACGTGGTAATTTTAACAAAACCGTTACATGTTTGGATTATGTGGAGAATTTTGACTGTCCAAGCGAATCAGCGCTAATTGCATCATCTTTAGATGGCCATGTAAAGGTATTTGATCCACTAGATAACTACAAGGTCAAGTTCGGTTGGAAGTTTTCCGGGGCAGTTCTAAGTTGTGCTTTGTCACCAGGTGGAGCACAAGGTAATAGGCATCTGATAGCGGGGCTCTCATCCGGTTTGTTGGCTATCAGAACAAAGACAAAGGAGAAGAAGACAGCAAAAGCCGAGCCTTCGATGCCCATCTCCAAAAAGAGCAACAATTTCGAGAGGATGATGCGTGGTTCAGAATACCAAGGTGATCAAGAACATATAATTCATAATGATAAAATGAAACAGCAGCGCCGAGTACGTGCTTTCGAAAGAAATATAAATCAATTCAAATGGAGTGAGGCACTAGACAGCGCTTTTGTTCCGGGCATGGCTAAAGAATTGACTTTGACTGCATTGCAAGAACTTGGCAAGCGTGGTAAGATCCGCGTTGCGCTATATGGTAAGGACGAATCGTCATTGGAGCCGCTATTGAATTGGTGCCTGAAGGGCCTAGAAGATGTGAGGGCGGCTCCAGTGATAGCAGACTGGATCGTCGTTGTTATAGAACTGTATGGTGACCTGCTGGAAAATTCTCCCGTTCTACAGGAGATGGTCCTGGATCTGAGAAACAAAGTAAGGCAAGAAGTCTATAAGGCTAAAGAGGCCCAGAAGATTGAAGGTATGCTTCAACTTTTGACTAGTTAATAAGTCCGAGGAACTTGATTATTTCGAGTTTCTTTTGTATAGACGTGTAATATATTACAAGTTGAGGTGAAAACGTCATGATGCTATCTTCGTCTATTATTCCACCGACGGTTAGCAGCCGATTTTCTGGGAAGCTTAAGCCTTCTAAAATTGTTACTAACAAGGTTGTACTTCTTATTTCTCTTTTTTGTGGATTTCTTGGGAGCTTTAGCTTCTTCTGTTTCTTGTTTCTCATCCTCAATAGACGGTTCTGGCTCTGGCTCAGCTTTATCAATTCCCAAAAATTCATTGACCCGTTGCCGTTTCAATTTTTCGAGCTCCTGTGATATATCCTTTTTCACAGAATTGTCCTTTGCAGGATCAACTTGTCTTCGAAGTATTCTTCTTCTTTTTGTTTTCACTGTCTTTGTGTCGCCTGCTTCGATTGGATCATCATCTTGTGTGAATATATTATCTGGTTCTTGAGAAACCACGAAAGCGTCGTCATTATTCTTGAACTCTTCAACAATTGCCTCGTGTTCTTTCATGAGCTCCATGAGAGATCTAGTCAACGGCCGCTTTACTAAAGGTGAGGGACTGAACGACGTCGTGGCACTCAACCGCTTATTCGGTGTGCGTTTCAAAGGTGATTGATGTCTTATTGTGATCTTAAGATCCTCTCTATCCCATTTTAATGGTGAATTTGGACCATAGTAGTGATTGTTCGAATCTTTAGTAGGCGATAAAAAGCCTGCTGTAGAATCAAATGTCAGTTGTCGCCTGACGGCCGATGTCTCCATCAGGACGGTATGCTCAGTCTCATCTTCGGGTATTGTGCTCGTTGGTGAGGATTGTTCAACCTCTTCTGGCTGTTCAACTTGGGGGGTCTTCGTCGGCGAAATGGTCATCTCAAAGATGCTCATCGCCTTCCCATGAATCTGCGGAGTAGGCCCCAATTCCAAATTAGCCGACATGGATGACTGCGTAGCACTTTTAATAGGTGATGAATTCTCTTCGACAGGTTTGGGCTTAATAGCAATCTCTTTTCGCAGTATTGCATAATTCTTGTACATCTTCCTGACCTCAGGTAACTTCTTGATATCCTCTTTCCCAGGAGCTCTACCATTTTGATCAATGAATTGGTGCTCCCATCGTTTGAGTTCTACTTTCAACTGATCTCTCAGCATATTTCATCTCAGCTCAGGCCAATTTGTCTTCTTTATTCTGTCAAGTAAGAATAGTATTAACGCGTTTAAACGCGATGAGCTTTAAGAATTGTAAACCATAAAGAATCAGTTCTGTAATGATTATAGATGGATGTTAGCTTATTTTTTGGACTCCCTATTGATATAAGACGACAGGTTTACTATCATTTGGATGGCAATTTTTGTAAAATAGCTCCAGCACCGGTTCAACATCTGTATGTCGATGAAGTAATCCAGTTGAGCCCTAAGACCGAGGCGAGAAGTAAAAGACAGGAGCTGTTATTCAAGAGATATTATGAGCTATTCTCACCATACCTCAATATATTTGATTACTCGCCCTCGTTGTTCGACCAATGGCTAGAGTACTCGCTGTGGCTGAGGTACGATGCAATCGTATTGGATTGCATGAGAATAAATCACAGTTATGGAGGATCACTAATTGGTCATCTAGATTGGATTTACCTGGATGATAGGCCTCGCTTGGCATATTTCAAAAATTGTATGTTGATGGTATGGTATACATTACGAGAATATGCACGATGGATTATCAAAGAGGAGATAGACGATGAGGAAGCAGATAATTTGAATCTCTTTGGACTCAATTTGGAGTACCTGAATCTCGATATGGTCAAGAAGATTCTTAATTCGATGAAATTCAACGATTATGTTATGCTGTTAAGCGAGGTGTTCTTCGATCAGGAAGATGAAGACGAATCGGATCTGGGAGAAGATAAGATGGACATCGATGAGATGTCTTACCCTATGAATGATTTGAAAGGAATTGAAGTGATTAAAGATTTAGATACTATGAAGAATCTTGCCAAGATTTCAGTGAGAGGTGCGCCTCTGTTTGAAGCGCTGATAAACTTCCATGGTGTAAGAGATAATCCCGGCAAAACGATCAGTTATATGGTCAAGAAAAGAATAATGCAATTGGAACTCTGGCAAATCTCGGATCCCTCAAAAACAGGACTTGCGGACTTCACTAGATGGGAAAATTTGAGAGACTTGAGACTGATCAAAGTGAGATCAGTTGACCTTAACAAATTTGTGCTACCGAAATTGTGTCAAATACTAATTTTAAAGCAAGTTACTGTCATGAGATGGTGGGATGTGGAGTCTAAGATAAATGAATTAATTGAAGGTAAAACTACAATTACAAAGCTCAATGATTTTACAAATGAGAGACGTCTGGATCAAAAAACAATGGATCCCAGTGAAATAATGCAATGTCGATCCATCGTATGGCAAAGTCTCAAAAATCTCAACTTTCTGAAATTACAAAATGTGTCAGAAATCTATGGAGGAAAAATTGTGGTACCCAATGCTCTGTATAATAATAGTAGGATCCAAATTTTCCCTTCAACGTCTATGGTAAATGAGATTATCATTGTTTGAGAACAAACTGCTGCAGGAACCAATCGTGGAACCTACTATCGTTCTCCGCAAGTTCGGGATGGAACGATGTAGCCAAAATATTATTCCCCTGAGCAGCAGCGACAATAAACCCATCATCCAGCGTGAATAATGGCTTTACCGCCTCTTCATCGAGGATCTTCTCAATGACAGGTGCCCTTATAAAGACTGCCGGGAAATCGTGGCAACCAGGTATGAACTGCGAAAAATTGCAGGATTGAATAAAAGACTGAGCTTGTCTTCCAAATGCATTTCTTCTAACTCTCACTTGCAAGAGCTCCAAAGGCTGAACTAGCTCTTTCTCATTGGCTAACTCCTTCGAGATATAGATCAAGCCCGCACAGGTACCCCAAGTAGCTTTGGTTGGATCATGAACAAATTTCCGCAAGTGAGGGAACATCCCAGTTCTTTGTGCAATCAATGACATAGCAGTGGACTCACCACCAGGAATAATCAATGCATCACATCTAGAAAGTTCCTCCGGTGTCTTCACCGTGATTACTTTCAGATCGTACTCCTTCTCCAGAACACACCTCTCAAGATGTTGAACATGTTCCAAAAATGCTCCTTGTAATGCCAAAACTCCCACACACTTCACCATGCCAGTTTCTTTCTTTTACTGTCCTGTCACTAAAGTTCAAGAAATACGATTGCCGATCTGATGTGATTTACAATCTTTGTTTATCTACTGTGAACCGATTTCTCGACAGCATTTCTTATTCACCTTCAAGAGTCAAGCACGTCCCCACGGTGCCGTTGAATGCATGCATGAGTCAAAATGAGTCAAATTGACGGTCCTGAATGAGTCGTGAACTTTGGACTTTTTCATGCTAAAGCGAGATAACAGTTACCTTTGGAAAAAAGATGAGAAACCAGGCGTAATAAAAAAATGCCTTGCATAGTTTGCATACTGTGACTTCTTCATATTCTGAGATTCGTTGGCAAGTTATGGCGCAGTATTACTCACCCATGAGACCAGCAACTGCTGTAACGGTTACCATTAATGCCAGTGATATCATGTATATAAAGTTGTGGGTTAAAGATATGAATTAAAGGAATATGCTCCATTTGGATGGAAAGAACAATCGTGCGATAATGTCTGAGTTTAAGATCAAGAGTGGGTTGGCCCAAATGTTGAAAGGTGGTGTTATCATGGATGTGGTGACACCCGAGCAGGCTATTATTGCTGAGAAAGCTGGTGCTTGTGCAGTTATGGCTTTGGAACGTATTCCAGCTGATATGCGTAAATCTGGTCAAGTGTGTCGTATGTCTGATCCAAAGATGATCAAGGAGATCATGGCAGCTGTTAGTATCCCAGTGATGGCTAAAGTCCGTATTGGTCATTTTGTGGAAGCTCAGATCCTTGAGGCTCTTGAAGTTGATTACATTGATGAAAGTGAAGTTTTAACTCCAGCCGACTGGACAAACCACATCAAGAAGCATGACTTTAAAGTTCCATACGTTTGTGGTGCCAAGGATCTAGGTGAAGCTCTAAGAAGAATTAACGAAGGTGCCGCTATGATCCGTACCAAGGGTGAAGCTGGTACTGGTGACGTTTCTGAGGCTGTGCAGCACATCAATAAGATCAGAGGTGAGATTGCATTGTACAAGGAGACTTTGAAGACTGATGAAGAACTAGCTGAAAAGGCAAAGGAACTAAGAGTCCCTAAGGAACTATTGAAAGAAGTTCTAGACCTAGGTAAGCTACCAGTGGTGAACTTTGCCGCCGGTGGTGTTGCTACCCCAGCTGACGCTGCTTTGTTAATGCAATTGGGCTGTGAAGGTGTCTTCGTTGGTTCTGGTATCTTCAAATCTTCTAATCCAGAAAGATTGGCTCGTGCCATCGTCGAAGCTACTACTCATTACCAGGACCCAAAGAAACTTTTGGAAGTATCCAGCGATCTAGGTGAGATGATGGGCGGTGTAGCTGTCGAGTCTATCAAGCAAACCGACAAGAGACTAGCTGAAATTGGTTGGTAATTTCGTCATTGCAATGGAATATATAATTGTAGATAATAAAATAAATTGAAGAATCGTTAATGTGGATAGTCGTTAAAGTGTTTCGTTTCAGGGGTCATTAGGAAGCGTTATATCATATCAAATACTTCCACTTTCAACATATCAAAGTCATCCCGATAGTCGTTAATCTCGTCATTTGCCAAATTATTGGTTACATTGGAGAAGTTTTTCAAACCTCCATCTTGTTCATCCATCAATTCTTCTAGTGATGGAGGCATGTAAAAATTCGTTAAAGTTGAGTTTGTCGTTGTGGTCGTAGTCGTTGTGGGCTGGCTTTCGTCATTGAACTCCTGGAAGAGTTTTGCATCATCATTGGGTTCTTCCTTTACAGCAAAGAAAAGATTGTCACTCTGATCATCTACCGTTACACTCTGATTGCCCAAGAAAGAAAGGTGATCTTGGTTCGTCTGTGTGAATTTAAAATCGGTTTCTTCTTCCTTGATCGAATCCAGAGCGACCAGGTAGCTATCATCGACTTGCTGTGAGGGCAGATTTAAATCCATCCTCATGTATTTGTCGTAAAACTCCATTTGCTCATAATCGTCCAAGAACTTCAGTTGAGAATCATTAGACGACTGCTTTAGTGGAGGATGCTGCGCATGATTCAAATTCAACGAAGAAGCTGATGATAACGACGACGAATGTTGTAAATCAGAAGATACAAGTGAATTTGGTGTCGAGGACGACATTGTCAATATATCTTCGTCATCCGTAGCGATGGTCTTACAAGAAGACATTGAAGAGGTCAAATTCATTTTTGCATTTGTGACCAATAAAGGAGGAAATGCCACTGACTCCTGCATTCTGCACTCCTCTTCGTCGTCCTCGAATTTCAAAAACGCAGAAGTCGAATCATCCAAATGATGTCTTTTCCTTGTACCGGTCTCTAATGGCGGAGTATACTGTTTTTTCAAAGCCTGCAAATTGCCAACCAATTGCCCCAGTTCCTGCTTCAACTTAGAGTTTTCTACCTTGATGTGCTGAATTTCTTTCTTGAGCGCAGTTTTGGTCTGTTTCTTCACAGTGACTGGCTGCTGCTGCTGCTGTTGTTGTTGTTGCTGCTGTTGCAGCTGAGCAGGAGTTTTCAATGGAACACTAAGGTTCCTGATAGGTAATTTGTTCGCCTCTTTCTTCGCAGAAATGGGACTGGCAATCTTCTTAGGCGGTGGAGGTGAGGCAGACTTACTTCCCCTCTTAGAATCGTAATGATTAGGCTTCCTACCCGGTTTAGGCCTAGGAGGAAGAACCCAATGTCTAGAAGTCCTGATAGTAAGCCCAGTAGAACTTTTTCTAGCCCCACCGGTACCAACGTGATTCATTGCGCCAATCGAGGGAGCGATCGCCGCAGGGTATGGTTGTATAGGTAAATGTTTCGCACTTGACATAGTTCAATAATTGATGCATAAAATGTAGTAGGAATATTAATTTACTGTCCAAAGGAAACAAAACAAACGGGAAAGATCAGAGAATAATAAATAAATAAATAATAAAATGCAATCCAATCCTTTTTTCCAATATAGTTCACCAACTCATAGGATAGAATACTCCGTCTTTCGATCTCTCGTGAAATTTCCCTCTCCTTACAAACAAAGATATCCTTGTACTTCACTTCAACCCTTACGCAGAGTTAAACGAAATATATATCAATTAGATTACCTCAGAAAATGTGGGATAGGATCGGGATGAGCTTTTTTCCAAATTTTTATAGAGATTCATGAGTGAAAATTTATCGAATATTTTCATTTTTCTCAATTTCGTAGTGAAAAAAAAAAAGTTTGACTGCGTATCGGATAAAAAGGCAGCTGTCGCAACAACGAAGTGTGGGATGAATAAGGTAATTAGCAGCCGTGAACGGTCGAACCCAACCATGTTGGCCTGCCACTCAATTCCTCGAAATCATCTTGACAAACCAACGTAGAGAAGTGTAAACCCGCGCTTTTTGGGGGTTCAATTCCCCCGGTTAAGCCTGATGGCTGCATCGCGGTCTTGCGACACCGCGACTGCACAATGATGCAGTGCCATATGTCAATATTGTAGGTAATTCTCGGGGTGGATTCCCTGTTGCTTGAACGTTAACTGTTGTTGGGCTTCGGGAAGAGTTGGTTAACGTTTTGCAGCATTTTGGCGTAGGGAGAGCTTGGCGACGTGGCGGGTTGGAAATCGCCCAGAAGGTCTCGTTGCTTGTCGAGGTAGTTTCGCAAGGAAAAAGTGGTATTGTCGAGTAGCATCTCAGGGTCGTAGATCAGGCCGGAGCGTTGTTGAGCTAACCATTTCACAGCGGTAGAAGTTTCCTTGTCTGTGGGGCTTATGCGGATGCGGTTAAGCAGCTTGTAAATGTCGTTTGTGGGAGCTCCCGGGTAGAAGCGGCCTTCTTGCAGGTTCATGAGGTACAAAAGGTAGTCTGCTTGGATCACGGGGTCGATCAGGTTACTCTTGACGCATCCACATAGTGACAGAGTCAGCATACGGTGGGTTGCGCCGTGAAGTCGTCCCGGTAGGCCGATTCCCGGGGTGTCAATAAGGTAGATGTTATCTTCGTCGGTGATCCTGATGCATTCGCTAGTGCTTCTGGTGATCCCAGCTTCTGCGCCCGTTCGGGCGACTTTCTTGCGTGATGCTTTTAGCGAGTTGATCAGCGTTGATTTACCAACGTTCGGCATCCCGGTGACTAGTACTTTGTAACCTGTCGGTAGTGGTAGGCCGTTGTTGCGTGATTCGAGCTGTTTCTTGTACCATTTGATGCATTTCAGGACGTTTTTTACTGTTTGACGTTGTTTGCCGTTGATCAAGATGAAATCTTCGTCGATCTCTTGGTGCCATCTCGTCAGTCTTTCCAAGTAATCATCGTTGTGTTGTACTAAATCTTTCTTGGTGTAAATGACTAGCCTGCGGTGAATTCGAGGGTCGATCAGTTGGTCTATCAGGACATTACGCGTCGATAAGGGCGCTCGGATGTCTCTCAGCTCTAGGATAAGGTTTAACTGGGGTCTTAGTGAGTTGTACTTCTTCAAAGCTTTCAACTGATGCCCCTTAAAATCAGTCTTGGGGATGTTGTAGTTGGGGAACTCATATCTTGGTATGAACTTATTCATCTTTGGTTGTCTATAGTGAAGTGATAGTGGTGAAAAATTTCAGTGATGAAATATTTCGATGCGATGAGCATACAAGAAATCAGAGAAGATGCCATTAATTCTGCTTTCAGGTTACCCCTCCAGTGGTAAGACAACTGTTGCTAAAGAATTGGTCTCATTGTTGAACGATAAGTTGCAAAAAGATGAAGTTCTGGCCAAGAAGAACTACTCGGTGAAATACCATTCTGATCAAACATTAGGTATCGAGCATTCAAACTACATTACTTCGAAAGATGAAAGGAAACTGCGTTCAGAGATAATTTCTGCAGTCAAGAGAGATTTGTCACGCAATAATATTGTTATTGTCGATTCGCTCAACTATATCAAAGGTTTCCGTTACCAACTGCACTGTGAAGTGAAAAATGTATCCACAACTTTCTGCCTTATCTATACAATGTGTCCACTTGATACTATTCGCAGTTGGAACCAATCCGAGGGCCACGAGCCCTGGGATGATGAGTTGCTAACCCAGCTGGTGCAGAGATACGAAGAACCTAACCCAAAGAATCGTTGGGACTCGCCACTATTTGAACTGCTCACTACACAAGACTCTATTAAGGACTGTTTCGAAAACATATGCGCTGCTATATTCCACACAGATGTAAAGAACAACAGAGATCCTCTGGCCAAGGCTCTACAAAGGCCTAATAGCGCGACGATATTGAAGCCTGCATCTCAGTCAAACTTTATTCAGATTTTGGACTCTGAGACTACCATGGTGGTAAAGAAAATCATGGACCACATTAAAATTCAACAATCGATTGGTGGGTCTTCCTCCTCAGCTAGAATTATCGTTTCTGAGAACACAGACATCAACGATGACAATTGTTGCTTCATCGATCTTCCCTCCTCTGGTGTCACTTTGCCGCATTTACAAAGGTTGAAGAGACAATTTGTCAATTTGAACAAGTTAAGAGATATGGAGAAATCTAGAATTGTACCACTATTTACAGATTATTTGAACAAAAACCTGAATGATTAACTGCATAGATAGTCTTTCAAAGTTTTGAATGCAATGCCTTGTGGGTCTAACTTTTCAAATAACTTGTCAAGTTGTGACCCTATACTTCTTGTCATTTCCACTTCGTTGCGTTTCAGCCATAGTAAATGCCCCTCGTTAACGATTTTGTTCATCAAAGCAGTATCGTTTGAGTTGACGATTATCTTGATGAATTCGGCCCATGGTCTATAATCCTGTCCCGGTAACAAATCCCTGGCGCCCAGTTCCCAAAATTGAAAGAACTTGTTCCAGTCTTTGATACCACCAAGAATTTCTAGGATGCTTGCCATCATCGTCGGAGTCAGGTCACGAGTCTTCATGAGGTAGTCTACCACTTCATACAGCGCATGCAAATGTGTTCTTTTTTCATCATTTAAAACCATTGTCCTAAGCAACATCGTTACCACTAATTCATCTTTCAACAGCGTCTCATCGTTCAAATCATCAAACAGTTTTAGTGCTTTTTCAATATCGCTATTGGACTCTACTAAATCCCAATAGTTTGCCTTGGGATTCACACTCAAGTTTATTATCACTAGCTGTAAGAACTGTAGGAAATCATCCTGAACTAGTGGGAAACCCGTTGACCTCTTAAGCAGTAAGTAATCTGTGATGATTCTACGCACTGGGTAGGCGGTCTTGTTAGCGATATTCAGCATCTTCAAAAATCTTAGTCTCGAAGACCAATATAACGAAGCTGTGGCTTGTGGGAGAACAAGAGGCCAAAAAGAATCGAAAACAGCCTTCCACTGCTCAATTTTCTTTGGATCGGCAACTGGCACTGTCTGGTTAGCGAACGAATCTACTACAGTTTGTAGAAGATGTAGCGAGTGGTCATTTTTCGATTGAGCTATGGCTTGTGTAGCGTTGAAATCCTCGTTGCTGAGCAAATCAGCAAGTTTCTTGCTAGATTCGAGTGTCGGGCTAATCGTAGAGTACTGTCTTCTTTGGTAGGCCAATCTTCTCAAACCTGCGAGAACATCATCACCTTCTTCAACATTTTGTTCTGTCTCTGCAGCATCCTTGGGGTGCTGGTACTTATGTCTTTCATTCTCTGGAGCATACAACTCTTCAAGGTTGAGTTCCTTTCTTCTATCCTCTGTTAGAATATTAACGAATATGTTATCAACATGACAATCAATCATGAACCAAGCTTCCGAATTATTTTGGAAACCTTGTGCATAGGGCGAAGAGTTAGCCCCCCATGATTTCCCCAAGTTTGACTTTCTAGCGATTCTTCTCAACCTTTTCTTCTCCTCTCTGGCATTGACATTCCCTTCTACATAAGCCACAGAGTTATACTCTTGCTTGAGGAATCCATTCAACTCTACAAAACAACTTTGACAGTGTTTAGCAGATTTTGCGGTACCTATGATCATAAAATCGCTTACTTTGGCCACAGCAGTAGTAAAATCCGAACCACGAAGGTCAAAAACAATTATATCTGATAATCCAAGACGCTCCTTTAATTGATCTGTGATTGTTGCTAGTGATTGTGGGCTTTCCTGTGGCAAAACGACCTGCTGTGCCTGGAAGATCGATTGCTTGGGTTCTCTATCGACCATAGTCAAATACCATGGCGTTACGCCCTCCTTCTTCGAGTACTGTCTCAAACATGTCGTACTCACAATACGTCGACGTAGTACACACCTTGAAATCAGTCGTAACATACTTATCGAGTTGTGTTGTAGTTGATGACATTACTTGGAGATTTTTCAATATCAAATTGTTCGCTTTTAAAAATAAGAATACATAGAAACATAAAAACCTATTGACCTCTCAATTCTGGCTGAATGTTCTCATCGGGGATATCGTCCTTCACCACAATCTTCCCCTCTTCATCGGCGTCCCCATTGTGGTTATTCAGGTTATGAGCTTCGACGTCTTTAAAATGAGACGAAAGAAGTCTTAGTTGCTCCGCGACATCACGAGGCAGTTTATCATCTGGCGTATCGTCCAACGCAACGAGTGATCCATCATCATTGACCATATTGTTCCCCATCGATAATTTCATCATTTGTCTCTTTCTCGATCCCTCGTCGTCTTCGTCGTCAACCATTTGCTGAACAGACCTCTTGAGCGCCACAGCTTCGCCTATTGCCGCTTGTGCGGCTGCTTGTGCGGCCTGTACTTCTGAATCGTTCAATTCAGGGTTCAGATTCGGATCTTCTAATGCCAAATGACGACTATTTGAATCAATCGCAGCGTTTCTCGTGTGGCGAGTATAAGATTGAGCAGAGCCACTATCACCCCTATTAACCGGCGTCCCATAATCGCCATTTTTCTTCTTCTTAAGCACAAACCGGGCCTTGTAAGTAGTCACACGCCTCGAGATTTGCGATAAAAGTTTCTTATCAATCTCTGCATCTGTAAGACCATATCTTTCCTTTAGAATATCAAGCAGCCCCGACTCCTCGACATACTGCGAGACTCTAAATTTACTCACCGTATTATCATCCTCATTGCATAAACTTTCCAAAATCTGATCGAAATTCAAATCGTGTTGTAAAATCCTAGGCACTTTAGTCAGAACAAACATGCTTAAAGTCAAATTCGATTCCAACGGATGGTTGTGATACGGTTCGATCTTCGTAACTACGAAGGGCCCCCTCACAGAGTCGTTGGAGGAGCGGGCAGTCCCTGTAGAAGCCCCCAGGTACTCTTCGCCATGGCGGACATCCTGAACTGCGGCGACAGCAGCAGCGATAGCTGCGCTGACGTCGTCATCTTCCTTCCCTTCTTCAAGTTTCGGTTTATCTAAATTCACAAGCGAATGATTCAAATCCTGATGAATCTGCGATTCCTCACCATCAATTCCGCGTTGATTCCCACAGTAACTGAGTAAAACTTTAAAAGGACAATTTTTCAAATGACAAGCAAATGTAAAGTGCTTATTTCGATGACTATTCTTCAAGATGATGGGACATCTCGCTTGAAATTCATAATCGTTGACCACATTATACCACGCACTCAACGTTGGGAATTTACGGCCGCTTTGGTCGTCGGCACCTGACGCTAGTTGCTTGTTGATCACTGGGTGCTTATACTCATATAAACTTGTCATTTCGTAGACCTGTTCGTTGGATGAGACGTCCTATGCGACGAATAGATGCCATCCTCTTCGCTACAAGAAGATGTTGGTTGTTTCGTCAGGTTTGAGAAGTGAAAGTTCGATAGACGAAAGAAGCTGGGTAAGCAATTGGTCACGTGACAAGCAGGATGTGGTCTTATATTATGGGATGAGGCGGTGCTGTATCGATCGATGTTGTTATTTGGTGAATGATTAGTAGTAGAGCTGGAGATCAGTCTTCGAGATGTTTACTTGGTGCATTTAGTGAGAAAATTCTTTTATTTATTATTTAATTATAAATTTGTATTGGTATTCTCATAATCCGGAAGATTAGTACAGTGAGTACTGGATCTGAAGCTCAGTATATTGGTTTGACATATGGTTTCCAACATGGAGTGCAATATTACCACCATCTTTAGTATTTTGTTAAAAAAAAGCTAAATAAAATAATATTAAATACTAAAAAAAAAAATATTGAGTAAATACAAAGTATACATGCAGGGTTGTCTAATAGGGTATCGACGTGTCCCCTCAAGGACAAGCAATTTGTCGATAATAAAATGATTATGAAATTGGTAATTATCTTTACTCAAGGTAAATTTATCTAATTGGAATTATGCTTATTTTAAAGTGGATATGTATTTTTCTCTTGGTAAGTTAAACCTCCTATCCATTATATTGAGCGTTTATAGCGAGTTTTATCTTAAGTGCTGTGAAAGGCATCGACAAAACTAATTTGACATCTTATGAGAAATTAGGAAAATATCTGAAAAAGTAAGACAGTCGTAGTGCTAAGTGGTATATTGCAATGTTCGCCTGATTCTGTTTAAGGTTATTGACTTAATTTTTTAAAGGCAGATTAACCACTTAACATGCAAGAATTATAGTTTAGTTCAAAAAATTGAATTTTTACACTTTCAGAGCCGTCAAAATGAGGGATGGGGATACTGAAGATAGCTGAGCTCTGCTTGCCTTGAACGTTCATACACCGAAGAAAAATTCGATAGGCTTATCATGATATAGCTATTTATCGATAAATTGTACTTAAACTCTGACCAGTGTCATTTCACATGAAAATCTCTGTTGAGGAGTGCGAAATAATTCCAGAACAGAATGACTACTTGAGAAGCTTTTAGATACGCTTCTAACCAGCTCGGCAAGTTCTTAATCCATCATCATTTGCAAAAATATTTCAAATCATTGACTTTTATCCGTCTTCAGCTATGCGTGGTATTAGTGTGACATTGCGAAGTTGGGACAGTGGCTTATTGCGTTATTACAAGGGTCTTCAATTCATATCTTTTTTCCACCGCCTATTGCAGTGTGAGCTTAATGCTTAAGAGCATGGGATCTTGTTTATCCAAACAGGACTAAATAATCAACAATAGCCAAGAAATTTAGCCCGAGTTCGAGATAAAGAACTTGCGGTAAAACAACCATAAGCCTGCATCATTAATAGTACTAGATAGTGATTATCTTTATCTCCAACATGGTAGCGCCTTTCCGCCAGCTCATCGCTACGCGAAGACGCGTCTTATAAGAAGTCTTCACTTAAACTTCACCTTCAAGCCCTTCAAAGTTCAAAAACAACGAATCAAGATGGGTATCAAGGGTCTCAATGCTATAATATCTGAGCATGTCCCCACTGCAGTTCGTAAGAGTGATATAAAGAGTTTTTTCGGCCGTAAAGTTGCCATTGATGCTTCCATGTCGCTGTACCAGTTTCTCATCGCTGTGAGACAACAGGATGGTGCCCAATTGTCCACAGAGACAGGTGAAACCACTTCACACCTAATGGGGATCTTTTATCGGACGCTTAGAATGATCGACAATGGGATTAAACCGTGCTACGTCTTCGATGGTAAGCCTCCAGTGATGAAGTCGCATGAACTGGGCAAAAGAAGTTCTAGAAGAGAGGAAACTGAAAAGAAACTGGCAGAAGCCATTGACCAGGCGGAAAAGATGAAGCAAGAGAGAAGACTTGTAAGGGTCTCTAAAGAACATAATGATGAGGCAAAGCAGCTTCTCGAACTAATGGGGGTTCCATACCTCACGGCTCCAACCGAGGCAGAAGCTCAATGTGCCGAACTTGCAAAGAAGGGTAAAGTTTACGCTGCGGCCAGTGAAGATATGGATACTTTGTGTTACAGGACTCCATATTTACTAAGACATCTGACATTCTCCGAGGCAAAGAAGGAACCAATTCACGAGATTGACACAGAGACTGTGCTGAACGGTCTGGGTCTCACCATCGAGCAGTTCGTCGATCTAGGGATTATGCTTGGTTGTGATTACTGCGAAAGTATCAGAGGTGTAGGTCCAGTAACGGCCTTGAAATTGATTAAGGAACATGGTTCTTTAGAGAAGATTATCGAATTTGTAGAGTCTGATGAATCTAATAGTAAATGGAAGATACCAGAGGATTGGCCTTACAAAGAGGCAAGAGAACTTTTCTTAAACCCTGATGTCATTGACGGTAACGAAGTAAATTTGAAATGGAGTCCACCAAAGGAAGATGAATTAATCGATTTCCTTTGTAATCAGAAGAAGTTTAGTGAGGAAAGAGTTAGATCTGGGATTGTTAGATTGAAGAAAGGGCTAAAATCAGGCGTACAAGTGCGACTAGATGGGTTCTTCCAAGTTGTCCCCAAGACTAAAGAACAGCTGGCAGCCGCAGCTGCCAAGGCCAAGGCTTCCAAGGCTAATGGTAAGGGGAAAGGCAAAGTGAACAAGAGGAGGTAACTTTGTCCTACATGTGGACTTTTATAATTTTTCATCAAACTTGTATAAAAGGGCATATAAGGCACAACCAAAAAAGTTGATACAGTACCAAGAATAAAAAGAGCCATCAATGTCCCAATTTGTGAGGTCTACTACTTCCAAGTACAAATTTGGAGCTCATATATCAGGTGCCGGTGGTATCTCAAATAGTGTGTCTAATGCATTTGGTATAGGTTGCAACTCCTTCGCCATGTTCCTGAAATCTCCAAGGAAATGGGTTTCACCACAATACACTGACGAAGAGATTCAAAAGTTCAAGGATAACTGCAAGCAGTACAACTACAATCCATTGACCGATGTGCTGCCTCATGGGCAATATTTCATCAATTTGGCCAACCCTGATATTGAAAAGGCTGAAAAGGCTTATGCTTCACTGATAGACGACCTTAATAGATGTGAACAGCTTGGCGTAGGGCTATACAACTTACATCCCGGCTCCAGCTTGAAAGCTGATCATCAAGTTCAACTAAAACAACTGGCAAACTATTTGAATAAAGCACTGAAGGAGACTAAGTTCGTCAAGATCGTTCTGGAAAACATGGCCGGGACCGGCAGCCTTGTTGGTAGCGATCTGCAAGATCTACATGAGGTGATAGAGCTGATTGAAGACAAGTCAAGAATCGGTGTATGCATAGATACGTGCCATACCTATGCCGCTGGCTACGATATAAGCACTAAGGAGTCCTTCGAAAAGTTTTGGAAAATGTTTGATGAAATCGTTGGATTCAAGTACCTAAGTGCCATTCATTTGAATGATTCAAAGGCACCCCTGGGTGCCAACAGAGATTTACACGAGTTGCTTGGCGAAGGATTTCTAGGTCTCGAGGTGTTTCGACTAATTGCACACTCTGACCACCTGGTAAATATCCCAATAATTCTTGAAACACCACAGCCAAAGGAAGAGGGCTACGGTGAGGAAATCAAATTACTGGAGTGGCTCGAGGACAAGAGCGAAGATGACAAAGAGGTCATTGAAAAGAATGACAAACTACAAGCAAAAGGTGCCAAATCGAGAAAGGAGCACGAGGAAAAGTTTGCCACAAAACAAAAGAAGGCAACTGCGAAGAAGCGGAAGGCAGAGGTCAAGCCAGAAGATGATATAACCCACAAAGTTAGGCGAACTAGGAGAAAAGAAGAATAGTGATTGTAGACGTAGCTTAGAAACCCAGCATATTCTTTAGTGGAGTTGCTCTTCCAACACACCCTTACAAGACACTCTCGTGCTTTAAAGTATATTTGAACCTTATTCTCTTTTTCATATGAAGTTCACTGATTCGTCATTTTTTAAAGTTATTAGGCCATCGCCAAGCTTGCATAATTCAAAAAGACAAACATAGGGAGAGACATACTCATTCTCATTATCATTGGTCACCTCTGAGGGCTATTCTATTCTGATTTGACAATTTTGTAGCTACAATACTCGACCATCAAGGTTGAAATAGACAATAACAGAGTTTGAGGCACTATTATGTCGACTCAAGGGCAGGAAAATAATCCACCGGCACCTCGAATTCGTCAGGAGGAGTTTATCAATGGAAGTGCTGTGGAGAATGACCAGAATGATGTACCCCAGGAAGAACAGGTTACTCCTTTATCCTTGATGATACCGTCTTTCGAGTCTGTGGCGATGTTGCCCACACCAATGACCTACACGCCGCCTGCCAGTTTGCCAAAATCTCCCAAGCAAATGCTCGTAAACCCTAAGAGGAGAGGTGAATCCAATCAAGCTCAAAGAGTTGATGCTGGACTACAACATCGTGTTATATCTGAGCTGTTTCCTCTTCCTGATAATGCACAACAAAGAGTGAGCTCTTTACCAACCGTTAGCGAAACTTCCTCATCCAATAACTTTTCACTGCCTGCGAAGAGTGAAACTGTTGGGCCAGAAAGTGCTGATGACGAGTCAATTTTGACTGGATATGCCTTAGACAATCTGGATGTGCCGCTGAGATGGCGCAAAGTGAGACAGATAGGTTCGGGAAATTTTAGCAATGTGTTCCTCTACAAGTCTATCGATAAAGTGACTAATCCAGAATTGCGACAAGTATCGGTGAAGAGGGTCAAATATCCCGAAGAGTTGACGAACAAACGCTCTGTGAATGAGCAACTGGCGAAAGAACTACTCTCAAGATTAGAGAGCTCTTTGACTAGAGAGTTGGCTATCCTAAGAAGTTTAGATCATCCATGCATTGTTAAGTTATTCGGTGTGAATAATCCCATCTTTATCAAAAGCAAGAAACCGCTGAGAGACTTGATGTTACACGATGACAGACTGCCGCTTTGTGACATGATTATGTCCTACTGCTCTGGTGGAGATCTTTTGATGGCGGCAACAAGTTGCAATGGGAAACTCAAATTACCGTTGATTCAGAGACTCTTCGCTGAACTTGTCATGGCAGTTCAGTATTTGCATGATAATAACGTCATTCACAGAGACATCAAGCTGGAGAATGTACTTCTCAAGTTCCCATTGGAGGTTATAATCGATATGAGCGACTCTCCAGTTTACATGAAACACAATTTTATAGAGTTAGCAGATTTTGGTCTCTGCAAGAAAATCGAGCCTGGTGAGTTATGCACCGCTAGATGTGGTTCTGAAGACTATGTGTCACCGGAAATTCTCATGGGTGTCCCATATGATGGCCGTCTGAGTGATACATGGGCGCTGGGTGTCATATTATATGGTCTCTTGGAAGATAGATTACCGTTCGACCCACCACCTAACGCTTCCGCAAGACAAAGAAACAGAGCCACATCTCACAGGATTGCACGCTACGAATGGAAGTGGTTTCGATTACATGATAAAGACCTTTCTGCCAAGGAGATCGTTGAGCATACTTTGACTAGAAAGAGTGAAAGATGGACGATTAATCAAATTAGAGAATCAGCTTTTATCAAGACAACTGCCGATATTCTACCTTTCTAAGAGGTTTATACTAGAGCCACCTTAGCGTGAATTTGAGTCCAACTTAGTGCATGTTATATAATGATTGTAATATTTTTTAATTCGACATCCGTTAAAAGGTGCCAGAAGATGATATTTAGCCACGCGTTGACCACTGGATAAACATGGAACTTGACATTCAAGAATAAGACCATTGACACTCACAAATTAGCAAAAAATAGCGGGAATGTCAGTTACAACAGATGGAAGCAAGGTGGTATTAACCCACCCAGACGACAAGACCAGCTGTGTGACTATTTTGAACTATGGTGCAACTGTGACTAGCTGGAAATTAAAGGGACAAGAACAGCTATGGTTATCAGAGGCAGCAAAATTGGATGGTTCCAAGCCTGTTAGAGGTGGTATCCCGCTTGTCTTCCCGATCTTTGGTAAGAGTAAGACAGATGATGCATTGGGTAAATTACCTCAACATGGTCTGGCTAGAAACTCTACCTGGGAATTTTTGGGCCAGACAAAGAGCAACCCACCTACTGTGCAATTTGCATTGAGCCCTGAAATTGCTAATCAAGAGTTAACCAAACTATGGCCATCCGATTTCTCTCTAGTTTTGACCATCGAGTTAGGTCTTGATTTCTTAAAGACAGCTATCGAGGTGAACAACCCATCCAAGACCGAAGAATTGAAATTCAACTGGCTGTTTCACACTTATTTGAAGATCGAGGATATCGAGGATACTTTTGTCTCCAATTTAGTTGGTATGAAGCTATATGATCAATTGCTACAAGAGACGTATGTCGATAAACACCCTGTTGTCACGTTCCATGAAGAGAAGGATCTCGTTTACAAAAACATCGCCGATGAGCGTGTGATCCAAGTGGTTCGTAGAGGTGAACCTGTTCACACTCTCAAGCGACACAACTTGCCAGATGCCGTCGTCTGGAACCCATGGATTAACAAATCCAAATCGATGGCAGATTTTGAACCAAAAACCGGCTACGAGAAAATGCTTTGTGTGGAACCAGGCCATGTTCATGATCTTATCACTCTGGCCCCAGGCGAATCATGGGATGCTTACCAATTACTGTACAGAGATGAGTTGAAATATCAAGCGATCGAATAAGTCGCTTGTAAGTACATTATACATCGAGTCGTTATGTAAACCTCTATTTACTAGCCTCAATCTCCTCCAATACTTCTTCCTCATCACCCACATCATCAAGCTCTTCTGGGAAACCTGCGGCACCCAGGTCCATACCACCAGCACCTTGTGCTAGCTGTTGTTTCAAGGCCTCCATATCTGGGTTTCCGTTCATCATCATATCGTTCATATCGAACCCAGCTGGTGGTGGAGCGTCTTGTTGTTCGTCCTCATCCACCCATTTGTTGAAGTCCGTCTTGATGTATGAATATTTTACCTTTTCTTTAGTCAAACGTGGCCAGTATTCCAAGCCCAAATCCTTCTTGAATATTTTCAAGAAATAATGTTGACCGTTGGCGATCTTATGCAATGTCTTGTCGGGTATAATTTCCTTAAAGAAATCGATGTGCAAATGATACTGGTGAGAAGATTCATCGCCTACATGACCCTTTGACTTGGCGGTGAATTCTAGGGAATCAGATTCGATCTTTACAGATGGATTCTCACAGTCTGGGATACCAATTGTGATCATCAAATAGTTTTCATCAGCATCGGTTTCGCTGGATCTTTGGGCCCAAAGCACTTCGGGAGTTAGAGTTTTTGAAGCAGACATGATTATAGGACTTCGAAGAGTTGATTGTTTCCAAATGATGAAAAGACAGTGTTTATTGAGCAAGCTCTTATATATAATGGTTACTCCCCTTCTTTTCCCGAGGCGCTATAATGGAATTTTCCAGAATAAGGAAGAATAAGACTAAGAGAACTGAAAAATTGAAAGGAGAGGACTCTAAGTGCTTTGAGAGGACAATTGGCAAGTTCAATAGAGACTAATGAATGGCCTGGAAGATACACTGGCCCAAGTTTCATGAGTTTCTGATAAGTGGGCAAGTAGTAAAAATAATTGGACAAGTCCGGAGTCGAACCGAAGACCTCTCCCATGCTAAGGGAGCGCGCTACCAACTACGCCACATGCCCATGTTATGTTTGATGATTGAAATACCATTTCTAAAATACCTAATAACTAAAAATGGTCAGCTGATCGACTTCATTAATTAGCCATAGAAGCCATTAGTGAATGTGATCCACTGTATTGAAGATCACATTCACGTCATTTGATCTATTAACTGATCTCTTTGAGTTCTGCCATGAGTCGTTCACCTCCTTGTACCCACAAACTGGTTTTACTCTTCTGCGATTCTGCTTATGGCGCATGCAGCACATCCCTTTCCATATAGGTGTTTTGAACGACTACTGATTGCCTCAAGAAGACTCGCCTTTTCTAAAGTGACCCCAAATCAATCTTAACTAGTTGCTGATAATACAAGATCATAGCTTCAAGTGCACTAGTTTGAACTATGCCAAGAACATAGAGCTTCAATGCTTCAGAGGGACCATTGGAACCTGATCTAACTTCATCGACAAGCTTTCAATGGTTGAAAACTCACTTGAAATTGGTTCGGTTGGTATTATCCTCGCTATGTATCGTTTCGTACGGGAGCTTGCTACGATTGAGATGAGAAAGTAGGGCTTAATGGTGGCAAAACAATAGTAAGATGACTACTCTATAAGCACAAGTTAGATCGTTATATTGTTTAAAATACCTGGAGGGCATTCGATGGTGCTGTCATTACACCTGTGAACTTGGGCAAATAATTTTGAAGATCGTTTTTAGACTTAGTGACTCCGAAGATTTCGCGTGTTTCCCATCAAGATATTGACTATTTGAGAATTCACTAAATTCCCATACTTGAAGGATTATCCCTTTGATTACATACCAACACGCTGGTACTACAATATATCTGAGCTCATGAGGGATTCTAATCATAAATCTATTCTTACGAATAGACCCGTCGTGACTATCACGTCCACCGTTTATGACCGAAGAGCTTTAGATATAAATTCCGATATACCACTGATAAATTCACTGAACCATTTAACTTATCTTACATCTAATTCTGGGAAGGTCAGAGAAACTGTGGCAGGAGACGGAGCTCTGGAGAGGCTCGTTGCGATACTACATGATTGTTATATACCACTTTTTGTTTTAGTGGGATTTGATTTGAAGCATGTTAGCAAACATAAGAGGGCGCAAAACATATGGAAACAGAAGAATAGGGCCATGTGCGCGTGGAAATGGACTTTGGCATTTCAATGCTTGGTTCTTACAGGTACCAGAGGTACTGAACAGATAAGGAAGAAAGTAGTGTTGTCGGGAGTCATACCTGTATTGGCAACAGTGCTCGATAACTATTTGATATACCATAAGAATTACGATCATCTAAGGGGAACCGCCATTGAAGTATCTCTAAAGCCCCTGGAGAGTGAAGAGAGCTACTTATTATTACGAAAGGATGAAAATGAGACTTATGAACAATACATCGCATATCTCAGTGGAGTAACACTTTCACATGGTGAGAATTTTGTTAGTGAAGAGATGTTACGGCCAAACACTACTATACCTTCAGACTTTGCCGACATATGGTCCACCAGCACAACAGAGGTGGAGAAAGAGGTCAATCTCGAGACCCGGGTAGACGAAAAAGATGTAGGGGACAGAGAACATATTGTTGACAGTTTTGCCACAGATGATGACCAAACCTTCAACATATCAATTCCTCGTGAATTCTTTCTCGGAAAAATCGTTCCAAAGCAGGACGATGTCATATGGTCTTTGCAACTCCTAGCATTTATCTCCAAATACACCTACATGAAACAACAACTACAAAACGTTGAATTAGTTGAGTCTTTATCATTCAGATCGATTCTCAGTAGGGTCAGAAAAAGGGTCAAATCGGAATTCAGCAGCAATCATTCATCAAATGAGTGCTCTACCATCTCAACAGCTGATACGACCATGGAGGATGCCTATCCTGAAGAACCCAAAGCGAAAGGCGATGCATTCTTAGTTGAGTTACAGAATTTGGTCGAAAGTTGCAAACAGACGGACTTGCCAACAGAGGACGAGGGCCATATCCAGAATTATAGACATTTTAATTTTAGCATTTCACAAGAGCATAAACAATCAAGAATTGTCCAGGAGAGACAACTAGTGGAGAATTTCAAGGAAAAATGGGATTATAGCGAATTAGCTACCGATTTAGACGACGAGACGTGGTCATTCATCAATTCCAAAGAGCGCGTAGACCTATTCCCGCTGGTCGAACGATGCACAGTCAATCATGAAAACCCTCATGATATGGTCTATTGGAGTTCTGTTATCATGAGAAATTCGTGTCGGAAAAATGAAGTAACTGGGGTTAGACAGTGTGCTAATTTTTCATGCGGGAAATGGGAAGACTACCCACGACAGTTTGCAAAATGTCGACGTTGCAAGCGTACCAAGTATTGCTCCAGGGATTGCCAATTGAACGCCTGGACGTATCACAGATATTGGTGTCACGAAGTAGGGTCAAGTATGAGCACAACTGCGAATACCACTGGCGCAAACACACCAAGCGCTACCTATTCCTCACATCATCCTACAGGCCAGGCCCATGGCACTACTGTAAATTTCAACACAAATGCCAACGCTACGGAGGAAGTGACAGGAATCGGTCTAGGGGTAACTCTCCCCACTACCGATACGGATCTTAATGTCGGCACTAATAATACGGCGGCAGCTACAGAAAGTGCTAACAATACTGACAGGTTGAGTATCGTAGAAGGAGCCAACGTCATCGGAAGACCCCAGCGTATAATCAACGAGGCAATCGAGCAAAGAAACGGAATGATGCTCACAGATGAAACTGGGAATGATAGCTTAGCATGAGCGATACATTATGTAGCTTATACCCTTTACAAGTTTTTCAGGTCAGGAGTTTTTAGATTTTACTTTTTTGATATACAATGCGCGAACTTCCGAACGCTTAAACATCCATAAGGTTAGACTAATCTGATCATCAACTGGTATAAAGAGTATCAATATGTTCGAGATAGAATTGAATGACATAATCAAGTCGAGCCTGAAAAGTGCAAAAGAAAGTGAGTCCAGGAAGGAGAGATGTTCTGAGATTGAGAGTATCTTGGATAGTGGTTGTATCTCGATCAATGCGATGATTGAATACTACGACGAATACTGGAAATCCAGGATATCCTTGAAACACTTGCTATCGCCCTTGCAGTTTAAATTTAAGACAAAGCATGTTCCAGGATCTCGCTATAGTCCTGAATTTAAAAGAGAATTAGAGAAATTGGATTTGAGACAGCAGGAAAGCTCGTACCAGGAATTGGTCAAGAAGAGCAATTTAAATGGTAGTGCATATGGAGCCGATACAGACTCCCTCACTCCATCACAGATGGCCAAGGAGATAAGAGAACAGATAACCACCGTATTCAACGTGCTGGTCAGTGTGGTGTCCGTGGTGTTTGCCGTGTGGTACTGGTCAGGCAGTTCAACTTGGCTGCCACTACATTATCGGGTGATATTGTGCTTGTTTTTCGGAATTCTCATTCTAGTTGCAGAATTGGTTGTTTATAATAGCTATTTGAGAAAGATCAGCGATGCAAAGGAGAAGGAACGGGCCAAAATAGAGAAGAAAAAGGTTGTAAAGGAAATCGTAATATGAAGGCCATGAATTAGTCGTGTTCTCCGGTGATGGAGACTGCGAGCGGAGCTGTAGGTAAGGAGTCCAAAGCGATCTTTTTGTTGGCCAAAAACGGGATGAAACTAATAACCTTTTCTCTGATGGAAAAGCCTGCATCGGCATACCTCTGAATACTTGTGAAGAAAGACCACCTTAGCAGCATTAGATAAAATTTGATAAAGCCAAAATCGGGCCAAAGAGTCGAAGTAAACTGAATATCAGAGTTCTCATGAGATTGCCACAACATGTAATCAGACAACCTCATATGACCACTAGTTCTAATAAGCAAATCACATTTGTTCGAAAAGTCATCAAGGTACATCCGCTCAGTGAAGGCAGAGACTGTGAATTTTCCGAGATCTGATTTCTCCTTCAAAGATTTCTCGATAGAATCATGGACTGTATGGTAGATATCATTTCTTGAAGTGTATGGGAAACAAATGTATAATGTGAAATCAGCACCATCCTTGGTGAGTTTCTCAACATTTTTTATCTTATCCCTCATCTCCTGGGACACTAGCGAATGATCACCAACGATCCTGATGCGTGCTCCATACAATGGATCCTTGAAACTGTTAGCCCTTTGAGCAAACTCGTCTAACTTCACAGCAAACATGTTGTATAAATTATCCACTTCTTCCTTGGGTCTATTGAAATTTTCAATAGAGAATGCATATGCAGATACACATTTGATTCCAATATTCTTGCAAGCGTAACAAAGGTTTAATAAGGCCAATCCTCCTGCTTCATGACCTCTTTTAACCGACATACCGCGTCCTTTGGCGTAACGTCGATTACCATCCATAATGAAAGACACATGTCTAGGAACTGGCCCCACTCTAACCACACCAATCAACACATTCTGTAATTGTCGATACAGTATCACAAACAGTTTAATCGATGCAATCCAGATCAAAATCACCATGAGCTCATCTTTGATAAACTTGAAACATGCTTCCACCCTAGTAAGTTCACTTCTCTCAGCCCTTGGACCTGTCAAACGATTTCTAATACCCTTGGGAATCCTCATCTTGGAGGTATACTTCAATACCTGTCTCTAGAGATTGATAATGTAAGGCTCACTTATGTTGAATGTTTGAGATAGGCCTCAAGATCTTCAACCCTGAAATAGCCGCCCCGATAAAATTTGACTCAAACATGTCTAACTTGTACATTTATGATTGGTATAGTCTACACAGTCTCTATAATGAATTGATGCTTTTGTTATGATGGGAAATGACCTATGATCAGTGACCCAAAACTTGTCTCTCGATGGAGTAAACCAACTTCATGGTCTGCTCCATCATCGTCAGACATATGATGGTATGAGGTGCGATTCTGAACACTTGCGCTTCGAAACCTTTGTAAAGAGCTGACACACCTTCGATTCTGACAGTCTTGATGAAACAATCCAATGGACCCTTGTATAGATCACCTTTTTGATTATAAATTCTGGTCAAGATAACATCCCATGGGTTCATCACAACAGCGACACCAAGACCAGAGATTGTACTAGCTGTCAAATGTAGACCTGTACCATCCTTCATTATATCATGATTGAGTAGGAAGTGCTTGGCTGTATTGTAGATGGGCAATTGGACCGAAGAGCCAGCACCGGTTCTCAAGATGGCTGCATCGACACCACGGTATAGACCCATGAAACCTTCCTTTTGGAAGATAGTCTTAAGACCATTCCACACACCGGTGTAGTGCGTTTGTTCACCAATCTTGACGACATCAGAGTAGGATTGTAATCTAGTCTTAACCAAAAACAGAGGGGACCCTAAAACAGCACCTATAATACCAGATGCCGCACCAGAGACAACATTAATGGTAACATTTTGAACTTTGTGTGGTTCTTCCTCTGGGTAAAAAGTTTTGTTCATGACTCCTCTCAATGGCTCGTAAAATCCCAATCTTGATCCGTTCAAACATATTTGGTAAATATAAGCAGCCACTAGACCTTTTTGCAAACCTCTAATACCTTCATTCTTGAAAATGACTCCCATACCCTGAACTGGGTTCTTATAAGTTCTCTGCAAGCTGGAAGATAATTCACCTTGCAATTGCATTCTGATCTTGACCAACTCGATCGGATTCGTTACAGTAACGGCAATACATGCTGCCAATCCACCTGCAGTAAAAGAACCAAACTTGCTGATCTTTTGAGCAGCGCTCTTCTCTATCACCTTCCCTTCGTTAGCTTTTTCCGACATTACACAACCTACAAGTCTTTGATGAGTGTCTATTGACAAAGATGACTATAAGACAACAATCGAGTGCTATATACAAATTTTGCAATCGATTAACAAGTGGACAGGAGCCGTCCATAATATAGTAATGGCTCAAAACGACTGACTGCAACTTTGTTAAATTCACTATTTTTTTTTTTTTCAGGCAAGAGCGTTTATCGCTGTCGCACCCAGCAACGGGCCGGTACCGGTCAGTACAACAAATAATATGACTTGTCGACTAATTTACCTGAAGTTGTTCAACATGGTACCACAGTCTGCACAATAGTAGCCTGCTTCTCTTGCAGAGGCAGCGGAGTTCGACAATGCAGTAAATTTTGTGCCGTTGCACACTTCGCACCTGAGGCCTGCGGCGGGACCGTTCTTGCCCATCGAGGCTGATCTCTTAGTATCTCTTGAAGTATTGGCTGAGTTCAGGCTGCCGTTAGAGGAGTTGAACAATGAATTCTTGAAGACGGAGCTACCTCTTAGACGTCCCACTGGCGTTTCATCCGCTTGCTGTGTATTGCAGGATTTTACGGGACATATCAGGCTTGCTGTGTTAAATCGACCAATAGGTCCCTGACTGCCGACACTGGCCTGCGAATATGAATTTAGCGAATCTGAACTATTGAACTTGGCGTGTTTAACGTCTCGTAACCTTTCTAGCACTCTTTCTCGTATGTTTCTTGGCATATCTGCTCTAAAAACTCGAATCAGACCTTTCGTATCGGTGGTAACCATGATCGTTCCAATAGCTTCTACTACACCTGGGGTAGTTCTGGCTTCGTAATCGCTACCTATGGCGGATCCCAAAGGCTCAGTATCGGTTGAGACAGATTCACGGTCTGCGTCAGAATAATCATCCTTTCTGCCGATAACTTCCAAAGTATCCGTTTCCTTGTAAAATTCGAGAGAAGTATCGCAGATCAAATCGTTTGACATTGACAAACTCTTGCTTGTCTCTGGTGGTGCCAAGTTCGCCGTGGTAACAGGAGCATGATGTGCATGAAACGAGATGGAGCGGGTATTTTTGATGGGCTGTGACGATGCAATGCCATGAGGGCGCGGCAAGAGATCACTTAGATGCAAAGAACCTGGATTATGATGCCGATTTTTAGTCTCGCTGTTGTGATGTAACGAATTACTAATTAATCTTCTTAAGCCTTCACCAGTCTTATGAGGTTTAGAGGTCTCTTTACTGGGTTCATGGGAATCTGAGGATTGAAGTTTCCATGAGTATACCCAATGGTCGTCACTGCCACACACTACCAAAGGTTGGTTTTTCCAATACGTCAACTGTGCCCGATGTTGTGAGACACCGCTCTCGAAGCCTCTAAGTATTTCAAGACACTTTTTAGTCTTCAAATCAAAAACTCGAATTCTGCAATCATTAGATGTGACTACTAGTCGAAGTGAGCCGTAACTTGTAGGTTTGAAGCATTGCAAGCAAGTCAGACGTGGGCCATGATGCGTTTTCGACCCTGGTCCAAGTAAATCTTGGTTATCCTCCACCTGTGTGTCCTTATCCGTGACGTGGAATGAAGATACAAACTCAAGGCCACGAGTTGTGAGGACTATCACATACCCGTTGAATGTACCGACTATCGTGTACTCTCCGTCTCCTGGGGAAACCGTGATTGAAGTGACTAAGTCTTGACAATCAAATTCAAATGTCACCTCATTGTCAAGGATTGACCACAGCCTGCACTTGTGGTCCAAGCAACCGGTTATTATAAAACGATCATCAGATGGATGGAAAAGGACGCAAGTAACGAAATCTGGGTGGTAGAAAGCTGTCAGGGACGAAGAACGTTCAGGATGCCATAGGCGAACAGACTTATCCATAGATGATGTGACTAGGAAGTTATTTTTTGACCAGTCCATGTCCAAAATGTCAGATGTATGTTCGTTGAACCTTCTGATTGGATTCGGATGAAAAACAGGAGCATATAAACTGGACGTGCTGACTTTGGAGTTTGGTTTCTCATTTGTTAGGTTACTTTTAGAATCACCACTCAAAGAGCCTTTTGGGCTTCCGCCTAATAATTGTTGTCTGACCATTAACGATTTCATTTTAAAGGCCTTCTGCGATTCCTGAGAAAAATCAAGCTCCCATCTTTCAGCAGGGGATCCAATAACCTTCCATATACAAAGACTCCCATCTTTACTTCCCGTGGCCATATATTTTCCGTCTAGGCTGAACTTTGTCACCCAAATCGCCCTTGATGAAGGCTCTCTTCTCGAAGAATTCGACTTGCCTTTACTACTTTTTTCATTATTATCATCGTCATCCTCATAAGATTTCATTTGTTGAGCCAAAAACAACCTTCTAAATTGCCTTAAATGCTTACCTTTCTTTTCAACTTTAATGTAGTGCGGCTCTTTCAAGTAACTCTCAAATTGGTCTCTGTCAATTGATCCCAAGAAATTCCGAAGTGTAGAATCATGGTTTCGTCCTGGTCCTTTGGAAAGCTTCTCTTTCACTTTCAGTAAAGTCTCCGGAATTGGTTGAGCAGCTGATCTTGCATTGGCTTCTTCTTGACTTATTTTAACATTGAACGTCAATGGCTGAAAATCAGCTGAAGCTTGACTCGAGGAGCCGGAGGTGCTCTTATTATCATTATCAGCAGCGACTGGAATGGCTGTCGAATCTACGATATCCGTCTGATCGCCTTCGTCGCTCGAAAAGGGATCATCTTCGGACTTGCTAATACTTTCTCTGCTCTTTGAACCCTCTTTATGATGATGCTTATTCCGAAACATTATACTTTACAATAATAGGAAGTGTTTCCAATTAGCCTCTTCTTGTCAAGGAATTTCAACTATTGCTCAACCACAGGAAATTTGCTCGTTAACCTGATTCATATCCACCCAGCGAGGGGTTTTATATTAGCAGATAATCCTAATTTCAATTCCAAGCCAAATCCGAGTTGCTGGGGATTCCAATGCTCTTTTTAGACTTGTTCAGTTTATTTGCTTGCTCTAGGACCCTGTACGGGTCTTAATTTAAATAGGCGTCCAATTTTTCAGTTACTTCCGCTTGGCAGGATATTTCATCTGTGGGCTTAGTGCAACTGAGCCACCAGAGCAGGCGAATAAGACCATCAGGAGAGTTGCAAGATGTCAGTTAAGCCTATAGATACGTTTATCACCAACAGTGTGCAATTATTCGAAGCCAATCCCTCGCAAACGATCTTCTCGATATCCTACAAATGCAAATCTAAGAGCACACAAAAGAAACCCGTTGTGTCATTTAAGACTCACAACTCACATTTATCCAACCATTACAAGTTTAAGACCAACAAGAGTAAAGATGTCTCGAGACTTTTAAGTGCATTGGGACCCAGAGGTGTTTCAATAACTCGTGGAAAGATCGAAAAGAGGGCCATGAAGCCTGTAACTAAAAAGCTTGGTAAGAAGAACAAAAAGAAGGCTCATGTGAAAGATGTTGTCGGGTTGAGTACTCTGATGGTCAATACTGATGTGAAGGAATACGTTCCCGTTGTTGAAGAGACTACTAAGCAAACTGAAGCGACTTCATCTAAAAAGAAGAAGCAGAACAAGAATAGAGGTAAGAAAAAACGTTAAATCAACAAGTCCCTATGTAAATTATAATTATTATATGTCATTTCTTCATTTTGCTTTTGGAAAAGCCCTGTAATCTATTTCTTAGATCTCTTCTTCTTTTTCCGCTTCTTACGCTTATCACCAGAGTTGCCCACGCTTGATGAACTTTCGTTATGTCTAGTATCTGTTAGCTCAAGCTCTGTGACATGTGCCTGTGCATTGGGGTCCATGTTTTCAAGACTAGTATTACTGGGATTGTTTTCCCTGTCATAAGCAGATGATAATCTTTCATACCTTTCTAGATCGCTTTCAGCCGCTTCTGGAATGACCGATAGTGCTCTTTGAGCCATTGGCCGCCAGTTGGATGAACTTCCTTCAACGGCCCGACCCCTGTTGATACTTATGTTACCAAAAAAATCATCGGTATCTCTGTCATCGCAGTACTTGGGCGGTATATCTTCACCTCTCTGCAAGATTGTATCTGTCTTAATCTCATTTCCTGTATAAGAAGGAGGTATGCCAATTTCACCGTAAACGCTACCGAACCCATATTTCTTCACATTGGCCTCGATAAATACAAAGCCTACTTGCCCTAGATTGACATGTAGTTCCACTTCATCAGATTCCAATCCGTTTTCAGCTGTGATTTCATGAACGCTCAACAGATCAGGAGGCAGTTCAACCTCTCTTCCCTCTGAGAGACTTTCACGCAAGGCAACATTATCAGGATCTTCTAACAGCCCATCCTTCGTGTATGTTCTAGTGAAAGCAGCATTCAGAGAACCTATACCAATAAATAAATCAATACCAACATTTTGAGTGACATCCATCATTTTTTTCCCATTATGCGTAATGAAAATTGTACCGGTTCTATACCTATAACCAAACCCAACAACATCACCTTCTTGCAACTTCGGGAGCAACGTACTGGCCATAAACGGATTATTTATACGCAATTTACCGGTTGACTCATAACCTATTGAGAATAGTGACATACCGGGAATCCTGAAATATGGATAAGGGAAAGTCATCAGCCCGATGCTGAACACTGCGTTAGAAGTTTTACTGTGTCTGAAGATCTTTACTTCAAAATAAACAGCATCTTTCTTATTGAACGGGAGTGGGTAATTCATAATTGTAGAAGAGCTTTTGTTGTATTTCGTGAAACTGACATCTAGTTTATCCTGTATTAGAAAACTGGGCAGAAAATTCCCCTCTTCATCGGTATTATCATTGATACTCGGCAGGAAACTATAACTCTGAATACCGCGATCCTTGATAAACTGTAAATCACTCCCATTGACGAAAGTTCCGAATTCTTTCACATTAGGTTCATTGACTTTTTGAAATTCCTTAGCTCTATTGTACATGTCAAGCTCAAAAGGCGACATCTTGGGCAGCTCAACAGATTCCTGCTCCTGCAAAAGAGCTTCATCATCAAATTGACCAGCCGAAGTGAAACTGGCATCTAGAAGAATAGAATCCCGCTTCTTGTTAAACAGAGAATGAAACCCTCCACCGGCGCCAGCTTCTTCATCGTATTCTGCTTCATCGGCCCCACAAAATGTAACATAGACAGCTATCACAACCAGTACTACCATAAGCAAAGCGAAAGTGACCGACAGACTGATGAGGAATGCCAGACTGATGGTCTCAGAGTCATCAACGTTCGGTGGAACTGGATAAGGATCATCTATAGCACCAGAGACAGTGCTTTTGAGGAACTCTTGTCCCATTTCACTGCTAAGAGATATGATACCCATCAGAAATAGGCATAGGTGTTACACTGTTTAAAACCTATGTATTAAATCTCTTCTCGGGGTTGAGTGTATATTCTAATCCGCCTTAAATCCTTATGATCTATCTAACTATATAACAATAGACGATTTTTCTCACAAGATGTCAGTAAATAAAATGAATAAAATGATAATATAATGAAGTATAGATGATTAGATATGCATTGGTATAGGTTCTTTTTACTCTTCGAACTCATCACTCTCGTACTCCCCACTCACTTCATTCCACTCGATGTAGTACTCTTTCATCATGATCTTGTAGCGTTCCAAGATTAGAGGGTCGTATGGGAAATAACTTTGTAAATCGATGAATTGTTGCCTTGTAGCGAGAGACCAAGTCATGGCAGCAGATGAATAGGCGCCTTTTCGATCTGTATCACCTCTACCGATTATTCCCCTGAGCCGTTGGTTATTGTTGTTCTCAATTATGCTGAAGCAGTAAGCGACGTCTTCATGTTGAGATATGCGTGCGAACATGAGCATGACATTTTCGTTACAGTATTTCAGTGGGTTGAATTTGGATATTACCATTCTTTGGAAGAATTTTTCTAATTCGCATTCCCAGTTTCCATCTCCGTCTCTGAACAATTGGTATCTAAAGCAGAAGATGTAGCAGAGCGACTGGAATGCAGCGTAAAAATGCTTGAATCGATCCATTCCACCTGGTTGATCGACTTCTTCTTCTCTTTCTAGCACATACCGGTTCAACCAAGAGGTCAAGTAACTGGCGACAAAAATGATCTGCGTTCTAGAAAGCTTTTTTGCCCTTGCGATGTATGAACCCAAATATTGAAGAGATTTGATTCTAGTCTCCGCTGTTTCTGTAGGTGAAAATGAGATATCGATCAGTGTGACCAAAAATGAATCCATAAGTTCGATCTGCTGCTGCGAGATATGGAACATTATGTATTGAATTGACTTTGTGAAATAAGTGGGAAGAACATGCGTTTTGAACAGCGTTGTTATCGTGTTGAATATCGAAACACCTTCCCCAGATTCCAGACTTTCAGGCGTAACTTTATCACCAAGACAATCTGTTATGAGTGTGAGTATAGCATCCAACTTAGTGGATAGTTCTTTAATATTTTGTGAAGATTGGACGTTGTATTCTTCTTGACCTTCCATTACTTCGTCGTCGTCGGAGGCGTCAGAGTCATATTTCGTTTCATTTCCATCAATTTCTTTATCCTGGTCATCATCCTGTTCTTCATCCTCATCCTCATCGTCTTCATCATCATTTAAATCATCATCGTCAATATCATCATCCAATTCGTCCAGTTCATTTTGCAATTCCACGTCTAGGGAAATAACTCTCTCGATAATTAATGACCATGCCTGAAATTGTAATTCTTTGCAATAACCAGTGAATTTGAGCAAATTGGAAATGTAATTGACCAGCTTTTTACAGGAATCATTGTTGTTTGGGAACAGCTTGGGCATATATATGTCAATGAACCCCATCGAAGAGGGAATCATCTTTAAGAGGTATCTCAGCATGTCATGATGACTTACTGTCTTTTCAAGTGGCAAGTGGAACCCCGATATTAGTACCATTGATACGTCCTGCCACCATTTAGGTATACTCGAGCAGAGCACTCTAATGAAGAATATATATTTACCTAGAGTCTGTGATGGCAGTTCCCACCACTTCTCAAAGTTTATGATAGCTTGTATCAGTGGCGATGCGCGTGATGTGTCAATCCTATTGATATTATCGGACAGCACATCCAGCAATACGCCAAGATTGGTAATGCTAATTTGGTTTTCACTCTTCTTCGGTAGTGCAACCTGGTTAGCAATTAGGCTCAGCTGTGTGCAGGATTTCTGAAGGATCAAATTATTGTTAGTGAATCAATTAATCAAACAAAGGAACTGGGAAATAAAACGATTAAAACATACACTTTCTAGCTCGTCCAATGCAGATCTTACAAACTTCTTGTACATCTCAATGGAAACATCGGAATCGTCATGATTGGTTATACCATGAGATTCCGCAGAATGCATCATTACTTGATCGGAAAATTTCACTTTACGTTTCTTTGGTTCGATTGAAGTGAGTCCCATGTCCTGTGCAGGTCTCTTACTAGTATTTTCAAAAGCCATCATCATGAAGAGTATTTGAAAACAAACTAGCTGAAGAGATAGGTTTGCGATCACTCTCTTGCTTTATCAAATGTGTATGATTTATATGTGTGAGATGCTCATCGCTAAAAAATTTTCTAGTGTCTTTTAAAAATCCCCTTCCCTGAAGACATCGCCCAAAACGGGTATACACTATAATGATGAATTTGACGTTATATATATGGTAATAGTTTAGGTTTATGAATGGGTATTCGTCGTGTTTATCTTATGCTTCTTCCCTGGACCATCGAACTGCCTAGTTGCTCGTTTCCGACATAGGTCCAGCCACCAAACTGCTTCTGGACACTTTCACTTAAAAACTCGTCCACCACACTATCGATGGGCTTCTCTCTAGTGAACTCTTGATCGAAATTACTAGTATCTATGGCGCTAGTGACCGGTGGTTTGTATGGTGGGATGTAGCCCTTCATTAATAGCCGTTTCCATGATAATTGGCTGAAGAATGGATGCCTTTTAATTTCGTGGGCTCCATTGTAACCCAACCTTCTCTTTGGATCACGGCTTAACAAACCAATCAACAAATCCTTTGCGTCTCTATCAAACCCATCAGGGAATCTGAGGGGTTCTTGCAAAATTTTTTTGTACATCTTTGGAACATCTTCGTCGTAGTATGGGGGTAAACCTGTTAGCATCTCATAAAGAAGGACACCTAAAGTCCACCAGTCAACAACTTTTGAGTAACCCTGGCCCAGTAGTAGCTCTGGGGCGAGGTACTCTGGAGTGCCGCAAAATGTATCAGTCTTTTCCTTATCCTTCATGTTGAGCTTACACAACCCAAAATCACATAGAGCGATATGCCCTTGATAATCTAACAGGATATTTTCAGGTTTTAAATCACGGTAAATGACGTCTAGGCTGTGTAGCGTCTCCAAAGCGCACAATAACTCAGCCGTGTAGAATCTCGAACGTGAAAGATCGAATCTTCCTTCCTTTTGCAGGTGATAAAAAAGTTCACCACCATTGATAAATGCTAGCACCAAATACAGTTTTTCTGGAGATTGGAATGAGAATTTTAACGGAACGATAAATGGACAATCGACCCTAGCCAGTACTGTCCTCTCAGCCAAAGTGTGCGTAACTTCAGATTTAGAAACAATGTAGGCTTTCCTGAGTGCCTTTAAGGCGTAAACTTTTTGAGTATCCTTCTTCCTGACTTGCATGACTTTACCAAATGAACCCTTACCGATGACTTTAAGCAAATCAAAATCATCAATAGATAAAGCCTTATTTTTGGCTGGTTTATAATCAACACTCATATTGATCCTACCCCAACCATTATCCAAGGAGATCCAATGATGATTAAACAACCTGATGTTGGCGGCTGAATCAATCTTCAAGTTCACCGGTAGATGGAAGGAATCGAGATGAATATCCTGGTTTGAATTAATCTTGTCCAACATTGCTTGCAATGCTTCGTCGTGAGGACCCATCTCTTGTTGCCATGTTTTTGAAGGAAGCAAAATTGATGGAATCCTAGCAAAAACATCGATCTTCAAATAAGGTAGTTTTCTAGTGACATCAAATGTCGAGATTTTATTGAAAACAGGGTTCACCATGGTTCCGTATTCAGGTTCGATTGTAGCTACTGTGTTGTCATACTCAATAGTAAAGTAAAGCAAAGGGTTCAAAGTTTCAGGCCCTGGTAGCACAATTGTTGCTGGAATAAACTTAGTACATTGATCTCCGGGCAATAAATTCTCGTCAGCTGGTCCCTGGCTTCCCAATTGTATTCTTGAAAGTTGAGAACTTAACGAATCTATTTCTGAGGCAAGGTTCGTACGGCTAGCGGTGATACCAGAGCTCAATAGTTTGCCCAAAATTTGTTCATTTGAAGTTATTGGGAAAGGCAAGCTAAATCCTTCTCCGTTGTAAACCTTGATAGTCATCATACCTGCAGTAGATGTGGAATTGTTGGCATGTACAGGTGAAGGCGCAGCTGGAGTGTCATCAGTGACTGAAGGTACAGGAAAATCCGTATCTGGTTCTTTAGAGTGTGAAGCCCTCGGCGAACTTATTTCGGCAATCCCAGCATCAAATTCCTCTCTTACAGTTGAAGCTGTCGAGGAAGTATCACGAGATAAGCGTACAGGTGCAATTGAAGCCGATGAAGGAACGATAGTCTCCTTTCTATCCATAGAAGGGCGACCTAAATCTGCATCATTAACAGATAAGTGTAAATCGCCGTTTGAACCTGAGGAGTCATGATCGAAATGAAATAGTTTACCGCCAATCCCACTATCTTTCTTCTCTTTCTCCTTTTTTCTCTCCATCTCCTTTCCTCCTTGGATCTACCAAATTTGAACTTCCCAAACTTCCAATAGCTCATTTTAAATACACTACTCGCCAATAAGCCCCAGTTAATCCCCCCTTAGGCTCAGCTGTAACCTCAAAGCAGACTCCTCTGTGTTAAAAAGGTTCTCCTATTGCTTCTTTAGATGGTCTATTTACTTGATCGTTAGCCCCAAGCCGCCTGGCGCAACGCGAGAAAATCTACTGTAGGCAGCAGATCTTGAAACTTATGAAGTTCAAAAGTTTCAAATAGAGTGGTACTCAGTCAAAGAAATGATTAGTTGGTTCCGCAATTCAGGAAATTGTACAGGAATATATTAGTGGCATTGTTCGTCTAGCACTAAAATCATATGTATATAATTATATCATGAAAACAACCCAGATTAAGTCTTGACAGTTGGTTCAGTGGTTCCTAGAACCTCCTTGAACTTTAGGAAATCGATAACTGAATCAATAATGGGTCTTAGGTACTCTTCGGCAGTTAGACCGTATTTCGTCTTATCATCAGAGTATTTTTCGATGTACAGTCTAATGGTGGCACCCGAAGAACCGGTACCAGATAGTCTCAAAACAAATCTTGCACCACTCGAAAGCTTAACGTACAACCCTTGATTTGAAGAGACAGAACCATCCAGATCGGTGTACTGGAAGTCACCAGCTTCGGCCACGGTAACTGAGTTGTCAGATGGGAATTTTGAGCCGACAACGTTAGGAGAGTTGACAAAAGAGTCAAGATGCTTGACAATCTCGTTAGCCTTTTCAGTAGTTACGTGCTCGAAATCATAACGTGTAAAGAAAGTACGGCCGTATTTTAGCCAGAATTCATCTTGAATTGTCTTGATAGAAGCTTCCTTTTGAGGATGATGTTTGTTGTAAATGGCCAGGATATTCAACCAAGCGATAATGGCCCAAACACCATCCTTTTCTCTAACATGATTGGAACCTGTACCGAAGGATTCTTCACCGCAAATCGATAGTTTCTTGGCATCGAATAGAGCACAGAAAAATTTCCAGCCGGTAGGAACTTCATAACAGTTTAGACCTTGCTCAGCGGCAACACGGTCAATTGCACTAGAAGTTGGGAAGGAACGCGCTAGACCGTAAATACCTTGCTTAGCAAAATATGGGATCTCTTTAGCATATTCTGCGATAATGGCGACAGAGTCACCTGGCGACACGAATGCTGGACCATAACCGTAAATCATATTTCTATCACCATCACCATCCGAAGCTGCTCCAAACTCAATTTTTTCTTTGTCGACTCTCTCCACTAAAGTACGAGCATATGTCAAGTTTGGATCAGGATGAATACCGCCAAAATCTGGCTTTGGATGACAGTTTTGAAGAACTTCGTTCTCAGGCAAGCCCAGTTCATCAACAAAAATAGCTTTACCATATGGACCAGTCACACCATTTAGACCGTCAAATAACAGCTTCCAGTGCTTTGTGCTTCTTTGAGTATCAACAAATTTCTTGATCAAGTCAAAATCAAAAATTTCTTTCAAGAACTCCACGTATGCTTGCGTGACATCCACAACGTCGATTTCCAAATTTCCAAGTTTTTTCTCACCCTTCGTTGACAAGTCAAGTTGTGGTAAATTCTTGATAATCTTATAAGAGGTCAACTTTTTGGAAATCTCCCAAATGGCGTTAGTGACGCTTTCTGGAGCCGGACCACCATTAGACAAGTTGTATTTGATACCGATATCATTATCTGGTCCACCAGGGTTGTGAGAAGCGGTCAAGATAATACCACCGGTAACTTTCTTACCGCTCTTATCCTGATAGGTTCTAATGATATGAGATGCAGCTGGGGTGGATAATAGACCATGCTGACCAATAACCAGTTTACCCACACCATTGGCAGCAGAGATAGAAGCAATGATCTGCAAGATTTTATCATTATAGTAACGACCATCACCACCAACCACTAGAGTGGCATCCTTAGAACCCTCTGGAATGGCATCCAAAATAGATTGAATAAAATTCTCGGTATAATGTGGTTTTTCCATAAATACTTTAGTCTTCTTACGGAGACCTGAAGTGCCCGGTTTCTGATCACCGTAAGGCTTAGTTGCAACTGTTTCCACTGATAATGACATCTTTCTTTGTACTTTCAAAATTACTAGTTTGATTTACCAGAGTACTGAATGCCTCGCTCACTGTTTAGATTCGACTTTAAATATCAATTCGATTCACAACACAACAAAACTCGAGGGATGGAATCTCAGGGGATTGCTAGTTTGAGGAACGTGATTCTTGATGAGCCAGGGGTTATTCTCATCCCAATTGCTCTTTTTTCACTGGCAGGGGACCGCGCCCAAAAACGCACTCGCGGGCGATGGGGCCAGGTTTCATCGTAGCGAACTGACAATTTAATCCATTCAGCGTAGAAGAGCGGCAAACTGCTATCTGGCATCCAATGTTTGCAATAATACTTGAACGAGATGTCTTTCCCTGCAACGAACTTCCTCTCGAATACCAGCCCGCCGGCTATCTGAGTTTTTTATGCGTATCTGAAACGCTTTGTGAAATTCTTCATCCAGTTTTCTCAGTGCTTTTCGATGGTTCTGCCTCTTCGTGTGGATCCTGATCTCGCCAAGTTTTGACTCGAACTGCCGTCATTGAGATTTGACCTTCCTGTTCACGCGACTGGCCCTGAATAATTAAGAAAATACACCAGGATCAAAATATGATCCATCTCATCATATCTTGACCGATCAAGGGAATCAAGTGATATTTGTTGTTCCTGGTGTCTGACTCAGCAGTTCGTCTGGAAGTGGTTCAGCCGCACATTTCTTAAAGAAAGAGAACATATCGTCGTAAGATGACCTTTTTCCTTGTCTTAGCTTTCTCAAGCACAGAAAGCGTATTATTCTCTACATTCTTCGATCAACCACTCGCAGGTCTTTTATCTTATAAACCTAGCAAAATAAAAGTAAAATTCTTCATCAAAATCTAGAAGCACCTCATTCTTCAGTCATCCTTGGTTTGTTGAGGGGTTGTCGTGGAATCTTTGTTTGGTAAATCTCGGTGTGGATCTTTAAAGGTCATTATGCCCCTACGATGCAGTGTGTAGATAAACACTGAGCATTAAACCACTAAAGCGCCTTTTGTCGTATATTAGTGGAAAAAAACCTGCTCTTTCGACCTTTAGTCATGTCCTCTATGGAACCGCAAAGTTGCAAATTCAAAGTGTGATAATGATTGACGCCTGAGGATGCTCACCATGCAGTACCTTAAAATCAGAGGCAACTTTTTTCAGCCGCCGATAAAAAACAATCAACCAGGCACCAATGGCGATTTTTAACCGAATTATAGTATGTTGGATATGACTGGTTTGCTCCGCTCATAGGATTGGATGTGTATGTTGTGTTAGAGCTTTAGAAATATTACCTGTAGAGTTTGAACTAAGTCATAGCATTTGCACGCGAAATAATATATACAAAGGAAAAGAAGACACCAGAGAATAGCGCTGAAATACTTTGGATAAGAGTTCCAGGTACCGCAAGTCAGAATTGGTTTTCTTGAGGTGTCTACCATTTTTAGCGGCTATTTTGCCTCACCGCTTATGATCTTCATATTTACTCCCTAGCTGGATTGAGCGGAGTGCAGCCCAGACAGCAGCATAAGCTTCATCAACATTATCTAGTGCTCCACGTAATTTCCGAACAAGCCACACAAAAGAGTAACGACGCACTGGGTGCAGTTTCAGCAAGGACTTGCCGTTTCAAATGTAGCTTTTAACTGTTCGAGTAAGAGTAGATGATAAAAATATGAAAATGAACACAAGGTTTGCGAATGTAGCGAAAAGTTCCAATTTAATTCAATGTACACCTCCTATATGGGTTGCTACACGGCTGAGTCAAAATGTTACTGTGAGCAGTAGAAGGAACTAACCCAATAGATCAATGTAAGTCTAATAACTCTTCTTTTGAGTAGAATGACTTACGATTGACACATTGTTTTCTATTAAATCTGGCGATAAAGACGCGAGGCTGTATTGCGCTACTGGAGATTTCTGTTGCCATGGTTACATCTGAGTTTTCTCTCCCTCAAGCAAGCACAACACCAGCGTGTCAACGATAGATTAGGCACGATAGTCCAGCAAACCATTTTATCGGTTTCTTGAAAATGGAAAGAAGCTGTAAGCTATTTCTTGCCGAAAAAGGCATCATTGGGGGTCGGGTATATATAAAAGGGAGTATAGGGCACCTATAAATACTCTTCCCTACTTAGTTAACAAAGCAATTCCCATATCAACTCAACCCGTTGTTGATTCATTCTCCGTTTAAATACCTGACTTGTCATTTTTTCTCGACAAATGGTCAAGTAAAGGACGTTGCCATCTTTAGATAACCATATAAAAAAGTACTATTGAAATTAGAGTTATTATATCATTACAATAAGTATCTCATTTGAATTTAATCAATTACTTAATATTTTGAATATATAATACAATAAGTCGATCTGCCTAATCAATACTTTATTTTAAATATTACTTATAAAATGTAGAATAGTAATAATATAAAATAGCTAGTTCCGTTTATCTTTCATTTTTTTTTAAAAAAGAATAATGTTTAGGGTTGATGAATCCTACGAGTTGCTGAAATCAGCTAAAACCCGTCAACAAGTGTTTTATTACTTTTTGAGATAACAGTTAATAGAAAAGATTGTGACAAGAACTAAAAGACTTATTCATTAGATTAGTGTACTATCGTACACTCAAATCTAACAAGATTTATTTTTTTATAAGTTCAGGCGATGAGTATGAAATGAAGTCTGACTAGCTAGAAGAGAGTTGTTCTATCAATTTAATTAAATGTAAGTCGATATTTAAACTAGAAAAAAAGCTCTAAAGGCCTTCGAAACATTTGTTCCTAAAGAATCAGATTTTCATTGAGCTCGCTCATTCAAACAAAGGAGTAACATAAATTGGACAGACCGCTTCTAACTTAATTGGGGAGCAATAGCTTGGTAAGACTTCATCCTTGTCAAAAATGTTCACAGTTGGGGCATCCAATAATTCCGATGCAATACCATTATAGCATTGAGCGACCTGAACACCATAGTCGGTAGCATTGAACAATTGGTTTGCCAAACCAGTAGGAACAGAAACGTTCATAGCAGTATATGCCCACGCATCGAACTGAATTTCATTGGTAATAGTGTTGACAAATGGAATCATAGAGTCCTCAATTGACTGAGGATTGCATGTTTCATGATTGGTCGTGAAGTAAAATGGAGAGAAGTTCTTGGTCTCATTAGTTCCAACAGTGGTCAAACGTGGTAGGAATCTAGTTTCTTGACTTAAAAATCTTCCCCAGGCATCTTCGGCCCCTGTTGCCAAAACATCGGCTCCAACAAAGGTCTTTTGACCCAAGAAGGCGCCATCAACATCGGCAACTTTCAGGGCATAAGTACCACAGTGGACACCGTGCAAATCGGTACAAGTTACATTAGTCAAATCAAATCTGACAGCTGCAGCAACTGAAAAGGTCAAGCTGATAAAAGTCCAAATAGGGTGGAATTGCATTTTCAATGATCTATGTTAATCTCTTGTATTGATCTTACTGGAGCATTCATCATTCTGGAGCTTACATAGGCGGCTATTTATACGTTTCATCTCCAAGCAACAGTTTGAGGCTGCCGTGACTCTAGTCGAGCAAGTAACCCTATGGGTCTTTCGACTTTATGGGCGTGACGAAAAATGAAGCTTAAAATGTTAAGTGCTCATAGGTACTGCAGAATTGTCTGGATGTCAGCGCAAATTGAAGCCTTGATTTGGTGGCATTGGCTGCTTTGTTGTATCTTGAGAAGTTCGAGTGAGAAATAAACCTTCTGAGTTTAATCCAGTTAGGAAGTTGTTGCCAAGATTTTCTCGGGCCCTGCATTGTTTTCATATTTCCATTTGGTAATTTAGTACCCTAAAGGTTGTCATGACTGATTCGAGAAAATCAGTCTTTATTGCCAAGTAGATCAATTCTTCGATATACGCTGCACAGAACGCATATCGAATTAATTGAGCAAAAGAATTTGACAACCCTGAAGGTTTCTTAGTTGAAAATGCCAAGTCTCATCGAGATAGGTAGGCAATGCCAAGAAACATCATTTCCAGCTCTTTTTCATGGGCAGTTGTTCAATCCATTGCAACCAGTTAAACGAAACCATAAGGTTTCGAAAACTTTTCCAGTTCGACCACCATGGCAGAAAACTATTAGCATTACTGCTTCATACTAACTGACTCATTCACTCATAAATTAGTTTTTATCATGAAGTAAAGAATACATCAGACCCCAACAATAACAAGCGACCATGAGTTCGGGATGGGCAAAATTAAAGTCTTGAATATGGTCCTAATACGCCCATTTTAGATCGTGAAACATTGTTATACAGAATCAACAAAGCAATGTTCTTTTCGCAAATAGGCGTAAAAAATTAAAGATGAATACATTGCCCTACGAAGATCATTGCTTCAGACTATCAAGGCCGTCAGATACCAAAGCTTAAAAATTGTACCAATGTTTGAAACTGGGTGAGCATCGGCGGCTAAAGCTTTTAATGATTACCTCTCACCTCGAGCCAAGATAGACTCCAGAGAGGGTATGTTGGCTTCTTCGTCCTCATCTTCGTCGAAATGCTCATCAGTCGCTGCAGACCTCTTTTCATTCTCCTTGATATTGAGAAGTTTCACAAGCTCTATCAGTTTTTTGTCATCACGCATATCATTGAAATGTGGTGATATTTTCTCTCTCAAGACGTCTGGCACCTCCGGTATTTGGAACGTCTCAGATCCACTAATTAGTTTTTGATGAACCCATTCGAGAAGTACCTGCTTCTGTCTGTGTAAATGAATCGCAGGCACCCTCTGAGGACTGCTTCCTTGTAAACGTTTCTTCTCATCATCATCCTCGGGGAGCGGTAATGTTGTATCCTTAACATTTTGGCCTAGTGGCAAGTAGTAACTGGTAGCATTGTCTTTTTCGTCGTTCGCCGATGAGTCCATATCTAGGGAATCGATGTAGTCCGACATGAGTGTATCTATCCTGGATTTTTCCCCTTCCTGTTCGTCTTTCAGTTCTTTCCCGGACGTCGTAGTTCTAACAGTTAGTCTTGGAAAACTAGCGACTCTTTCATCTTCCGCAAAAGGCAATCTGTTCAAGATCAGTGTCCTGATCTTATCACCATGTTCATCATTGACTAACATCGGACACATCATGCACATTTGCACTTCGGCATTAGGTTTAGCGACGAACCGAGCTACAATTAACTTGTCTTGCTCTGATAGCGAGTCTACAAGAACGTTAAAGCTCACAATATCTGCGACAGAACCAGATCGTGTATCTGCAAGGATAAACCGAGATTCGGAGTTTAAAAAGTATCTCGGTAGTCGTTTACGTTCTAGAAACCCTCTGATATCAATACCAGGCGTTGTTCGATAAAACCTCTGCTCATCTAATGTTGATGGTAAAACAACGTAATCTGACCCGTACCGATATGCCTTGGCTATCGATTCAGGTGCCACGCTAACCCTTTTATCGGCTTTTTGGTCGTATACCTCATATTCTATCACTGTTTTCACCATTTCGTACTGTGCAGTGTCATCTTTGAGCACAAGCTTTCTGTTTAATGACGAAACTGGCTTAGTAGCAGGATAGCCTTCGACTTTGATACATAAGCAATTTTTATCATCCGGCGAGGAAACAGACTTTTCATCGTCAACTCGTCCCAAGGTGCCAATATCTGCACCCAACCTAAGCTCACCGGAAAAGACTCTCACTGGCTTCACCATATTGGGCTTTGGTAAAGTAGTTTCCAGTAAAAGATCGTATATATTGAAAATCATGGATCCTGGAATCGCCTTTAAAAGTTGGCCCCACTTACTTTTCTGAAAGTCTTCGTCATTGGGGTCAGATTTTAATTTCGTTCTACAATCAATCAGTATAAGCCTCGAATTGAGCTCCTCCTTGAGAATTTCAATCTCTTCCTCGTCTAAATCAAGACCATCGATGTCGGCGGTAAAAATGATAATCTGTCGCAGAATCTTGCGGCTTTTGAACTCTTCTCTGATATCCAAAGAAGCCACTAGAAGACATTGAACCATGGACTGAAATTGCTCGAGGTCTGCCTCCCCATTTTCGTTCTTTGGAAGTGTGTTATCCTCAACGTTCTTACTGTAGTTTCGAAGTATTCTTAAACTTTCAATTGTCTCAGAGGATGTAACAGGTGCAAGGAATTGTTGTACCTGACAAACATTCGGAATGGATTGACTGTTATTTGTATGTGCACAATTAGCCATATAAATGGTAACCCAATCTGTCTTGCGGCGCCTTTTGCATTTATCCAAAAGTGTATACTCCAGGTAAGCTAATACTTTAGAGAGATGTCCCTCGTGTACCATTGAAGGTGAGACATCGACGATGAATGAATTGGACTCTGCCGACATTTATAACATTACTGTAGTGAGTATCCAATGATGCAACAGATCCATTGCGAATTAGACCTTTTAATCAGGTTTAACAGTTATGCAATGAAATTAAAAAAATTAAGCCCTGTAGGGGGCTCGAACCCCTAACCTTGTGATTAAGAGTCACACGCGCTACCGATTGCGCCAACAAGGCTTGTAATTTGTTGAAAAACATAAACATAAAGATCAAATATATTTGACAATAGCTATCACAGGATTTTAACGCTCCCCCTATGCTTCTATGATTCAACACAATAACGTCTCAAAGCTATTATTATTATTACTCGGTTGATTGAGATTATTCCTTCATCTATATCTTTTACTTCGAACTTTTACTCCACTTCCTTTTTACGTCCCTACGTTCTACTTCACTAAGTCAGCTTTCTTCAATCTAGAGAGTAACCTGAAATGTTTGTATAAAAATTTGCGTGGAAATACCCAAGCTGAATTCTCGAAGATATCTTTTGAGTCTTATCTACTGCATTTTTCATAATTTATCTTAGACCGAAGTATCCCACCTTAGCCTAATCAAATCTGTCTCTGAATTAGTTCGCCAAGATATCTACGGCGACAGTCGAAGTTTGTTCACGGAGTATGGGGTATGAAGAGCACTTCTTCGTGGTCCTAGTAGTCTTCATTGTGTGCACGCGAAGTCTTTTCAATCCCTTAAGAGTCTTGCAATGTTTCTTGTTCAGCCGCACGGCATGACTCTGCCAAAGTGTCTCGGCCTTTCAATGCGTAGCACTCAAGTTAGGCAATCTCCACACTCTGTGAGGCCTGGCTTTCCCCAAAGGTTTGGCTTTCTTTTGGGACCGTCAAAGGGAACTTGCTGCCCTTCGTGATCATCCTATCACTATGATCTGAGAGCAGCATTACGTGGTTGAACTTGAAATCACCAAACTTGCTCTTGACCTGCCCTAGACATATCATGTGCAGACGTGAGGGGACCTTTGTACTGTAGACTTCTCCATTAATAATTAAGGAGTATAAATTATGAGCCTTACATATATAAGGGTCGCTTCTTCTGTTTAGAACTCTAAAGCTTGATTCGGCTTAGGTAACGTATACGAAAATACTCAAACACAAGATTCACAATATTCAGCATGGGAATTTGGGACGCATTTCAAGTTTACAATAGGAGCAAACATTCAAGCAACCCCGATAAGTCTGGGGCTAGCCACTCCAACATGAGTGAGGGAAATACTACATATTTATATTCACATGAAGTCAGCGAACATTCAAAGAAGAAGAAGCTAACGGACGACCAATTGATAGCTGCAGGTCAAGACAGAAAGTCGTCCGTATCTTCCGATACTTCTGACGATAACAACATGATGGTTATGGGCAGCGATGGAAACCCCCATATGGTAGACGTCTCAAAGTTATCTCAAAACGAGTTCAAACGATTGTATGAAGGTATGAGAAAGGGAGAACCAGATAACAGGGTTAATTTTTAATGCTGAAGTGCCTTTTCTATGTCAACCTTTAGTTTTTAAATGGCGTTTCGTTAGGTAATTTATAGTATAAAATTCATATTATGTCGCAGTAACAAGGAAAGCAGACCTTGAAGAATGCCATTTGCTGCATTGCCAGGATTTTTTCGTGCTTTCGAGAGTCAGGATTCACAAGGTGTCGATTCTTCGATTGTTGATCACTTAGAATTGGTAAGTCATGACTCGTGGGCCAACCTTTATGAACAAATTCCACCAGATACAGATACGGAGCACTATAAATTAGTGGTACTTGCGAGACATGGTCAAGGCTACCATAACGCTGCTATATTGAGATATGGGATGGAGGCTTGGGATGCACATTGGTCCTTCTTAGATGGGGATGAACACGGGAAATGGTTGGATTCTAAATTGACTGATTTGGGAAAAGGTCAAGTGCAAGAAACAGGTCTCGAGGTTTTGTCGCCAATTATTGAAGAATTGCAGATGTTACCTCATGTCTTCTTCAGTTCTCCGATGAGACGTTGTCTCGAGACTTTTATAGGATCATGGGGAGGGATCTTCGCCAAGAACAATCACCACTTGAGGGAACAGACGATCCCAGTACGAGTAGTCGAAAATATAAGAGAAACATTGGGCGAACATACCTGTGATAAGAGAGTGCCACACTCTGAATCTGTTAAAGAGTACCAAAACTACAAGACTCATGCGGGACATACGATTGATTGGCTATATGACTCGAACTACCCTGAACAGGACCAACTTTGGCTCGAAGACCATAGAGAGACGATCTCAGAGCTTGATCAGCGATTACATGCGGGGCTCTCGCAGATCTTTAGTCAGTTGAGCTCCGATCAGAGATTCGTCTCTATCACCTGCCATTCCGGAGTCATAGGGAGTGCTCTGCGTAACTTCAAACACCCTCCAGTGCAAAATCTCAACACCGGTAAAGTAGTTTGTGCAGTAGTCAAGATAGATGTCAAGAAACTTCAGGAAAATGGAACCTCATTATGATGTCTCCTGGCAAAGGTTGTACCAGTACCAGAGTAAACATCAGATGACAGGTAGCCAAGTGGCTCAATATGTTGACACATACGGTGCTAGTTCGATGATATTTTACTTTTTGATTTTTTAGTGTACTACAGATTTTTTTTTATTTAATTGAGTCATGGCGCCTTGAAAACAAAAATTTTTCAAGCTATCATTATAGAGTAGAAGAAAAGCCATCTCAGAGTTCTCTATTACTGATCGGATTGCTCATCTTTTTTCAAAAGATCTAATACTCGCTATTATATCATATATTTTCGTTGCTTTTTCTTCCTTCTAAGTGATTCATTGCAAGTGTGTGTCATCGGAGAATTTTTCACACGATATATTAAATCTGAGAATCAATATTTTGCCAGAAGATATACTGTAACGAAATAACCTGAGTATTGCTTAGAATGATTAGACAGGCTACTATCAAGCAATTCGCAGCTAAACGCTGCTTCCGTGAAATTGCTTCGCGCTCAGCCGTGTATGGCACAGTTCGTTACTATGGCTCAGCTTCTCGCAATTACAGTGCAACCGTTGCCAGCGCAGTGGCCAGTGGAAGACCAGAACCAGCTCCAAGTTTCAACGTCGACCCAGCTGCTGGAAAACCTTCAAAACTTAACCAAAAACTTCGCACTGACCCACAAATGGACAGTTCTTTCATTGGTTTAACAGGTGGTCAAATTTTCCATGAAATGATGATTAGGCATAACGTGGATACTGTGTTTGGTTATCCAGGTGGTGCCATTCTACCAGTTTACGATGCAATTCACGACAGTAAGTCGTTTAACTTCGTCTTGCCAAGACATGAACAAGGTGCTGGTCACATGGCCGAAGGTTACGCCAGAGCTTCTGGTAAACCCGGTGTTGTCTTGGTTACCTCTGGTCCAGGTGCCACCAACGTCGTTACTCCTATGGCTGACGCTCTCGCGGATGGTGTTCCAATGGTTGTCTTCACTGGTCAAGTGCCAACTTCCGCCATTGGTACCGATGCCTTCCAAGAAGCTGATGTTGTTGGTATCTCCAGATCCTGTACCAAGTGGAATGTCATGGTGAGATCTATCGAGGAATTGCCACTGCGTATCAACGAAGCTTTCGAAATTGCCGTTAGCGGCAGACCAGGACCTGTCTTGGTTGATTTGCCTAAGGACGTTACTGCTGCTATCCTAAAGAACCCAATCCCAACAAAAACTACCTTGCCATCTAACTCTCTTGCGCAGTTAACCAAACGTGCAATGGATGAATCTACTAACGAAAACATTGTTAGAACCGCCGATCTGCTAAACAAAGCCAAGACTCCAGTTCTTTACGTTGGTGCTGGTATCCTGAACAACCCTGCAGGTCCTAAATTGTTGAAGGAGCTAAGTGAACGTGCCCAAATTCCTGTCACTACTACTATACAAGCACTAGGTGCCTTTGATCAACAGGATCCCAAATCTTTGGATATGTTGGGTATGCACGGTTGCGCCACTGCCAACATGGCCATTCAAAATGCTGATTTGATTTTAGCCGTTGGTTCCAGATTCGATGATCGTGTTACTCTTAACATCTCCAAATTTGCTCCAGAAGCTCGTCGTGCAGCTTTGGAAAACAGAGGTGGTATCGTTCATTTCGAAATATGTCCAAAGAACATCAGTAAGGTTGTCGAAACTCAGGTGGCTGTTGAAGGTGATGCAGCTTCTAACATTGAAAAGTTGCTTCCATTAGTCGTCCCAGTCAAGGAGAGAACTGAATGGTTCGCTCAAATTGAAGAGTGGAAGGAGAAGTATCCTTACGCTTACCAAAAGGAGACTCCAGGATCCAAGATCAAGCCACAGACCGTTATCTCCAAGCTTTCAGACTTGGCAAACAAGAGTGATAAGGAAGTCATTGTTACTACCGGTGTTGGTCAACATCAAATGTGGGCAGCTCAATACTGGACATGGAAATCCCCTCGTTCTTTCATCACCTCCGGTGGTCTAGGTACCATGGGTTACGGTCTACCTGCTGCTATTGGTGCTCAAGTCGCTAAGCCAGATGCTTTAGTCATTGATATCGATGGTGATGCATCCTTCAACATGACTTTGATGGAACTAAGCTCTGCTGTGCAAGCCAAGACACCAGTCAAGATTCTACTATTAAACAACGAGGAACAAGGTATGGTCACTCAGTGGCAATCTCTATTCTACGAACATCGTTACTCTCACACTCATCAACTGAACCCAGATTTCCTAAAACTTGCAGATGCAATGGGTCTAAAGGGTCTACGTCTCTCTAAGCAAGAGGATGTTGATGCGACTCTAAAAGAGTTCATCGAGACTGAAGGTCCAGTCTTGCTTGAAGTCAAGGTTGAACCAAAGGTTCCTGTTTTACCCATGGTCCCTGCCGGTAAAGGTCTAGATGAATTCATTGTTTTTGATCCAAAAGTCGAAATGGAACAAAATGCTCTCCGTCACAAACGTACCGGAGGTAAGCATTGATGACAATATAACGACTTTATTGATGAGATAAATAATGATTGAGGTTTGCTGAAGAATTTAATTGTTAACCGACTTAATTCATTCATTTTATGTAATTTTAAAACTTCTCTCTCTGACTCGCCATCCAACTACGCTTTCAAAGCTTTTGGACTTATGAAATACAGTATTTGATAAAGATGGCAACGTATAGACCCAAATTCCTTGCAAAATCGAAGAGTGGTTCTTATTGACAATCATCACATGACCTCGGCGGCTAACATCTCTCCATTGATTATATTGTTTGATTAACAATTGTAAACAATAAGTTATTCCTGATACTTACAAGATACAAAATATGTTTTCATCAAGCATTTGAATCCGACTGGATAGCCGGAGACTAGCTGTGGTGTAACAGCACGTAGAAGGTGAAGTAATCAGTTGCTAAAAGGGATGAATGAGGGCTGACGCATTTCAATAAACTTTTACTGGGGCTTTCGATTCAAACAAAGCCTAAGCGGTCTAAGGAATACATCGATTTTACAAAGAAGGGCTATTACGGTGAAAATGCCATTCAACTGATAATATGATGAAAATACGCGTTAGAAAGCGCAGGGAAAGGTGAGTTAGGATATATTGAATTCTTCAAAGGTATATGCTAAGTCTTGAAGCCGATTAATGGCCCAAAAGTCTTCCCAAGGACTGCAGATGAGATATGAACTGTTCATTTCAGTCGTTTTATGTGACGCGCTATTAAGCTTGAAAAGGGGCAAACTTAATGATATTTTTCGACTACTGAAATTAAGTTCAATTTAGTGAGATACACAATTGAACAGTCCATAGCCAGTGAATTGCACTCAATTTGACTCTCTTTCGTGCACAAGATGGCTATTATTAAGAGAGGTGCTCGAAGTAAGGCTACAGCGGCACCGGCTAAGAGATCGGCACAGATCAAGAAGGCCACTTACGATTCATCCAAGAAGAATGAAGTAGGTGTGTCAGATCTTACCCTTTTGACTACAATTTCTGATCAATCCATTAATGAAAATTTAAAGAAGAGATTCTTGAATGGTAGTATCTACACGTATATTGGGCATGTGCTGATTAGTGTTAATCCATTTCGTGATCTGGGAATTTATACCGACGCTATCCTGGAGTCTTACAAAGGTAAAAATCGTCTAGAAGTTCCACCACATGTATTTGCTATTGCCGAAAGCATGTATTACAACATGAAGGCTTATAACGAAAATCAATGTGTTATCATCTCTGGGGAATCTGGAGCTGGTAAGACTGAAGCCGCTAAGAGAATTATGCAATATATTGCTGCAGCTTCTACAAATCACTCGGAATCTATTGGGAAGATCAAAGATATGGTTTTAGCGACCAACCCATTGCTTGAATCGTTTGGATGTGCAAAAACACTGAGAAACAACAACTCTTCAAGGCATGGTAAGTATTTGGAAATCCGTTTCAATGCTCAGTTTGAACCTTGCGCCGGTAATATTACAAATTATTTATTGGAAAAGCAAAGAGTTGTGAGTCAAATAAAGAATGAAAGAAATTTCCATATCTTTTATCAGTTCACGAAAGGTGCTTCAGAAAATTACAGGCAAACATTCGGAGTTCAGAAACCAGAGCAATACATTTACACATCAGCTTCGGGGTGTACATCTGTCGATACCGTTGATGATTTAAAGGATTATCAAGCAACCTTGAAAGCAATGCAAGTCATTGGTTTGTCCCAAGAAGAGCAAGATCAGATTTTCAGATTACTGGCAGCGATCTTATGGATCGGTAACATTACGTTCGTTGAAGATGAAGAAGGCAATGCAAAGATCAGGGATACCTCTGTGACAGATTTCGTGGCCTATTTACTGCAGGTAGAATCCGAGCTACTGATAAAGTCTTTGGTCGAAAGAGTTTTAGAGACTAATCACGGTATGAGACGGGGTTCCGTATACCATGTTCCTTTGAATGCGGTCCAGGCAACTGCTGTTAAAGATGCTCTTGCAAAAGGTATTTACAATAATTTATTCGATTGGATTGTCGATAGAGTTAACATTTCTTTGCAAGCGTTCCCTGGTGCTGATAAGTCGATTGGTATTCTGGATATCTACGGGTTCGAAATTTTCGAGCACAACTCATTTGAGCAAATCTGCATTAATTACGTGAACGAAAAGCTGCAACAGATCTTTATCCAGCTGACTTTAAAGTCGGAGCAAGAAACATATGATAGAGAGCGTATTCAATGGACACCTATCAAGTACTTTGACAATAAGGTGGTCTGTGATCTGATCGAGGCAAAGAGGCCGCCAGGTATTTTTGCCGCCATGAATGATTCAGTCGCGACAGCTCATGCTGACTCTAACGCGGCTGATCAGGCGTTTGCACAGCGTTTGAACTTGTTTAGCTCGAATCCCCACTTCGAGCTACGGTCGTCCAAATTTATTATAAAACATTATGCCGGAGACGTTACGTACGATGTCAACGGCATCACAGATAAGAATAAAGACCAGCTACAGAAGGATCTGGTGGAGCTAATTGGTACGACAACAAACACGTTTCTCTCAACTATCTTCCCTGATGCAATTGATAGAGAGTCAAAAAAGAGGCCGCCAACGGCAGGTGATAAAATCATTAAAAGCGCCAATGAATTGGTGGAAACTCTGTCCAAGGCTCAGCCGTCTTATATCAGAACTATCAAGCCAAATCAAACAAAATCTCCAAACGACTATGATGATGCCCAAGTGCTACACCAAGTCAAATATCTGGGTCTTCAGGAGAATGTGCGTATTAGAAGAGCTGGTTTTGCCTACAGACAATTATTTGACAAGTTTGTTGAAAGATTTTATCTCTTATCTCCCCGTTGTTCTTACGCGGGGGACTATACGTGGCAAGGAGATACGCTGGAAGCTGTTAAAATGATTCTAGTTGATGCATCGATCCCAGAGAAAGAATATCAATTGGGTGTCACGCAAGTTTTTATCAAAACTCCCGAAACATTGTTCGCCCTAGAACATATGAGAGATAGGTATTGGTATAACATGGCTGCAAGAATTCAGCGTGCTTGGAGAAGGTTTAGGCAAAGGAGAATCGATGCTGCTGTCAGAATTCAGCGCGCCATTAAGGAGAAGAAAGGTGGGAATAAGTATGAACAATTACGTGATTATGGCACTAAACTTCTCGGCGGAAGAAAAGAAAGAAGATCGATGTCTCTGCTCGGTTATAGAGCATTCATGGGTGATTATCTATCCTGTAATGAAAGAAAATCTAAAGGTGCATTCATCGCTAAGCAAGTTGGGGTTACAGAAAGAGTTGTGTTTTCTATTCATGGAGAAGCGTTACATTCTAAATTTGGTAGATCGGCCCAGAGAATGAGAAAAACTTTCATACTAACCTCCACTTACTTTTACATTATTGGTCAAGTTATGATTCAAAATACGCTTTCCTATAATCCCGAGTACAAGATAAACGTGAAAAATATATCATCGGTAAGTTTAACGAATTTGCAGGATGATTGGGTAGGTATAAATGTGCTGAACGCTACACAACCTGACCCTCTCATCAACACCTACTTCAAAACTGAACTGATTACACAACTCAAGAAGTTGAATAATAAGCTTCAAATAAAAATAGGGCCTTCAATTGAATATCAAAAGAAACCAAATAAGTTGCATGCTGTCAAGTGCCAGATTAGTGAAACTGCTCCAAAGCGCGGAGACCTCTACAAGTCTAGCACGATATTTGTGCGCCGTGGCCATCCTGCAAACTCTCACTCTCATGAAAAGCCAAGAAAAGGAGCATATAGTGGCAGCACGTCAACCTCTAGCAATGGTGCACAGCGCACTGCTCCAAGTGCAGCCTCTACAAGGACTCGCAAGCCCGTTCCAGTTCCAGCACAACACAGGCCTGCTGCTCCTGTTTCTAGGACTGCTTCAAAGAAGCCAGTTCCACCACCACCTGCTGCCAAAAAACCAGCCGCTAGCAACTTAGCTGCAACTGCCGCACAGGCAGCCTATCACCCCAACGGCGTCAGTCGCGCTGCCGCCCCCTCTCAAAATGCTACGCCGGCGTCCAAACCGGCAGTTTCCCAGAACACCACGCCTAGCGTGTCAAGGCCGCAAGAGGAGAACCGCGGATCTCAGACCACCACGTTTCCAGTCCAAACGAAGAATATACCTCCACCACCTCCTCCACCACCCCCAATGGCCAAACAGCCTGATCCAAAGTTTGAAGCAGCTTATGATTTCCCTGGTTCAGGTGCACCTTCGGAGTTACCTTTAAAGAAAGGTGACGTCGTGTTTATTACCAGACAAGAACCTAGTGGTTGGTCACTTGGAAAATTATTAGATGGCTCGAAAGAGGGTTGGGTCCCCACCGCTTACATGACTGAATATCATGAAGCTCATGAAGCACAACCAACACCTTCCACGAATTCCGCATTTAGTACACCTGTTGTACATACACAGGTCGCGACATCTACTGTCGTTGAGACGGAGCAAGTGCCATCGCAGCAGGCCAGTTTCAGCGATGGTCTTGCCTCTGCGCTAGCTGCCAGAGCAAATAAGATGAGGGTTGAAAGCGATGATGAGGCGGCAAGTGACGCTGATGAAGATGATGATGATGACTGGTAGTCCATGCATGTTGTGCTTCATGGTGAAGAGCTAAATAAATAGATACAGTAATTGACATTAAAACATAAGAATTTGACAACATAAACTATAAAGTAGAAAGGATGAATAACCCTTGTTCAGTTCAGCGGACAAGAAGTGGAAAATTCAAACGCTAAGGATTGTAGGCAAACACCCTCAGTTACATTGAGTCCAAGAGGTGTTGAAGAAATTGGGGAGCATGACTGCAAGTGCCACAACCAGCGATATACCGAACCATTTGGCAAGTGAAATCCTATCATTGCCATCTCGATCAAACCATGGTTTTTGCTCCATGAAGAACTTAAATGAATCTGTCTTCCATGATGAGAATGGTGGATAGCGCATGCTGAGTAAAGAGTCCTGCCAATAAGGCTGCTTCATGACGATACGCTGGTGAGTGAAAGTGTTGAAACCCCAGATACCACCAAAATTACCATAACCTGAAGTACCAATACCACCAAAGGGTGCGTCCGTCAAAGCAACGTGAAGTAGCGTGTCTCCAACGATGCAGTCACCAGATCTTAACCGATACAAGATATGTTGGATTTCGGCGTCTTTCTGGCTAAAGATGTACTGAACTAAAGGAGTATCATGGTTTGAGATGACCAAGTCAAGAGTACGATCCAAATCGGAGTATTTGACAAAAGGCAACACTGGACCAAAATTCTCAGCCTTCATCAATGTGTCGTCCCAGTAAATGTCAAATACCAGAGTGGGTGGAATCAATAGCTCGCCCTCGTCACTAATTTGCTTACCGACTGTAAACTTTTCGCCGTTAGTATTCGCAAGTTTCTCGGAAACCTTGTTGTAAGCATTCTGGTCAACCATATGAGTATATTCGGTAGCTGGATTAACCTCTGGGAATAACTCAGCTAGAACACTTTTTGCCTCCTTCACCACCAATGAGTAGATAGACTCATGTACTAATACGTAATCTGGAGATATGCAAATTTGACCCGAATTGCCAAAAGCACTATAAAAGATTCTTTTCAAAGCGGTTCTCAGGTTCTTTGTAGCCAAATTCTGAGTTATAAAAACTGGTGACTTTCCACCAAGCTCCAAGACACATGGAGTCACAGTCTTTGCTGCTTCTTGGGCTATAGCGGATCCCACCGCAGTGGAACCAGTAAAGAAAATCATATCAAACTTGCCTGACTCGACCAATCTTTGACTCTCTGGCTTGGAACCCTTGACAATTTGTATCAAGCCATTTGGAAAATTGGCTTCGTTGATAATTCTTTCGATACATGAAGCAGTTGCAGGCGTTAGCTCGCTAGGTTTCACAACGACTGTGTTACCAGCCGCTAAGGCAGCAGCAGCGGGGCTTAAAGAGGACATTAAAGGGAAATTAAATGGCCCAATGACAAGAACAGAACCTCTAGCGATACGTTCCACTGCAGTATTAGAGAAGAGGAAAGGAGGAGCACGATCTTTAATTTTGGAAGGCTCCATCCATTTAGGAAGAGACTCAATCATGTGCAGTATATTGTTGCACAATTGTGCAACCTCTAATGTTATAGATTCCTGCTTTGAACGATGGAAGTCGGTATACAAAGCTTGGACAAGCTCATCGGTGTTGTCCTTAATCGCGTAATAAAGCTTCTTTAGCTGACGAGACCTAGCTTTCAAGTCTGATTTTCTTGGAGAGCGTTCTTGAGAAAGTGTAAGTTGCTTGTCGTAGTAGTACTTGTTGCACAGGTCGATACAAGCATCGATCTCCGCTAAGGGCGTATAATCAACCTTATCCCCAGTTTCTTCAGTCATTATTATCCAAATGTTATATTCCTATCTCCTAGTCCTTTGATACCTCTCCACCTGAGGTATAATTTATTATATATCCTCTTTTTAAGTTATCTGTAGCAATTGCTACCTTACTTATTAAAAGGAAATGAAAAAAGGGTTCGCTAATCGTATCCCTTGCCTGAACTATGAATTATTGTTCTAATTCAATATAAACCAATACTTGAGGAATATTATACCGGCGATGAACAGGAGCTATTAGTTGGATGATCCTTTAACAGTCTTTTCTTAAAGCTTCCGATGTCAGCTTTGTAAATTTCATGAAATATTATTACTTTCCTTTACCGTAGTCTACAAGAAAAGACTCATCGAGTAATGACTGTTGTTGAAGGAATTAGTACCAATCTGGCAGAAACAAGTGAATTGTTTTCGAGTTATATCTCGAGTTATGTGCATTTCTTAAATAAGTTCATTGGCCATTTGCGTCGAGTGGCATCATTAAGATATGAAAGAACTACACTAATCAAATTTGTGAAGAAATTGAGATTTTTGAATGAGTCTTTGACCAGTTATGATGTCTCCAGTAATATGGCTAAATTTAATGAGAAGAATTTTGGAGTAGCTGTTATACCATTGGCATCTTTTTACTTGAAATGCATAGAGCTCTTTGATATGTTGGACTTCTACTTAACAAAACCATTACAAAATGAGATTGTTTCGAAGACATTGAATAAGGATTTGTGTCTATCTGAAGAATGCATAATCGCCATTGATGACACACATAATCATTTCGTGAAATTTACTCAATGGATGGTAGAATCTTTGGAGAATGCCGATCCTCTATTGCAAATCGAAGTTGTTCAGTTTGCAAGGAAATGCGCTGTAGCAGACAATGTAGATATAGAAGAGACAAGCGACATACTCTTACAGGAGGTTGAGCCCGTTGCAGATGCTGCAGAATATGAGGAGTTATCCAGTAAATGGGCATCTGTGCTGGAAGCCAAGTTACAGGCGTTACAAGTAATCTTTGATGACGAGATGGCCGCGTGGCACGATAAATTTGATAAAAAGAAGGAGAAAGTAAATTAAACCTAAATATAATCATGTAAACCTAAAGTTGATCTACCATGTATTCGCTTAAATTATGCTCCATTATCTTGTTCATTGGATGGCCAACTAAAGTGACCGTCCTTTTGAGTTTCATAACACTAGGATGGACGCCTGCCTACTTATCCAGTTACCAAATGGTGTGATCCGAGTTCACACACAAGTAAGTCCCTATGTCCATCTGTTCTCTCTTCGTTTCCTTCATTATAAGCGATAAACCTGGATCTTCTCCTCAGCGGTACTTCGTAAGGCATTAATGTATGATCCTCACGGTTGTCAGATCTCGAACATAGAGCTGCCTCATGAGCAATCTCATCGGCGAAGTCCTCTTTATAAGTAGACAAGATAGCTAAGCGGTACTGCTTTGCAAACTGCTGCTGATTCGAACCTTTTCCTTGTCCCTCTGGATGTGCTTTATCAGCAGACGAACGGCCGTTGTAGGAATCCAGACCAGGTTCCAATACTTCATTGAGTGCTCGAATCTCCAGACCCATTATAGCATGCCAACTGTTCGATTAAAGCGTTAAGACGCATCATCAATAGTGTTAAGCATCACTGGTAATCTAGCCTCCCTTCACCACCACTGAATCAGCTACACGTGATTGGCTTTGTAATAGTATAATACATCTTTAAGTCTAGGTTGTCCATCATCCATAGCTTTGATTCAATTATTCTCCCCCAAAATGTCTTTAAGAATAGCCACTTGTTCCCGCATCTTGTCATCATCCTGCCCGGTAGCCTTCTTATTCACGTTAATTGGGAGCAACCTAGTTCCTACATTTTCGTCGAGCAACTTGATCTCTTGCCTCAATTGCACTGTTGAACTCTCCAGATCAGTGTAGAATTGCTTTACATGTTGCTCAAACTGCGGTTTCAGCTCATGATTGCCCTGTTTGAGCTCACTGAAAGTAAAGACAATTTGCGAAGCGGTTTTCAATAGGCTACAGAGCTTATTGTCAACCTCTGCGAGAGATTCAAGTCTATCCTGGACGTATTGTGGTTGCATCTCAGTCTCTGGCTTGTTATACTTCTTGCTTTGTCGATTTAGCATCTTACTCGAAGTGAAAAATTCGGCATATCGAACAGCGATGAGCTGTAATTACCAGATGAATTTTCATCTGGTGCCATTGAGGACTTCAGCTTGGTGAGAATGAGCATTAGTCTTGGTTTATCGAGGGTCACCAAGTTGCTGGGTTTGTTGGGAAACCCTCAAGAGCGGCTGCAAGTGTTGCATGTTGCCGGTACGAATGGCAAAGGTTCTGTATGCTCGTATTTATCGTCATTGCTCCAGAACAGGTCAAACCATGTTGGTAAGTTCACCACGCCACATTTGGTACAGATAACGGACTCAATCACAATCAACAATGACTCAATTCCATGGGATACGTACCACAGGATACGAGGTGATTTAGACTTGCTTAATACCAAACATCGACTCGATTGCACCGAATTTGAACTGTTAACTTGTACTGCTCTGAAGTACTTCCATGATGTCAAATGCGAATGGTGTGTCTTGGAAGTAGGTCTAGGAGGGCGATTAGATGCTACCAATGTCATTCCAGGCCACCAGAAGGCTGCTTGTGGGATTACAAAGATAAGTCTAGATCATGAAGCATTCCTTGGAAACACTCTGTCACAAATTGCATTTGAGAAGGCTGGTATAATTACCAAGGGTGTGAAGTTTGCTGTTATAGACGGCTCTAACGATCAATCGATCCTGCAGGTTGTTAAACAAAGATGCGATGAGATTGGATGTAAGCTCGAAGTGACAAATCCAGATTTGAAGGATCTTGCCATGGAAACAAAGACGTGGGGTCGCATAGTACTTGATAAATTTCCTCTCAACGGCGGTTATCAAATTTGTAATTTGAGAGTCGCACTAGGTATTCTCGATACCCTCCAAGAGCGGGCGTTGGTAAATTTGTCTACTGACGCCATTGTTGCTAGATTGCGCAATGTCAGCTGGCCTGGAAGACTGCAAAAATTAGACTACTGCTCTGATTCCGTTACAAAGACTAGGATACCAATACTACTAGATGGCGCACACAACGGCAGTGCAGCAATCGAGTTGTCCAAATTTCTGAGGAGCGAATACGGTGAGCAGCCTTTAACATTTGTTATAGCGATAACAAGTGGCAAGAAGCTGGAGCCTTTGCTTGCTCCGCTACTACGTAGCCAGGATCGCGTCCTTGTGACCGCATACGCTCCCGTCGATGGAATGCCGTGGGTCCATGCAATGGATGTTCAGGAACTGGCATCTGAAATTGGAAAAGACTATACAAAAAACGTCGAAGCTCAACAGAGCCTGCATAATATATTTTCATCCCTGGCCCATGATGAGCAAGCTACTCCAATCGTGATATGTGGATCTTTATACCTGTGCGGAGAGCTACTTCGTATGCATAAAAAAAACCTTGGACGTTAAATAAAACCTCATATAGATATCGAACCTATCTACTACCACGTTAAGAACTCAGTTATGCTGCTTTCTTTTCTTGCTTGCTTTCTTACCAGAAGACATCATATTCACCACATCCCCTTCATCAGAGCCCTTCCCTGACGTGCTTCTACCCTTGCCCCGACGCTTGGGAGTTGGATCAGACTGCTCTTCGTCTTTTACCGCAGAGCTACCGCCGACTTCCTTTCTGACCCGCTCTCCGATGGATTGGCCGCCCTTCTTCTGACCAGTTTGTTTGGCACCCTTGACCATCGGTTCTTCCATTACGGCATCGTCTTCCATTTCATCCATAGAGCCTTCGACATCGTTCTCATCACCCTTTATGTATTCCTCATCAACTTCTTCACCAACTTCATCTTCCATGACGTCCTGATCAACTTCAGCATCGTTCTCTTCGTCATAGGGCTCATCTCCGACATCAGAACCTTCCTCCTCTTTCATAACTTCCTCTTCAACAGCCTCGTCATCTTTTTCCGAAGGCTCCTCTTCTTGATCAACGTCTTTCTTGGTCCTCTTCGTGCGGTGAGCGACGGATTGCTCTTCCTCTTTAACATCCTCCGTCTTGGTCTTCCGTTTCTTCGTCTGACCCGATTGACTATTGCCTTCTTCCTTAGCAGCTTCCTGCTTCATGTGCCTCTTCTCCGTAGCGCTGAGCTCCACGTTGAACTTGCCCTGGTCTTGCTTCAGGATTGGTTTGACCAAACTCTGATTATTGTTGGCAACCTTATTAACATCAGTACCAACTTGATAAACTGCCAAAACTTCATCATCATAGTGTGCTGCTAAGAGATCATCAAGCTCTTCCTGCGTCCACTTGGTCTTATCAGGGTCCATCCAAGTGTCCCAAGCGTCCGTACCTGGCTCCAGAATCACAGGCATCCGGTGATGTAACCAAGAGAGCTCCTTAGGTGCCTTACCCGTTATTATGGTATAGGTCCAGAGGTCCTCGCTTTCAAGATAATCGTAAAGCCCGGCTAAGAAGCATAGTTTCCCATCTTTTCTGACAACGTAGTAAGGAATCTTTTCTTTGCCCTTGGTCTTCCATTCGTAATATCCGCTCACTGGAATAACACATCTCTTCCTGTTGCAGCACGCCATCCACATCTTACTCTCCTGAAGGTTTTCCAACCTGGCATTGAACGTCTTGTAAGTATTGAAATCCTCTGCGTTCTTGGTCCAATTTGGAACCAATCCCCATTTCATATACCTCAATTCACGGTCCTTCGCACGAAGGACAGCTCCAGAGGTTGTTGGTGCCACATTAAAGGATCTATCGAAGTGATCTCCCTTATTTATCTTGGGATGAACTTCAAGATCAAAGCCTTTGAAATGCGAGGGCAATTCCTCGCTGTTATAAGCAATTGCGTACCTGCCGCACATATTGGTTATTATGGTGTCATAAAACTACACTGAAAGCTCCTCCAGGCTCTTTTAGACCCTCCTTTATGTACCTTTTCTCCAAGTATGTTTGCGATGAACCTTATAATCCCTTCCTCGCACTTGCAAAAGTAAAGCATAAAGCATCACTACTTATCAAAGCAACGGTGGAAGGAGAGCCAGGCCAGAAAAGCAGGGTATTAGTGATATCAGAGGAGTCAACTGAATATGCTGAGAGTATTCCCCAAGTTCTCCATTGTCAATCGGCCGCTTTTTGGTTTAACCAGGCAGTCTTTGAAGAGCTTCCATTGTAGCTCCCTGATCAGAAATGCTGCAAATGCTTACCAGCAACAGCAGTCCAAGCAACAGAAGAATGACAAAATCCAACGTATTGTGCTTTCCTTGACGGGTCTTTCAGCTCTATCTTACGGAATTTGGTACTATTACTGGCCTCATCATACTTTCCCCAGGCCAGTGGCTCAGGTTCTGAGGAAAGGTTTATGGGCTGAGTCGGATAAGGAGCAGTTTGATTATCAAAAGGCCCTCAGATTTTACATTGAAGCACTCGATGAGTGTAAGAAACTTAAGGTTGACACAATCAGTGATGAATATACTGGAATCGAGCTCAAAGTTGCTGAAATGTATGAGAAACTCAATATGTTTGAAGAAGCCACCGGAGTATACCTGGAGATACTTTATCGCTATTTTGACGCACTACATACTCCAGATAAGGTTCCTGAGGACAAGAGACCAGATATGATAAGGCGAGATCTGAGAATATTGATAAAATCACTGGAAACAAACAAGGATGTCAGTGTGGGCAAGAGGAATCTTTTAGCACACTTGTTAATGGCTCAAGAGGAAGTGTTGAGCAGATCACCAGAGTTGAAGGAATTTTTCGAACGCAGGAAGCAGAAGGCTAAAAATCTATTCCAAGGCAAGGCACTCGAAGCATCTGACTTCAAAACGTTTGTCAATGAGGAAACCATCAAATTGGATGACGAAGGGTACATGATTCTTGATTTGCAAAAGAATAGCAGCGCTTGGGAGCCCTTTAAGGAAGAATTTTTCACTGCTAGGGATTTATACACGGCTTTCTGCTTGTCTTCGAAGGATATTGCGGCAGCGTTAAGTTGCAAAATGACAACTGTTGAATGGATGGTGATGGCCGATATGCCACCGGGTCAAATTCTGCTATCACAAGCTAACTTAGGCTCATTGCTTTACTTGCAAGGTGAAAAATTTGAGGCAGAGATATATCAGCTGGAAAAAAAACGTGAAGAAGACCCTTCGTTACAAAATGCTGAGACATTGATCAAATCATTGAGGCATCTTCATAGAAATCGTGACACATGCCTGGAAATGGCCACCCAGTGCTACGATAGCGTCATCCAATTTGCCAAGAAAAATAGTAAATTGAGATTCAATATGAAAGATCAATTGGATCCTTCTGTCCCACAGGCCATTGCCCTATCGACTTACGGGATGGGTGTGTTAAATTTACATCAAGGTCTTTTGGCCAAGTCAGAAAAGTTACTCAAGGATTCCATTTCAATGGCTAGAGAAATTGATTTCCAAGAACTACTAAAAGAAGCTAGAAGTGAGCTGGATAAAGCTGAGAGTTTAAGACTGGAGAAAAAGGACAAACAGGAAACAAAGGCATAATTATGTTGAGAGACTCATCATTTTAGTATTGTATATATTAGCAGGTGAGATTAATATCTGCACTGGAAAAATGCCTGGCAACTTCTTACCATATTAAATTACGGAGGTACTATTGAGTGTAAATTACGACTGTTTACTAACTCAATGGTTTACTTTGTATTTTATGTAATTTTCTGTTAGATCAGCCTTGGATGGTATTTCTCGGCCTCTCGAGATGTCTACGAATACAGTGATTAGTAGTTCAAACGAAAAAGCTCGCATGGAATAGTCCTGTGTGCAAGAGACCCTATCGCATTCATCATAGATGTTAAAAAGTGTTTCATTGCAACGAAATTCGGTGGCGAAAGCTTCTCAGATTGCTTGGCGGTGTCTAAAACAGTTTAAGGCTGGGACCGCAGAGCTGTCTACGCAAGCCTTTCAGAAAGAGAACGTTTCTGGGAGTTTAGAAAGGACATTCGATGACGTTGATTACTGGCATGAGGTTAACAAGCGCAATTATGTGCTCGGGAAAGGTGTCGGGAGAGGTATAAAGGGCTTTGGCTTCAATATTCCATCTAAGACGGAAACTGGTCTCTTCGAGAACCCCTATCTTACCTCACCTGAAGGTCTAAGAAAATTCAGTCGTAGGTCACTGACACACGCTCAAGGTTTGCTCGATGATATGAGGAATAATAAATCCTTTGAAGGTCTTACGGCTTATGTTATGAGACTAGATCAACTCAGTGATACTCTTTGTCGAGTAATAGATCTATGCGAGTTCATACGATCATCTCATCCAGACAGCTCGTTTATCGAGGCAGCTCAGGCGTGTCACGAGGAGATGTTCGAATTCATGAATATTCTTAATACAGATGTTGAGCTTTGTGATACTCTGAGGCAAGTGCTCACTGATCCAGAAATCAAAGGCAAGTTATCTAATGAGGAGATCACAGTGGGCAAGATCCTACTGGAAGATTTTGAGAAATCTGGGATATACATGAATCCAGAAGTTAGAGACCAATTTATCGCTCTTTCGCAAGAAATAAGTCTAGTTGGGCAAGAGTTCATCAACAATACCGATTACGTTCGCTCGAATTACATTAAAATAAAATGCGAAGAAGTCGACAACAGTGGTATTAATAAGTTGCTTATAAGTCAACTACCCAAGGATGTTAGGGGAAAGTATTACAAGATTCCAACACATGGATACATTGCCTATTCGATATTGAGAAGCTGCCCCGACGAAGAGATAAGGATGAACTTATGGACCGCAATGCATAGATGCTCTGATAAGCAAATCAATAGATTAGACCAATTGCTTCGGTTGAGAGCTATTCTTGCCAAACTAATGGGCAAAGAAAGTTTCGCACAGTACCAATTAGAAGGTAAAATGGCTCAAACTCCACAGCAAGTTCGTGACTTCATTGGAACTTTAGTCAACTACATGCGTCCAAAGACAATCGAAGAGCTTAAGTTCATATATGAGCTGAAGTCCAAACAAGAAAAGAGAGAAATACAACCAAGCCCGAGTGAGCAAGATATTGCATCCATGGTACGACCATGGGACCGTGAATATTACACCTCCATGTATTCACTTCAACAACGCCGTGACGCAATTGACGATGAGCAGATAAGCTCTTACTTCACACTGGGCAATGTCATACAAGGCCTTTCTGACCTCTTTGAAAGCATCTACGGTATAAGATTAGAGCCTGTGGTTCCCAAAACTGGTGAGACGTTTTCGCCTGAAGTGAGAAGATTGAATGTGGTGTGTGAACAAGAAGGGGTCATTGGTGTTGTTTACTGTGATTTATTCGAGCGTGCAGGGAAAACCTCCAATCCATCCCATTTCACCGTTTGTTGCTCCAGACAGATTTATCCTAAAGAAACAGAATTTTCGACTATTCAAACTGGCTTTAATAGTGAGGGCCTTATGTTTCAATTGCCAGTAATAGCTCTTGTGTGCAATTTCTCTTCTTCGACTGACTCAGAAGGAAAGTCAATCTGTTTACTTCAGCTGAACGAAGTTGAAACATTATTTCACGAAATGGGCCATGCCATGCACTCAATGTTGGGTAGAACTCGTCTGCAAAATATTAGCGGGACTCGATGTGCCACCGATTTTGTTGAATTACCTAGCATCCTTATGGAACATTTTGCCCGCGATGTAAGAGTTTTAGAAAGGATAGGTAAGCATCATCGCACCGGCGCTCCCATTTCAGAAAAGCTCTTATTAAATTACCTCGAAGAGACTAAATTTATGCAACACTGTGAGACTTTCTCTCAAGCAAAGATGGCGATGTTAGATCAGGATCTACATGGTGAGAAAGTTATCAAGGATTTTGATCATTTTGATGTCACTGCAGCGTATCAGCAATTGGAGCGCGACATGAAAGTGCTAGTTGATGACAAGAGCAACTGGTGCGGTAAGTTTGGCCATTTGTTTGGGTACGGTGCCACTTACTACAGCTACCTTTTCGATCGGGCAATTGCTTCCAAAGTTTGGGACAGCCTGTTTTCAAGCGATCCATACAGTAGAGTCAATGGTGAGAAATTTAAAGAGTGTGTACTGAAATGGGGTGGTTCGAGAAATCCGTGGAGATGCATTGCTGATGTACTTAATAAACCAGAGCTCAGCGAAGGTGGTACAGAAGCCATGAGGTACATAGGTCAATCAGAAGATTTATGAATAACTGATAATAGTAGTAATATAATATAACGACTGTAAATAGAAATGCTTGTTATTCAAACTTATTATTTTCCTATTATACATATATATCAGTTAATGCAAGTAAGATAGTTTTCAAAAATGCATGAATCTATTCAGACTTACACAAAACTGGGAATCCCTTCAAGTGACCATAAAGCTAAACAAAACAACGAGTTAAGCTGCTTAGTTAGCGGTCATGACTTGCCAAACTCTGATGACGTTGTCGGTGTAACCAGCGAACAAAGTTTGACCGTCAGCGGACCAAGCCAAAGAGACAGCGTGTGGTTCAGCGGCCTTGGTGTAACCAGCGAATTCTGGCTTCAATTCATCGACCAAAGACTTTGGATCCAAACAGAAGATCTTGATACCAGAAGCGGTAGCAGCAGACAACCAGTATCTGTTTGGAGAGAAAGCCAAAGCGAAGACTTCATCTTGAGCACTCAAGGTGTACATAGCAGACTTGTCAGCCAAGTTCCACAACATGATTTCACCGTCCTTACCAGCGGAAGCGATCAAAGAACCATCTGGTGAAGCAGTAACGGTGTTAACGTAGTTGTTGTGACCGATGAAGTCAGCTTCGATTTGGAATTGGTTAACGTTCCATGCCTGTTCAAATTTGTTAGTAAAGCTGAAGAAAAAAAAAGTCAAGTTAAGAGATTAGAGTGTAATCAATTTCCATCAGAGATCTTGGTGATAAAAATGGTATGTCTCATTCAAGGCTTGAAGCCCTGTCCGAAGTAGCAAATATTTTTTAATACATCATTTGGAATGGATCGTACTCTATCTCTCAACATCATACTGTGGGATAATAATAAACATACCTTAACCATCTTGTCCATACCAGCAGAGATAACGGTGACAGTGTCATCGTTAACATCCTCGGTTGGGACAATTCTAACTTGGGAAACCCAGTCGTTGTGACCCAACATGGTAGCCAAACATTGGCCCTTGATGGTCCAGACCTTGACGGTCTTGTCACGGGAACCAGAGATGATCATGGAAGCCTTTCTGTCAATAGCAACAGACATGACATCGGACTTGTGACCGACAAATCTTTGGTAAGTTTCACCGGTAGCAACATCCCACAATCTCAAGGTCTTATCCCAAGAAGCGGACAAAGCGTAAGCACCGTCAGCAGTCAAAGCACAGTCTTGAACGATGTGGCTGTGACCCTTGAAAGATCTAACTGGGACACCGTATTGTTGGTCATCACCAGTCAACTTCCAGGAGATCAAAGTCTTATCACGGGAAGCGGACAACAACAAGTTTGGTTGACCAGCAGAAGTGGCCAAAGAAGTGACCCAACCGTTATGACCTTCCAAGGTACCTCTCAAAACTAGAACTTCAGCGTTAGACATCTTTATGGTTTATTACTTTGTTAGTTTATTACAAAGGAAAATCAATTGAAGAATAAAAGTCAAGATAAGAGTGAATAAAGGAAGAATATAGTAAGAGTTTAATGCTTGGACTCTCATCGTCGAAGAGGTATCAGTTTGACAAAAGTTTGGCAAGTTGCGTCTCTCCATTGAATTTTCACCAACTGTTCCAGACGCTACGCTGCGTTGTGTAAAGGTTTTGATACTTTATTAGTGAAATTCTTGGAATGGGACTGCTTGTTGCATCGAACATCTAGACATCTCAGTGAAAAATTCAATAATGCGGATTTGCGTCAGTTAAAAAAGTGAAATTTTAATCGAGACGGCGCGCTTTGACAGCGCGCCTTGAAAAACAAATGATATATGCACGTGAGTGAGTGGCCATGGTGGTGATAAGGTATATCTTACGGAGTCTTAGAAAACTATTTAGTCTGAAGTATCATTGGCTTTTTACTAACATGGTGCTAATTTGGAGGTTACTACAGGCTTATGAACTAATTAATTTTTATTTTTTTTGTGGTTAGGGACCTTTGAGTGTTTTTGAGTATTTATATGAACTGTAGTAAAGTGAATATTGGAACGCGATTGAAATTTATTAAACCAAAGGGTATCAGGGGTATAGACGCGGACGCTTTTTGAGTAAAGTAATTATCTTTAATAAATGAATAATTTTTTAAATACTGTAGACACGTTTCAAAGCCAAAAATCATCATTTGATTGTCAAATTTCATACAACAGAGCTTCAAAAAAACGTTGAATTTTGTAGACATACGTGACATGGTGTTAGTCTCATTCAGATAGATCATTAGCCAGCTAAGTTGGCTTCATTTCTTGAAGTTTAATTTTCGTTTCAAATGACTCTCCATTATGCCGCCTCATACTCATTAGATCAAACTCAAAACACCATATATACAGTGGAAACAAGTACGACAAGTATTGTGGACCGTTCAATTCTCCTGATTGGTATCTTACCGTTCAATTATGCCACCTTTAGATAAGAGGATCAAAAAATTCATTAAGAATTCCCTCCGAGTGGCTCCCAGGGTCTCGAATAAAGGTGAATTGGCAGAGTTAAGGGCAGCACTGGTATCTCAGTATCCACAAACGCGTAAGGATGCCATTAAGAAAACTATACAGCAAATGACCCTGAGCAAGGATGTTTCCTCACTGTTCCCCGATGTTTTGAAGAATATAGCTACGAATGACGTCGAACAAAAGAAGCTCGTTTACTTATACGTTATGAATTACGCTGAAACGCATCCTGAACTTTGTATTTTGGCGGTTAATACTTTTGTTACCGATGCTCAGGATCCAAATCCTTTGATTCGTTGTATGTCTATCAGAACCATGTCCATGATTAGGGTGGACAAGATATTAGAATATGTCGAAACGCCCCTACGCCGTACATTGCAAGACGATAATGCATACGTTAGGAAAACCGCTGTCATCTGCGTAGCTAAGTTGTTTCAATTGAATAAAGAGCTCTGTATTGAGCTTGGCGTCTTAGAAGACTTGGTTTCGGCATTAGATGATGCAAACCCGATGGTTGTGGCAAATGCAACAGCCGCTCTCACTGAGATCAACGCAATGGACTCTTCTGTGGTCAATTTAGCAGAATTGATCAATTCTCATGTTTCACAGTTCTTACTTGCCCTGAATGAATGTACGGAATGGGCCAGAATCACCATACTTGGAGCTCTTGCTGAGTATAACGCTAGAGATTCATTGGAAGCACAGGATATTATAGACCGGGTCTCTGCTCACTTACAGCATGTTAATCCAGCTGTTGTTCTGGCCACTATACAAGTTGTCATTAAAAACTACTCTCGTACGGAGCAGCAAAATCCAAAGGCGTTCATGAATAGGCTCTCATCGGCATTAGTTTCCATCATGTCGACCCCACCAGAGATGCAGTATGTGGCTCTAAGAAATATAAGAATTATCTTGGAAAAATACCCAGAAGTATTGACCAAGGAACTGAGGATATTCTACGTTAAATTCAATGACCCGCTTTACATCAAAATAGAAAAAATCGATATTTTGGTTAGACTGATAGATTCCACGAACTTTAAACAATGTAATATGCTGCTAGTTGAGCTGAAGGAATACGCGATGGAGTTTGAACCTGAATTTGTTTCGAGAGCCATTCAAGGTTTAGCTCAGCTAGGAATAAAATACTCAGAAGAAAAGTTTGTTGCCAAGACATTAGACGTTCTACTGGAACTGTTGGAAGGACACGAAAATTTAAAGGACGATTGTTGTGTTGCTGTTTGTGATTTACTAAGGCATAGTGTTGGAAATGATACAATGGCAAATAATGTATGTTCCGTACTAAATTCGTGGTCATCGGTTGAGTCGACACTGACGTCTGATGCAGCAAAATGTAACTATATCTGGTTAATGGGCCAATATCCTGACAAGTTTACCTCCTTAGAGAGCAAGCTGGAAGCCTTCGTGCAAGAATTTCCTCAGGAAGAACCTTTGACGCAAACATCTATTTTGATGACCGTCGTTAGATTACACTCAAAGTTATCTGGTAATATACTTCAAAATGTTCTCGAGCTGGCCACTAACTCGATTCATGAGCTCGATGTCCGAGACATGGCTATACTATATTGGAGATGCTTATCAGTGTCTGACTCTGAAAAACTGATAGAAGAATTATGCTCATCAGTATCGCCACGTATTGAAAACACTTTGGACCAATTCTCTGCAGATGTTCTCGAAAAACTGTTGACGGAGTTGTCGACTATAAGCTCGATTCTTTTCAAGCCAAAATCAGATAGAAATACCAGTTATGTTCAAAGGCAATACGTCGTTCGTGGTAAGCAGATGGATGAGTTAAAGGATATAGCAAAGACAGAGATAGCAAAGACTATGAATGACGATGTGTTACTCGATTTTGACGATGACGATGATGAATCGAACCCTCAGATTTCGGGCAACAACAATGCTCTTGACGATCTAGATGAACTGTTCGACTTTGGAAGCGTACCCAGCAACTCAGCAAATGTTGATCAAGGTATGAAAAACCTAAATATACAGACACAACCTGCCAAGAAGACTTCCAATACCCAAGATCTTCTGGATCTTTTTTAAAGAAGGTCCGTATGAAACAAACATGTATCTTATCACTCGTGCTGGCATGCATACATCTATAAATGTATGTGTATTTACATAGAACTTTTCAAAAATTTAATGAGCATTTCACTTTTCTTTACTCTTGCGGACCTGCTCTTCCAAAGCAGCGATCTTTCTTTGAACAATAAGATCCCTTTGTTCATCTAAATACTTCGTATCCACTTGATAAAACAAAAGACACTCAACCATCTTGTCACGTTGCGCATCACACGCTGGAAATAACTTGATTCCATGGTTCTTAGCACAGGTAGCCATAGCCTGCACGTAGTCGTCACATTTTTTATATGCGAATTTCTTTAAATTCTGACGAGCTTCCTTCTCTTCCCTTGGCGCCAGCACCCAGATAGGAAGTCTCGAACTACGCTTTTTAACGTTTGATTCCTCACTCATTTTACACCAACACAATTAGTCTCGAGTTGAGTCGTCAATTGTCTGGTGGAGTTGATCATCCTTTAGATGTTTGAAGCTTCAAATTTCAAAAGTGAAAAATTATGAAAATATTCTCTTTAATGACTGGAAAGTGAAGAAAAGATCAGGCAAAGAAAGCACAATGTTCGGTCCTTTCAAAGCCTCTAACACATTACTGGGTGGTCTATTATGGAAGATCCCATGGAGGATGTCTTCGCATCAGAAACAAAGAGTTAGACACAGACTGAGGGACGTCGATGAGGTTTTGAAGCAAGTGAATTTGGGATTGCACGTTGAAAGATGTCAACAAAAAGGTATGCAGTTTCAGGAAGCTCTGGAGACTCCAAAAATGTTTAAGCCAAGAATAAAATCGCTACGTTTGTTGAACAAGCCATCGATATTCCCCAAGGAGAATCAAATGTCACCAAAGGACAAATACACGGTTTTCAATAGAAAATCGAAGGACTATAGGAAGAGTGTTCATAAAGTACCCAAATGGACCAAATTGTCTCTGAGAAGGAACCCTAAGTTTTTCTAAGTGTTGTTCCCTTTCGACATTTATTCAATACCTGTATATAATGTTACAACATTACTACGCATAAATAGACGGATTATCCCACAGGCATTAACGACTTGCCTTCATCCTATCCCATATGTACTTCGTCCTGAAATAATCACTGAGATCATCATCCAAGGGGAGAGTATTGATCTCGTTATCATTTCCTTCGATCATGACTTGATGGTTAACATCATCAATGAAAATTCGCAGTGATCTATAGAGCTTCAACTTGAGTAAGTCTGCTCTTGCTTCTGGATCCTGTAGTATATCAGATTGAACCTCCTTATTCAATGCTTCTTCAGATATCAGTGATTGACCATTGGAAGAAACCTCACTTCCTTGTACAAATTTGGCCACTTTCTCACCCAAATTACTTCGCAGATCGACAATCGATTGTTCTAATTCATCCAGTTCCTTGACGAAATCCACGACGTCATTATTGCTCACCAAGTCCTGTGATTCATCCTTAATTTGATTTAAATCCTTGCTCAAACTATTAACTCTTGATTCACTGTTCTTCAACTGGATTTCCAATCTGGATATCTCTAGTTTTTTATCCCGAAGCTTCTCTTGGGATCTTGTCCTGATCTGCTCTATTTTCCCATCAATGGTCAGCAGCGATTCCACATCTTGATCGATTATGAAGCTTTCACGCACTTCTCGTAGTAACTCTGCAGGATTTTCCAAGAGACCATTGTTTGACATCCTGGAATTTGGCCTTAACTCTGTTGTATTCGCTCTCGATGAGGCTGTCTGTTTGTCTTATCATAAAACGCGTGTCAATTGAATTGATAGCGATGAGTTTACAATAACACACACAAGACCAGACGTATGTCAAATCCCAGCAAGGAGCGGCAGTATGCTCATATGGCACAGCAATTGCAATTGCTACAAGCAAACTTAGTGAAGACCAGCGAACAGCTGGAAATCATGTCCCAGCATTGCAACAAGAATCTGGTAGGCCAACTGGGTAAGGTCCATGCCAGTTGGTTCATTGGAAGTAACCGATTCTTCGAGGAAGAGATGCTGGGAAAACAAAAGAAGTGAGATGGTTGCCGTGAATGATATGAATGTGATATATAATTAATATACTTATATAGCACTACGTGTAATGATAATACAAAATACAGATTGATTCTATGCTTGTTTCTCAGACGATTCCCTCTTGGAAGCCTGCTCCTCTTGAAGTTTGGCACGTTTCTGTTTTCTTGCTAACTTCACTTCGTATTCATGACAGCCTTCATAACCTTCTAGGACCAAAGGTGCCGGCTTTGGGAGCTCTTTGAAGTATGCACTTTGTAAAGCTTGTGAAGCTGTGAGTCTCCTGTTTTTATTGTATGACAACAGTCCCTCTGATAATCGAAGACAGGCTTCAGATGGGATGATTGAAGAGAATTTTTCTCTGAACGTGTTTGGGTATTTATGCGATTGCTGTGGCATAACCATGAAGAACCAGGGCATATCAAATATCGTGGGCCAACTATCTGTGTTGGGAGTACCCATTATCTTGAAGATGGAATCCAGTTGTTCTAATTCATTTTGACCTTGGAAAATTGCCACTTTGTTGAAGAGTTCCACCAGTACACAGCCGCAACCCCACATATCCACTTCAGGCCCATAGTTGGTGGTACCTAGTAGTAATTCGGGAGGCCTATACCACAACGTGATCACTCGATTTGTGTAATCACTCTCTGCCTTCACTTTCCTCGCCAGTCCGAAATCCGTGATTCTTAGTTGACCTTTGTTATCTATAAGAATGTTTGAACCTTTAATATCACGATGCAAGATTCCGTTCCCATGCAAATATTCCATTCCTCGTAATAGTTGCTCAAAGATATGTTTACATTGTGCTGCATCAATGTCGATCTGTTTGTTCAACAAAAGACCACTTAAGTCATTATCCGCATACTCAAAGATCATATAGACGGTCTTTTGGGATTCGACCATGATCTCATTCAGAGTGGAGACATTTGGATGGTCAAAGCTTTGTAATAACTTTATCTCACGAATAGAAGTGATCGGAAATCCTTCTCTTTCACCCTCCAATCTGAGCCTTTTCAGAGCAACTATCTTACCAGTCACTGTGCTGCGTGCTTTGTACACTTTACCATATGTTCCCTCTCCCACCTGCAGTATCCTTTCATATACTGAACTGTCTCTTATCTGGGTCAAAAGTGAGGGAGGCGGTACTTTCTTCTCCTCTATAGCTTGTTTTGTAACGGACGAGCTCTTGCCATCATTGTATCGTGACATGGCAACTTTAGGGCCCTTCGGTAACTTTGAAAGAAAGCCATTCCTATTCCTCTCATCATCTGCACGTTGCCCTGTACTATAATGACCACGACTTGGGGATGCTCTATTATTGTGCCTCTCTGAAGGCTTTGAGCTTGTATTGTCATATCGTGAGCCCTCATACCTCGACTGACCTCCGCTGTCGTAACGTGAGTTTTGACCACTGCGATTATGAGATGCATTGGAAGCTGGACTAAGAGGCAAAGGTGTTGTGGGACGGTTATTGGCCCTCAGCCTCTTGGGAGCTGGTCTGTATGGTGGTGGATTCCCTACTCGCCTCTTGAAATTAGGACGATCTGTCATAAATCTTCTGTTAGTTTGAGCTATACTTTGGAATATGTCGAGCAAGCCAGCAGCTATCACATACTATTATTGTAAGGCATTATTTCCCTCACTTTTGGCGCTATTCTGCTTTAAACTATGGCCTGTAGGGCTTTCTTGAAATTTCATTCAACTTGTATAATTTTTTTTATCAAAGCGAAGAGCTTCAATAATGAGAAACAGATCTTGAGAAGCAAATTAATATTAAATATAATCTAACCGATTACCAAACCTATAAACCTAACATAAGCCGCGCCAGCGTAACTCTGAATTTCAAGTCACTCCTAATTTTCCCTTGTGTCATCATGCTCGGAAGCTGTTGAGAAATAGTTCGCTCAACAGCTTTCGATCCTTCTTGTGCTGTCTTTCATCCTCAAGCTGTTCGCTGCTCTCCAGATAAATTGATTCATCGTCTGAGTAATCATCTTTTTTAAATGGGGGCAGACCTCTATCTTCATCGTTCATTGTAAGTGAGGACGTAACGGCGTTTGGTGGCGAGTCCAGACGGATGATGTCCTTGTCGTAATCGACCAGGGGTAACTCAAATGGTTCATCAAAAAATTGAATGAATTTAATGACCCTGGCAATGACCAGCGCGTCGACATTGTGACCCCATAGCAGATCCAAATGATCGTGATCCTCCACTTTGATGTCAAAGACGGTGTTTGCCGGCAGATTTTGCTTCATGACATTGATATCTACTAGAGAATCAGTACCACCGTAAATTAATAAAATTGGAATTCTGATATTGGTTCTTGTTGGAAATGTGGCAATTTGATATGGTCTGTAAAAGGAATTTATTATATCATCCGAGGCTTCAAATACCTGGAACTTTTGAGATTGCAGTATTTGGAACCAATGCACAATTGACTTTACACTTGTCGTTGAATAAAGTTTCGAATAAGAAGCCAATTTTTGTCTTGTTGTGATGTTTAAAGCTTTCCAGTTAAACAAGAACCGATTACCAAAATCTACCATAAAGTTGAAGAGTTTTGGGTGTAAAGTCCGCTGCCATAGCACGGCGGTTGGTAGTACTATCCTACTACCGAAAAACAAATACATGAGCCCTGGTGATGCTTTCACCAGCGTATCGACGATACGATTGTGAAGTCCCTTAGGTGTCATCGCGGGCGCGATCGCAATGAATTGGGATACTTTCATATTCAACTCCTCGCTTATGGAGAAAGCAGCGAACATTTGGGCGGAACCCTGCGAGAAACCAATACATATCAGTTGATCGACTCTGGTACGGTCCAACACAAATTGAATTGAATTTGGGATATCAAAAAATGCAAATTCATCGATAGAGAAATCCCAAAATTTTTTATCCTTGGGCAAAAGATTCAAGTGTGCAGTAGAATACTTATTACCCCTATTATTACCTAACCAAACATCGAACCCAAGCTCGTGAAGTACAAAAGGTAAATTTTTTTGTTTCTCAATGTTGCAAACCCAAACGTCGGAGCACATCAATAAACCATGGTGCAGGTATGCGACTTTCCCATTAAATTTCCCCATTTTCGGCCTTATGTGGTGCAAAGTCAAGATATAATCATCCTCTGTCCTTACCAAATGATCCTCGACCTTAATGTCAAATACCGCACACATCTCATGAATCGTTGGGGCCCTTCTTATCCTTTGCTCAATGGAGGAGTCATCGTAACCACCTCTCAAATTAATCAACCATGAAAGCAAGGTCTTAATGGGCTGTGGTACCAATCTCAACGACAATGCTAACACTGTCTCTATGTAGACCAGGACGATGATAACTGAGTCTGTTATCGACACTCTACCACCAAGAGCCATCGCCTTTTATTCGTATTCCTTTCTTCGAATTTGTTATAATATATTATTTTTTCTGGGCACTCAGTATATATCCCTTACGGCTTGGAAGAAATAAAAACGCACCGGTGCAGAAACAAAAAACCAAGCAAACTTAGTGAAAAGACCAAACTCAAACTCGGTGCGGGAAACTGGTAGTTATCGACCGTTTGAGCCTGACTGAAAGTGATTTCGATTCAGTCAAGGCCAACTGTAAATAAACACCTTCTTTCATCTATTTTCGCTTTGCGGTCATTACCACTAAAAATGCCCATGTATATTGCTTCTCTTTCAAAATATATCCCAAGAGGTTCTGTATGGCTTTGTCCAATCTTCTTGATTGGGTCTGATTTTCTCATGGATTCGTACCGTGATAGTCGAGGAAAGTTGTCAAAACTGATACCAGGTAAACGGCATAAGAAGTAAAACTCGTGCATTTATGCTTTGCAAACCTTCCTACCAGTCAAGCACAATCAATAATTGATGCTTCGTGAATCTAATGAACCTGATGATTTGTTTTCCTTCGTTTAATTTCCAACCGTGGACTAATTCACCTAACTGAACAAGTGAGTATTAAGTTGAGTAATCATGATATCGATGATATGAACTTTCTCTGCAGTACTTTCAATAGCTTCAATCAGTCATTGTATAATAACATTAATACCACCTGCGTAATCGTATGTAACCACTAATATTTTACTCAAACGCAAACAACATCGCAAGTGCAGTGTTTTAAGCAGTTGCAAGACAAGTTAAAAGCCCTTTCAAAACTTAATGAAGTGAAGTTAAATAGATAAGATATAGATTTTGACAGTTCCTATAAATTTTAGCCGCCGAAATCTTATTACCCAGCCAGAAATCTCGTTTGTTGCCTCTTTACCTAAAAGGGTAAAGCATCTGTTGACCAGTTGAAGAATAACATTCTTGAACAATGGCTCACCAGCAGTCATCTGCATTGGATAAACCTGTCTTGTATGTGCCATTAGTTCAATTGAGTTCTGTCGTTTGAAATTTGAAAACGTTTGCCAAAAAACTGCTAAATTTTCAAGCTAGAAGTTATCAATTGCAAAAGCTTGTCCATTCGTTGAAACCTTTGATGAGGTATGTCACCACAGGATGCTGATAATTCTTCAGACATCTTGTCATCGTCGTTGGAAGAAAGTGATGAGAGCCGACAGGAGCGAGGTGTTTCTGAGTCGTACTTCTTGGAGAGGTTTGATGAAGATCCAGCGGTCGAAGATTCAGCGGTCGAAGATTCAGTGGCCGAAAATCGACGATCAAATGCCTCTATAGGTACCGTGTCGACTGCAATGTTGGTCGACCCAGAGGCTGTGAATTCATCGAGAGAGAAATCTTCGTCGTCCAATGTCTATAGCGAAGAGAAGGAACCAAACATTGAGGAAGCGATGAGGTTGCTAAAAAGAGAAGCAGCATCAGCTAATCCACGCGTAAGTTACGTGGGAATATCATCTGCGGATGGATTTGAACCACACGCGTACAATATGCCCCGGAAGGTTTCGCAATCCTCGATCGAGAGCGCCAATCGTGGTAAAGTGCCTCGCAGTCCATCGTTACTGAGTAATATACTGGTACCATCACCAAATGATGAAGGTGCCAAATCCATTCCAGCCCTAAGATCAGTGTCAGGTAGTCATCAGGTGTTGTGGAAACCCAGAAGGCTATCTATTCAACCGGTAGTCGAGTTGAAAACTGAATCGCTGACATCACCTGAACGAGCACGAATTACCAAGATTAGCGATTCACAGATGGAACTGACCATCGACACATTGAGATCATATCAAAGAGACATTGAAGCCACGGCTGGCCGTGGCACAGATACCCATATTGATAGCATACCCGTACAACATATCGATTCATCGTCGATACGATCATTTGACTCTAAGAAACATGGATTTTTTGACATTTACAGCATTCCCAGAATCATTGGAGTAATTTTATTTTGCATAGTGATACCCCCATTATTCTTCATGATCGCTTCTGGTGAAGGTGTTTCAAACTATCGACTAATGCGAATGATAATGAACTCAAACCACCGAATCAAACTGATGAAGGGATTCATTTGGGATATCGATATCAGTTGGTTCAGGTACATGTGCCTAATACTGGGAGTCCTGGAGACTCTCGGAATCTTGGCCTGTATTGGCAGTGGTATCGGAGTTGGTATCACGCGTGAAATCGGTTCGCATAGTTAATAAATATTTAGACCTTACAAAAGGTCATTTGCATAAATACATTACGTTAATCATTTGAATAATAGTGCAGTTCCACCAATGGCAGTGAGGGCCAAGACAACAATACCTGTTCTGTTAACACCCTTGATAGTCAACTCCTTACCGGTATCCCAAATCAAATGTCTAATACCATTACCGAAATGGAATGCAAAGAAATAGGCTGCAGTACCTTTAGCAGTCCAATCAGCCCAAGCTGGTACTTTCTCTTTGTAATAGTTCTTCAAATTCTCAGTGTTAAGCCCTAGACCAAATAGGGTAGAAATACCAAATGCGATAGTAACTGCAAAGAACCCTGATCCAAGAATAACACCAGTAATACGATGCAAAGAAGACAAGTACCATGTCAACTGTGGTTGATAAATGGTCAAATGTGGAGAAACAGGTCTGTTACCTCTCTGAGCCACTAAAATCTCATGCTCTTTTTCAAAAGTAGTCTTGACAGCCTGCGAGTTAAATCTCTTACCGAGCGTTCTAGAAGCTCTTGCGATAACGCTGGGTCTCACTACACCACGGTAACAACCGTTCAATCCCAATTGTAACAACATCCTTCCTCTCACTCTGGTAAATTTCGGAAGTGAACTAGTCCTTACGGAGATGAAGGACTTTATATATATTTTTCAGGCAGCTTCAGTAGGACCGGGGATTCGGGCCCGAACAAGGAGATAGCATAAAAAATCATCAATTCGTGAATCTACATAGAATACTTAATTTTACTCATTCCATTTGAGCCAGTACGTCTGACAGAGTGTTCATTAAAACTATATCGTCCTTTGAGACGGGCTCGCTTTGGTCCTGGACCGGTTGCGTAACCACTGTGGGTTCCGATCTTTTCCTTCTCTTGGACGTATTTATCAGTAAGTCTTTAACTTTGGGATCCGGCACTCGCTCGGTGAGTCGTTGTTGTTGTTGTTGTTGTCCATTGTCTATCAGTCCCGCGTAGACGTCAATCTCTTGTTTCAATCGAAGGATCACTTTTTTCAACTTATCGTTTTCCTGCTTAACGGAGTCGTATTCTATCTGTAACTTGGCAGTCTCTAGCTCCTTCTGTTTCTTGCGGGACTCGCGCTCGGCAGCAGCCGACTGCGTAGTCGAGTGTGAGGATGTGGTGTGATTCTTGGGTCGAATGTTAATCTGCCTGGCTGGTTCTTTGCGGTCGATGACCCACTGTTTGGAGGACGTTATTCGCTGATGCGTCGGCACAACGTGCGCAGCATCTGTGGGAGAGGTCATCCTAATCCATACTGGTGATACCAGTGGAAGAGAGAGCCAGGAACAGATCTAGACGGGATGAGTTCTTAAGATTGCATCCCCGGACCATCCGTGTGCGAGAAATTTCACCGACGCCACGTGACCAATTACTCGATTCGGGTAACCTCCTTTTTAGCCGCCCATCGAATAGCAATTTAAACTATCCCTAATTTATCATCTTTTTACCATGGCTTCGTTAATTCACCATCTTATCGTCCATGTTGGATGTCACTTGAGTGTAGTATAACTCAAAGCATTGTATCTTCCTCCCAGGTTACTTTATATAAAAGAGGAGAAAAGTCAAAACCGCGTGGGGAAAGCAAAAAGCTGGGGGAAAAGGAGATCACGTGATGTATTAAGGGCAGCTTAGCTAAGTAATATGGGACTGTTCCTCTATCGCATCGTAATGTTGGTGGTGGAAACATATCGCCTAGGTTCTTCTTCCTACTGTTATCATCTGGATGCGTACTGTCTTTCAACTTCTTTTTTCTTATACTCAATTTTCGCTGAAAAATATATATTGTATGATTAACCCAAACTTAGATGCATCTGACCAATCTTCAATATCGTTCACCATTGAACGTCTGGCAAGGCCTGGTTCCACTATATCATTCTACTTAACGAGCTTTGTTATTGGAGATGCGATCACGTGTTGCCCTTTTTTATCTTCACTTAGATCTCTCTTCTAGCATTATTTATCAAATATGATATTGATAAGCAAAAGCTTGCGTATCGCAGTAAAGTGTAGATCATACTATAGTATCGAAGCTTACCCCTAGTTGTTATTGGGCTCTCGTCTTGTTGAGATTGATTAGATCGTTAATCGGTCTGGTCAGGGTCACGTGACTTTATCCTGCCCCTGCTATAAACTAGCCACTTGTATCATCATCACCATCCACACTTCAACAACAGCTACTTAAGGAAAAATGTTGTCGTACTTCTTCGGAGGTTCATCCAGTGGTGGTGGAGGGAAGAATAGAGATCTGCCCAAGCTAGCTATCGTCGAGCTAAGAGAACAAATCAACTTACTTTCAAAGAAACAATCACATCTGCAAACACAGATACTCAAGCAGGAGAATGATGCTCGTAGTTTCCTGGCCAAGAACAATAAGAATTTGGCCAAAAACTCACTCAAGAAGAAAAAAATCTATGAAGCTCAACTTGGCAAGTTAGAGGGTCAAATGGATACCCTTGAACAACAACTCTTCTCCATAGAGTCTGCAAATCTGAACTTGGAGACCATGCGGGCCATGAAACAAGGTGCCAAGGCTATGAAATCCATGCATAACGGTTTAGATATTGATAAAGTTGATGAAACTATGGATGAAATTAGAGAACAAGTTGAATTAGGTGAAGAGATCAGTGATGCTATCTCGCGGCCAATGTACACTGGGGCAAATGAAGTGGATGAGGATGAATTGGATGAAGAACTTGATATGCTGGCACAGGAAGCTACCCTCAATGAACCCGCGCAGCCAGTAAAGGAGGATAGAGTGGCGTTACCAAATGCTCCACAGGATAAGATACAACCGTCTACGAAAGAGGAAGCGCCACAGGAAGAGGAGGATGAAGATGAACGTGCATTAAGAGAGTTACAAGCGGAGATGGGACTATAGTATGTACAATTTTTTATACTGTCTTCTAGTTCACTAATACCCATATCAGGAAAAACACAAATATCACAAAGAAGATCTTGACGGCTAGCCATCTATTACTCTTTACTCTATCAAAATATTTGAGTAATTGTCTTTGTGCTCCTGTAATGTTCATATCGATATCGTCCACATTTGCATCGATCCTTTGAATCACTTCACCTTGCTCTTGCACCATCGATGCTAATTGTTGGAAAAGGTTTCCCACCTCCTGGATGGTAGATTCGATGGTTTCCACGGCACGGTTTCTTTCTTGTAAATATTGATTCGAAGACATCTGTCCCTCTTCCATAAGTAATAATTGAGAATCTTTTGGTATGGTCAATTCACCATCAGCGGTCGGTTTCCCATCTCCATCAGCTATCACAGATGACATGAAGGGATTTGAACTATTATACATCGAGGTATCATTAGACTCCTCATTGCTCTTGCCGCTGGAGATTTTTTCCCATCGGTCTCGGTTGTTCATTTCCAACTTCTGCCTCTCTTCCAATACATCCTTAAAATTACCTGATATGTTCCTCACTTTGGTATTTAAAAGAGTCATCACATTCTTTGAGTGAGTTCCGTCATTGATCTTTTCCTGAGGTTGTTGTCGTGATCTTTGAATTTTACTCAGTTCTATCAGATTCTGTTCAATCGCATATATCTTTCGTTTGATTAGGAATGACAACTCAGCAATCTCCACCGGATTATCATTGAACATCGGTTTTTTCCTCGCTAAGATCGCAAGTTTCGAAAGCAATTGTGCTGTAGAAGAAATCTCATGGGCTATACCAGATGCCCTCTTCTGAAATTCTGATGATTTTCCCTGTACACCATTACTCTGAGGTTCCTGTTGTCGTAAATTGGCCTTGTTCCTCTTCTTGTAAACAAGAACACTCTTTTGGAACTCTGCAGACCGATCTCTGATATCCATCCTGATCAAATCCCCTACCCGATGTTTTGCCAAGCTCTTCCTCAAGGCTCTTTGTAGGTACTCATTATAATAGGTTTAAGCCTCGCCAAGATCTTTCCCACTGTTTACACACAGCTCGGGCGCAGGGTAACGGAGATTTTTGGATAAATTCGAACTATTTAGCATTTAAAGAATAAGTTTAGAACTTGGAGTTGCCTGTGAAGTGGCGGACAACTTCGTCGATGGCCTTGGCGACATGTTCGATGTTGCCGTGGTTCAAACCAGCGATAGAAGCTCTGCCGGAGGAGACCAAGTAGACGGCGTGTTGAGTCTCTAATCTCTTGACCATTTCGGGGGATAAACCGGTGTAGGAGAACATACCACATTGCTCGACGATGTGGTCCCATGTTCCTGGGGTACCTTGTGCGACTAGCCTGTCTCTGAGTTCGTGTCTCATCTCTGTTATTCTAGAAGACATGGTAATCATATCCTGATGCCATTGTTTAGTAAGCTCAGGTGAGTTTAGAATCTTGGCAACAATCTTGGCACCGTACGCTGGTGGGTTGGAGACTTCACTCCTTATCAAGGAGGATAGTTGAGATGTTATGGCGCCCTTTACCTTTGCCGTATCGATGTTCTCTTGCTCAGGTAGAACCAAGTGGAAACAACCAGCACGCTCACCGTACATACCAACGTTCTTGGCAAATGATTGACAAACAAAGATTGGAGAGACTCTAGCTAATTTTTCTACACCGAGACGAATGGCGTAAGCATCGCGGTCAAGGTCACCAGAAGCGAAACCTTGGTACGCGGAGTCGAAGAGCACGATGTGGTCCTTGGAAGCAACGGCGTCTATGATATCCGACCATTGGTCCTGTGTTGGATCCAACCCGGTTGGGTTATGAGCACATGCATGTAGCAATATAACTGAACCGGTTGGAGCGTCCTTAATGGTCTTCAAGAAACCTTCCATATCCAACGTCTTTGTAGAGGCTTGCCAGTATGGGTAGGTAGCAGTCTGGACACCCTGACTCTTGAAGATGGCATTGTGATTAGCCCAAGTTGGCTCTGAGATGTACAAGGATCTACCAGGCAAAAATGATGAAATGAACTTGGCAGCGATATGTAAAGCACCAGTACCAGAAAGTGATTGAACTGACGCAATTCTACCCTGTTGCAAGGCTTTGCTATCCTCACCAAACACAATCTTGGCAGCAGCAGAGCTCAACTCCGGTGAACCATTGATACCCAAATACTCATGATTGTAATTTGGATCTTCATGGATTAATTTTTCGGCAGAACGCACGCTAGGTAGCACCCAAGGTTTACCCTTGTCATCTCTGTAAGCACCGATACCGAGGTCCACTTTATTTGCACGAGAGTCCTGGGTATATCTTTGCTTGATGCCAAACAAGGCATCAGGTGGAAGCTGTTGGATATTGTTTAATAGTGTTAATGACATAGTCGATGGCCTGGTTCAATGGATTCTCACGGCAGCTTCAAATTCTCAAATGATCTCTGGTTCTTATAGGGTCGCAATTATCCACAGGATGACTCTTTTCGGTGAAAAAATTGATGCCGCATCCTGACTTTGTCACATGATTAAGTGAAATCACTGAAGTTTCACTTTATAGGCCGTTTTGAATAGACTATCAACCATTATTTTACTCTATTGAGTAGGCTGATTTGCCTTGCGGTTGTTTCGAAGAGCCTCCCAAGCTTTTCAAGCCTTTCGGGTGGCATTGTTGTACATCCGATGGCGTATATGGCCGAGACATGGGGAATTTTACCAGCTCTTACCAGTAATAGAAGCCGTAGTTACCATGGGATCCAATGCATAATTGGAAAAGATCATAGTTGTCGTAAGTGGAGTAGTGCTCTCCGCAATTAAAAAAAAAAATAACTGGGGAAACAGGCACTTAAGTAATGAGCATTTGTATTTTTGATCCATAAACGAGCCTATTTTTAAAAGTCTTTAGGCGATATTCTCTTAGTACTGTTGGGGTTTCTGGTCTGTGTGTTTGGTAAAATACATGTTTAGCTTTTATATCCTGACTTGGCCGCTTTTGCAAATTCAAATACATAAAACGCCTTATATTAATGAAGAACACTAAACAAGGCAAGAAGCAATGGTTATCTATCCAATACTACAATCACAGTTTCAACTGAAGTACATGTCTATCCACTATACAATAGAAGTTGACAGCGGCGTTTTGTTCATTTGACTTGGCAGACTGGGTAGGACGGAACTCTATGTCACAATTTTCAACAAATAAATGGTTGTTTGGCCGAGCGGTCTAAGGCGCCTGATTCAAGAATCCTCAGTTCGATTCTTGTGTGTAGCAACACTACGCACCATGGAATTCTCAGGTATCGTAAGATGCAAGAGTTCGAATCTCTTAGCAACCATTATCTTTTTGTATCTTTGAACAAGCTTTAGGCTCGTTTCACTCTAATCCGTCTATCTAAACGACTTTAGCCAAACACCATCATCAAGCTATTATTGCCAGTCAATATACTCCTTTATTTCTTGTATCGATCTTTGTCCTATAAAGCAGGATTATCGCGCTCGCCTCGAATCGCAAGAGCACAGTAACATAAGCCCTATAGATATGAACAGTACTGTGAATCAGGGCTCTCTTCCGGCGGTCTTTTCATATTTAAATCAATCTGCCTATTCCTTAGTCCCAGATGGTTCAGTATTCAGTCCAGTGATTAATTACCCCTATAGAATTGCATTATCTGTAATAAATGCTACAAAACTTCAATACGAACAGGCACTTGCTTCTGAAGAATTGATTCCTAGTTTGCAATCTCTGCTAGATACTATCGGTTACTTTTTTAGCAGTTATGCAGTGGCTAGTTTTGTGACAGCTGTGATTTTAGATAGGTTTGTCATTATGGCTTCCTTAAGGTCGAATACCACAAGGGTTTCCCTACCGATTTGGTCAAGGTTTGTTTTACACCTTTCAGCTATAATCCCCCTACTGTACAATGTTCTTCAAACCCTGAGCCAAGTCAAACTGATAAGTGTGTTCCCTATAATGAACTTCCCTCTATATTTGGCACGGACCTTCACGATATTTGCATGGTCGCACTGTGTAGAGACACTGGTTACTACCACAACAAATTCAAAGCCCTTGGAAGAATCTGATTATACAATCTTTGAACTATCTGTTCAGTTTTACTATCTATCTCAGAGGAGTTACTACGTGACAATGGCACCCGAGTACTTATCAGATTGCCTAATGGCATTACTGGGCAGAGTCTGGATTCACATTGTCGAGATGCTCAACATAAGAAAGTATAGATTGGCTGGTAGTACTCTGCTGAACTTTTTTAATATTGCATTCCTGATTTACCAAATGAAAACGTATGGGTTTGAGAGTATACCTGTCTCAACGAGATACAGACATTTCCCAAAGATCTTTTCGATATTTCTGATAGTGGTTTCGGTAATGAGCTACGCCTTGGCCTGCCTTGTTAGGAAAAATCCATTTGGATCACAACAGTCTGACACTAAGGATTTACAATTTTACTCTTTCATGCACAATTGGTGGAACCATTTGAATTGTACCGGTGAGGAAGAATTTTCCCATGTCGTGAATAAGTTGGCATTGTTGCTGTGCAACGGCAAAGAATCGCAAAATAAGGGCATCCATAGAGAGTTCTCCCCCTTAAATCATCCGGCAAGTCTTCACCACTCATACATGTTAAGTGGGTATCTGAATAAAGTCCACACGATACCAGAGGACATAAACAGCGAGGGTTCAGTTACTGAGAAACCAGGTCAAAGACTTGGCACACCTGCCCTAATCTCCAAGTTCAAGATAACGTGGAGCCTTTTAGTTGCTGGTTTTACCTTCTTTGTAAAGCGCAAATGGCAAATCAAAGGTCCAAAGGATCAAGAATCACAAGCTTCTCGCAAGGCCAGGAAAGCCAGAGATTTTAATAGGTTTGTCACAGAAAAGAATTACGCCAAATTTCTCACAAAAGCAGAAACCGACAATAAGGACGATAGAGAACCATCTTTACTCCCAGAGGAGGATTACTCTGCTGACTACCAACCAGAGTTGGATGAAATTGAAAGCGACAGCGATATTACGAGCCGCGACGACAAGGAGGAAGTAGAGGACGAACTATTGGGTATAACAGCGCCTAATGACATGAACTGGTTCATGTCGATGTGGCCAATACTGAAACTGCACGTTCTGAAGGACAGCAGGCTGACCAGGTCTCAATACGCAACGTCGAACGCACAAGAAATACTAGCAGATGTCATAGTACAAAGAACGGCTAGTGGGACAGCTACAGATCACATACTCGAGGACAGCGACGAAGACGAGACCCGTTCTAATTGTGTGGTTTGCAAGATAAACCCTAGAAACGTCGTTCTATGGCCATGTACCTGTTTCGCTCTATGCGAGGATTGTAGAGTCTCACTTGGTCTCCGTGGATTCAATTCTTGCGTCTGTTGCAGAACCGAGACCCACGGATACAGCAGGCTTAACAACGTTTAACTTCAGTGCTCATCTCATCTCATCTCTATGGACTTTTTCATATAGAACCCTTCATATAAATTTCAAATAATGCACTTCCGGGTAGTGAAAATTTTCAAGCGCTGGTATATAAAGTCAATGAATTTATCTTTCTTCCAATCCTCTACACAATTACCTTCTTTCTTAAATCTTGTTTAAAAGAACCAGAGACCTGTGTTAGGCTAATACCACGGAGAAGGGGAACTGTGTTGCTTTTGGCTTTGTCAAGACCGACACGTCTGTTTCTTGCTACTATTGCTTAACTTCTCCCAATGTTGTCTAACAATTCGGCGCTCGAGAGGCAGAGTCTCAAGGAAACTTAGATCTTGGCAGATTACTTCTCCTCCGATTCTTCGGAATTGGGGTTTTGAGTCGTCTTTTGTCATTCATGGTCTTCGATTGTTGCCATTCTTTTATGGATGAGACAGAAGTAGCCCCGCCGACAGGTACTAAGATTAAGTAGGATGCACGATTTTGAATTCTCTCAACCGTTTGCGGTTGGGATTGAGTTCGATCGTCTTTGTTGTCATTCTACCGCGGTATATTCCTGAACACTGTGAAGATCCTAGTTGGTCGATTATCACTTGGGTAAAACCATACCGCAGACAATTTTTATACAACTCTTTCTTGTAATGTAATCGCTTTCATTAGCGGGTTAATGATTATAACATATTATAAACTTGAAGAAGTTCAGTACAAAATCTTGAAGCAGTTCAAGAGACTATATGCTCAGTGATGGAATAGACGAATTGGGTTTTCGACGTAGACCAAGTCGAATGAATCAGCGGCACCAAAGACAGCTTTATCCATGACGGAACCAGATGGAGCAGCGATATACTTGACACCGGATCTGACGGCTCTGTAAACGTTGTCTGGGAATGGAAAGAAAGCGTCAGATGACAAGGAGACATTAGTCAACTTCGAGGACCACTCCTTTCTCTCCTGTTCGGTGAATGGAGCTGGAATCTCTTCAAACTTAGACTCGTATTCGCTCTTTTCTGGTTCCTCGGTTGGTATTTGACCAGTGACCAACAAATCGATGGCGTTAGATTTTTCTGGTCTCTTGACACCCTTGGCCCATTTGATACCTAGAACTCTAGGGTGTTGTCTAAACCACCAGTTGTCAGCCTTATCACCGGCCAATCTTGTACAGTGGATTCTGGATTGTTGGCCAGCACCTAGACCAATGACCATACCACTCTTTGCGTAACAAACGGAGTTTGATTGAGTGTATTTCAGAGCAATAGTAGCGACAGTTAGGTCGACAACGGCTTGCTCAGTCAAGCTCTTGTTCTCAGAGACGATTTCGCGGAAAGAAGACTGGTTGATGATAGCATCGTTTCTCTTTTGTTGTAAGCTAACACCGTAAACTTGTCTGGTTTCCATAGACTCTGGGATGTAGTTTGGATCAATTTGCAAGACACAGTACTTACCACCCTTCTTCTTCTTCAAGATTTCCAAAGCTTCTGGTTCAAAACCTGGAGCGATGATACCATCGGAGACTTCTCTGGAGATAATCTTAGCGGTTGGAATATCAACAATGTTAGACAAAGCGATCCAGTCACCGAAAGAAGACATTCTATCAGCACCACGAGCTCTAGCATAAGCAGCCGCCAATGGAGACAAGTTTTCAATATCAGAGACAAAGTAAACTTGCTTTTCGACATCAGTCAATGGGACACCAACAGCTGCACCAGCTGGTGAAACGTGTTTGAAAGAAGCAGCTGCAGGCAAGTTCAAGGAAGCAGATAGTTCCTTAACCAATGGCCAGGAGTTCAAAGCATCCAACAAGTTGATGTAACCTGGGGAACCGGAAAGCACCTTGAAAGGTAGTTCATTTTGTTGAGTGACAAAAGCCTGAGCTGGTTTTTGATGTGGGTTAGCACCATAACGCAATGGCAATTGAGCCTTACCTTCAGAGTACTGCTTTCTGAAGAAATCAGAAATAGCAGCATCATAATCAGCTGTGTGTTCAAAAGCTTTCAAAGCCAAGTTGTTTCTCAATTCCTGGGAAACTTCGCCGTCTGCGGTCAATTCAGACAAGAAAGTAGAGTAATCGTTTGGATCAGACAAGATAGTAACTCTTGCGTGGTTCTTTGCAGCAGCTCTCAATAGAGTAACACCGCCGATGTCAATTTCCTCGACAGCTTCAGCAACAGTAACACCAACTTTGGCAACAGTCTCCTTGAAAGGGTACAAGTTACAAACAACATAATCAACTTTGTCAATGCCTTGTTTCTTCAAATCTTCTTCATCGCTTTCCAGGTTTCTTGCCAAAATACCACCGTGAACAGCTGGGTGTAAAGTCTTAACTCTACCACCCAACATTTCAGGAGCATGTGTAATAGAAGAAACATCATCGACTGGGAAACCAGCTTCACGAACCATACGTGCGGTACCACCAGATGCTAGAATACGAACATTCTTCTCGGATAAACCTTTTGCCAGGTCCAATAGACCGGTCTTATCGTAAACAGACAAGATAGCCGTCTTCTTGAAATCAGTCATGATATAGATTGGTGATTTTAGCTAACAAAATATTGAATTCTCAAGAAATCTCTTCTTCTAAAAGCTGATTTTTTCACATTCTTTAATATATTGAAATATACATCCTTGAAAATTTTATCCTCGAAACGATAAGGCAATTCTTCGAATATTAGCCATAAAGAGTACAAGAGTACAAGAGTCAGAACAACCGAAATTTTTTTAAAAAATGGTAGTTAAAGGTTTTAATTGAATAATTATATAATATAAGGATTCTGTTAAGACAATTAACAACACGATTATTTTCTGTATCTCCATAGAGACAAAGTGTTGTTCTTCTTCCAAGTCTTTCTTCTACCAGCCTTGGTGTTGTTGAATCTGTGGCCCTTGTTGATACCTCTGGATTTCTTACCAGTGGCAGTCAAACCTCTAGCTTCACGGTGCTTGTGAACAGGGTTACAGATCCAGTTGTAACGAGCATCTCTTCTGATAGCCTTGTGAGATGGATCAACAAGGATAACTTCGAAGTACTTGTAGGTAGAATCTTGGTTAACCCAGTAAGAGTTCAAGACTCTCAAGTTAGAAGCACGACGTCCGACTCTTTCCTCAGCAGTAGCTCTCAAGGCTCTTTGGTATTTCAACTCATTGACACCTTGGTTGGTTGGCTTACCGTAAGTAGCACCCTTTGGCACAGGTCTCTTTCTGTTACCACGTCTAACTCTGACACGGTAGATGACGAAACCTTGCTTGGCCTTGTAACCCATTCTTCTAGCCTTGTCTGGTCTAGAAGGTCTGGTAGCCCTGTGGATGACGTTCTTTTGTCTGTATTCCCAGACTCTAACTCTTTGCAAGAATCTTAGAACATCAGATTGCTTCTTTCTTTGCAACTCTTCCAAATATTTGTAAGCACCCATTGTTATTTACTTTGTTGATACCCTTCTGAAAAGGAGAGGAAGAAAGAGAAGGAAAGAGAATATATAAAAGTTTTAATACGAGATGTAATATAATAAAATTTGATGTAGACAGTTAATGGAGGCATCGAGTGAAAAATTTAATAAATTTGAAAAATTTTTCGAAAAAAAAGTTTGCGTGGCTCGTTCCAGTTTTAACGCAACGTCCCAGGTTTTTCGCATCTCAAGCGAGGGTAACAAAATAGCCGCCAAGCCACAAGCTCGACCCCTTAAATACGTCATTTCCTAAAAGAGAAGTATGCTATTTTTAGCTGCTTGGCAAATTCCACAATTTTGAAACTGTAGCAAGATCGAGAATCTTTAAAAAAAAAGGCTTGGCAAATCTGCCCAGCATTTTAATTGGATCAATTACCAGATCGGGAAAACATATCGCTCCGCCAAACACGAATTATTCAATTCTCTCCTGTATATAAAGAGACGATCTATTCAAGTTGTAAATAGCCTAAATGTTATTCTAACTTCAAGATCTCAACAAAACAGACACAGTCAATCACACAACTATCAAACATGAGTTCTTCTTCCGTTGCTACCCTATCTAACTTGGTCTCTGCTACCAACGTTGCTGGTTCCTCCGTTTCTGCTGATTCTTCTTCTGCTTCTTCGGTTTCCTCTCAAATGTCTTCTGTTTCTTCCAAAGTCTCTTCGATCAGCTCTTCGGTTTCCTCCGAGGCTTCTGTGAACAGCTCTTCTTCTAGCTCCAAGAACAGTGCAGCAAACATGATTGCTCACCCAATCTCCTGGAAACTAGGTGCTGCATTGGGTGCTCTAATGGCTGGCTCTTTCGTTCTAGGTGCTGGTCTCTAGATGCTGTCGGCTCTCTATATAAAAGTGTAATCTAATGAAAAATGATCTATTTTATCCGCCTGGCTGAATCCACAAAGGACTTTCGACATCTAACATACGAAGGGGCCAGGACCCATCATTGCGAGTCTAACAATTCCTCCACTTGCCATCAAATGCTTGCAGATGTACTTGGGCATGGTGCTCTTCGCTGCGTTTAAGTCACTTTACCCGGCAGTGTTTTCTGTATGTAAATCAGTTGAAAAATGGTCTGTACTACTAATAGTCAATATACAGCCCTATAGACAGCGTATCGCGATGGCTAACTTCTTTGTAGCTTTGTGGGAGAGCATTTTCCAGCCGGGGACAACTCCTCAACTCATTATAGCTACACATGTCTCGTTCTTCGCTTTGTTGTGCACTTTGGCATGGTTGATTTACGCTACATCAGGTAATATCCATTTCTACGCATTGTTTGCAATTGCATCTTGTTTATGGATAGCTGTGATATGGTTTATTCAGGAATTGAACAGCGCTAATCTCATGGACAACAAGCAACTCGAAGAGCCGGAGAAAGAAACGGGGGAAAAACGGAAGAAGTTAAGGAGCAACCAAGATCTTCGACTGTCAGATCGAGGAAAGTTTAAGTAGTTTTGTATATGAATGCTTAGTTCTGATTGTTTTTTGAATAAAAAGTCTTACAATGTCTTTTTTTTCTCCATGCGCCAAGCTTTAACAAACTTCTTTGCACATCACCATTTGAAATAGTTGAGAAGCCAACAGTATCGAGGATGGAGGCTGGATTATCTGCCATGAATTCCAAAGCACAGATGAGGAATCAACTGTTGCAAAGCGATATAGGTAATATTGATCTTTCTCATGAAGTACCGAATGGACAGCCCCCGCAACAACAGTACCAACAAACGTTCAATCGTCCCGTACAACCGCAATACTATGCAAATAGGTACCCACAGGAAGAGCCAGAGAGAAGAGCTTACTCATTGAACCAAAAATCTATCTCTGGGTTTTTTAGAAATAGAGGTGGGAAATTGCCCCACAGGAAAGGAAAATATGATAGTTCGAAAGATGAAGAGGAAGAAGTTATAGTAGATGGAGATATGTCTACTATGACGTTTAACGATATTCGTACTTCTCAGAATAGAGGTGGTGAAAGATACGGTCATGGTAGTGATACTGCGCCGATAATCCCGACATTGGTCACTCAAAGTCATAATAATATGAATAATGTTGAATATAGAAAACATATGACCGCACAGAGGAAATATGCGATGAATGCGATGGCTAGGCAACAGAAGCCCGATGCTAGGGCCATGTCGTTACAAGGCTACGGCAACCCGTACAGAATGCATCCTCAGTATCAGGCATCTAATGCACAGGATCCTTACGGTAACTCTCGAGCCAATTCGCTCGTACATCCACCTCCGCAGTTCCAAAGAGGTGGGTTTCCTCCATATGGTACATCTGGCGGGCCAGCAGGTGGTCCACCAAATGGGCTGCCAAATCGAGGGCCTATGCCCAACGGACCTCGTGCGATGTCTCTCATGACACCCTACTCAAGACCACCAAACATGAGACCACAAAATGAGTTTCATCAACCTTCACAACAGATGCATAGACAACAGGGTTTGTCGTCGGAGAGTTTACGATCCGAACAACCATACAGGCAGCCACCAGAGAACTTACCAGGACTAAGAGAACAGCCATACAGGGAAGGTCCTCCACCAGAGAACCTCCAAGGGCCAGTCGAGCACTTTAGGCAGCCAGGTCCCTCTTCAGAATACGTTCCAGGACGAAGTGAACAGCCATACAGGCAAGATCTTTCATCAGAGCACTTACCAGGGCCGGCCGAGCAATTTAGACAGCATGGTCCCTCGTCAGAAAACCTAGCAGGGCGAACCGAACAGCCATTCAGACAGGGTCCCACATCGGAGAATTTATCAGGCCGTTCAGAGCCACAGGGTCAATCTTTGGATTTCAAAGCACATAGGCCAGGACCTAGCGCCCAATTGAACGTCTTACAACTATCAGCACCACAGCAGAACGATTTGAAGGAAAAAGAACGCTCGTTGGCAGAACGTGAGAAGGAATTGAAGAAGAAGGAACGGCTAATCAAGGAGCAAGAAACTCAAATCAAGCATGATCTAGAGCAAAAGCATAAACAAATAAAGCCACAACTATTACATGCAAACGTTGAAGATGTCAACTTGGACCCATCACCAACATTGCAAAACGGCTTGAAATCACTCACGGTCAATGACCGTGACGTTCCAGGAGATGAAGTGCATAACAGAGTCTCTATGGGTACATTCGTATCTGCATTTAGTGCATCTCCAGAAAAGCGTAGGAATTTAAATCCATCGGGCATGTATCAGTTGGAGAAGCATGATAATAGCGCCTTTGTTACTGCACAAGAGTTTCCTCAGGGCACTGAAAATAGGTCCCCAGAGAAATCAGAAGATGTTGAAGAAGGAAACTCGACTTTGACAAATATCAATGTGTCGGAAGCAAATGGAACCTCCGATGCTACGTCCGATCAGAGAAGGAAAAGATCTTCATTGATCAGGGCAAAGGATTTCCTAAGGAAGCTATCGTCCCATAGTTTGAAGGATAATGACGCTCAGTTGCCGCCTAGCCGCGCAAGTGTGGCTAGCATACCCAGTTCAGAGGCTCTACAGGGAACGGCTGCCAAAAGAGAACTCAGTGGACAAGTTGTCAGGAAGAACAAGGCTGAGGATGAGCTTGCGAGAAGTACGGAGCCAAATAATGACCCTGACTCTTTCATATTCGACAACACCGTGGGTAAACCTTACGTACCCAGTTTTGCTACCAACGAAGAAGTCGCCGAGACTGATAAGTTCAAGACAATTACGATTTCTGGTGAGCAACTCAACATCCTCACCGAAAACAAAGAACTTATGAGCGAATTGACGCTGGTTTCAATGGAACTGGCCGAATCAATTAAGAGAGAGACAATACTGGAAGAACAAATTAGGACTTCAAGCGATCCATCACAGGCAGAAGCTCAACTTTCTTTGGCAGATTTTGAGATCGAACTACGTAAGAAATCTTCCAAGATTGTCGAATTAATACAACAATTAAACAATGAAAGATTAAAGAGGTTCATAGCAGAAGAACAAGTACTGTTGTTTGAGAATGAAGTCAAACCCAGTTCACTCGAGCTAGTGAACAAGATTTCGGAATTGCAAAGCCTTTTAGAGACAAAAGACAATGAGATCTCCAAGCTTAAGGACCAACTTTTATAACAAATGATCATTAAGTACGTAAACACATCTTTTCACGAAAATTAATGCTTATATTCAAGGCTCTCTTAACTAAGAGGATGGTAATTTCAGTTAGTATAAAGGAAGAGGCAGAGAGCTCAATTGGGGAACTAATCAGAAGCTCGGAACCATGTTTAGCAAGAAGAGAAGAGCTGGTATGTTTATCGTGTTTATTTGATGGGCTATTACACCTTTTCGCATTTTTCACTGGAAACTTTTCAAATATCAATAGTTTTTCAACTACAAGCGACAGCGACATTGAATAATAATAATTGAATTAGTTTTTGTGGCAACTGCAATTGAATACCTCATAAAAGACAAACGATCAGTCATGAATATCTCTATGATTTCTCCATATTTTTCATTTCTATCCTTGGCGGTTATGGAGCCTAGAGTAATACCTTAATTAATCCTCAACACACTCAGAGTAACTAACGCAACATGATTTTACCTTTAGACTTCGATGATGATGATGGATACCGTGACTTTAAACCTCGTATCCAAAAGAGGCAGAGACTTCCTCCTGTGGTCCAATTGTGTAAGGAAATGATGCCAGATATTCGTACGATCGGTGAATCAGTTAAAGCATTTGAAGAAGATATTAAATTTTTGGGCGATGCAATTGTGAATGAATATGGCCACGAAGACTATTTTAACAACGCTCTTTTGAAAACCTTCCGCGCAGTTGTCCTCGAGCAACCTCATAAACAACCTGCAATTGCTCTATTGACTATTGTTGTTAATGTGAAGAATGACATTGCAGCCAAGAGTGTCATCAACTTCTTTTTTGAAGAATTACAAAATTGTTGCAAGGACAGTATCAATGAAGATTTTGAGAATAAATCTAATGAAACGGGCCCTTGGAATAGAGCTAAATTAATTCTGAGATTTTTATCAATCTTATCGCCAATACTGTTGAAAGATGATTTGATGGGAGTTTACAGAAAATTCTTTGAATTGAGTATCGAGCTGAACAAGAGCGAAGAAAAGAGAAACGCCTTGTCTGAGGCCATCTATACAAACACACTATTGAATATTCCTTATTTGTTCTTGTTCAATCGAGATGACCAGGATTTACAAAATAGGGTCGAAGAGCTTCTGTCCTATGTGGAAAGCGAACACAAAGTTAAAAAGACTGAGATTAGTTTGCTGAAGGTTTTCAATAAAAACAGCCCATATGAATCTCTTGAATTGGTCGAGGTTATTTTACCAAATGTCAAGAAGGCGTTGACAAACCACATGGAACAACTGTCGAACCTTTTTCCAGATTACCTACACCTGCTGCCTGAAACAAAGGAAGACCACGGTTTCAATGATGCTCTTGAATTGCCGCCTGTAGAGGTACTGAAACCGTTCAGCGCTTTGAACAGGGGGGTGGGTTCTGTCGATGGTATTTGGAAAAATCCAAGATACGCTTTCCGCGTTTATTTGGCGAACCCAGCTGGTGGTTTCGAGACGGTCGTACCTATCACGTCCTATGCAGGCCAACTGTTAAATGATATCATCATCGATATCACAGAGAGCATGGAATTCAACAGGAAAGAAGTGGCTAAGCAGGTGGTAACCTTAGATCTATTCTTTAAGCCAGGTATCTTTGCTGAGCCTGGTGAGTCAATTGCTCAATTGGCTGCCATCTATGAGGAAAACCCGTTGGCGTCTACCTTAAAGATTGAAGATTTGGCTATTGAAACTATATTGGGCCTAATTTTTAAATTGCCTAACGTATCACAGCCATTTGCCTACTTTTACACACTTCTAGTGGAAATCTGTCAGAATTCACCAAAAGCCATTGCGCCTGTTTTCGGAAGAGCCTTCAGATTTTTTTATCACAGTTTGGAAGATCTCGACCTTGAGTTAAAATTAAGATATCTGGATTGGTTTTCCATTCAAATGAGTAACTTTAACTTTTCCTGGAAATGGAAAGAATGGGAAAACGATTCAATCAAGTTTGGTAAGACCTTCTACTATGCAAAATTGAATTTCGCCAAGAATTTAATTCGTAAGGAACTAAGGCTAACTTCTAATACTTTGGATGTCGAGGATAGTTTACCAGAAGAATTCAAACAATACTTGGACAGTTCGTACATTCCTAAGGATCAGCTCCACGATTATTACCAGTCGCTCTTCACTGACAATCACGTCGTTGATACCAGTAAGATTGCGAAGAACTCGTTGTATTTCAACCAGGAATCTGTACCTTTCTCTGAAGAAGTCCGCCAAGTATTGGACTATATCCATAAGTCCAACGACGTTAGAGAAGTCTCAGAGTTGGAAACGATTCTGGAAAGCATCAAAGAAAAATACGGCGCATTGATTTCCGATTTCGATCGGTTCACCATTGTTCTCCTAGTTCAAACTGTTGTTCACTCAGGTAGCAGATCTCTATCTCACGCAAACAAGTATATTGGCGACCTGAGGGACGATCTGAATGTAATCTTCGAAAAGTTGCAAATAAGCAATGAAAGCAAGGAATTTATCATCGTGGAGGCGGTAGTGAGATTTTGGAATTCGAACTCTCAAAATGGTTTCCTAATTGCCGACGCATTCAAGCACGCCGGCCTAATTAAACCTCAAGCTATATTATCCTTCTCGTTTACCGAGTATGATAACAAAAACTACGGTCTAGTGGATGGAACATCCATTGAGTCTACTTTCAGAAGTTTATCACAGGAAGCAGATGACAACGATTGCTTGAAGTTTCTCTTTGAACGTTTATTGAATATCACAAATGAGGCAATCGCTCAGTTACAGGTTCAACCACAAGAAGTGATTACCATTCCCGAAATTTCAGAGGAAATGGATATTGATGTGGAGAATGAATTGCCTAGGTTAGACTTACTTTGGAAGTATGAGACCGCAGTAAGTTTCTTTAAGAGCATATTGAGGAAGTATGCTGACGATTTCAAACCGATCTTGCCAGAAATCAAATCCGGTTTGGGAGCCGCATTACCTCACGAACAAACAAGGGCGCAACTGTTGACTTGGATTGAAGAGGTTGACCAGATATAATGCTATTGTAAAAAGTGTATAGCAGAAGGAATGTTGTTCTAGGGCTTTGCAGAGTTATTTACCTCATAGAATTTCAGGCATCAATAGCCCGAGTATCTACGGCTATAAAGTGGTCTACTGACCGAGGCACCAGTATTCATTCTTCTTAGAACAGAGCAAGTGTCCGCGTACGAAGACTCCTCATTCCTTTCATAGTCCACATTTCGATTTGGATATGTGGAATACTCACTGGGATCTCTTGAGACTTCCTTCTCCCAAGGGTCATCATCTAGCTTGCTATGAACTTGTAGCCTACTGCTCGATCGTCGTGTATGCTTTTTCTTATCCATTGTCATCGATACGTCGACGAGATAGATCGCCAATGATACAAAATCGACAAATTGTTTTCTTGTCACTTCTTGTCCTGAGAATCTTACCGTCTCATAGATCTCAATGAAACGTTGAGCATTTTGAAGCTGAACCTCATCGTCAGTATCCTTCATGAACTGGTTTCTCACCACGTCTGAAAAAGTCTCATCGAGTTTCATGTCCAACTCCATGTTATTTAAAAAAACTCCTTGATATCTCATCCTATCTGCTAAACTCTTAATACAGCTCTGATAATTCAAGTATTCAGGGAAGAATTTTTCCTCCTTCGTGTTATCACATCGAGCAGGTGGCTCCAAGCCAGCGTGTATTACGGGATCCTTTGGCATCTTGAATAACGCACTCAAGTCTTTAGACCTATCCATATTTTCCAAAATGAGCTTCCTGCTACCTTTGTGGGGAAGGTCAGCTGCAGATATAGGGATATATCGCCTCGGTATGTATCGCCTGCAACTCTTGTAGAATATAATCCTCCCAACGACGATAACGATGCAAGCCACTCCAAACGCGACAAGTGCTCCGACGACGATGAAAGTATTCAAGGCGTTATTAGAAGACTGTGCAGCCTGAGCAATACAGTCAATTGGTAGTACAATCGAGAAGCCGATGAGGAATAGCATGGCAAAAACCAACGAACCCCGGTAGAACCATCTTTTCCACCTTTCTATAGGATGCATTGCCACAAACCAATGGATGTCACTATCTCAAAAAGTCATGCCTGTTCAAAGCCAACCTGTAACTAACTTCCAGAGTTGAATGCCAGATCCTAGTTTTCGCTTTAGAAGTTTCAAGTAATGAGCTTTGTTCATTATAGCTTTGTTCATTATAGCTTTGAAAAATTTAAAGCCGGGTGTCTTTTTAATTTTTGAAGGGAGAAAGTATATAAACAAACAGCTGGGCGCTTCTGTCTTCCAAGTAAACGACTATTCAAGAAGCGTTAGCTCGATGGATGTGGCATTTGGTTTGGCTTGTATGAATGCAGGTGAAAGTTTGTAGCTACTGAGGACGTGGGATTGTCGATGGATAAACATTGGGACTTCGACGGGGTGTTCAAGTTTGAAGTTTCATAAAAAAGGTGCTGAATGTTGGTCGAGCAACCATAAGACATAAGAAAGGTTTCGAATGCTTATTTGATTGTGGATAGCGGTGGAACTTCAAATAACCGCCAATATAGACCTCTAGTTACCCGCCAATATAGACGCGTCTTGAATTGACCGATAACGCGCAACAGCCTTTACGATGGTTAGTTTGGTGTGATGACTTAGTTATCTGTGTACCTTGATCGCATGATATAGACCAGGAGATATGGTCTGGATGGAGAGTAAAGAACCGGTTGAAACGGAAGTGAGAGAAGAGGGCGAGAAAAAACGATTCTTTAGCGATGAGCTAGAGTCTTCACAGGAAAGCCTGCCGAAGTTCAATCAAATGCTAGATAGCAACTCTTCTTTTCTCTTTTCGAATGGGAGAAATGATAGTGAGATCGAAGTACCGAAAAATGTCGAGTCCATTGATGTTTCCTCTGAAGCAGAGCCAGAGGAGTGCGCAAAACATATTAGCGTTGAGGACCTGCGAGGTATTATACCCGACATTCCACTAAATGTAGCGAAAAAACTATGTGAAAAGTATTCTGGTCAGGAAGATGGGATTTCTTTAGCAGTTAGCCAATACTTTGAGGATCCGCCAGTCGAAAGCAAGTCAACAAACCCGATTAAGCCGCCTGAACCTACTCAGCGGTCCCTCTCGCCTAAAATGAAGAAGAAAGACTATGGCTATCGATCGCCGAAGAGACTGAAACCTTCAATCAAGTGGAGGCGATTTATTGGTTCGTTGCAAGTAAATGCCATGGCGACAAGGCCCACTATAAGACCATTAAAGTACGGCACCGAGTTAAAGATAGCTTCCGTTGGTGGCAATATTAAGGCCTCAAAACTTTATAACTCCTCTGGGTCGAAAAAAGCAGCATTTGCTAGTTTTGTGAAGGTTTTTGACGTTCAACAGAACCGCGAAATCGGTAGAGTGCCAGAGGATATTGCACAAATCCTGTACCCAATATTGACTTTAGATGATTTCATGTTCGAGGCTACAATGATTTTTTGCGATGATAAACGACTAAGCATAGGTGATAATTTTATCGTGCAGCTCGATTGCTTTATTACATCGGCGATCTTTCACGAATCAACTTCTTCGTATCGAAATAACTCTTTTGCTAAAAACTCTCGTGCCAGGACCTGGGAAGGAAGCCAGACCATTGTTGAAACGGAGGAAGAAATTGAAAGCCGATCAAGGCGAATGAGTTTGTTAGCACTGTTTGATAAATTGCGCGTCAGGCCAGTTACAAATGACAATAAAAGTCAACAAGACGCGGAAGTGATAGACTTAGAAGACGACGGAAACCCATCTGAACTTAAAAAGCTAGACAATGAACATGGATCATTGGACGACCAACATCCTCAAGAAGATACAATGAATTTGAATCAGCTTCAACTTTTCTATAAAGCCACTCAGTCTGTTGAATCTTTGGAGAAATTACCAGAAATGGAGCCGCCGAAGGATACTTTTAAACTGACGTTAAGACGATACCAGAAGCAAGGACTTGCCTGGATGCTTAAGAGAGAACATGAGTTCGACAAAATACCTTTGTCTGAATCTGATCAGGAAATTGATGAAAACATGATGAACCCGCTTTGGAATCAGTTCGAGTGGCCTAAAGATATGTCATGGGCCGCTCAAAAAATAAAAGAAGGCAAAAACGATGAGCTAGGACATAATGACCGATTCTTCTACGCCAATTTGCACACGGCTGAATTCTCTACAGAAAAACCGGTTCTAAAGACTACCATGAAAGGTGGTATATTATCAGATGAAATGGGTTTGGGTAAGACAATATCGACCCTCTCACTAATTCTTTCAGCTCCAAATGACTCCGAATATCTGCTTAATGAGAAAGGTAACGAGGGGGAAACTGAGTATTCAACAAAGAAACCTTATGCGGCAAAAACAACCCTAATCGTCGTTCCGATGTCACTGCTGGCACAGTGGAGCTCTGAATTCGATAAGGCTAACTCCTCTTCGCAATTGCACAGCGAAGTCTATTACGGGGGTAACGTAAGCAGCTTAAAGACTCTGTTAACACGTACAAAGAACCCTCCCACAGTCGTTTTGACCACATACGGTATTGTCCAAAATGAATGGAGTAAGATGAGCAGAGGTAAGAGTTCAAGTCAAAGCGATGGGATGTCTGGTCTATTCTCTATTGAGTTTCACCGTATCGTGATCGATGAAGGCCACACTATCAGAAATAGAATGACTGCCACATCCAAAGCTGTGATGCAGCTGGCTAGCAGATGTCGATGGGTATTAACCGGTACACCAATTATTAACCGGCTAGACGATTTATACAGTTTGGTGAAATTTTTACGATTAGAACCTTGGTCTCAGATTGGTTATTGGAAGATGTTCATTTCAGATCCTTTTGAAAAGAAGAACTTCAAACAGGCTTTTGATGTTGTCAACGCCATCCTTGGTCCTGTTTCTCTCAGAAGAACTAAGCAAATGAAAGATGCAAGCGGTAAAAAGCTTGTTGAATTACCACCTAAAGAAGTAGTGGTTGAAAAACTACATTTTAGTAAGGGGCAAGAAAAAGTGTACAAGTACTTTCTAGACAGGGCAGAGAGCTCGGTGAAAAGTGGCCTGGCCCATGGTGATTTACTGAAGAAATACTCTACTATTTTAGTTCACATTTTACGCCTTAGACAGATCTGCTGCGATGCCGCTTTGCTAGGAACTCAGGATGAAAATGACGAGGACCTGAGAAACAGCAACCAACAGTTCAACGAGTCGATTGATGTGGCCAATATCCTAGGCGAGTCCAAGACCAATGCTACGAAGGCAGAAACGGATATGAAAGCCATCCTAGCAAATGTACAAAGAAAATACCCTTCAGAGGAGAGTTTCAAGAATTTAGAATGTTCCATATGTACCACGGAACCCATAAATTTACAATCTATCATGTTTATCGGTTGTGGACATTGCTTCTGTGGGCCTTGTCTTGAAGAATTTATGGATTTCCAGAAACAAAAGAAGTTGGAATTGAGGTGTCCAAACTGCCGTGAATTGTTTGACTCACAATGCCTATTGAGTTTGAGACTGCAAGAGGAAGGCGATCCCACTCTAGTTCCTTATAATCAAAGCTCCAAACCTGCTAAGATTCATTCATTGGTGAAACATTTGAGGCAGCTACAGGATAAATCTGCAGGAGAGCAAATTGTGGTATTCTCCCAGTTCTCGTCATATTTGGACGTCCTCGAGCGTGAGCTTTCCGATGTATTTTCAAAAGATGTGTCTCAAATTTATAAGTTTGATGGTCGCCTTAATTTGAAAGAGCGTTCTGGGATACTTCGGGATTTCTCAATTAAGGATCTCAGCAAACAAAAAATCCTACTGTTGTCACTCAAGGCGGGTGGAGTAGGTTTAAATTTGACCTGTGCTTCTTATGCTTTCATGATGGACCCGTGGTGGTCGCCAAGTATGGAGGATCAGGCGATCGATAGAATCCATAGGATCGGTCAAACAAACAATGTTAAAGTTATACGGTTCATCATGGAGAACAGTATTGAAGAGAAAATGTTACGCATTCAGGAAAGGAAAAGGACCATAGGAGAAGCTATGGACGCGGATGAAGATGAGAGAAGGAAGAGAAGAATTGAAGAGATCAAAATGCTCTTCGAGTAATATTAATTATCTAAACGTCAATCATATCAAGCCCATATTCATGAGCTAGTCTTCTAGCAGTAAATACTCATCTTTCAAAAGAAAAAGTTCCTTGCTCTTATGCTCAAACTCCTTTAACCGCCTTCGCAAAACAGAAAGGTGTATTTCATGTGTATTACCAAGGCATTTCAGGTATTCCATTGTGAGTATTATATCGGGTATTCTAATTCCTGTTACTTTGGCAATAGTCTCAATTGTGAGTTTCTCGCAGTTGGCCAGTTCGCCTTCCACCAGTTCCCAACAGATCACTTTAGACCAGTATTTCAAATAACTGATAAGACCGAAAGGTGAAAGTGGCAGTTCTGGTCCAGAGATTAAGTTATCAAATGTCGATAATTTATAAGAAAATTCGAGTAATAGGGTTCCTAATCGAAGTCTCTGGTAGGGCGGAAAGGTCAATATGCATGCAAGGTTATTTTGATGATATGATACCAAGTCCTTGGAGAAAAATGCCATCGGTTTGAATTCACCAGTCCTATAAACGACGTAAAACTCGTAATGATCCACTTTAAAATACATCGATTTGTTGTCTAGAAACAGCTTTGTAAATAGACAAAGGCATTGACAGAACAAGCGGTGTCTAGAACCTTTCACACGCCTTATGGTATAAGAAGGACTTTTATACTTAATTCTTCCAGGAGCGTGAAACTGGTACTTACAATGAGGAATGTGTGAGACAAAATCAGCTTCCACATCTGTGTATTTGAAGCAATATTCGCAAATGTATAGTGTATCGAGCCAGTACTGTGTTTTCACGTCATTTTTGACAGGAGTATGAAAGTCTTCTTCATAGCCCAAACGATTGGTATCCGGACTGAAATATGCATTACTTCCATACCAAGTGGGAAAACGTTTGTCAATGCCAAACTGCACTTCTTTGATATTTCTTTCATTCAGAATACCGTAAAGGTCGTCATCTTTGTTATCATCGTCCATTCCGGTTGAAACTCACGTTAGAAGCTCCGTCGAAAGAGCAACCAGCGCAACAAAGCTGATATATCTTGGAGCTACTATGAGAGCAACCCTCTAACGATGAGAGGTCGTTCAACCCAATCTTACTGAATCTTTCGATGTTGAAGATATCGTGACTCGCGAGGTTAGGCTTGTTTAAGTCGGAAAAATTGAAATTTTATCAAGATCATCACATCTCATCGCTGCTCATCGCCTTAAATTCTGAAGCGTATAGCGGCTAAGAAGGTTGCCAGCAACTATTATAACAGATATTTGTATTCTGAAGTACTGGTATAATGGGTACCTACAGGAAAAGGTTCAATGAGAAGGCCAGAGCTGGTCAGATGGCCAAATTGAAGGAGCTGAAGAAGGTGAGAAACAAGCAGTTCTTTAGGCATCTAGAAGATGGGCGTGAGGATGCTGAAGCAGAGCAAGAGAAAACCTTGGATGACACTAGAGATACGAACGCTGAGATTTTGCAGCCTATCAGTAAGGAGGAGGAACAACTGAAGAAGCGTAAGATGGAAGAACTATTCACACCAAAGGAGTCAAAGATTAGCAGGCTCAAGAAGAAGAGAATGGACAAATTTATAGAGCATCAATTGAAAAGGGAAGAAAAAAAGGTCATAATCGAAAAGTTGCAAGAATATAAGGTAGACACTTCTCTAATGACCAGTCTGAAGACGTTGGGTCAGGGAAGGCAAACTAAGAAGGAGGAGTTTCAGGAGGCATTGAGCTTGGAGAAACAGGGCAGAAGTAATGAGCACACCAATGAAGTTTTATATGAGGAGCATGAGACTGCAAACTGGGACGAGGACCATGGACTCGATAATGCAAATAGCGATGAAGAGATCGCTGCAACAAGTGATACAGAAGTAAAATCGAGTTTTGTAGATATGCGTCCTACAAAGTATGGTGGATCAGGATTTGGTTTTGGGTTTGCTAATGCCAAAGTTGTTCATAGGAAACCACCTAAGAAGAAGTACAACTGGAGGCAGCAAGTTGAGCTTGCCGAGAAGCGGAAGAATGGCATCGAAGATGAGATGGACTTTGCTTCGAGTTCCGAGGACGAAGATCTCTCCAGCGAGGAGGAAGAAGACGAATCGCAGGATCCGCAAGATGATCAATCGCAGAGCGGAGAAGAAAGTGTAGATGAAAGCCAGGAAGAGGAGCCAGAAACAGAGAGTGATAAAATTACTACAGCGTCTGCTGCCGAAGAATTTAAGTCCTGGGCAGATCAAGAGATAAGGAAAATCGAGGGAAGAGACGTGGAAATGGTTACACCACTTTTAAAACAAGACTATCAACCAATCATTAGGCCAGAAGACCTGGAGGATGGTTTGCAGGATAGCAACGTACCAATAGATGAAACATCTCAGCGGAAGGCCTTTTACGTGGACGTTCTTAGATCAGACGAGATACAACAAGTAAGAACCCAATTGCCAGTCTTTGCCAAGGAACATGAGATAATGGAAGCCATCTATCATAATGATGTGGTTATAATATGTGGTGAGACAGGTTCAGGTAAGACTACTCAGGTACCGCAGTTCTGTATGAATCTGGATTCGGTAACCCACGATTCACCACGATATTCCGGCATGATTGGTATTACACAACCAAGAAGAGTCGCTGCTGTTTCTATGGCTAACCGTGTTTCAGCCGAACTAGGCAATCATCAGGATAAAGTTGGTTATCAAATAAGATTTGATTCGAGCTTAAAAGCGGACACTAGGGTCAAGTTTATGACAGATGGTGTGTTGTTGAGAGAAATGATGCAAGATTTCAAGTTAACAAAATACTCATCCATAATAATCGATGAAGCGCATGAAAGAAACATAAATACTGATATTTTGATTGGTATGTTAAGTCGTTGCGTTAAGCTGCGTGCAAAAGAGTATGCAAAAGACCCATCAACCTGCAAGAAACTAAAGCTCATTATCATGTCTGCAACATTGAGGGTCGCTGATTTCAGTGAGAATCCAAAATTATTTCCCTCTCCGCCACCTGTTCTCAAAGTTGAGGCCAGACAGTTTCCTGTCGCCATTCACTTTAATCGTAGAACTTCATATGATTACCAGGAAGAGGCTTTCAAGAAGGCATGCAAAATCCATAGGCGCCTGCCACCGGGTGCCATCCTCATCTTCTTGACAGGTCAACAAGAAATTCATCATATGGTTAAGAGATTGAAACGAGAATTTCCCTTCAAGAAGGGGCATAGCGCCATCAAGGAGATGGGTGACTCTATTGCTGACGTGAGAGTAAACTCTAAGAATGCCGACTTAGAAGCTGAAGATATAGATTTCAGCGTGAAAGTTATAGACGAGGAGAAGATCGATGATGAACTCGGCTCTGATGAAGAAGCCGCAGATGATTCTGAAGAAGAAGAAGGATTTGAAGAAAGTCTGGAAGAAGGCCAAACTGAAAATGACCCTCTATATGTTTTACCACTCTATTCCTTGCTTCCAACTAAAGAACAAATGAAGGTCTTCAATCAACCACCGGCTGGTTCAAGACTTTGTATTGTGGCAACAAACGTCGCGGAAACATCTTTGACAATCCCTGGTGTGAAATATGTGGTAGATTGTGGTAGATCTAAGGAACGTAAGTATAACGAGTCTAATGGCGTGCAAAGCTTCGAAATCGGCTGGGTTAGTAAAGCTAGTGCTGGCCAAAGAAGTGGTCGTGCAGGTCGTACGGGACCAGGTCACTGCTACAGGCTCTATTCCTCAGCTGTTTTCGAACGTGATTTCGAGCAATTCTCAAGCCCAGAGATACTCAGAATGCCAGTTGAGAGTGTTGTTCTACAAATGAAGAGTATGGCCATTCAAAATGTCTTGAATTTTCCTTTTCCTACTCCTCCGGAAAGAAGTGCAGTCTATAAAGCTATCCAGTTGCTTCAGCATTTGGGTGCCCTGGATACAGGTGAGAGAATCACTGATGATGGTAAGCTGATGAGTTTGTTTCCTCTATCGCCTAGATTTTCCAAACTGCTTTTGATTTCAGAAGAAAGTAAATGTATCCCATACGCAGTAAGTGTGGTAGGTGCTTTATCCGTGGGTGATCCATTCCTCAGTGAACAAGAAATTGGTTTGAAGGATGCAGAGGAAGAAGGTGATGATGACGAAAGGAACAAGATGCTGAAATCCAAATTTTTCAAGAGCAAAGCACGTTTCAGTCGTCTCGATAAATACAGTGACGTCTTTCGATTACTCAGTGCCGTCAGTGCGTTCGATTTCATACCAATAGTCCAAAAGTCACAATTCCTTCGTGACAACTTTCTTAGAGGCAAAGTGATGGATGAAATTTTGAAGTTAAGGAAGCAGCTGATATACATAATCAAGTCCAATACCCGCCAAGAGAATGTCGCTGCTAATGTGACTGAGAGCGACCTGAAGTCAGATTTACCATCAGAAATTCAATTGAAGCTACTGAAGCAAATGATTTGCGCAGGGTTTATTGATCAGGTGGCCATTAGAGCTGATTGCATCTATCCTGAAGAGGTTGCCATTACTAACAGAACGTCCATCATAAACATACCATACGTCCCTGTCCTCATGACAAAGAGTCCCGAAGTTTCCGACAATTTTGTCTACATTCATCCATCATCTCTTTTAACAAACGTCGGTGAAATACCTCCAAAATATTTGGTATACCATTCATTGCATCTAGGAGCAAACGGTAAGACGAGAATGAACTCTTTATGTGATATCAAAAGTACTCCACTAGCAAACGTAGCGGGCAAAGGATCGCTTTTGTCCTACAGTAAACCACTCACGGGACAAGGTATGAAGACTATTGACATCTCTCCAACTGAGAGATATTGTTATGTGGTGCCCAGATTTGGTGCCACTGTCGACAGTGATTTAAAGATCGGTTGGGATTTAAACCCCGTTGCAGTGCATCAAATTAAGAAAAATGGACAGTGGAAAGTGGACAAAATTGTTACAAATAAGAGCTATAGCGCAATGCAAAAGAAGCACAAGTAATAGACACGATAGAAGTTTGTTAGAAGCTACGTCCTTTGGAATTGTTCGAATAAAGTTGCCCATTATTGACGTGTATAATGATTCATCGCTTAACTGTGTAGAACGAAAAGATGTTGAGGAAGATAATACGACAATTCAAGATATTACTTCCTTTGGAAGTTCATCAAAAATAAAGGAAGATCACGTACCTTTAATTAATATTTGCAACAGATGGACTTAGGCAAACTCCTATCGAACCTATATTCGATATTGAAAGACGCATCTTCAAAATGTAAAGTGTTGGATGAGAGCTTCCCATCGAGTTTCCACGAGAAGGACCCAAATAAGATTTTCAGCTCGTATTGCACTTATATTAAAAGAAGAAGTGATGCCAATGGGATGATAAAGAATGAGGATAAATTGAAACTTACCACAATTTCACAGAAATTTGAAGACGGATTTTATGCAGCCGATCAAGGTGGTTTTTACCGTCTATATCATGATATCAGACTAGTTTGTACAATGCTCATCCATTACTACTCCCAGGGTACTAGGAATTACCAGATGGTTGACAAATTTTACAAGTTTGCAACAGAACTGTTATTGAGAGAATGTTATAAGATAGGGATGTCACTGTCAAACAACAAAACTAGCGGGAAAGAGTCAGCAGAGCCAGAAACTGAGCTCGACAGCATAATAGCCCATGATTTCATCAAGATGTCAACAACTTACAAGGTTTCTATCGCACAGACGTATCATATCAATACTGGTGATACAGACCTTTTCTCCTCTATGATAGCAAAATCTAATTTGGACAACAGGCCGCCAGAGCTTCCCAATAGTAATTTTGAAATCAACAAAGTAATCCCACAGACTAATATCTGTGAAGAAGCTCCAAGATTTGGGTTTATTGCGGCAAACACGAGTAATATTCCGGATCCGACATTACCACCCACCGAGATGATGTCTAGGTTTCTGCACCCTAACTGGTACGCTTTACCAACCACTGTATGGCTAAAGTACGGTGATTATAAGCAATGGGCTCCTTCGTTTAATGAGAATGGAACGGTTGTCGACTCTACAACTCGTGGGATCATATGGCTACAGAGGATAGGTTATTTACAACTCTACCAGGATGAAGCGAAAAAAACTGAAGGCAAAGAGGATACTGAGGTTCTGTCATCTGAAGAGCCCGAAGGAGTGAATGGCACAAAAACGGATGATATGGGGGCAGAATCCGAAGATGCAAAGAATAACAAGGCTGTTCAAAATGGGGAAGGAAATAACATGAATCATGAGGAAAAAATTGATGCAGTGAAGGAAGATGTGCCCGATAGTCTGTCAGATGAGGCAAAGGACGATCAAGCTTTACCCATTAAACTGGAAAACCTGCTGGGATGGAAACCCTCCAATTATATTGATAATGACGAAATTGATGAGTTCAAGAGTGGCACACAGGCGAAGTTAGTCACCTCGATACTCACAAAATTGCAGAAACTGAGAAAGGATAGAGTTTCGAAGAAAGTGTACAGACCTTCAGTAGAGGAGACACAACTATACAATAAGGCTCAAAGGCTCCTGAAAGAAGTGATTCTCGCGAAACAGATTTCCAAATTACCCATGAATCATTGCAGATCATTCCCAGTACTACAAGCCAACTATAACGGTAGCATACCTGTCGTAAGGTTGCAACCTACTAGAAAGAGGAAATCTAAGAAATAGTTTATACTAATATAAAGATACGTTTGATCTTATGTACTTGATGAGCTTAATGGCTTTAATGCAGTGCGATTCTTGGAGCAGATTCATTTAATGGGTTAGAAATGAACTTCTGCTCCAAGCATGAAACTTACTACGAGGTAGCAGTTTAGTCCACCAATTAATGCCCAAACTATGAACGCTGCAGCAGTCAACCAAGTGCTATTGGTATAATCGACGCATTTTTTGCTGGCCATGGTCAAGGGCGTGTTCTCATCTTCTTCTTCAGCTTCTCCATGAATGTCATGCACAGTCATGATCTTCTTATTGGCGGTGAAATAGATGAGCGGAGCCGACACAATCGGTAGAATCAACGAAAGCACGACTTGTGATAAATTCAGGACATTTGAAATACCCCGTTCGCCCATACCCAATGTAACAAACAAACATGGAATGATGGCAAGCAGTCTTGTACACAGTCTAGTGGCCCATGGAGGAAGTGACCATTCTAGGAATCCCTCAGAGACAATTTGACCAGCCACGGTACAAATAATACCGGCAGATTGACCCGAGAAGATCATCGCTAGTGCAAAGATTAACCCGGCGGCAGGAGAAATATAATGAACCAATAACTTGTAGATGGACAAGAGATCAGCGTCTTCAGCATCAGGTTGCCCGTATAATGTTGCTCCCGCGACGATCAGTATAGCAGAATTGACAAAAGTAGCAATGAGTAGTAATGAGATTATCAGTTCCGCGTAGGTATAATTCAAGTTATATTTAATTGCCTTCAAACTTGGACGAGTATCAACTCTACCATACTCTTTGATGTCGAATTCCTGTAAACGAGGCTTAACCAGTGATGAGCCCAAGTACAAAGAATGAGGCATCACAGTAGCCCCCAGAATCCCCAACGAAATGTATAACGCTTGTTGATCTTCGAAAATTATTTTAGATGGAAGGAAACCTTTTAGTAACTGTAATTTATCTGGCACCGAGATCTCGCATAACTCGAGTACGAAGCAAACGACTGTGGCAGCAACTAAAACACTAACAAACAGTTCGAATGCTCTCACTTTCTTCATGGAGGCCCCATTCTGTTGATAAAACATCAAAATTATGAGAACATCAAGCACTGTTAGCAAGACACCATATATCAGAGGTATACCAAACAAGATTTGTAATGCAACAGCAGTCCCAACAACTTCAGCAAGGTCAGTGGCAATGATTGCCAGTTCCGCAAAGAAATAAATCATCAGATTTAACTTCCTGGGCAAATGTCGACGACAGTTTTCTGCCAGATCATAACCAGTGACAATACCCAACTTGACACAAAGACATTGCAACAGTACAGCGAAGATGTTGGAAACGAACACTGAAAACAGTAAAGTATACTTGAATTGCGCACCTCCAGAAACACTAGTCGAATAGTTACCAGGGTCCATATAGGCCACACTAACCAAGATACCAGGACCTATGAAGGTTGCAAACTTTCGTAAAACCTGTAATACGCCCACCATTTTCGATGCTATGACTCTCTAAAGTAGAAGTCTCGAACTTTCGACTCTGGAACCGTGCCTTTTATCTTACTTGCCTTGTTTCTAGAAAAATTTCGCAAATCACGGACAATCACAAACCCTTCCTGACTCTTGATTCTGAACGTGCGCTGAGCTACCACGTAATAGTGGCTGTTGATCGATGCTTCGGTCCTTCGAGAGAATGCGATCCTCGCGATACTTTTACGATATCGAATGGCGCCATTATGCATCATTAACGGCTGCTTTGCTCGAATTGCACCCAAAAATTCGCCGAATCTCAGATAATTCAAATCTTGATGCGCATTCTATGAGCTTTGAGGTTGGCCAGTCTTGCAAGTTCAATAGAGCTTGGAAGTGCCTGAGTTTTGTATACTTGACTTGATATGATAACAGTTGTGATCACGTGGCAGGTTCTTGTGTATCAAATAGCCGCCATCATTTCTTGGACTTTCTTAATCAGTTCAATAACAGTCGCTTTGCACTGATAGTTGGGGGATTATGGGTGGTCACTGGTGGTGCATAGCATGTTGAAGAGTCTGGTGGAGAGAGAGTACTGTAATTTGTTTCGGCGGCAAAGTGATTCATCGAGTCAAAATTGTCTAGTAATTGATAGAAACAAAGTAGCTGGAAATCCTCAAGTACAGAGCTGACAGGTTTCGGTTTGCACAACTCGAGGAATTATCTGCTGACAGAGAAGTACTCAAATTTAACCGCGGATGTAGCAACGAAAGTGAAGTAATCTTTGAATATACATGTTCAAAATCTGACAATAATTGGCATTAAAGTGAGAGTTTACCGATTAGAAACAACTATCGAAGCTTTTTGTTTATAAGTTTACCACTTTGAACTTTAAAGGCCTTTATTATGGTCACTTACCACGGGGCTTCGAAATTTGAATGGTAAACAGAAAAGTTGCAAATGAAGCGAATCTACAAAGGTGTTTGAGTAATCAGTTCTGGAATTGAATTCGTTAGGCTAATTCCAATGGATCGAGAGTACATGCTGGGCTCCACTCCCCGAGGGAACCATTGGATGGGGGCTTCTTCGACCAGCTCTGCATATCGCCCCAGTGCATCTTCAACAAGTCAGCAAAGGCGATTTCGTCAATCTCCCAGTTACGATGGATCCGGTCCATTCATTACACAGAGCTCTCGGAATGAACAGTTAGACAGTGTAAAATACACTCCGAGCTCGCAGCGAAAATATTCTACCGATCCTCAGCCATTACCATTGATATCGCCAGAGGTAGTAGACATATCAAGGCAGCGAGCGTTGGCTCTTCTCGTATTTGCCATTATTCAAGGGTACAAGATTTATGATCTAATTCTACTGAAGAAAGGTTTGCCTGTGTTAGGGCTGCTATTCAATGGCTCAAGGATCAACTTTATCATCAAATATTTCCTCATTGACTCCATGTTTCTGTATTTCTTACCCACTTTCAAGATCCCAAAATTATGTTTCAAGTCCTGGGCCGTATTTGTCCAACTTGTGGTTATGACATTACTTACCATTCTGATATCCAGTGAACAAGAATTTGTACTACTATCCGTCATTGCTTCCGCTTGGAGGAAGTTCAACACAAAGGAGATGAGTCTCACGGGGTCTGCGGTCAATATGAGAAAGATAATGGATTCGTCATCTCATTTCAAGGGTGCTTTGACTATAAAGATCTTGCCTGAAAATACGGCTATGCTCAACCCCTTGCATGATTCCTACTGCCTACCGATGGACACCAATCTATTACCAGAGGGCCACATAAAGGTTCCTATCAGAATTAATTCAACTGCAGATATTTCATTGGTGCAGGTTGAGTTCAAGGATATGTATACTCAAGCCACAGAGTTGAGAAATCTGACGAGCAAACAATTCCGGATTGTTAATGACTTGTCACATCTGTTACCTAGAGACAAATTGATGAGGCAAAAGGTTCAGGATACTTCAACCATTCGTTACGTGGAATTACCATTGAAAGAAGTCGGATTTTACCAAATAAAGAAAATTGTTGATTCCAAGAATTTCAGTCTCAAAATCTATCAATCTCATCTCATAGTCTCCCATTGTCCTGTGGCAGCCATTACAGGTTTGGGGAATTTCGACAGGTGTGTTGGGGATTCTGATAAAGTTTCCATTGACGTTCAGGGTGTTCCGCCCATGAAGCTGTCATACACGAAGAGCATCAACGGTAAAGCGCAAACGTATGTGGATTCAAATTTGGTGCCAGAGTTCTTCGAAACGCCACTTCAGTCGACGAGAAAGCAGATCTTTTCCGCCACTGATCTACAAGATTTGAGATGGTGTCGCAGTTATCCTGTGACGATCAATCTCGATACCCCAGCTTCCCAGGATGGACACTATACATATAATATTGATAAATTGGTCGACGGTTTGGGTAATGTTATGGATTTTACTAAGATACCGTCAAGCCTTCAAAAGGACTATCAACTTTCTTACAACTTTAATGCTCATGGGATTCCAAGAGCCTCTTTAGAGGAGAAGTTTGATTCCAAGTCATCAACTAAGAGATCAATGGTAATCAAATTTGAGCATGCCCATGACTGGAGTTCTTCTGCCCCCTACTTTGCGAATGTGTCCTTCATTGACGAGAATCAAAAATCTCAGACAAAGACTTTCTCAACAAAACATCATTCGCACCAATTTGAGGCCGAATTCCCAGGAACTTACAGGCTCGAAAGTGTCAGCTCTAACCATTGTCCCGGAGTAGTGATGGGTAAGTCTAGCATCCTCGTGACGAGACCTGTTCCACCCCAGTTGGACATCAAATCTGTCCCAATACTCGATCAATGTGTGGGTCAAGTCGGCTTGAATTTCGATTTAACTTTCACTGGCGCGCCTCCATTCCACTACAAGGCTATGATATACAAATTGGAAAAGAATGGAAAGCGTAAACTGTATGACACAAAGAGGTACTCCTCAGAAGGCACAAGAAGTCAATTCAGCTACAGTCCATCTACTGAAGGGAATTATGAGATTGTGTTTGACCATTTGACCAATCAACTCTTCCACGAGCCTATAGTTCTTGAGCCACGAAGCAAATATACATTCAAGACTTCTATGAGGGTTAAGCCAAGTGCTCAATTGAAGAGAGTTAAAGAAGTCAATCTATGTTTGGGGGAGCAAACGAAAATCCCAGTGACCTTCCATGGAGAGCCTCCATTTGCGCTGAATTACGATATACTTGAAACATCTTCTAATAAGAGAAGCTCATACCGTGTTGACAAACTACATTCTTATGAGCATGAGATTGAAATCCCACGATTTGAGGTGGGTGGTGATTACATCATTTCTCTGGTGTCTGTGAAGGACTCTTCAGGATGCCTTGTCGGTCTCAGTGAGCCAGATGCCAGAATCAAGATCAGAAGAGATGTTCCATCTGCTTCTTTCAATCTGTTAGACAATTCAAATGAAGCTAAAATTAAAGAGGGATCATTCGCTGAGATTCCTATCAAACTATCTGGTGAGGCGCCTTTTGTACTCAAGTATCAGCATTTGGATTCATCAGGTCAAGTTCTCGGTACATATGAGAGTCAGTTTCACTCAAGTCACAAACCAGCTTTGAAAGCCGGAAAGGCTGGACGCTATAGACTAGTAGGTATCCGTGATGCTAGTTGTAAAGGAGAAATAGAAACCCCTGATGCGCAATTTCAGATATGCTTCCTGGACAAGCCTAAATTTACGGTATTGGATAACTCAAGAATAAGCAAACTGGCTGACACAACTTTCGCAAAGCAGAGTGTCTGCCAAGGTGTTGAAGGCACTGTAGATCTAGCATTATCCGGTTCTCCTCCTTTCTTTCTTAAATTCGACCTAGTCACTCCAAGTGGCAAATCATACACTAAAAACATCCAAGTCGCTACGAAATACGCCACAATCAAATTACCAAATGATGAGCCTGGTGAATATGTCGTGATCATTGGCGCTTTACATGATTCAAACTATGGGGAAGAGGATTTTGCCAACGCCGGCTACATTGCACCAGAAGTCGTTGTTAAGCAGAAGGTTAACCCGTTACCAGAAGTGAAATTCTCTGACTCCGGCAAAACCTATAGAGCCTGCTCGACAGCTGTAAATGAAGAGAATTCTTCATTGGAGCGTATTGGGGTTAAATTCCATCATGGGGAGGCTCCTTTCTCAGTAACCTTCAACATTTACCATGAGAGTACCAGCAGATCTGAACATGTCACAATCCAAGACATTCAGCCGGGATCGTTCCCTTACAGAAAACTATATGAAGGTCTCAATCTTGGCACTCACCTTGTGGCTATTGAAAGAATTGTCGACGCTAATGGATGCACTAATGAGAAGATTGCTTCTAGTAACGATCACATTTCAATTTCCATTACCGATGTTCCCAAAATTCATTTACTAGATTCTTCAGCAGAGTGTTGTGTCGGAGACTACGTCGCATATCAACTAAGTGGCAACGCTCCTTTCAATATAAGATATGAATTCAATGGGGCACAACTGAAACTAAAAGAGCATACCTCTCAGTTTGTAAGACTGGCCTCCGAGCCGGGCACAATATCAATTCTCTCCATTGGAGATGCAACGTCACAGTGCGTGGTCGACTTCAGGAAACAAAATATGAAGAAAGAGTTTGAAAAATTATCGCTTTTGATCCATCCAATACCATCTGTCACTGTCTCTCAGGGACGCAACATTGTTGAAGACATTCATGAAGGTGATCAAGCTGAAATCATCTTCTCATTCGAAGGTAGTCCACCGTTCTCCTTAACTTACGTAAGGACAGAAGAAGCAGAAGGAACTCTGGGCAAGGGCAGGCCTCAGATTGTGGAAACTCATAAGGTCACCGATATATATTCCTATGAGTACAAGGTCGTTACGAGCTTGCAGGGGACTTATGAGGCAATCGAAATATCTGACGCATTTTGTTTTGCCAAGAATGATGCATTTTTCAATCATTGATCGCATAACCAAGCATAAGTCGGGCATATCTAAGTCTTTTTCAAGACTCTCAACAGAAACGTGTAAACATTTGTTATATGCTGCTCTACCATCATATTAATTCGAGTACTTAAAACGACCATTCTAACCATCCAATACCTATTGGCTAACTATAATCAAGTAGACTGGCCAACTACCCGAGATATATCTTCAGAAAACGGTATCAAAGATACCAACGTAGCGGTACAATATAGGGCTTCAATCTTAGGTAATCGATCACATATATAGTATCATTTAAAACTTCTGGATTAACTGATGACTTTTGAGCATTCTCTCTACTATGTGATGTCATTTGATCCTATTGATCAGAAGCAGTCTCCAATACGCATCGCATTTATATAGTTAAGTTTGCAATGCTGTCAGCTAAATTTCATCGTTCTCATTGGAAAGAGACCTGCATTGAATCAATACCGCCTAATTCTGCCAATCTTTAATCGAATTTCCTCATGAGAGAAAATTTCATGCCAGAACTCTTCAAACTGTCAGTTTAAACCATTCGTCGTTTGCTCGTGACAGTGAAATTTGCTTGTTTCTGAAAGCACCTGAGAAGTACATAAGACTTCTTGATATAGTATGAGTTGGATCCTCATCCCTAGCTAGCCATTTGAGCTCTTCTTTATATTCAGCCTTTCCAGCTCTGTCCAAATTATATCGCATCGTGATTGTCAGGCCCTGGGTGGACTCAGAAAACATGTCAATTCTCTCTCTCGTTATCAAAGCTCTGTCATCCTTGCTTCCGTCATCTACCAAAGTTGTCTCGTTAGGTGAAGAACACTCACTGTCTTCAAGGTCTTTCTTTGATATGACTTTTTTAGCCGGTATACCATCGTTAATGCCCATTCTTTGTTGAACCTTGGGTTTCAGTGAGAACTCTTCATTTGGAGTGTGTTTGACAAAATTAGAGTTCATATTATTTGAGTCTCTTTTCTGGTTCAATTTATGGTCAACTTTTCGTAGCTTTGCAGTCATGAAAGGATTTGAAAGTGAAACATCCTTTGCCAAAACCATGTCTTCATCTGTAGCCTGAGGCGTTTCGTAATTATACGTCAAAGAAGATGGCAAATCAGATCCTCTCGAGTCCTGACTGTTAATACATTCATCAGAGATCAGGTTTCGCTTCCATCTGTTATCATCAGAATTTAACAGGTCTGATGTCGAAGTACGTTTTCGGTTTCGACCGCCGCTATCAACAGTCATATTGTCTATTTGAGGTGATAAGATCGTTATGCCGTCTGTCGGCCTTTGGTCAGTTGGATTGCCAGCCCGATAATCTAGACATTCATGGCTCTCTGGTCTGCTTGAGGCGAGACTGTATCCTTGAGTAATACTTTTACGCACCACATCTACGTCCCTGACCACTGTAGACTGATCATTGCCCTCTGCATCAAAACCATCGATATTATTTATTTCTGTGTCTCCAACCGTATCGGTGATGTAGGAAAATAGGCACTTTTCTATCCCATTCATGATGAGTTCCGTGTCTTTGATGAGCACGTCATCTTTTCCTGGCTCGACATTGAGGTCTAGTAGTTTTGTATCACATTTAAGATTGATGTACCATGCCATTGGTTCAGGTAAATTCAAACTGCGGTAGACCTTGTTGATAATCTTTTTTATAGATCCCCCAAAGTTTAAACGAAGTGACATTGCTCTATTGTTTACAGACAGAAATTTTCTGGCCCTCTTTAGGCTAACGATATCCGATGGAGATTGCTTACTCGGTAGTATGACATCTAAATGTACAAGGTTGGTCACTGTAAGATCATTTTTGACCAAAAAGTTCTCAGAGGCCGTGTTCTTCAATTGTGCTATGGCGGAGAGCGCTCTTACCCTTGAAAGGTTTGTACCCAGAGATCCCTGAAGTTGCCTCTTGGTAACCAGACCAGTCTTTTCAACACTGACGAGATAGAAGTGAAAACGGATAGATCGAAAGTTCAAAGCATAGTGATTAATGAGGCGATGAATCTCGTCGTTGTTTTTTGGAGCTCGTGAAGATATCTGTATATACCTGGCTCTCAATCCCAGGAGTAAATTTCTGATTATAACGTTGGTACCAGAGGGACATGAGGTTCTCTTCCTCGTATTCTCCTTGATGTGTCCATTTTTATCAACGAGCCACTTCTCGCCTACCTTCTCATTGTTGGTCCTAGTTATTATTTGCATGGAGCCCTTTTGGTTGGCCAAATTGGACAAAGAGAATAATGCTTGTCCTCTGAAGCCCAATGAACTCAGATTCGAAAGATCCCTCAGCGAACTTATCTTGCTTGTCGAGTGTTTTGAGCACATGAGTGCCCTGTCTTCTGCATTGACACCGGAACCATCATCTCTGACACTGATGTAGTTGCAACCACTGGTCCTTGCATCGACATCAATGTAGATATTGGTGGCTCCGGCGTCTATCGCATTGTCTAAAAGCTCCTTGACAGCATATTTGGGATCTAAGATTACAGAACTGGATATAATACGCCATTTGGAAGTGTCTGGGATCTCCTTGATTGCCATCTGCGCAAGATCTATACCTGTTAAACACCAAACTTTCTCAGAATTTTTCAACTCTAGTACTCCTTCAACAATGACTGATGTAGTCAATCTAAGGGCTACTTGGTAAATACCAGCGGCTTCTCAATGCACCAAACCCTTGTTGGTGAACAATACCTTTAGGATGAAGCACCAAATCCAGCGAAAACACAGCTATAATGCACAGAACGCATTCGCTCACTTCTTTTGTTTATTCGACGTGAAAGGAATCTATCTTCCTGTTCATCTCTTCTTTCTTCTAAGCGATAGCGATAGTCTTTTACTCAATAAACGGCAGCACGAGCTTGGTAGCGATGGCATTCCCCAAACGTATGTCAATAGGCAGCTGGAAACAGCCTTTGAAGCCAGAGACACCGAAAGTAATCACTTTCGATGCTTATAATACCCTCTATGCTACGACCTTGCCGGTCATGGAACAATACTCGATAGTCGCCAAGAAATACAACATCAACACAGACCCAGAACAGTTAAAACAGCGATTCCCAGCAGTATTCAAAGCATTGAAGAAAGAGCATCCAAGTTACGGCAAGTATACCAACATTACGGCGATTGAATGGTGGTCTCTACTGATAAGAAATGTCTTCCATCCTGCAGAAGCTTCAAAAGAGATGATAGATGAGATACTCTCGAGATTTGAAGGTGAGCAAGCCTACAAAGTGTACCCAGACGTTCTGGATTTTTTAAAAGAGGTCAAAATGAAACATCCTAATGTGGTTCTTGGTATTATCAGTAACACTGATCCAATTGTTGATATATTGCTGAAGAATCTTGGGCTTCATGACTTTTTCGAAGATCATATATATCTGTCCTACAACCTTGGAGTGAAGAAACCATCAAAAGAGATTTTCGATCGTGCTATTGAGGACATCTGTTCGAAAGTTCCTGGGCTCTTAGAGAGTTCGAGCCTGCAGGATTTGAAAAGAAGGTGCTGGCATTGTGGTGACGAGGCAACTAATGATTTGCATGGCGCCGAACAGGCAGGCTGGAATGGAGTGCTCATTGATAGACATAACAAGTATGGCTATCTGTCCAAGTCCTTTGAAGAGGTCGAGCGAAGCGCAGACCTTTTATCCATTGATAAAATCGATAGTAATTGTGATGCAAGCTACAAGCTAAGTTTAAAACAAACGGATACACTTTTTCTAAAGGAAAGAGCTTGTGTTGTCTCCAACTTTGAGACTTTAAAAGCTATGCTCCTTTAATGAACCCGGGGTACACACATTCTGTTACAGGAAATCTTACTTTCCCTAGCAGATCCTATTACTCGAGATTCATGAGAGTGCGAATGAAATGTAGGCTCGAGTGTCGTTCCCATGCTTTTCGATGGATCTTTGTATTACATTTTCTGTGAGCGAGTATCGATTGATGGCCAAACATTCGCACACAATTTACCTGCCAGTATTCTTTATCCTAATAGCTGGTAGTCGCGTCACTCCTAGGACTTAATATACCATGACATTCTTTTAGTGTCGTAGTAAAATATTGTGACAAGTATAAATTTTTATGCAATTTGTGACACAGGGTCACCAGTTACGTATAGCTATGCATCCAAGTCTTCAAACTGACGGATGACTACAGCAGCATGATGGGGGGTGGGGCCTTTCACGAGTTCAATCATGTCGAGCTCGCTGTTAATTAACCCCACATCGGGTTAGATAGTATGGTACGTTGAAAAGACGAGATGATTGACCAGTTAGTATGCTAATGTTGTTGAAAGCTGGGTCTATAGCAGGAATAACTGCATTATCTAATGATAACTGCCTCTTCGAGCGTATAACTTCAGGATTTCGTTTGTTCGGAGTAGTTCTTCATCCAACTTTTCGAATAGTTCTTCAAAATCCCAACAATTTTCACAAATTCTCGAATGCAAGGCAGATCTGTATAATCTCTTGGCTCGTTCTCTGCTTTCCATCACATTTACCATCAAAGATGGTAATTCTGCAGCTACTATAGTTGAAGTTACCGATTCGGAAGTCTTATAAAAACTAACTTGGTCTGCCAATCCATGTAATTCCTTTACGGCCTCCATCAGGCTACCTTGGGCATTCGTATACAGTATCAACTGAAAAATATCGTCATCATTTGGTTGTCTTCCAGAGACACATTTCATACCATCGATAAACACGGCGGACCTAGTTCTATTACACATTATGTGAATTGCTGGTCCAACTGACAGTTACGCCACTTGCTTGCATTCTTGCCGGTCATATATGTAGTCGAAAAGGACCCTTCTTAGTAGCTTATTCTTAGAAAGGGGCCCCAGGAGATCCACCTTAGTGGCGCGGATCGAGGATCACTTTTGTGAGGTTTTTGCAGTGAAATTGAATGTATCGCGTGTTATTATACCAAGCTCTAGAATCTATTTAATCTTATGCTTATCCTTCTTACTCTTCTTCTTGTGCTTATCGGAGTTCTTGTCGCTCTTGAGCTGTCTCATTGTGTGAACTCTCTCTTGAATTCTCTCTAAAGACAATTTCACATCACCTTTTTGAAAATTATCCAGATCATAGTAAGCTGGAGCTAGCTCTATCAGCCATTCTGGCCTTATGGATGTGACTGTCCTTATGTAGTTCTTTGTTGTGAGCACGAACTCATTGTATATGACCCATTCGGCATCGTGACCCAAGACTGTGCTTGGATGGATAAGAACGTCCTGGTTGTCCTTGACCGTGATATAACCTTTCCCGCCGGATCTCTTCTTGGCGACTTGCATGAAGAAACCTGACGCTAGTGCTCTTCTGATATTGTCGTGATATTTTGGGCTGTCGAAGTCGGTAGTATTCAGCTCCAGGTTGTGACGAACCATCAATCTCTCCAGTTGCGAACGGATGTTATCTGCAGCAGATAAAGATCTGTAATTGAGGAAATGGTCGCGACACCACTTGTGGATACCGTACTCGTATGCTTCGTCGGATTTGAATCCGTGATAAACGTTCAGTAAAGTTATGTGATCACCATCGGGATGCGCAAAATAGTTCTTGGCATCATCTGCTCTCTTCTTATCTTTTGAGGGACGAATGAAGACGTTAGGTACGGAAAGCATCGCCACAATGGTCAAGATTTCTTCTGAACAGTTGAACTCGTATGAGCCAATTAACATGACGGCCAACATTGGATCCAATGGGAATTGAGAAGTCAGTCTACCGAGAGCGGTCAAGTTACCATCGTCATCTAGACAAGCTAGATAGTTCAATTCTTCTAAAGCTCTCATCATGGTTTCAGGTGCAGGTGGATCCATAAAATCGAAATGAACCAAGTCATCGATTCCCAATTTTTTCAATTCGAGAACGGTTGACGACAAGTTGGAACGTAGAATTTCTGGATAACTTTGTTCGATCAGTTCTTTCTTGAACGCTTCTTCAGTGTATAGTCTGAAACATTTACCTGGTCTAGTACGACCAGCACGACCTGCTCTTTGTTGGGCGGATGCCTTTGAAATGGGTGAGACTAACAAAGACTCCACTCTAATTCTTGGGTTGTAAACTTTTTGCTTGGAGAAACCGGGATCAACAACATAAACCACACCATCAATCGTAAGTGAGGTTTCAGCAATGTTGGTGGAAATCACAACTTTTCTACCTGGCCTACCGTTATGAGACTCCGGAGCGGGTTCAAAGATACGTTGTTGCAAATGTGGTGGTAAAGAACCGTACAATGGGTACACTGATAAGGGCCCACAACCTTCATCTCTAACCAATTGATCGCCCTCAAGTGAGATCTTCCTCACGGCATCCTCGATTTCATCCTCACCTGTCAAGAACAGAAGAATGTCACCAGCTTCCTCCGTGGCGTGAATTTGTAGAACGGTACGAATAGCCGAGTCTAAGTAGTCCCTCTGGAACTCTGGTGTGTAATAAATTTCGACAGGGAAAGTTCTACCTGGAACTGCAAGCAATGGTGCATCTAGGAAATACTTTTGGAATTTCTCTGCATCTAAAGTAGCAGACATAACAATAATTTTCAAATCAGGTCTTCTCACTACCACTTGCTTCAATAAACCCATCAAGATGTCAGTAGCCAAAGTACGTTCGTGCGCTTCATCTAAAATAATACAGGAGTAACGTTTTAGCTCGTGGTCTTCCATAGCTTCTCTCAAAAGCATACCATCGGTCATATACTTTAAGATAGTTTTGTTTGAGGTCTTGTTCTCAAATCTGATGGAATAACCAACTTCTTCACCTAGTTTGACATCCATTTCCTCTGCCACTCTTTGTGCCACCGACATTGCGGCCACACGACGTGGTTGTGTACAGGCTATTTGAGTATTTTGTAAATGTGGCATCTCATCGAAAAGCACAAATTGTGGAATTTGAGTGGTCTTACCAGAACCAGTCTCACCAACAAACACCATGATTTGATTGTTCTGGTAAATCTTCAAAAATTCTGCACGTTGAGCATGTACTGGTAATTCACGTCTAATCTTAAGAATATCAAAGTATTTTGGTGTAAAATCACCACCAGTGAAAGGATTTACTTTACTGTCCTCCAACCTAGCAGCTTGCTCCGCAGTCGTCTGATGACGAATCATCCCATTGAACTCACCTGCATCGTGGTGTGTAAGTGGCTCTTCCGGTGGTACTGGATGTTTTCTGGTTCTTTCTTCGGCTGCTTCGGCAGCCAGTTCTGGAACCGATGTCTCGACCGGATCGTAGTGTTCAGTTTTCTCTGAAAGTCTTCTCTTTGAGCCCATTTCAATATATAACTTCAGATCACCGCTAGTAACCACCAAGAGTGTTCAAGGCTTGTCGATCTGTGTGAGAATCTTTCGATATCTAGCTCATCGCCAATCTTTTATTACTATTATCTAAAAATTTTCCAACCGGGTAAAGAAATGAAACGGAATCGTTTAAGCTTCCTAAGGGAATATAGATGCCAAGAACTGGTCAAAGGGCTGATAGTAATTGTGCACTTCGTTGACCCATTGAATCGCATTTTGAGACCCCAAGATGAGCAGTCGGCAGACTCTTTACCAGGCCTTTTGTCTGGCTTCATCAGCCAAAGAAGTCCTGAAGGGCTCTGCATCAATTGCAAAAGAGTCGCTATCGCAATGGGTGAATACTTCTCATTTGACAAGACCAATTTTAATGCAGTATCAATGCTACTATGATCCAGAGTGGGAAAAAGCTAAGAAGTTGTCGCAAGAAGTGAAATTGAAGAGTCAGTCAAAAAAGCACAAGAGGAGACCTGGAATCAGACACTATTCAACGTCTTCGAAACCAAGCATTGAGAAAGTATGTAACTGATACAGGTGATTAGTTGCGTATAGCATCGCGTATGATCGTATAATTGACTAACAATATTGTTTTAGCCGACTGAAGAAGTTGAAGAAGATATTGGACGAAAGAGACAAGAGTTGCAAAGTTCACAGGTACCGTCATCACGTATATCTAGGTTGTTTCATTATGGTTCATTGGCGGCAGGTGTGAGTATTAATGCAGCTTCCGATGGTTTATCTAAAGTGGTGAAAGGGCAGACTCCTACATGGAAATCGCTGATTTATTCTGATAGTAACATTGATAGGATTGCCAAGAAGTTCTCACAGATGAGAGGTGCCGCGTTGAAGATTGGGCAAATGATGTCGTTTCAGGATGATAAAGTTTTACCAAAGGAATTATATGTGATTTTATCTCGAGTTCAGAACAGCGCCCATTACATGCCTCACAGACAGTTAGAGAAAGTTATGAAACGAGAATTGGGCTCTGATTGGCAAGATAACTTCTTGTCTTTTGATAGAGTGCCCATTGCAGCAGCTAGTATCGGTCAAGTGCATAATGCTGTGTTAAAGACGGGGGAGAAAGTAGTTGTCAAGATCCAATATCCCGGCGTGAAGGATTCGATTGACTCGGATCTGAACAATTTGCTCATGCTCCTCGGAGCATCACGTTTACTACCAAAAGGTTTGTTCTTGGATAAGACAGTGGCAAACTCAAGAACAGAACTAAAATGGGAATGTGATTATGTGAGAGAATCGCGTGCATTGCAAAAATTTGAAGAACTTTTAAAGGATGATTCGGTGTTCGTAGTTCCTCACGTTTACTCAGACCTTACCACCACGAACATTATCACGATGGCTCGGATGGAAGGTACAGAAATCATGAAATTACCAAAGAAAACATCACAGGAAGTCAAGAATTTTATTTCTGAGAACATTATGAGACTTTGCTTGGAGGAGATTGCTACTTTCCAATACATGCAAACGGATCCCAACTGGGCAAATTTCCTTTACAACGAAAAGACAGGCAAGATCGAGTTATTGGATTTCGGTGCTTCAAGACCATACCCATCCGAATTCATCACCAAATACCGTAAATTGCTGACTCTCGCAACACGCAAAGATCGTGAGGGTGTTCGCAGAGTATCGCAAGATCTTGGGTATTTGACTGGTCTAGAATCCCAGGCAATGGTCGATGCACATGTAAACAGCGTTTTGACTCTAGGTGAACCATTCTGTGGACCTCTCGACAAACCTTTCAGTTTCAAGGACCAGAATGTGTCTGATAGAATCAGATCCAATATCAGTTTAATGTTGAATGAACGACTATGTCCACCACCAGAGGAGACATATTCTCTACACAGAAAGTTCAGTGGAATTTTCTTACTTTGTGCAAGAATGGGAGCCTCAGTTCATTGCGCAAAACTCTTTCATGATATTTTTCTTCTAGATGAACAATAACTTGTACATAAAATGTATATTATTAGATGATCTTTTCTCTAATAAGCAATGCCCCAGTTGTTGTAGCGAACAAAACATAAAATCAGTAAATGCGTTAAAAAAAAAACAACGCTATTGCCTACATACAACCTAATTAGTATCAAAGAAGTGCGTTATAGTTTTAATTTGATCAAGAATGCGACTGACTTATTCGATATCACTGTTTCAAGTATTCTTATACTGAGAAGAAAAAAATAAAATGAAACGGACAGGAATTGAACCTGCAACCCTTCGATTGCAATTCCGTGGAAATCCCAGGATTTAACTGGAGTCGAAAGCTCTACCATTGAGCCACCGCTTCATCTTGTTGAAAGTTTAGTTAATGAAAAGAACATACTCTGTTGAAAATGCAGAGCGCAGATCACGTTCATTCTAAGATAATTAAGCTCAACCAGTGCTTCTTGATGAACCTTCGGCTGCTAGTACTATAAATTATGATGTATCTGTGAGTCTGCCAGATGTAAGAGAGGTCGACTCAGGAAGACCAACACTCTGAGACCGAAACGAATACTTTATAGTTGCAAGGAAAAATAGGCGCCGTGGGTTGAATAACATTTATATGGGGATCCGATATCCAACTTACGTGCCGTTGGCCGTTATAATGTCCTCAACGGGTCTCCTGTATGACCCATATATACTGCCTTGAATGCCAAACAAACTCGTCTCTGCTGCGTATTCGATGTGCCGAGGTATTATTAACCATCCTACCAAATATCTTGCTACTTCTGGTCTTGGTTTTGGTAATCATTTCAACAGAACTTGATTATCTCATCTATATGTAACCCAAATGCTCACTTTAACTTACTAATTATAAACAAGGCCTGCCTTGTATACAGTAAAAAACGCTTTAACATAGTGATCTAAAAGAACGACTAAGCTCTATCAACTAGCAATTTCAACGCCATGATGAGATCTTTTCAGATTCATTGACGGGTATTGCCAATCTTACAAGTGACTCATCTACTGATTAAGGTGATTAGTCACTGCGCGAAGTGACAAAATTTGAAATTTTGCCTGTCTTCAGGATATTCAAACAGATTTATATATATACACCAAGCGATATATAAAAGTTGCACTTAGCTAGAAGTTTATTTCATTTGTGGATTTATTGACTATGACAGGATCTGTAGAGTTTGAAGGACTGGTGAAGAAATTCGAAAAGATGATTAACGACCGCAAGATACCGTCTCTTAAGAACCAAGAGGTCTTTAACGACATTTGCAAAAACCTAATAATATCACAATCCAAACCTTTACTGGAATTTATCGATATACTGCTAGAAAAACTGATGTACCCCCGAAAGTCGAAGTCTTTGATTCATCTTCTGACATTACAGGATCCCGACATTCAAAGAGAAGTGGATTATAAAATTTTTGATCTTGGCCATCCAAGGATATTAGAGATAATATTGATCAGACAGAAAATCGTTGAAATAAAAGCAACAGGGAATGAAGCATGGAAATCATCAGAATTTACACCAAAGCTACTGCGAAAGCTGAACCAAATTTACCTATTGATTGTGAACCTTTTGCAAGTGCTTAGTGACCATATTGAAGTTCCTTCTCACTCCAATTTCTACAGGCAAATTGTCACCGAGAGCATATCTGATTTTCAGACCGCTTTTGAGACCTTCAATTCACTCAACTTTATCTTTCAAGCGCTCTTGAGAAGTGTAGAAAAATTTGGAATATCTGATGAAAGGATCTTTCACGTTGACGGAAACCTGTTGTCCAAGATAAAAACATTCTCAGACGACAATCTGATCTGGTATGAAAGCCTGATGATAGAATCCATAGCTGTGAGGGAATACCTGCTGGTTGAAAAGAAGATTTACGAAAACGAACACAATGATCAAATGGATGAGGTCAGTGCATTGGCTATAAAGGCAATTTACAGTCCGAAGTTCGAACAATTCCTCGCCAAAAGAAAGGCAAGACTAAACATTAGCAATCGCAGAATTTTCTAAAAAACAGCCTGTATATTTAAAATTCAATAGGGCTCAAGACAACAATATGGAATGGAATTCTATTTACTAATATTAATACTATACTGTATATACGTATTATCTTTTAAGGTTTAATGTGTCACATGACGTCTTCTCATATGGTTGCCAAATAGGGCAAAACACAAACAAAGTTGCCCATCACCACAAGGAAGAGAATGGTTTATCCATAGAAGAGCTCAAGGATCGACTATAGCTGCCATTAGCTTGCTTAATAGGGTGAAGCACCATCCCTGGATTTCATCAGTAGCTTCAAAGACCTGCAAAAAATTTGCAAAACTGGCATTGAGCGTTCAGATTAGTGAGTGCTAGTGGTAGTCCTTCTCAAGTTCCTGTTGGAAGTCTGTCGTTCACTAATTTAAGGACTACTTTGTTGTTGTACTGAGTTCCAAAGTATGGTTGATGTTACCGAAAAATCAACGTTGGCCAATAATGCTAATAGGTCAGTTTTATCTTTGACATCACCAGCAAAACTAAACATTATGTCGTCAGATTGGTCCAGAAGCCAAGGTAAGATTACAAAAAAACCATTAAGGCGTACAAATTCACTCAACTCCAGAGCCATTAATAACAGTAGTGGTAACTCGATTTATTCTCGTCCTCCCATATCTCTACCGCCACCTCCATTAATTAGACGAAATTCTTCATTCTTTGCCGACGATGGTGATAAGAACGATTCAACGAGGGGAGGTAGAACCCATTCTTCAGGATCAGCAGGTGGCGCTGCGCAGCCTTCTTCGATTCAAGAGACGGAGGTAATCACTTCAGATAGATTCATTCCAACATTACAAAGTAATCAACAAAATAAAGTTGACCCTATGGTACTGGGAGAAGAGTTTCCACCTCCTAATGCTTCTCCCACTGCACATTTGAGAGCACAAACGAAGATGGTTTTCAAACAAACGGTTGCAAAAGCTTGTGGTCTAGACATGGGTCAGAGAATTTTGCAGTATATGCCACAACCTCCAGTAGCATCTTTCAAACGACAAAGTTATAGCATGAACAAGAGATGCCATTATAATTATCAGCAAGAGTCTCAACCAGAGTTGGTAAAATTAAGGAAAATTAATAGTAATCCAGAGAGAATACTGGATGCACCCGGTTTCCAGGATGATTTTTATCTTAATCTTTTGAACTGGTCATCTAAAAATGTATTGGCGATTGCATTGGAGACTGCGCTTTACCTGTGGAACGGTGCTACCGGTGACGTTACCATGTTGGTAGACTACGAAACTACCAAGATTACGAGTTTGATATGGTCTGACGACGATTGCCATCTTTCCATCGGTAAAGAAGATGGGAATAACGAAATATGGGATGTTGAGACTATGTCACTCGTTAGAACCATGAGATCAGGTCTTGGAGTGCGAATTGGGACACAATCGTGGCTTGAGACTCTAATAGCTACTGGTAGCCGTAGTGGAGAGATTCAAATAAACGACGTACGAATCAAGCAGCATATAGTATCGACATGGGATAAACATTGTGGTGAGGTTTGTGGATTAAGTTATAAGAGCGATGGATTACAATTGGCATCTGGTGGCAACGATAATACAGTCATGATTTGGGACACAAGAGTCTCAATGCCCCAATGGATAAAAAGAAGTCATACTGCTGCAGTAAAGGCACTCAGTTGGTGTCCATACATGCCAAACCTGTTAGCTTCCGGTGGTGGACAAACCGATAAGCATATTCATTTTTGGAACACTGTCACTGGCGCAAACGTTGGTTCCATTAGTACTGGGTCGCAGGTCAGTTCATTGCATTGGGGTCAAAGCTATACTAGTTCCTCCGGTAGTATGAATCGTGAAATAGTAGCTACCGGCGGTAGCCCATCGAATGCCATCTCAGTCTTCAACTACGACACCAAATACAAGGTGGCCGAAATAATGCAAGCACACGAATCAAGAATATGTTGCTCACAATTATCACCAGATGGTACTACACTTGCCACTGTTGGTGGAGACGAAAACTTAAAATTTTATAAGGTGTTTGAACCTAGAAGACGAAACAGAAGGAAAACCAAGTCAGTTGTCGGTGATGTGATGAGCCTATTCAGTCATGGAACTTCAAATGACGATTATGATCATCTAAAGAGCAGTCAGGAGACTATCGATGATTGTAACGCCGACGACGAATCACCAGTAAGGTCATCCAAACGAAAGACTAGTGAATTCTTGATCAGGTAACAATGGACTCTATTTTTGCATATATAATAAATACTGAAATTTATTATAACAACATCATTTCAAATTAATTTCAATTCCAAATTGCATAGATGAACTCATCTACAACAGATTGGGTGAAAAGGATGCGAATGAGACAAAGGACCACTTTCGAGCGACCAAAAAAGGTAAAACAACCGGAACGGTTGTTTGACCAATGTGCAAGGGTCACGAAGCAGCCAACCGTTATGATCCACTCACCAATGCCCATGAGAAGCAGAAACAAAAGTTCAACAGAGCTCTAAGGATAAAGAACCCACAGAACAAAGTTCCTTGGAAGCTAAAGTCTTTAATATCAGACAGCTACCAAACTCAATCTCCGACGTTTATAGCTCACCAAATATGGCGAGCAAAGCAGAACTAAACTCAAATGATATACCGATATCAAGGCGGCAGTTGGGGGATAAGCAAGCTTATCCTATTACAACACATTTGTGTGAACCAACCCCCAATCCGAGAAACCAGAGTATAGCACAATCATTGAGCCCCAACTAAGCTCTCCATACCTCGCTGCCATAAACAGAAAAAGTGCTCAAATAGCTGAAATTGATAAAAAAGGCTTTAACCGTGGATCCAACAGCCCTAAAATCCTGCTGCGCAATTGCCCACACTTCCCACAGACAGTAGAACTTCCCCAAGGGAAAGCCGGCGATTTTCTCACAAAAGTCTCTCACCCACCCACCTTCTCCATCTCCAGTGACTGGACATGGAGAGATAATTTCATTGCCAAAAAATAAACGTTGTAACAAAAATAAAGGTAATGAGCCTCTTTGAGGTCATTTCAGTTGTTACACTGAAAAGAACAGATACTACACTTGATCTAAGCCAAAAGGCAAAGAGATTCTTACCCTTTTAAAAAAAAGTAGGAGAAGAAGAGAAGTTTTCTTCTAAGACGGCTGAAAAAATCTTCCGCTTATATACTTTTTGACCCATTTGTTACCCGGGTTTTAGACAAGGGGAGTCTAATTTCCAATAGACTACAAGCACCATACAAGAGAGAATAAAGCGTAGAAGATCAGGTCAATTGATCGCTTGTGAGTGGCTATATTGGTTTAGATAGGATGAGTGCAACGCCCAACGAAAGGGAGAAGGTAATTATTGAACAAAAGTTGGCTGTGGAGTCCATTAGATCCTTTTTGAAGTCAAAAACGTCGTACGATGTTCTGCCAGTTTCTTACCGGTTAATTGTGTTAGATACTTCATTGCTGGTCAAGAAATCTTTGAATGTGCTTTTGCAGAATAATATTGTTTCTGCTCCTTTGTGGGATGCCAAGACTTCGAGGTTCGCTGGACTTTTGACTTCGAGTGACTTTATCAATGTTATTCAATACTACTTTTCTAATCCAGATAAGTTTGAATTAGTGGATAAATTGCAATTGGATGGATTGAAGGATATAGAGAGGGCTATTGGTGTGGAACCATTGGATACAGCTTCGATTCATCCCTCTAGACCTCTGTATGAGGCCTGTATACGTATGATGGATGCAACTAGTCGAAGGATTCCTTTGATTGATCAGGATGAGGAAACTCATAGGGAAATCGTTGTGAGCGTGCTTACGCAGTATAGGATCCTGACATTTGTGGCGTTGAATTGTAGAGAAACCCATTTCCTGAAGAGACCAATTGGTGAGTTGAATATAATTACTAAGAAGAACGTTGCCAGCTGTCAGATGACTACGCCTGTGATCGATGTGATTCAGCTTTTGAGTCAGGGAAATGTTGCTTCGATACCGATTGTGGATAACGAAGGGTACCTGGTGAACGTTTACGAAGCGGTTGATGTCCTGGGGCTGATCAAGGGTGGCATATATAACGATCTTTCGCTTTCTGTTGGAGAGGCTCTCATGAGAAGAAGTGATGACTTCGAAGGGGTGTACACTTGTACCGAGAGGGATAAGCTATCCACCATCATGGACAATATCAGAAAATCCAGAGTGCACAGATTCTTTGTTACGGACGACGCTGGTAAAGTCGTAGGTGTGCTTACTTTAAGCGACATCCTAAGGTACATCCTACTCGGCGAAAATTGAATGCCCGTTTTGACGACCACTAATGTATATTTGAGATAAACTAAGTACTATAGCTGCTTTCAGACTCGAATGATCTTCATACTCTTCGCCGTGCTTGATGGCTCATGGAAGCGATGAGCTAGACAGTTGAAAAATTGATCGCATTATACTTACTAATCAGATCAATGAAAATTAGAGAATATAGAAAGCGAACATTTGCCTGCCATTTAACTTCATTTTGAACGTCCCATATCGGTCCACTACTAGAATTCAGGCCCAATGTCAGAGATTCAATCTTTAGACGATACGGACGAGCAAGAGTTTCCACCTCCAGTTGCATGGAATGACAAACCAGCTATCAAACAGATAACAGTACGGGCTACTTTTGTGGGTCTGATTATTGGTTCACTCGTGTTGATTTCAAATTTTCAATTTGGTTTGCAAACGGGATGGGTATCAATGATGTCGATGCCGTCAGCTTTATTGGCATGCGCATTCTTCAAAAAGATTTGGCCAGCGATACGCCCCAATGATGGTCCGTTTACTGATGTTGAGACGGTTTACGTCCAAAGTATGGCTGTAGCCGTTGGGACAGGTCCCTTAGCATACGGATTCGTTGGTGTCATTCCTGCCATCGAAAAGTTCCTCACCAAAGAGGAGAGCGGGTTTACTAGAGAGCAAGGACAACTGTTCAGCTTCAATCAACTACTGGCTTGGTCATGCGCATTAGCGTTTTTCGGTGTCTTCTTTGCAGTTCCTCTGAGAAAGCAAGTCGTTGTGAGAGAAAAGTTACCTTTCCCTAGTGGAAGTGCTACCGCTGTGCTGATAGCTGTGCTCAATGACTCCGAAATTTTACAAGAAGTCTCACGTCGTGAGATACTAGAAATGAGAACCCGCAGACTAGATGAATGCTCTGAAGTCTTGATGCCTGATAGTGTACCCTCTTCAGAAGGCTATTCATCTTTCGACCCTGAGCATACTCTTCCTGAGTCAAACACCTACAATGAAAACATAAACGTACTATCTTTGACTTTTTTTGCCTCGTCAATCTATACCATCGGTTGCTATTTTCTACCTATACTTAGGTCGATTCCACTTTTTGGAACATACCTTTCGAAAACTTACCTATGGAATTTTCAACCTTCCCCAGCGTACATTGGTCAGGGTATTATAATGGGTCTCTCCACAGTTTCTTACATGCTTTTCGGCTGCGTCTTGGGGTGGGCCATCCTGGCACCAATGGCCCGTCACGCTGGTTGGGTCCCATCCGATGCAGGCGTCGATGATTGGGAAAGAGGTGTACACGGCTGGATTCTTTGGTGCTCATTGTCCATCATGGTCGTTGATAGCGTGGTAGGGTTCATAGTTGTTACTGTTAAATCCATAGTAAAATTTTGGCTCATAGATGACAAGGCTGGTTTGTTGGCTGATGTATGGGAAGATTCATTCGAGTCCATGTTGTTGGAAGAAGAAAGAATGATTAACAGCAGGCGAAATACGGAAACCAGTAAATCCCACAACACTGTGAAGTTGGTTTACAATGACCAAGATCATGAAGTAGCCCCTGAACATCTTGTTCAATACACCACCGTTATTAGCGGACTAATATTTTCCTCCATCATGTGTGTCATACTGATCATCTACTTGTTCGGGATTGATGTTATCCCAATATACGCAATGATCTCTGCACTTATTATTGCACTCTTTCTTTCTATCCTTGGTATTAGGGCTTTAGGTGAGACTGATTTGAATCCTGTCAGCGGTATAGGTAAATTATCGCAGCTGATATTCGCTGTGATTGCTCCTCGTAATCAACCCGGTTCTGTGCTGCTAAACCTTGTGGCCGGTGGAGTTGCCGAGGCTGGCGCTCAGCAGGCTGGAGATTTGATGCAGGACCTGAAAACTGGTCACTTGCTGGGGGCATCACCAAGAGCGCAATTCGTTGCCCAACTCCTGGGTGCATCATGGTCCGTGATTATGTCCAGCATCATGTATATGTGTTACAACAAGGTTTACCACATACCAGACAAACAATTTAGAATCCCAACGGCTATCGTCTGGATCGATTGTGCTAGACTTGTCACTGGGAAGGGACTACCTGAGAAGGCTTTTGAGTGCGCCATCATACTGGGATTCGTGTTCGGAGTCCTTTCTCTAATCAAAAACTGCTACCGTGATAGCGATTACAAATGGCTGCGTTACATACCGTCTGGTGTGGCCGTTGGAGTTGGTATTTACAACACCCCCAGCTTCACTATCGCCAGGTTCATTGGGGGTCTGGCGTCCTCCATATGGTTGCACAAGCACAGAGGCGATTTGGGCGCCAAAACCAAGATGATTGTTTTCAGTTCCGGTTTAATCTTGGGTGAAGGTGTTTGTAGCATTTTCGATATGCTTTTCACAAACCTCAATGTTCCTCATTTCTGAGAAAAGCTTTAGTTTTATAGATTATAAAAGCTTTTAATAAACTTTATGCACTAATTGCCACGGCTACTGCTGTTGCTCCTGCAATTGCATCGCGAGCTGTTTCTGTCTCAGCTCCCTATACCTACTATCCTTTACCATTTCAACACGATTCAAGAAATCCTGCTTGGCCAAGTACCCATCCTTATTATACAAAGTTAACTCATCATTGAGTCCTTCCTTATCCACATAAGTAGCCCAATCCATGCTTGACTTCTCAAGTGTTGTCAGTTTGGGCTTCAAGGATCCTGCAATTATTTGTTCCAGATATGGCGACCTTTTCAAAGGTCTTCGCAGTCGTTTACGTTCTTCTTCAGTTCTTATCGGGACTTCCTTTTCAGCGATGGGCTTTCGCAGATATTCTGATCTTGTATCCGATTTATTTTGGAATTTATGGCTTCTAAGGTACTCTTGTGCTTCCGAACTTGAAATTGGAACTAACCTCTCCTCATGTTTAGTCTCTCCTGCAAACTTGTAATGTCTTTTGATCAGTATACGTTCCTCCTGGTAGCTCTCTGCTCTCACTCCATCATCATCGGCAAGCACAGACCCACAAAATGCCCGATCTTTAAGTCTCTTATTTGTCGTCTCTTTTAACTCATTCCAAATGTCCTTCACTGAGTCTGAAATGGACCCAGCCTGTAATCCCTCGTACTTTCGTTTTGATTTGAGCTCATCCTCCAGCAGCCTTGCCCTTCTCGTTCTAACTAATCCACCGCTTTCGCTCTCGATTCTAGAATAGTCAATATTGCGACCGTCTTTATGCTTACTACTCTCTGTTGGTTTACTTTCATCCTCTTCATCCTCGTCCTCACTTTGTTTACCTTGTTCGGGATTGAAGTCCTCATCTTCTTCTTCGTTATACTGTTCCTCATCAAATACATCCTCCTCCTCTCGAAGCTTAATAGTATTATCAGCCATAGCTCCAGATCAGGTAGTGACGACTTGGGGACCGGACCTGGGATATCTAGTAAGATCGATAGTTGTAGCTTTTAAAGATCGTATTCTTATATAAGAGGCGTGCGAAAAGGAGCGCTATACACAACAACAGTGAAAGGAAGCCAAAGAGAATACAGGTCAATTGTTTAGTTTCGAGTATTGGACTGACACTATGGCTAGTACGGATGGGAATGGAACTATGTCGCCCAATCTTTTAAAACGCAAGAAGGAGGACTGTGCGGAAGAACAGCTTGAAGCAGAGATCAAGAGAGTCGCTTTGGATGATGACACAGAGCTACCTGCTGTCGGAAATGAAGACCAGAGAATGAATGGAGATCATTCGAGCCCGCAGGATGGCGAGGAAGAACATCTAGGCTCTCATGAGAGTATAGATGGTATGGACAATAGTAGCCGGCACGTCCATCTTAGGATGCTATGTCTGGTGAAACAGGCTTCGATGATAGTGGGACATAAGGGTGAGAATATCTCAAAGATTAAAGCAGTTACTTCTACCAGGATTAACGTGTCAGATAATGTTAGAGGAGTACCCGAAAGAGTAGTTTATGTCAGAGGTTCCTGTGAAAATGTTGCAAAGGCCTTTGGTATGATCGTCAGATCGATCAATGATAGACATGGAGAAGAAGGATATGATGGAAATAGCATTATGAGCACTATAAATTTATTGATTTCGCACCATCTTATGGGATGCATCATTGGTAAGCATGGATCCCGTTTACGCGAGATAGAAGAATTGAGTGCTGCAAGACTGTCGGCGTCCCCACAACAACTGATAATGTCCAATGACCGCATATTGAGTATCACAGGTGTCGCTGATGCTATCCATATTGCCACATTCTACATAGGGCAAACGATTATGAAATGCAAGGAAGCATTCAAGTCGAAAAAAGCTATATTCTACCAACCAAGCCCAGTGTACTCTGTGCTGGTAAATGGAGCTTCACACGGTGGTTACTCTCATCAAAAACATCATCAATACCATCCAAATGATAAATATACGAACAGTCGCGCCGGTAAAAGGGTTGTCAGACCAGCTATGATGGCAACTACTCCCACCGCTCAGCCACTTCCTCAAGAAAATAACGGTTCACAAGTCACTTATACAGCCGCTGCTGCAGCCAACGCAACTTCTTTCACACCAAGCTTCACAATTCCAAATGTTCGTATCATCGACGAGCCCGCACCACCGGCTCAGACAATGGCCATAATCGAACAGGAAGTATACATTGATGAAAATTATGTCGGAAACATTATTGGGAAAGAGGGCAAGCACATCAACTCTATCAAGGAAGCTACTGGTTGTTCAATTTACATAGCCGATCCGGTCGAGGGTTCGCTAGAGCGTAGATTGACGGTGAAGGGCACTTCAATGGGTTCTCAAGCTGCGATAATGCTTATAAGCAATAAGATCGAGATTGACAGGGCCAACAAGGAGAGAAATAGGTGAAAAGGGCAAGGAAGAGAATGATCTCTGTATGCAAGGGAGGAAAAAGTCAGAAACGAGGAAGAAACCACTCCAAAAGTTGCATATTTCAAGCAAGCAGATTGTGTATAGATAAGCAAATGTAGTATTATAGTACCAGATTTGTGTTAAGTGCCTTATTCTTCGAGGCTTGTTTTAGTAGATCATCGCTGGTATATCGGATAATTATAATTTCGCTCGCTAAGCATCTTGAGAGCCAAGAATAAGGTAGTCCTATAGAAGCCAAAGAAATCAACAGATGGATCTATGGATAGCTGGGAATTAGTTGCTTCAGTAAGACAACTGCCAGAGACTTTTGATGTTGATTTGAGTCACCCGAAACTTCTTCCATCTTCTCAGCTGCCATTGAAGATACAAGATCACATAGACAATTCAGAGTCTTCAGTCAAACATGTTGTCAAGGACCAAACAGAGATGGTTTTACTTTTGGAAAGGTACGGCAAAAGTTACTGCATATGTTGGCCAGTCGTTGGATGTTGTTTGACTGACTTTTCACTGCAAGATGTTCATCATCAAGTGACTGGCAAACCAGCAGAGTTGGATAAAGACTGGAATAAATTACAGTTTAAAGAGTTGCTAAATCAATGGAGAGAAACGCATGCTGATCGATTGTCGGATGCACCTATCAGGCTGAATATGAGGCTTCCAGAATCCCTCTCATCTCAAGCTCGAAATACTCAAATTGATATGACACCAGAGAGTTATCTCGAGACAAAGTACTTTGAATCACTATTCTTCATCCATTTACCATTAGCTTATTTTGTGAAATCCAATTTAGAGAGATTCAAAAGCATGTGCAGAGGCACATCTGCTAAAGATCCTAAGAAGGCTTACAAAAAATGTCTATTCAGTAAGCTGCTTGCCAACAAGGAGTTTGACCAACGCCATGAGAATAATAAACTTCTAAAGGCCCCAATAGAGAACGACATCGCTACCGAAAGGCGTGGGATAGCCTTTAGTAAATATCTCATTGCAGATGAAGATACATTGCTTCAAGACTTTGCGACAATCCTAAGAATTCGAGAAATTAAGCTGCAAATCATTCTCTTACTGGAAAACATATACATCGATGGGCTTGATTCGAATTTCAAAGATTTCGAAACAAAATACAGGTCTAGGCTGAAGGCAAGATCACTTAATGTAACAAGGCTAGTTTCTAGACGGACCAAAAAGAACAGATCGAAAAGACTAGGCGATAATGATGATGAGCCAAAATTTGATTGCTGTGAACAGCTGGATCTTTACCTCGACAAACTCTGTATCCTGGATGTTCTACTGGCTAGCGAGCCATTCAAAGTCAATAATAACGCCAATGTAATCCACGAGCATAAACAAAGCATCTTAAACCGAAGCAAAGAAGCATCATCCTTGGGATTCGCAAATTTGGTTCTAGTACCGTACTTCACTAGGAAAGCTCCAAATGCCATTAGCTTCATTGTCCATAAGCTCAGAGGTCCAAGGCTAAAAACTAAAAAACCTACCAGGAGGAAGAACACAGTAAGTGAGCATATCGATAACTTTGTTGAGAACTACACCTCCGTTGTCAATTTGGGATCAAGAAATTCATCAATAGTGAGCCCTACTCCATCATCACCAGATGGTAGCAACACTCCAGCGTCCCTTCACCATATGATAAGTCCTACGCCGGAGTGCATAAACTCTAGAACTTACTCAAATTTGGACAGCTTTTTCGAAGGGGGACCACCGACCAAAAGAGTTCCTTCATTCATCTCCCGCACTTCCTCTGATTTAACCATGAATCATTTGGAGAAAAGACAGCTTTCAGTCACAGAATTTACATCACAGAAAAGTGTCTCAGCGGGTAGATCTCATTCTGCGTCAGCTAAAAGAGCTTCTTCTAGCTTCACATCTCCACAACAATCATTCTGTAGGGTTGGTAAGCGTAAAATACCAGGAAAACTCTCCAGATCAATGTCAAATGTTGTCACTGACCAGGAATCGGATTCAGTTCAAGTCATGAGTACACCTCTCAAGAGGATTGAAAAGGTCTCATCCACCCGGGTTACACTTCAGAACATCGTTGAAAGTCCTGTGAATACTCTAGACGCCTCAAACACACAAGCTAAGGAGGTCGAAACCAGTCCTGATCCAACTCAGAATCTCTTACGTGAGGTTGTAGCTCCAACAAAACCAACTTCAAGGAAAATCGTCAGAAGGCGACTTTTCGCACCATGATTTCATCATGGTAAAGAAGCACTAATATCCAAGTTCCATTAATATTTGACCCTGAAGGGTAATTACTATAATCCTACATTATAACTGCATAACAAATTTATTAATTAATCAATTCATATACCTTCACGTAAGATGACTTTATTCACCGAAAAAAATTGCATCTATCAATTCTCCGGCGTCATCACGTTCCAGAATCCTACTGGCGATGGTAAGGCCAACCCTACTAGCTAGCCTTTCTTTGTCATTTTCCGTAATGTCTCTTCCTTTCCCTTCATACATGTCAAGCAGGTCTCCCTTCAGTATTGACAGGGCACTAATAACCGTGTCAACCAGAAGCTCCTCTTCTTGCGGAGAAAACTTGACACATTTATTTTCGCGAATGGTATCCAAAGTCATGTTCTGCTCATTAAAGACTAACCTGGCCCAATTATTCAAGTTCCCTAGGAAAAATCTGATGAACTCAGATTCAAACATTGACACACCGCGCAGGCAACCATAATAAGTCCCAAAAACACGATTTGTATCGAGGAATGTCTTCAGCAATGTCCTTGTGACACGAGGTTTCAAGGATTTGTAGACTTGTGGGAACTTCTTCAGAACGTAGTCGAGTAGAGAAGCTGCAAAATCACGAAGTGCATTAGTCCTCTCCAAAAAGGCACTAACATCTTCAGGTGAATCGCTTGAAGGGCTTCCTCCAAGTTTCTTGGCAAGTAGCAGTGTGAGAATTGAAGGCATCAAAGAATGAATGTATGGATCGAGAAAGATAGACTCGTTACTGAGCAGTGAGTAGATCATCTCGAGAATAGTAGTCAGCAACTCTAAATCTGACAAATTGTGTGTAATCTGTTCTGCGATGAATTGTATGAAATATGGTACCAACTGATGTAATCCACTGTCTGTCTTTAGAGAAGTTAGAGCAGCTGCCTTCATGTGCTGACCGTTTTCGTCATTCCCGTTCTTTGATGTGAGAGCAGAGATGACTTTATTGAAGTAAACTTGCAGCTCCTTTGACAGTACGTGCTTGACTAACGGCTTCACTTCTATGTTTTGGCCTGGCTTCACGGTAGACAAGTGTTGTGCATGCTTCTCTTCGCTGAGTGATATGGCAGCAGCAGATGACGTTTGTAAACTGTTATCATTCAAAGCCGTCACAATAGCTCCTCTCACAATCGGTGGCTGTGAAATTCTTATATCATTTAGGTTAGGATTTTGTATTATTGCCGGTTGTACACCTTCCACTGCTAACCAATGTGTACTGAAAGTTGGTAAACGAGGCACTTGTGGTAAAGGTTCATTTATTAATTTATCGAAATCGACCTCTTCATCATCTAGGTAGTAAACGGTTTGACCTCCAGCTGCATTTACTCTGCTAAATGTCACATCCTTGTCGATTGCCGAACCATCATGGTAACCATATAAGGGTTCTACATTCAATACTCTTAAAGCCTTCGATATATCATCAGTTGTAAGGGCATCTCTTTTCGAATGTCTCTTGAATTTGACTGCTTGTTCAATTATCTCTAGAATTCGGTATTCAACATCCATCGCCAATGCCTTTAACACATCATCACTAATGCTATCAATACCTAACGATTCGGTCACATCTTTGACTGTATCCTGGGGAGACCATATTGTATACGACTGCTGTTGGTTTGACATTGTGCTTGCCCCTCTCTATGGCCCAATTGCCAGAGTCTATAGTCTTGATACTCTTAATCGGAATGTCGATAAGGTGAAATTTTTCGCCTTTATTATTATCATAATATTAAGTTTGATAAATATCACGTAGTAGTGAGGACATGGTCAAGAGACCTCAAGAGCTATTCATTGAGCTCATTTAACCTACCTTCCTTACAATGCAAGAAGAATTGAGCATTTTGCAACAAAATGTGTTAGAGCGATACCGCAAATTGGCTGAAGTGTTGCATTCATTAGACGATACCTTCAAACAATTCAATGACACTGACAAAGAACACGTTTCATCTGAAGTAGTGTTGCAACAAATGAGAGAGATTGAAGTCAAGATTGGATTAGTGGGAACGCTGTTGAAAGGAAGTGTTTACTCGTTAATTTTACAACGAAGGCAAGAACTGGAACGCGAAGGGAGCTAGCAGGCATTTACATAAAAGATTGTTATATAAGGTTCATTTAATGGATAATTGATTAAACGGAGTAAATGACGATTTTACCATCTAGACCGCATGACGATACCTGTGTTACTTGACCGTTCGATTCGGCAAAAGTCCTTAGTTGAACAATGGCGTTCTCATGTGCACTTTCCTGCTCATGAGCAGTGACTTTACCCTTCAAATCCAACTCTTTAAATTTCCTCAAGGCTGACATACCAAAAGTTGGGTTTTCATCATCCTCATCATTGTCACCAGCAAAGTGAGAAGCGGCTGGAGCACCTTTGTTGACTTGATCCAGACTTTGGGAGAATTTCCAAGCTCCAGTGCCCTCAGTGAACATTACAGGGTGACATGAGTAACCGCCACACAGAATTTCGTGATCATTGATCCATAACAACGAGCGGTATGGTAATCCTTCAGGAGCATCGACTGTTTGCACTTGGCCCTGTGAGTCGGCGACACTTAAACACCCATCGTGAGACACATAGCCCACCTTTTCAATATTGCTTCTCCATTCAACGTCATGAATATAGGATCCCTGGTACCATTCCTTCACAAGACTTCCAAATGGGAACTTATCCCCCCACGGAGACCCTGTCATTATATCTTTCGAGTCCAAGCCCTTGATAAACCCAGAGAAAACTCTCATATAACCGTCAGTTCCTCCGGATGCCAATAGTACACCATTTTCATGCCACGACAGGCAGTTAACAGTAGACTTGATCGGCTTTCTAATATGTTTTGAAACCCACCAGTTGTTCTCCTGCTCATAGTAACAGACTGCAATGATACGAGCACTTGAACCCACAGCAAACTTGTACCCACTAGGTGCCCAACACACCGCAGTAGCAGCTCTATTGATACGCAACAATACCAGTGTGGCTCTATAGGTTCCATCACTCAAGGGTTCCCACACATAGGCATTTCTATCCTGCGAACAAGTCACAATACGTCCATGTACAGAGATATCCACCGCGGTAACGGTTTTATCATGGTCCGCCAACGTAGCGACCAATTTGGGCTGCGAATTGGGTCCCTGCAACCTATAAACAAGGCAATTGGTGTCGCAAGTGATCGCCAACAGCGATTTATCGTTCGAGTAACAATGCGAGTAAATGGGGGCCTTAACCAGCTTAAAAGCAGCTACAACAGACTTATCATGGTGGGAAACAGACATCAGGAGACTCTCGACTAATATCAATCGACTTCAAATCATTGACTGAAATTATTGAAGGTCTTGGTAAATAGGCCCCTTTTCACTATGAAGATTAGTTCGAGATGTCGGGTTACGCCTATTTTGAAAAATTTTATAAGCTCATCGCAGCTCATCGCAGTGAGATTTCACTTTAAATACGGCTGTAACGGCGTCGATTGTAGTATCGAAGCACTGTGGTAAACGGGAATCGATTCTAAAGGTTATATTTCATGCGGTTGCTTGCAAGTTGCGTCGATAGTGGCTCTTTGAAAGAGATATTGTGCAATGTTGGGACCGATACTTCGAAAAAAGCAGAGATCCAGCCATTGAGCATTAGGACTTCGTTGAGCGAGGGTTTGAAAGCTTCCATAGATACTTTATGTTTATGTGATCGTTATAGGATTCTTTTGGGTAGGAACAATGGTACTCTGGAGATGGTAAAGATCGTAGACGTGCCGCATACAGAGGAGGAAGGTACACAATTGCCTACATTCCAGGTTTCCGAATTTGAAGTGTTGGACTCAATCTCAGGAATGCTAGATGACTCGAAACTGGCTCCGTTGTACGAGGGATCAAAGAAAAGAGTGAAGCTAACGGACGGTTTCGTCACGATTAGTCAATTACCTGGTCTAAAAGACTCATATCTTGTAGCTACGAGGTCAGGATTGATTAGTGTTGTGAAATGGGATGCCAAGGAGTCCAAATTGACCAAAATTGAAACTTTTGAAGTGAAAGCACCACTAGAATTTGCGCAATTGTATGATCTGGGTCAGGACAACAGTAGTGGAGACTTTGTACTCGCCTATGGTGGAGAAGAGAATTCAGTAAAGCTCGTGCAGCTGAAACGAGACTATTCATCCTTGGTTCAGGTCTGGGAAGCTAAAAATGTGAAAAACGATAAATTAGACCTCAGAGTACCAATATGGCCAGTTGCACTAAGATTTCTACGGCCACTCGAATCTACAGATGTGGAAAAGTCAAAACTTAACTACCAATTTGTCGTAATTACCCGTTGGTCTCATTTGGGACTATACAGAACTCAGCACGGTAGGAAGCCGCTTCAGTATAAAGAATTGTTGCCAAATAGAGAACCTCTTACGCAGTTGCAACTTGTTGGGAAGGATGTTTCTGAGCTTGGAAACATTTTTGCCACGGATTTCAAGGATTTTGAAATTGTAACGGCAGATACAAAGCATAACGTATACAAATTTGATATCAAAGGGAAGCTGCAATTGAAGTTTGGTAAAACCGATATAACAGGTGCATCCTCCTTCCTAGCCGTGCATGACCAGAAATACTTGTTACAAGGTGGTCTTGACAGATACGCAAGGATTTTTGATCTTCAATCGGGAACCAGACTGGCAAAAGTTTATACCGGCAGTAAGGTCAATTATCTGTTAATGCTCGATGACGACCAAGTTGGCATTGATAAACCAAAGGTTACAAAAGATAAAAAAAGGAAACCTGAGCCAGAAGATGAAGAAGAACAAGAAGCACAAAACGATGAACTTTGGCACCATCTGGATAAGTCAAAACAGAACTCTGTCAAGAAGGCAAGAAAATGAGATGAAATTTTTCCTTAACTAGGCCTCAGATGAATTGTATTATTAGCATTCATATAAATATTAGTCATAATTTTATACCCCAGCTTTTGATAGCTTCTTGTCGTGTCCCGCTTTCCTATTGTGATTAGCACGAGAACTCTTTTTCTTCTCATTCCTAGCTTGTTGTCTTTTCTTATCAGCCGGCTTCTGGCTGTTGGTGTTAGTTGGCCTGCTAGGTTTCTGTTCTCTCTTGGCCTGGCTGTTGTCGTCATTTTGCTGCTCTTTCTTCACATAAGCCCTCTTACCAGTTTTAACGTTCCCTCTGAACATGTACTTCTCTTCCAAGATCCTAGCACGTTGTGGCGATCTTTCTAACATTCGAGCCCACCCTTCAATTTGCTCATCAGACCATGTTGTGTCCTTCTTCATATCCTTCCTCACCTTGCTACCTCTCTTTGACCTTTCAAACAGGGTCTTATCCTGCTTCAACAAATCCCACAAGTATCTTTCGATGTTATCATAGTTGGATAGTGTTGAGCTAGTAGCGGCTATGGATGAAGATTCGCCACTATCCTCCAATGATATTTTACCCACGGAATGCGACACTTCTGCTTCATCGTAAGTGTCGTCACGTTCGTCCTCGTCGGCCTGATACATCAGTTGCATTGCCCATGTCAAAGTTTTGTTTCTTAGCTCATCAGGTACCTGCTTTCTGACAACTTTGTTTGAATCATTCTCAAAGGCTGCAGCTGTATGACCACTTAACTCCAATTCTTCAGCACCATCACTTTCTTCGTCTGTTGACGGTCTTCCTTCAGTGGAAATTTCCCTCGCTATTGCATCAATTAAGGTTGGATCTTCAAAAACAGCGTTTGTAGCCAATTCAGCATTGCCTTCAAACTTCTGCAAAAGATGTGTCAATTGGTCTTTGGATAAGGAAGGGAGGAGTTCCCCCATGGCTACTAACGATTCCTCTGTAATGTAAGAAGATTCATCGTTCGTTTCTTCGTCCTGCAATGCGAGATGAAAGTGAGGAAGTAGGCCAGATAAACCTGGTGACATGCTTTGAAACTTTTCATCGATAAGGAAACAGCCAAGTAATGGATATAGACTCAATGTGTCCACACTACTTATACCCAATTCTTTGCTTACTTCGACGATATCCTCTGCCGAGGCAGATAGAAGAGTCACCGTTTCCAGTTCTCTTGCAATTGAGCTGAATTTCCCTTGACCTTTGGCCCACCAAACTTCCAAAGTCTCCAACCATGCTGCATTGAGAAACCGCTTACCAAACTTACTAGCCTTTAATGGCTTTTCACTAAGTAGATTCTCAAATGATTTCAAATCAATCCTATTGAACATGCCCGATTCCACCAGTTGTTTAAGGTACTGCTGGACTTGCGGTATTCTATTCCGTTGTACTTTCTGTGTATTAATTGATGGTCTGACAGATCCATCCAAAAGTGATCTAACCTGTGTATCATTATCATCAACATAAACTTTTACTAAATCCCATAGTGATTCTCCATAGATTTGTAAATGCAGTAGGCCACATTTTTTTATCAGAGTCAGAATTAGTTCCTTCAATATGCTGAGTTGCTCGGCTACGTCGTGATTCATACCAAGACTTAGTAATCTCGACCTTTCTCCAGCCATTTCGTGCAGATAGCTCCTGATAAATATGCAAAGGTTATTGTAGGTCAGGTCATCAATCTTTTCCACATTGTTCTCAAATAGAAGATACTCCATATAAGTAACATAAGTCTCTATGCAGTGTAACCAAACGACGGGATCCTTCTCGATCAGCGCTGCTCGCAATTTGAAGGGAGGAAACTTCACGATGGGTAAAGAGATTTGAGCATAATCGCCGTTTATCTCAAGTACCTTTCTCTTGTACATCGGAGGTTGTATATTGCTCTTTCCTTCCAAGATAGTTGTATTAGTTTATCACTTGGAGAGATGAAAAGTTTCCATTGCTAAATGCTATTTACATATTAACACACAAAGACGCTATAGGAAGACACTTATGACAATTTTGACGCTGGGAAGATAAAGCTGGCGAAGAGTGATCAAGTACATATATACAAAATTCAGACACCCATCTACTGCCATCATGTCCTGAAAACTAAGTGTATCATCGTTTTAAACTGCAAGCACAGCATGCTGCAAGTGATTTGATCAACAGACCATGCAATCAACTGAATGGGCTGGCTTGTGATCTAGTAAATCGCGAGATCTTTACGACTGATTCTGCAAATGCCTATTGTCAGACTAATAGCATTCGTAGGTCCTTTCTGCAGATCTAATATACATCAAATTAAAGTGGTTTCGTGGTCTAGTTGGTTATGGCATCTGCTTAACACGCAGAACGTCCCCAGTTCGATCCTGGGCGAAATCATTGTTTTTTATTTTTTGTTCGTATATCCGATCTGCTAACTATTAATCAGTTGATTGTGAGCTTACCAGCCGTGTTAAAGTTACGTCAACACTTATTAAGTTACTAGATGCTCCATGTGGCATCAACGTCACACCAATGATTTTTGATACGTTTTCGTTAAAATTACATGCGATTACTTCTTTTGGTACATCAATATATATGCCGTTCTTGAGTCAACACCATCTTCGCCTCCCTTCAACACACTGTCTTTCTGTACCTCTGTAATGTTGATATCGTCTATCCTATACCATTTGTCTGTCTCCTTGTGGTAAACATCAGCTGTATAATGGCCGCCATCGGAACTCAAACCGTGGTGATATATTACACCTGACAAACTGTATTGTCTGTCCTCATCTCTGAGCGCGTTTGTGCTTGATATGGATTCTATTGGTATCATAAGTTCATGTTCGTAATTGATCTTTTTGCGAATTTTCTCAATGCGGCCGTTATATGCGTTGTAGTTGATCATGCTGTTATCTTTGTCCGTGTTGTTGATAAATTGAAATCTCTTGAGCTGAATCAACAACACTTGAGGTAATTTATCGATGAAAGTTTGTTTCTTAGCTTCCACATCGTTGCCCGAAGATGACTTAAACGGTAGAAGTTCATATTCACTGAATTTCTTGAAGGCCGTTTCCAGGTCATTGACAGATCTCTCGGAGATATCCAGCTGGATGGTTTGGAAAGGATCGAGGGTGATTGATTGTGATTCTTTGTTGTTAGGGATATCTAAGACCGAACGGAACTGCCCACCAAATAGGCAGGACATTGGTGATGGCTCCACTTCCACTGTTCTTTTAGCAGCTGTCTTGTTCTTCTTGCCCTTTTTGCTAGTCCCACTTACTTCATGCCAGCCGTTACCATCTTCGTTGTCGTCGTCATTGATACTTCCATACTTGATGATCAATTCTTTCAACGAAGCTGACGGATTTTTATAAATTCGGCATTCTTGTATCTTTGTAGATTTCTGATGAAGAATTATTTTCAATTCTTCGTCATTGATACTTTGTAGCAAGTTGGAAATCTCGTTGTCGGTTAGACAATCGATGAAAGAGATAAATTCCTCATGTAATTGGTCAAGCAAGTGGGTTAAAAACTCTTCTGCATCTTCTTGATGTCCCCATTTTAAATCCTTGAATTTTGGAATCTTCGATAGAGCACTGTAAAAATCGTCTGGCTTGATTGCATCAGCGATAGATGCAACACTGTTTACTGTTTGCTGCTGTTTACTCTTTAGTTGAGGTTTTCTCTCGCTTTCAAGTCTCTCCTTATCGAATTGCTTGTAGAAGTTGACACATGCATCTAGCAGGGTACATTCAGGGGTGCCAGCTCTTGCGTTCAGGTTTCTGGTACCAACAACATTCAGGATATTAATAAAGGGTTTACAGTAGAGTAGAACTTGCATGACAGAGCTCATAAAACATATGTTAGCTCTGTTTATGATCCCTCTTGGAGCGACTTCTCTAATGGACAAAGATTTCTCTAAAACTGGGTTCTTCAAAGTATAATCGATGAAGTCAGGATCGTAACACATTCTCAAGGCGACAGATCCCAATGGTTCAATACCTTTAGTTGATGGAGGGATGTATTTCTTGTCCTTTTTTTGAGGAGGCTGTGCGGAGCTGGTATGATTCACATTTGATAATGATCCTGATCTAGCAGATCCACTAACGGATGATTTACCCTTTGCGATGCCTCCAGATGCGATGGCTGACCAGGATTTTGGAGTAGTCTTCAATGTTGCTGACGGAGTCTCAGAGTCTGTGAATGGTGGCGCTGGAGTTGTATTGGAAGGAGTAGAAGCTCCTGTTAACAAAGGTGTCACCTCTGGCGTAGGAGAAGAAGATTTAGACACTGCGGGGCTCTTCAATGGTTCTTTCTTAGGTTCATCTTTGATGCTTTCTTCTTTTATCTCTTCATTTTGCTGATACAAGCCTGGAAAACTCTTCACTCTGAGTTCATGTCTCTTTCCACTAGCCACCACGTATTCATCCTCTGTGGTGTTGAAAAAAGGGGAAAGTAGCAAATCGGTTGTCGAAGTCGCTGTATCACTTAACTTGGATACATCAAACTTGTACTGGTCAGTACGAGAAGACAAATTTACCAGGTTACTTGCTGGAGATCCACCTACTGGCGAAGAGATGGATGAGCTGGGGTGAAATGTTGCACTCCCCTGATGATGATGATAATTATGTGTCTTTGTTGAGGAGATCCCACCATTACTCCGACTACCATTCCCATTATTATTCCATTTCTTCTTCGTGTTCACACCAGAACCTTGCGGCATACCTCCACTACCGCTACCTTTGTACATCATTTGACCTTGATTCATCATACTAAAAGGGTAACCAGGAGTCTGACCAGCATACATATAAGGTACCTGAGGGTACGCATAAATTGGAACGGGAGGCTGGTACGTTGGGAAATGCATACTACCCTGAGAGGGCATTGGAGGCGATGAAGTCGTCGGGTACATTGAGTACGATTCTTCCCCACTATCATGTGAATTGACACCTGACATTGCGCAAAGTTCAAATTTCAAGCAGTATCACGGTCAAGACGAAAATATTGAATCTGGATTCCACGGCTACGGTGACCGTCCTTACGTCGATTTAAACACTCATTAAGCCTTTAAATTCAGATCTATTTGACCTGAAAAGTCTGAAAATTTTTCAAAAAAACTTCACCAAAAAACGTGATTATCACGTGGCACAAATTGAACCATAATAAGCTTTCTTCAGGCTACAATATTGATGTGTAACTTTAACCACTCGTCCATGCTGGTGACTCTTATCATGGGTACTTGCTGCTTTTCAGTGGCAAAATAGTGTAAAACTCGTTTGGAAGTTCTTAGAAGAAGTGAATAAGCGATCAGATGTGCGCAGCAGACTTTATCGTGTAGAAAATATCGCTGTTTAGAGAGACTATGTGCGTCCAATTGAGCGAATCTATCGTCGGAGAATTCGTGAAGGTCGGTCACCTCATTTGACAGGTGGTCGATGTAACTTTCATCAGCGATTTTATCGGTCTCGCTGGCAAATAGGTCCGAATACTCATCGCAGGAGCAGAACCAATTCTGTAAATCGACGTAGATTGGAGGATTACCACCATGGTCAGTTTTGACTATTAATCTATGCAATGTATCCGATTCACTGTCATATACAATACTCACCAGAGTATCAGTTTCTTGTGACTTGTTCGTAGGGTTCTTATCAGCTACCGGAGGTGTAATGGGACCAACACTGTTTGAGCTTGTAGGACTATCAACATCTGTACTGACAGATGTAGTGATTCGACTGTCTAGATGGCAATTGTCGGGATCTAGGACGTAGATGAACATATCACAGGATTCGATCAATGAAACTGCTCTAATGAAGAGTTCTCTGGGGAATAAGTAGTAAAGAAAAGAAGCTATCGTATCGTCCATTTGACCATCCTTATCAATTAATTGTGAAAATAGTTTGGTGTAGTTGATGGACTGGTTGAACCGCATCTGACGACTAGTAAAATCCGAATTGTTTGATTAAAGCGTCAAGCTCTAACGCGCTTATGAAAACATTAGAGATGAGGCGTCTATAAAAACTAAAAACAAGATCACGTTCTTTTGCATAGGCTGAGCATATCTTGCCCATACTCTTGATGCCTTCTTCGATCTCATTGCATTCGAGGAAACTCAGTGAGAGACGCATTGAAGATTTGCCCCAACCTCTTGTATCACCTTTGACTTCGAAGTGGTCGCCATTAGCAACTGTTACTTGAAATTCCTGCTGTAGCCTTTTACCGATTTCGTGGGCATCGTAACCTTGTGGTAATGTTAGCCAACTGAAATATCCTCCTTCAGGCTTTTCGAATTTGGTGTTCTTTGGCATATAACCCTTTACCGCAGCGTACATGGTCTCAGCTCTTTCGGCATAAGTGCTTCTCAATTGGTTCAATAGTGTAGCTGTTGAACCGTTCTTAAGCATGGTTCCAACGATCATTGAGTTTAACTGCGAGGGAGTCCCACCAGAAGTGTTGGCTCCACCATGGGATAACTGGCCTGCCAATTTATCCGTAACAGTTTCGTGATATCCGAATCTCAAACCTGGTGCAATTAATTTAGAAAATGTAGCATTTGATATAGTGTTACCATAGCTCTCAGGGTCGTTATTTGTTTCCCTGTCCAAGTGAACAAATCGCTTTTTAGGTTGTGGTAAATTGTCAAACGGTGGGGAGAAATCCAACATGTCGTAAACATCATCAGCTATGATCAACATATCATATTTCCTGGCAATTTCAATCAACTTAAGCTTTGTCTCGGTTGAATACGTGGTACCTGTGGGATTGGAGTATGTCGGAATGCAATAAATCACGTACTTGTAGATCTTCTTTGGGACAGCTTTCGCAGGATCAGTGATAGCTTGTAATTTCTCTTGGTCTTCTTCTTCAGTAAACTTATCCTCGAATTCTTGTAGTTTACGCTCTAGCAAAGCCAAATCTATTGAGCCCTGACCATCTTCGTCAATGGCAGTAATTTTGGAGCCAAAGCCAGCATCGATAAAACAGTCATTAATCAAGAAATACGTTGGACTTACAATGAATGCTTGTCTGGTATATCCCGTATGAGCCAATGTAGCCTGTAGCAAAATGCTTAACACTCCATAAGATGCACCAGAACTTAAATTAAGGAATTCTGGTCTTGATCTTGCTTTATCATCTCGAGCAAATCTAAATGTCTCATCATTGTTGAATCGTGTAATTGCTTCACGAACCCACAAGGCACCTTCATCAGAACCGTAGGTCAATGGATGTCTGTTCAATGTGTCAGCATCGTAATCTCTGTCACCTGTTACCAAAAGCTGTGCTGCCGCTTCAGCTACCACTTTATTGGGCAGTAGTCTGAATGAAGGGTGTCCTTTGAAGAAATTGATTGCCGCAGGCGCATCCATACTCATCTTGATAGTTTTCCTCCAGATCGTCGACAATTGTGCAGATAGGAGTTGAATCTAAGAGAGCGAAATGATTAATCTTGGTTCGCCATCTAAAAAACCAGAAATTCAGTGATGTATCTTCAAATTTCGTAACGTCATTAATATATATTGCTGAATGTATTTACAGTTTAATGCTGAGCTGGACTGGAGTTTGTTAGCTGATCAAATGAATACTCAGTATCTTTGATCCCATTAGTGAAAGCCCTCAATGCCACTGACGACAACGGGTTCAATCCTTTCTCTTCAACCATTTGCCCTAGCTTGCTCAATCGATAGCCATCACCTTTGCACAATCGGAAAAGGATAGTTAAAGTGTCATCATACTTCAATGATCTGTGAGTATCGTAAAACTTTTCAAATAAACTAATCTTTGACTCTATACTTTGCTGAGGTTGCGACAGTATTATGTTCAGAAGAAGCGGAGCAGTAGATCTATTCTTGATATCAAGTTTGTTCTGATCAAAGAGCAATTTCATGAGCATTTCGTTGTCTTCCAGCTGGACACTTTTAGTCAAGTATGGAAAGTCGCGCACTCTGAATTCCATAGCTGAAGACAAGTGGTGATCCATATCTTCCAAAAGTACCTTCCATTTTTCTCTGAATCTAGTCTTTAGCATTGTACCCTTGGCAAAACTTTCAACTTTTATACGCAGCAGCTCGTATTCAATCCGTTGTTCTTCATCTATTGGCATAGTACCACTAAAGAACTTAACATAGTGATGATATATTTGCGGAGGAAGAAAGTGCTTGCCTTCGTTGAGTGCCAGGTTACCAATTTCACAAAGTAGTGATGGATGGACCGTCATCATCTTCAGCCGAAGCACGTATTTGTCCCATATATGTGTCACCGAAGCAATATGACCCCATTGGCAGCTCCTAGAAAGATACAATTGCAGGAACGCGTAATCCATCTCATTTGCGCTGGTGCTGCGTACTACTCTCAATACATCGTCAAACTTCCTGTTCATACAATCCAGATAGAGGGTATTCCTCGTAGCTTCACTCAGAAATCTTCTCGGCATAAGAATGCCATTCATAAAGGCAAAGATAGTAACTGTCGTATCACCGATTGGCCATTAATCGATCACCATTTAAGGTTAAGTGGTTAACTTGATTAGTCTTTTTATTCCAATAAAATTGAAAAATTTTGAATTGAAAAATTAATGAAGCTTTAGCTATTATATAAAATGTAATCTCACAGGCAATAAAGGTCGATCTGGAAAGTGGGTACGTTTGCAAGATGTTGAAAACGTCCATTTTGAGATCAACGGCAAGAATTGTATGTTTACTTCAGTGAGTGCCTTATCTAGTTCACTTCTTTGGCATTTACTAACAAGATAATGAAACAATAGTCCTGGAAAAGAGCTCAGGGACCAGTCCTGGGAATATCGGGATTGAGCGCCTCGAGGTTTATTGCAGCTCGTTACAATTCATCGAATGCTGGTAAACCTTCAATCGATGAGATTCAGACTCAATTGCCCTCTATGGATGATCTGAATTCTGCTGTGACTGGCATTGCCGAGCAGGCACCTCAGGTCATTGGTGAAGCATCGAATCATATTGGGTATTTGCAAAGTATTGGCCTGGCCCAAAGCTGGTGGTGGCCTCCAGATCTAATCCAACATTTACTAGAAGCAGTACACGTTTACGCAGGATTACCATGGTGGGGCACTATATGTGCCGTTACAGTAGGAGTTCGTCTGTTGATGTTCCCACTTTATGTCAAATCTTCTGATACCATTGCTCGTAACTCACGTATAAAGCCTGAATTGGACGCTATCAATTCTCAGTTAATGTCAAGTTCAGAGCTATCAGAAGGACAGAAATATGCTTTGAAGAGAAAGAAGTTGCTGAATGATAACGGTATCAAAAACAGATGGCTTGCTGCACCTATGCTACAAGTTCCGGTCGCACTGGGTTTCTTCAGTGGTATCAGAGCTATGGCTAATCATCCCGTAGATGGGTTTGTCAATCAAGGTATTGCTTGGTTCACCGACTTGTCACAGGCCGATCCATACCTTGGTTTACAATTCATCACTGCAGCTGTGTTAATTTCGTTCACAAGATTAGGTGGTGAGACGGGTGCACAACAGTTTTCTCCCGCAATGAAGAGATTTTTCACCATATTGCCATTAGTATCGATCCCAGCGACAATGAGTCTATCGGCAGGTGTGGTTTTATACTTCGCCATCAACGGTACATTTTCGGTTCTTCAAACTTTGACGCTAAGAAATAAGTGGGTCAGGAGGAAGCTAAACATTGCTGATGTCGTACATCACCCACAGGCAACAAATGGTCCGCCAAAGGGTATGCTAGAGACCTTTAGGGAAAATATGGCAAAGGCCAGGGAGCAAGCTGCAAGACGGCAGGCCATGCAAGACAAGGAAGAAGCTCTGCAGGCTCAGTCAAAAGAGCTCAAGAAGAATTCCAAAATCAAGATCCTTCATAAATCTGATTTGACTAGGAAAGAATAGAATGAATGGTAAATATTCCTTGTACATAGCGCAAATGTAAACAACTAAGACCTGTAATTTTGTACTCAGGTCAGTAAAGAACAGCTATTCGTTAACGGAAGATCCTTATGTGATTAACCGATATGGGATTTAAACATACTAGTTAGTTGAAATCCGTCTAGCTGTATATATGCAAATGTTTAGGACAGTATTTGATGCTAATGAAATAAGCATTCATTTCAATCCTCCAAAAATCGATGAGATGACAAGTTGCTCAGCCAAATCTCCCTTGCGGGGCCTCGACTTAAGCTGACAAAAATTAGGCAATAAAGTAATCATTTGGATGCTTGATAAAGTTCTGTAGTATACTTTGAACGGCTCCCAGGGTTGGGCCCATGCTGCTAGCCAAGTCATCTTGATTGATGAAGCTCATTGAAAAAACAATTGCTAAGTTTGATGCATCCATACGGTTGCTGTCCATATGTGTATGGACTTTGTGTAGATGATGAAAGATTCGCTTCAGTGTTTGGTAATAGCAAGGAGGCAAATTTTGTAAGTATTCCACCATTCTTGTCTTATATTCTTCCATGGTAATTTGTGACGTCTTAAGTTTCAGTGCCAACTCGGCAAAATCAGCCACTTTTTCGTTCGAGAATAAGCAATCAGGTAGCTCTCGTAGATACATCTTGAAACAACCTGCGATTGCATTGATTTCGAACCATCTATCATCCTCTAATGTGAAAGAATTACCAACTGCGCCCTCTTCGTCAAAAGCATTTTTTAATGCATTTACGCTTCCCACAGAACCTGGTATTCTGTAGAGACCAACTTCATCAAGTCCTCGCATTTCGATTTCGTCGAGCAGCTTGACGATGATTGTAGGAATCAAAGTACCCTCCCTTTCACAAACGTCCTCTAGTGGTACACCAAACATTTTATTGTGTGTTTTCCCCTTGAACTTTTTCGAGTGGAACGCGTATCTTTTAGATGCATTTATCATTCTCATCCATTCATCAAGATCGTTAGCGCTTGTTGCCTGAAATAAATGCTCATGACCATCCTGCATCAATATCTTAAATGAGAATGAATGTGCCGAGCTTCCACTGTGATTTATGGCCTCTAAAATAGATTTAATCTCGAAAGTTCGGATCGAAATCGCGGACTTCTGATCTTGCATCACCGAAGGATCTAGCGCAGGCAGATTTTCTGGGGATACTGATCCATCATCTTGGACTCCAGGTATTAAAATGCTACTCAGTGAGCTATTGGATGCTGATGAGTTGAATCCTCCTATCGAGAAAGGTCTCTTGAAGAAACCTCCCAGCTTCTTACCCATATGTGTGTGACCGGAATTGGATATCACCGAGTTTCTTACGTTACCGATAGCCATTGAACTTCTCTTATCTTTCGCTGAACCTGAGATAGTATTCGATGATCCCATTGAAGAGAACGAGGTGGAAGAACCGGCAGATCCTTGTGAATTCATCTGCAGGTTCGGAATAACGACGGAGCTCCTGTGCTTTCGTTGAATCATCTGCTGAACGATGGCTGATCTCTTGTTATCTCGGTCTAGCGCACCTAACATCTCTATCTTTTTATGGTCACGCTTGATCTTCTCAACCTCTTTGATTAAGATCTCGTTAAAGAGCCCTCTTTCTTGATACTTCATTGCTTTACTCTCTGAAATAGCATGAGATCTTGTAGTACGTTTAAACTTCTTCCCCGAGTCAAGCAAAGTCTGAAACAAAGCAATGCCAAAGGGAGCCCGACTTTCATCTACCAGCCCATCCTCTGGTGAAGGAACAAGATCTAAGGTATTGGAAATGATATTGTTGACAAATCTTCGCTTGTCAAAATTTATCAGTTTTGAATTCATTATGCTCATATTGGGAACGAACTGAGATATTTCTAAAAGGCGTGAAATAAACCACCCAGGGCAAGGACAAAGGTTTCTGGACCTCGCTGTGTAAGCTCCATCCAAATCAATGAATGACTTGATTGTTTGATCGTCAGCGTTGGCTAAGATGGAGCTGATAGTAGTAGGGGAAGAGCTTTTTGAAGATGAAAGCACATTGTGACATGCGCTCCAAGCATGTTCATAATACCTGGACTCTGGTGACACAATTGCGTTGGTGATGGCTGTCTCGATGTAGCATGGTATATGTGGAGATGTGATATCCTGACCTTTTTCTTCTTCGGGCTGGAACAAGTCCACCGATGAGTTTTTCCATCGCACATAGCTCAGCATCTGTAACACAATAGCGCAAGTTTGAATACGGTCCTCTGACGACTTCCAAAGGTCTGTTATTTCAACCATGAAGAAATTTGTCAGGGAAACATGTAATTGGATCAAAAGTTTGACGGACGCTGGCAATTTGTCCAGCAATGGCATTTTGCTATTACCTGTATTTGTCACCGAGTTGACTAACCAAGAGAAAACGTTCGAGATCTCGAGATCATCTAATTGAGATGTTCCAGACGTCACGATATTATAGGATGTCGAGTGCAACGGTAGACAAAATAAAGAGGTAAGTGACTCATATGAAAAGAGCTCTAGGATCTGGAACGTTGCAAACCAGTCTTTTTTGCTGACCATTTCGAACTTCTTTGTAATAAAGGAATCTAATGAGTATACCCATTTCATTATTCCTTCGTAGTCATTAACTTTCATCGTATGCAAATGTGTAATCATAGGATCTTCGTAATCGTTAGAAGTTAGGTAGCTGTTAAAATCTGTGAGTGACATTTTGTGAAAGGAGCTAAGTAAACCGGTAACTTTTCTGGAAGTTCTGTCTATACCCAATGGCCTGTAAAGCTGCTTTTGATAAGACGTTCTTATTTCGTTGAACAGTTCCAATAGTCTTGAGATCAGGTTCTCTACCTCAGAATGATCTTCAATATTTTTCTGCTTGAGCTGGATTGATCTAATGGGCCACTCTGCGGTCACATCCTGTTCCATAACTTTCAGAAAATCTTGAAGTGTGGAATTGGCAGTTAGATTATCTGTGAAGTCAGCATAATGGTGCTTCACAAGGTTCGAAATTGCCTCTGCGGCCCCGATTTGTATTTTGGCCCAGAATATAGTATTGACTTCGTCATGCAAAACTTTAGCATCCCACACAGGGAATTTGGCGTCATTTAACGCTCCATCATTCTTCCTAGAATCGCTATTCAGGAATTGTGAAATTGTACAAGCACAGCTTTTTGCTCCAATGTACCTTTTAGCTAAATTTTCAATGACTGATGTCGTTGTTGCAAAGCTCTTGTAAGAATTAAAAAAAGTTTCTGTGAAAACGTCCATGTCCATTGTCAATTTCACAAAGGCATAGTCAAGAAGCCCTATTGTGTCATCACTCAGAGGAGCACTTTGACGCAAGTTTCTGTGCCTCTTATGATAGTAATATCTTTCAAGATCCTTGGTGTCTATCAACTTGGAAAAAATGCTGGCAGTCAAGACTAGCAGATCGTAAATCTTGTCCAAAGATCCCGATTTGAGGGCAACTTCAATGAGAGACTCTTTCAGAGGATCGGAAACCGTCACGATATTGTTGAAGAAATCCAAATTTTCGAGCGTTCTGCTCAATCGGTTAGAGGCATCTTGTGAGTCGCGCGGATTTGGCATAGTACCATTACTTGAGGAATGCTGAGAAAATCGTTTTGGTGTTTCTATGACCACACTTGAAGGCCGTGATGTTGCTTCCAGATCATTTAAAGATTTGAATACTAGATCATCGGAGACATGGAACACGTCGCTGTCAATGTTGAAAGCATCGCGAATGCACTTGAGCATATGTTGCCTATTGGATTGTTTAATAGAGATTTCCTTGATCAGAGGCGCATCGATATTAGCTAAGCCAGTTATTTGACTTAAATCCAACGGATCCGAAACTGAAAGGCTTGATGTTCTTGACGGTAGATCATCGGCGGCAAAAGCCGTTGAACGGCGCAGAGATGATTTGGATTGATTCATTGACTCTCTCGATTGTTGTGATGCTTCTGAAGCACCAGCCGCACCAATCAAAGATTTCTGAGGAAAAATAGAATAACTTGGATATATGTCGTTGAATAAAAGTGGCAGGTAACCTCCTGTGGATAATGGGCTTCTTTGACTTCCTATGTTGGAGTAAAAAATCTGGTCCACTTTCGGAGTTTCAGATTGGATACTCAACTTCATTATATCTTCCATGCTCAGGTTTTGCTGGTCAAGGTGAAACTTCCAAAATTGGTATATTCTGCTTGTTTCCGGTTTAATGTCGTTTATGCTTTGCCCAGAATCGTTTCCACGAGTATCGCTGGTCCCCAGACGTTGTTGCCATTTGTGAAATGCATTCTTTGTTCGATTGATCTTTCTTTCCAAGTATTTGAGCTTTGTCTCGGCGGTCAGATCATCAGCATGAATAATAAGATCTCCAAAGTATGAAATGACATTGGACTTGATGAACGGGTTATCCAAATTGGGTGGGGCCAAGATAAAAACACTACTGGTTGATTTAGATGACAGATGTCTTCTATCCAGTTGAGCAATAGTTGGGAGCCAATCTTTGAAAATGGTCTTCAGAATGTTCTCGGGAATTTGAGTCCATAGAGATTCCAATCTCAGTATAGGCACAGAGCAGATAATAGTAGCAACAGCTAGCCACGAAACCATGTCACCTAAGTGCTCAAATTTGATACCAAACTCCACCCACTTAGTCAGAATTTTGGCACGCATTTTAGGATCAGAAGAGACCTTCTGATCGTCTGAGAAGAGATGACAGACCAGTAACCTACCAAGGAAATGCACATTCACTTTATTGTTAAAAGTAAGAGGATTCAATGCGACAATATTGGTGTTGATGTATTTGGAATCGTAAAGCAGAGAATAGTCGAAACGAGGAGCCCACGACCGGTCAAACTTTAAATTTATCTCATGAATTTCAGTGGCCAAACTATCGATATCGGTCTTTAGAAACTCTTCAGCGTTTAAAATCTCATCAAGAAGTTTCTTCGATTCGAGCTTAGCTTCCTTAGGTCTGCTGCCGTTGAAATTATTGGGTTTGCTGAATGCCGTAATTCTATTCAACTCATTATGTTTGTCAGCTACCGCCATCTTGAGGTTATTCGAAATTTCATCGTTATGCAATGAGATTACATCTAAGAGATGTATTATCTCCTGGAACATTAGATCATCCAGTAAGAAACTGGGAAACATATCGAGAATAGTCTTTACCACGAGTCCGAGTCTTTCAGTCATTAAATTATCAATTGAAGGAGATACGCCGTGATACTGGAGAGACTTACTTGTCACTTTTGATGAATGCTTCGTGAATGTCAAGCCAAACTGATTGAACATTCGCAGAAATTTGTTAAAATGATCTAGCAATGGTAATACTAGTATGAGGTTAATGATAGCTTTTTGATTTTTCAGGTCATCTTCACCTGCTTCAGGATGTGCAAACAGAATGGCATGACACAAGCTTTCCACGTCACCGGCGACAATCTTTCTCTCATTATTCAGTTTCAATCCTGGGTGAGGGTATTTTTCGCTCAGATATTCTATCATAGGAGGCTCTGCTTCTTGTGGATTTATTTGTTTAGTTAAAGTCTCCGTGGAACTGCTTGCAGGTGTTAATACGGGGGTCTCATCTAGGGACCCTCCAATTGTTGGGTCAAAAAACTTTACATTAGTTGGTAATCCACTTCTGTAAAGGTTCAATATGGGACCTTTCAGTTGCGCACGGTAAATGCGATACTCTGGAACGGTGATTTGAGGTTCTGAAGCATCATGAAAGAATCTACTCTCCCTATGGCTGCCCCCACTGCTGGAGTACAATCCCGACCTTAATTGATGTGTCGATGATGAGGCCGAAATATGACTTGTACCTTGTGATCTGTTAATCCATCCTGTTTTAAACACCACAGTATCGTAATTATCCCTGTTCAAGCTGATTCTAGACTCGACTGCCTTGACGGCGGTTCCGACGGAGTGCTCGTTGTATATTCTTTTCTCGGAATTAGAAGTGCCACTCACTAGTGTGGCATTTAGAGACTCTCTCATAAATGTTTCGCTCTGGCTCCCATTATCAAATTCATCCAAAATGACGTCTGTGTCAGACCCAGATGTTACGCCGTGATTGCCCGAACCATTTGAGCGAATAGAGGATTCTTCCCCTTTATGATTCAACGAACTAACACTTTTCACCGATTTACTATGAGATTCCGACATATAGATACTTCTAGAGGCTCGACGATTACTCGGATTCGAATTGGTGTAACTTTTCAGCGACAAATTGGCTGAACTCTTACGTCTGTTACTACTGTCGCCTTGATACTCATTGCCGCCCAATGGACCGCTCTGCGCTACACTAGGAGCAGCATGACTCTTGTTAACCAGTAGAGATGAAGCTGAAGGTGACAATGACCTAGTTGAAGCTATTTTTTTTGATCGCCCCAATGAAGAGGTACTCGTCGGAGGATTGGATCCATGGCCAGAATTTTTCTTATTCTTAGACGGCCATATTAATCCTTTCATACTAAATCGATCTTCTACTCGAGATCCTAACCAGTACTTAATGCAGTGGTTTCCCAAATCTCCTAGTATAACCGGCTGACTGGTATTGTCTCTGATTTGGAGCTCCGTTTGTGTAAGCAGAAAGCCATTCTAGGATTTTGATTCGAAACGAGGAGAATGCTTTCACTCACAAGGCGATTTCGCGTGCCCACCCACGCCATAAATGCATACTTCAAGACGCGCCAAATACACGTGAAATAATTCATGTAACGAGAGCTTATACAATGACTATAGAGGTGACTATTAGAATATAGCACTATAAATCTTTGGCGGGTATGTCCAAGGGGTAATAGCGCATCCAGTTGCCAATTGAAAATAAAAATGTGTTTCTGTTGCAGGATATATCCGGGAGATTGGTTTAGATTGTGACTTGGAATATGCAACTGTTGGTTTGAGTGAGGATGGTTGCAACATCATGTCATGCAACAAATTAGTAAATTTATGAAAGCTCTATAGGTTCGGAAAGGTATAAAAGGAACCCAGTTTTCTTATAACTGAGAAAAATTTCATAGAGACCATGATTAATTACCAGAAGATCTATCAAGAAAAAAAATGAATTCCTTATTGGGGGTTTTCGTAAGTTCGCTGGTCTTATTGACTGGAGTGCTGGCTATAGAAGTAACTAATAATGATGAGTACGAGCAGTGGTCTTCAACCCTGCCTAGTGAAACGTTTGAGAACGTTGTTCAACCGCGGAGTAGCGACACTCACATAATTATCAACGCACACGCAGCTAACGAGACGATAGTGTCATCATTTCAATTACATGTAGATGGTAACCCAGCAGAGTGGTGGTCTTCCCAGGTTGAAGCTAGATATCCAGATGGCATTTACACAACAGCCGAGGAATCAACATCGTCCAGTACTCTAACCACGATTACGCCTACGACATACCCCAGCTCAGTGATTGGGATAATTAGCGATATTGAGACGCATACACCCAACTTACTAAACAAGCGTGATGCCAATTGTGGGTGGTTTTGTGGGCTGTCAGTCCAGTGCTCGGGCGTGATGAATCCGTGTAAGAAGTGTCAAGGTTTCGGCAAACGGTGGCTAAAACACTGTGTAGCTGCGTGGGCTAGATAGGCAGATTTACTAGCCTGTTGTGCACATCTTTGAGAGTAATCTTGAAGAAGCCGAATCTGCTTGAAAATAAATACAAGTGAATTATACATTACCAAATAAATAAAAGCCATACAACTACAAAGACATTTGTGCCATCTTCAAAGCTCCGTCTTTGGTCTTGGTACCACCGATAAAGCCAGCCGCGTGGATAAAGACACAGTCTGGGATGCCAGATTTCTTGCTTAGCTCTTCGTCTCTTAGACCTCTAAAAGGTTCTGGTAGACCCTTTCTAAATTTGTAAGAGCTGGCAGAGATTGGTACTGTAGAGACTCTCCAGGTCTTACTGCTGTCTTCAAACAGCACGAACTCGATTTCGTCCTTGATACCTAATTGCTTTTCCACTTCGAACAGGTGTTCCTTCCACGGGCAGAATTGCTTCAGAATGATGATTTTACCGCTCTTATCAACATTCTTTCTGTTCTTGACGGCTTCCTGGACAAGTTCCTTAGCTGGCAGCCAGGATTTACCGTAGCCATCGACCAAATTGACAAAGACACCACCGATGAAAGAGCTAGCTTTGAAAAACTGCTCATCAAATTTCTCAGCTGAACAGTCATCATTCCAGTTAGGATTCATTCCACTAATTATACCTGGAATGGTGATCGCCGTGTCTGAGAATTTTGGCTTGATGTTGGCCTCTTCGGCATCAAATTTGCTGATACCATTGTCGTTAGCGTCTAATGCTTCAATAAACTGCTTGTAAACCTTCAAATAAAGAATCTCAACATCATCCTTGGAAGGTCCACCCAAAATGCTCTTGATAATGTCACGACCAAAATGTTTGTAAACTAGACCTGCGCTTGACAATTTAGTCTTGTGCTCCCCATCGAAAGTCTCGAAAAATTCACGTTGGTGATGGTCAAAGAATTTGACACCATCGTATTTACCACTGACATCCACCACGATGTCACTTTGGTCCCAGTCGGTTGGAACTCGCGATCTTAGGATCTTGGCGTCTTTGAACTCGGGCAAAAGACGCAGCATATATACGGCAAGTGCCTCATCAGCATGGAATGATCCCGAATGGGTACAGATTTGTTTCACCATGTTATCAAGCTTCAATTTCTTCGGAATTGACATTTTTCAGCAATAAATAATAGTGATGCTCATCTCATCTCGACCTTACTTGATCTAAATTTTTCAAATTTTTCAAAAGTCTATCTGAACAACTAGACTATACAACGAAAGGCAGTGAACAAACAGTGCAACTGGACAACGAAGAAGGCCTCCAATGGGTCTATAAGACCCATTAAATGTACATCAACGTAAATATCTTGAACTACTCAATCCACACGTGACTCTAACCGGGTAATTTTATATAAATCTCGTCATCTTAACGGATTGAGATGCGATCCTCATAGTTCTTGATACATGATGAGCACCAGGAGTTATCACAAAAGCGGCTATTAGTGGTTCATCTATTAGGTCAGCATGAAGCTTCCATTTCGTTATACTAGGTCACAGCTGGAGATATTCCGTTTTACGTTCTGTCTGCTGGCACCCGTTGGAGTGATGTACTACATCGGTACTGATACAGATAAGAAACTGAACGTTCCAGGATTTTATCCAGACCCTGAGACTCTGAACAAGATCCCTAAAGAACCATACGAGATTAAAGCAGAATTGGCGAGGATGAAGAAGGAACGTTTGGAGAAAAGACTGAGGTTGGAGAAAAAACTTCAAGAAGAGCTTGGGATTGATATCGAAGCAGAAAAGAATAAGATTAGAGAAGAGATGGCCATGGAGAAGAAATCAGCTTAAACGCTAAACGATTTAATGGATTTTTACTGGAAAACACGTGTAAATAAAGGCCATCATTCAGGATACTGAGACGAGAGGTCCCGAGTACGAAAGATGAGGGTACATATTTAATAATGGAGTGATATTGGCTCCTGGTGCTAGATTGTTGGTATAGGTCAAATTCAATAATCATGATTAACGATTGTTCATATAGCATCTTGTATATATACATTATAGATTGATGGTTATCACTTGCCGAATTGGAGCGAAATCAGTGTGGAACGGTATGACTAGGGCTCGTAGGAGTTCAATTGTCTCCAGTATTGCTTCCCGCACAGGAGGGTTAGATTATTTGGAACTACCGAGTTTGTTAGATGATAGTTATCTGTTCAACAAGCTTGAGAAACTAGCATTGGTGGTTGGTGAGGGTTCTAAAGAGAGCGTTACTCTTGAAAAAACATCTGCAGTCGATGAAAGCTTCAAGATCAGGGATGAAAAGAAATATCGCCAATATGAAAATTATCTGGGGCAGTTAGAGTCTCATGTTCAGCGGTATGAAATGGTCCTACAACAATCATACAAAGTCCATGATCAAATTGAGCATGCAATCCAAACTTTTAACAGTATATCTTCCAACTCGAACGATTTCGTCAATAAGACCAAGAACTTGTATGAGGAGAATCATCAACTTTCTGCGCTTCACGAGAAGATCCCGGCTATTATGCAATATTTCACAGCATTAGATCCCATTATGCGTCGTTTGAATCATGCCTCCTCATCAAACGTTGTTAGAAAAAATTCATTTGGTAATATGCTGATCAGTATCGATCAATCTCTGTTTTTCTTCGAAGAACATCCTAATTTGGAAGAAGCTGAGCTGTACAGAATCAAATTCAAACGTTGTCTCATAAGGGCATGTGAACTGGTTTCCAATTATTTGAGTGGGATTTTGAGACAAACCTATAATAATATTGCTGAGAAAATTACATCATCCACGTCCTCGTCAACCGCATCAAGAGAGGCTCTTGTTTATAACAAATTCGAGCAAATTGCTGAAGAGTACAATTCACGAGTAGTTGACATTATTTCTCGAGTATACAATAACAAATTCCAAAGGTACAGTGATGAGTTGGGTTCTATTTTGAATGACTGCTATGAGCAGTACTTTCAAACACGTCTGAAATTATTGGGACCAATGATACATCAACGTCTTGACGAGATTATTACAGCAAATAAGGAACTTCCATTGGTAAATTTTATTCAGGATACAAAGTCTCAATTTTCACAGTTGTGTGTCGACGAGCATAACCTCTTTACCAAATTCTTTGGATCAGAGCATTCGCGTAGCAAGGGCTCACAGTGGCTATGTAGGCTGTGTGAGCCCTTGTATGATGCCATTAGAACTAGGATCTTGAGAGAAACCGACATTTCAATGCTTTGTGATGCCGTTACTCTGTTTGGACAATACTATCAGTTTGAAGAGAACTCCGAAGAATATCAATTACAATTCCAGGACATTCAGTTTGACAAAATCTTTGAGCCTATCGTTCAGAAATTGCAAGCAAGATTAATACTGAGAGTCCAGATTTACATTCAACAGAACGTCGTAAACTATACACCTTCGAAGGATTCATTCATCATCTCACATAGAAGGAAGAAGCCAGAGGGGCCAGAAGCAACGGAAAAGAATAATGATGCTATTTACCTTGCTTATGTGGCTAATATCGACCAACACTCCACTGAAGAGGGAAACTATATGACAAGAGATAAACTTGAATTGTATTATCCTCCGCTCATCTCATCTTTAGCATTACTATCAAAAATATATGAGATGTTGAACGTTTCTGTTTTTAACGATTTGGCACATCACATTGTTCATGACTGCATTTGCTCATTAAGGAAAGCTTACGATATTGTCAATTCATCTCCCGGTGGTGCAAACAATCTGGATATTAAACTGTCATATTTGGGAAACCTTCTTTTACTTCGTCAAGAGATTCAGAATTTCAATATACAATATACAGTCAGTGAGACTTATCTCGATTTCTCAGGTGTAGAGTCTCTCCTCAGATCTTTCACCGGCAGTGCCAAAGGGTTACAGAGCCAGGATAAATCAGTGTTAGGGATGGCAAAGGCATTAGTTCCTAAAGTTGTGAAAAACATGGTTGATGCCCGTTCAGAGTTGTTGATTGAGCTACGTAACTTAATCAAAGATTTCACAGAGGTGGTAACAGTTCAAATCATAGGAAGTTCTCTAGACATCAGTACCACTGGCGAGTCGGACAGCTTACTTTCAAGAAACATCAAGTTGCGGCAAAATTTAGAGGAGAAACTGCCCCGAACTTATTCTCAGATTATGATCTTCATTAATGATAGCGAAATAGCGGCACATCTAATGATTGCCATCCAGGAATCCATAACTCAGTGTTATAATGTCTTCTATGAGCAGGTCAGTGATAAAGCAGAGAGTGGTGAACTCGATAAATCTGAAGTTTCTGAATTGATGTATGACGATGTTTTTGCCGATTTTCTTAACAACATCATTAGTAAAATAACCAACGGATCTGCAAATGACAGAGGTGATGTATCTATGTAATCAAGGCCCATGAACTCCCATACAGCTCGTTATATAAATATAATTGACCGTGAGCCACAGAAATTGACTCATTCATTCTCTTCTTCATCTACCGGATTATATATGTTCTTGGATAGCAGCCTGTTCAGTTCCTGTTTGATAAATTCAACTTTAGATGGATCTACCAGTAAATGCGTATCATCTAGCTCCTCAAGTATGATATCACTTCGTTGAGCATCTATTTGTATAATCAAGGCTTTTATGGAAGGATCACACTGTATCAATGCACCACGTCTAGCTCTTGGCATTTTCGATAGATTCTATCAATGTTTTTGTCAAGCTCATCTGATGACGAATAGTAAGTGAATTTTATATGAATTATTTCAAGCTTAAAATGAAAAATGAAAAATGTCTGATTAAAGCATCAAAATAATCCTCAACAACTGTCCGATAGAACTAGAAGTGTTTCAATGTCGGAGCTAGCAGTGAATATGAACAAAAACCATCTTCTTTGGTCTTATAATCTTTATCCTCTTTTGATGCGCCTCTGCAGCTTCTGTCTCTCCTGCCCTTGCTGAAGCTATTATCGAATTAATATATCTTACATAATGTTACTGGTATCTTGCTACTTTTAAAGAGTAAGTCAAAGGAGTAAAGAGTGGTCGAGGTTTTTGATTGTTCATGTTGTTTAATTGTCGTCGCCCTTGGTCGCGCAATCTTGAATATCAATTAGGCTGTTAATAAGCACATAGAGCCCATATGAGCAGGCATAGCTTCTGCAACAGTTGCGTCGACGAATGAACCCTTAGTTCACTCTCTAGAGCTTACACATGCAAGATAATGATGACAAGAGCGCAGCAGTTTCCCCGGTGTTTAATGGCGACAAGGCTACAGATGGAACGAACCGTGAACCGAAGGCGAATGACGAGGTAAGTAGTAAATCGGAGGAAACTTCACCTTCTAAAGTAATAGAAAGCCTTGATATTATTGCCGGAGTGTCCGAGAAACGATTTGGGCGTTCTCACAGCGAGTCTTCAGATGAAGATGAAGTGAGTGGTGAAGAGTCTGATGAAGAGGAAGAAATACCACCCTTACTTAAGTATACAAGACTCAACAAGTTACCAACGAACTTCTTCAAGCGAGACTCGATATCAGCTTGTTTATTTCATGAAGATTTCTTTGCATTTGGTACTCATGCAGGTCTGCTACATCTTACCTTGCCGGACTTTACTCCAATTCAAACCGTCAAGTTGCATCGCTCTTCAATCCTATCCATCCATTCCGATGGAAACTACTTTGCTACTGGTTCTATCGATGGTACGGTGGCAATTGGGCTAATTGAAGACCTTTCCACGGTCACTTCCTTTGATTTCAAAAGGCCAATTCAAGCAGTGGTTCTTGACAGCGATTACAAATCTTCTGCAACGTTTGTCTCTGGTGGAATGGCTGGAGAAGTCATTCTGTCCCAAAGAAACTGGCTAGGTAACCGAATAGATACGGTTTTAGCTAAGGGACAAGGACCAATCATGGGTATTTTCACTGTGGACGATGTGATATTATGGATGAATGATGCAGGAATTACCTTTTGCAGTATTCATTCAAGGGCCCATCTTTTGAATGTCCCATTTCCAACAGATGACAAGGAAGAAGCCAGGCCAGCGCTTTATAGACCGCATGTCCATTTTCCTGAGAGCGATCGAATAATTGTAGGTTGGGGAGACCATGTATGGATGTTCAAGGTGTCTCTGAAGACTAATGGTGAATACGGGAAGAACTTTGGGTCTATCCTTTCCAGTGCAGCATCAAGTTTAAGAGCTGTGCCGGATAAAAAGGTAGAATTAGAGCATTATTTCCGAATAAGAATCCATATGGCTGGCATCGCATCGTTCAAAGATGATCAGATTATGTGCCTGGGTTTCGAAGTGGACGATATTGAAAACAAACTAGCAGCAAAAATACCAGAGCTTGAAATTATAGATACAGTAAGCGGTGAAGAAATTTATAACGACGAAGTGGTATCGAAAAACTATCAAAATCTTTCCTTAAATGATTATCATTTAGGTAAGCATATTGGAAAGACTTCACCGGAGTACTTTTTTATAAGTGCTAGTGATTGCATACACGTTCAGGTTTTCTCGCTAAAAGATCATTTCGACTGGTACGTACAAAGAGAAAACTACCTGAAAGCCTGGGAAGTTGGAAAATACGCTGTCAGTTTAAATGATCGACTGGCTGTGGGCTTTCAGTATGTCGATCAACTTATCACTGACAAACAGTGGAAAAACGCTGCCTCCTTCACCGCAGCAATAATTTCCATTGTCAATAATAGTGAAGACAAACAAGTTAAGAATGAGACCTTGCAAAAAAGCCAAGATGTGTTTCTGAATATCATTGAAAATGGAGAGGTGGACTATGTGTATGATACCATACCCACAGAGCCGCAACTTGACAAACACCTCTATGATGCAATATTGAGCTTTTTCTTGAAAGAGCTGAAGTTAAAAGAGTTCTTCAAATGCATTCAAAAATGGCCGCTTAGGGTTTTCTCATACCAAAAGTTCGAAGAACAGTTAGAAGAGAGAATTGAAAAGCATGATGAACTTGAAGGCGCATACCGGGATGCCATTATTCATTTGTTTCTGGTTCAAAAGCTGTATTCTAAGGCCATTCCTCACATGATCAAAAGAAAGGACATCAGAGCTTTGAGCATTCTGCTGACCCATAACTTAATCTCTCAATTTGCTGACGATATATTGGAAATTCTGCTCATTCCTTATGATGATACTCTTGAAAATTTGCCCAATTTACCTCTCGATAAGCTAGCAGTTACTTTTCGAATTCCGATCGATCTACTGGTCAAAAATCGTCACAGCCTCGAAGTTAGTAAAATCGTCAAAAAGCTGGAGAGTCCAAAGCAGCTGAGAGTCATTCTCTTTCTTTATTTGAAGAAGTTATCAGTTATTGATCCCGATGCCACAGCTCCTCTAGAGAACGATATGATTAGCCTGTATGCAGACTATCAACGAGACCAACTACTCAACTTTTTGAAGAAAAGGGTGAACTATGATGTCGAAAGAGCCATCGAATTTTGCTCTAAGCGGAAAGGGTTTCATAATGAGCTGATTTATTTATGGGGGAAAATTGGTGAGAACAAGAAGGCATTATCTTTGATTATTGATGGACTAAACGATCCCAAGCTTGCCATTGAGTTTGTCAAGAGCTGGGGTGACTCCGAACTATGGGAATTTATGGTCGGCTACAGTATGGATAAACCTAAGTTCGTTAAAGCATTATTGGATTCGCCGGATGAATTCGGTAAAATTTATCTTGAGGTAATCAAAGCGATGCCGACGGAAATGCATATTAATGGCTTACAAGCAACATTGGTAAATATTTGCAGAAGTAATGCATTAAATCTACAAGTCAGTGAGAATGTTTTCAAATTAATCGATGATGAAAGCAAGGAATACGGCATAGAATATTTGAAAGCATTAACAAAGGGTAAGGTCATAAATATCAACGATGAGCTGTAATTTACATGCCAAAGTGTATCGCTCTTGATGCAGTTGCTTGTATTATGATATATCGATTTAAAGTATAGAAAAACAGGAACCAGAAAAATATCACACTAAAAGAAAGATGCGTTGTCGGTTAGTTGTAAATCTACAGGAACTTGTAAGTTATGTGATGGCGAAAACTCGGAGTTATTGGAGCTTGTTGGTGTCTCACCAGAAAGATACTTCTCCAGTTGGACTTGGCCTCTTCTGGCCTTCATGTTATGTCTCCGTTTCCTTACCATCTTTATTCTGGTCAAAATATGGTTGTAATTAGATTTGATCTCATTGATTGCAGCTTCTGAGAAATTCAACTCACGCGTTTCTGTATGCTTTAAGATGTTCCCCAGTGATTTAGCAATATTAATGTTAGCTTGTAACGCTGCTCCTGGATTTGCCTCTGGGAGAAATTCAGGCAGCGAGTTAGGCGTTGTGTCCTTATTCGAGGATACAGAGTTTTCCAGTAAATGATTCAATGCAGGATTCTCGAATGGAACCATTGTTGACGATGCAGCGGTAGCTGGTCTCTGATTAGGGGCCGGTACGGTGTTAGTATTATATGATGCGCTGATTGGTTGCGTTGACATTCCATCGGGCGGGCCACCTGGAATACTGGTAGCCGCCGTCCCTGGTACAGACGTAGGAAACATATCGCTAAAGTAGTCTGAAGGTCCTATGGATGCGTCAATCCCTACGCCCCTCAAGTCAAGTACTCCGTTCTCTCCCATGAAAAGATTAGGTCTGTCAATCAACGTGCTAACGTTGTAAAGCTTTCCCTTTTCTTCACTACCATAGTCACCGCCCAGAAGTCGATCAAGATTAATTTCGTAGTTATTGTCGACTTTTCCCGCCTCATTCGAGTTGCCCAGTAGAGCAATGTTATCACCGTCACTTCCATTTGAATTCATATTGTCTCTACTTAGGTCATCTTCAGAGTGTGAATCCGTATCTCCAGTTGCTTGATTTAGGTTTATACCCAAGTTACGATCATTGAGAAGATCAAAGCTGTAGTATTCGCCAATATGGGAGCTCAATGCGGGAGTGGCATTACGCTGGCTGACTTGAGGGTCTGGTTCAACGGCATCCACTATGGCGCTCTCAACCAACTCCTCTGTACTGAGAAAATTAGTGTTCTTATTTTCGATGTTAAGATCTAGCAACATATCATGATCCCACTTCTTGGCACAGTAAAACTTGTCACATAAGCCATTGAGTTCTGCTTCAAGAGCTTCGTTTTTCTTGAAAGCCATACTAACAGTTTCTCCTAGTGGAATCATTTCAGATGGCAAAATACCAGAGCTTTTCCAGTTGGCTCTAATGGTTTGAACGGGAATACCCTTCCACGCTTTCTTGATGAATTTAAAGGCGTTAGACATTGTTAGTTGACTTTGCTCGAAGGTGATCAGCATCCTTTTGTTAGTCTTCTTCTCCAGTGTCTTTTGCAAATCTATCAAAGCCTGGTATTGTTGAATTCTGTACCGTGTCTTGAATTCGTCAAGAACACCCCAGTTGAATGGAAGAAATCTTGAGTTTGCTGAAGTGTAGACCAATTGTATATTTTTCAAATGCGGATTGATAATTCTGTGTGAGCAGGAATCGTCTAGTATAATCCATATCTTCCTATTATCGGCCATCAACCGTTTATCCCATCTTGCTAGCCAATCATGGAACAAATTACTGGTGAGCCATGCCTTCCGATTACTGTGATATGAAATGCCAAACCTTTGTGCCATTTTATCTCCCAACAACGACTGCGATACCGGATCTGAAGGCTCCTCTGGGAAGTAGTTTCTGAAGCTTCGGTAGCTATTGTATTTGCCAACAACTAAAGGCTTTAACTTTTCCGAGCCATCAAGATTGCAACATAGCATAACAGTAGCAACCTCTATTGCCCTTTGAATTTGGCTAGTTTCGTATTGCGCGTAGTCCAATGGCAAATTGTAGGCCAAAAAGGTCTCATCAAGTGTGAAGATGTCCTGTGGAGGAATTGTAGCGAAAAGCTGCTTTAATCCATTCCTTTCCTCAAAAGTCCAGACTTTTGGTGGCTTAGGAAGCTCTTCATCCAGGTTAGAGATGTTGATATCCATCTTGGAAAGAAAATTGTTGATCCATTTATATGAAAAAGATCCATTTCCCTCCCGGTGTTCGGCTGGTATTCGATACCATATGGATTGTGCTGTATCTTGTATAATAGGTGAGTTAATGGGTATACCATTCCATATGCTCTGAGAGACCCATTCCTGGAGGATCAAACGAACCAAAACATTATTTGGTTTCCTCACTCGATTTGCTGCCTTTTCGTTGTCCTTACAGTTCATGTAGACATCTCTCTTAGCCAGTAGACGAGATATCGTACCTTGGGAAGGAATCTTGGGCAATTGAAAAGTTTCATACGCCCAGCGAGCTAGTTCTAATTGTGTCCACTTAGGATGCCTCTCCGCCATCAGGCAGATATTATACCGCTGTTCAATCGAAAGCATTGTCACTAAGCGATTGGATTACCAATGTTCCTCGGAGTCTTTACGAATTTATGCAGCTCAAATGATGTGGAAAAACTAGCGATAAAAGTCTCAAACTATTCACCAGGCTCTGTAGATTTACTTCAGTCACTTTGAACCGACTGCCAGTGGGTATCGCTACTGATCAGTACGATGATTCACTCTGCAAAGAGCCCTCTTGATAGACATTTTCTCCGATGCTTCGCTGTTAGTCGAAAGGCTCGACAGCGAAAAATTTGGTGAAAATAAAGCAACTTGAAAAGTCCGTTAAGCTCGTTGATTAAAACTAGCCTGGGGTCAATGCCTAGTTGAATGATTTCCTCTATGGCAGATTGTTGTGGCCCAAGAAAACTACCTCGAGGAAAAGTTAGTTCCATCTGTTCTGGAGGTGAATGAAGGTGTTGGATCGATACATAACTACTTATTGCTAGCTGCCTCTGTATGTACTATATCCGTAGTTACTTAGGAGGAGCGGTATATGGTAGTGTCTAGAGTCCTCTACTTGGAAGACTATATCGACAAATGGATGGAAATTCGTCTGCCCCATCGACCTGTAGTATTTCCCAACTTGGAATCTAATCTTGTAAGTGCCAGGAACAAGCTTTCCCCAGCGCAGATTGCTTGTTTCAATATCCTGTTCAATACCTAATGCCTTGAGCATTTCACGTTTCGACGGACTGGGCTCGAATATCCATGAAGGAACTCTTCCGTCCTCGTTGGTACGGGACATAGCAAACGGTTTCGGCGAATCAGTCTCCTCAAACACCTGGTAGTTCCCGGCCAAAGTTTCATTGGATAGATCGATCTTATAAATTGCACAAGTCACATTGGCAGCTGGCTTGCCAGTTGTAGTGTCCAAGACGTGACAAGTTACCGGTGGTCTTTCACTCATAGCGATAATCAACTTCTAAGGTATCTACTGACGAGTAATATAAACTATAGAGCCATTCTTATACTTATATCTGCCTTTGTTGTTTATTGAGTCGCCTTATCGATAAGATCGGACACTACCGAGAGATGATTTACACTACTGTGAAGAACAAAGATACATAATACAGGACTTAGGGTCCGCTAAGCGAGCAGTAAATCGGTTGATGGGTGATGGGTAGTTGCCACCATGTAGCACATCAAGAGGGAGAGCTGATTTTTTATGTACCGGCGCTGTTTGCACACGGTTTGCACAATGGTGGTTCAGGCGTCCCTCTGTTGATGTCAGACCTCTTACGATGTGTTGAAGAATCTAAAAAGGTCTCTTCAATATACTACAGTGGTCAGGTTTCATGCATATTCTGGAAGAATCATCCAATTGGCAGAGTGTGCGTCTTGGGCGTGGTGATGGGCGTCAAGTGGAAATGGATCAACAACGAGGATTATGTGTTTTTATTTATGGACGATTTCTCATCCCAAACATCTCATAAGACTAAAACTTTGGTCTGCAAATGTCTTGAGGATGTGCTTCTGGGTCAGGGCGTGTCGATCAATAGCATGGTCGGTGAGAGATTTCGCCTTTATGGCCAGATGAATCTCTGCTATGGGGAACTGCAGGTAGAAGTGGTTGAACAGTGTGATAGTCTAACTGATGAAATCGACCATTGGCAGAGCTCACTTGAACAAATAATTGAACTGAATGTTCCCTGGCAATTGGATGAACAAGTGTTACAAGATGTTCTTACACAAGGTAGTAGCTGTGGCATCGAATATGAAGGAGTTACCAATTTTACCACCCCTATTAGGCTCAAAGCTAGACGAGACTTCATAGAGGAGCTCCAGGTGGAAAAATACAAAGAGGAACTGGAAATAGTTAGTCCGTACCGTGAAATTTCCAATCAGGAAATGGACAGCCTCAGTGGCAGCTCTTTGGAATCTTCAGCAAGGCTTCCTTTCGAAGATTCGTTGGCAAGAAAGGAAACTTTACTGGTTGGTACACAAAGCTCGGTCGTCGATGCCACCGTCGAGTACGTTGTGGACGATCAAAGCATATCTGTATGCAATGAAAATCAGGCTAGAGCTCAAGTACTCAAACATCTACTCAGTTGTCCTGATCGAACTATATCTATTGTGGAACTATACCAGATGTCACAAATCTATGATCTCATCTCGAATATCAGTGCTATAAGATTTAATCGTCAAAACATAATGCTTGTTAAGTCCCTCGAACAGTTGAAAACAGAAACTTTCTTTAGGCTCATAGATTACTTGGTCACTTCTGGATTACTCAAGTATGTTAACCGTAACGTCATTGATCTGATGCCTTTGAAATCATTATATGCCTACTGCACCAAGAGATTACGTGCTCTTATCAAAATGCAATGCTATTTGGGGACCATAGAAGTCAAAATAATAAGGCAAAAACTTTCACTACCGTCTCTTTCTCAGAAGGCAATTATTGATACCTTCAAAGAAGCGCTAAGAGTAGCAGCTTACGGTCATCCAAATCTATTTACTGGTTGGTGGATCGAAATAAACTCAGAGAAAGAGTCGGCAATACATCTGGAGTACAAAAAGATATAATACCTTAGAAAAGACCATAAATTTATTGGTTTGAACTCAATCTATCAGAGTGCTAAGCATCTAATATTTGTATTATTAACGAGAATAATACGCGATGAGGTCACAATACACGAATTGGAAAATTTTAGTAGTGGAGCTACCTCATCGCATCTCATCGCATCTCATCGCATTTGGAGCCCTATGTGAAAGGTATTAGTATCCTTCAAAGTTCCAATTCGAGGGACTAGCCACAGATCACACTCAGGATGCCATTGTTTCAGGTGGACGGCTGGGATATAAAATCTGACAAGGTTGCTTTCTTCGATGTTAGTGCCAAGAAGGCTGACGAGAAGAAGAAGGAGAGAAAGGCTAAAAAAGACAAGATTAAGAAAGAACAACAGGCCAAGAAACAGCGTGCTATTGAGGACGAGATTGAAGGAGTTGAAAGCGATGAGGACGTAGAAGATGTAGCGGACGTCGAGAGTCTTGAGAAGGTCAAAGACGAAGCCAAGGAAGAGAAAGTAAAGAAACAGAAGAAGCGCCAGCTGAGTGATTCAGAGAAACCTGAAAAAAAACCGAAAGTATCAGAAACAGTCAATACTTCACAGAAGACTCTCACCCCACTACAACAGAAGATGATGGCCAAATTAACTGGTTCCAGATTTCGTTGGATTAACGAACAGCTGTACACTATCACTTCCGATAAAGCACTAGAATTGATGAAGGAACAGCCTCAACTGTTTGATGAATATCATGATGGATTTAGATCGCAGGTGACATCATGGCCCGAAAATCCCGTCGATGTCTTCGTAGACCAAATTCAACAAAGATCTAAAAAACCGGTCAATGCACCAGGTGGGTTACCAGGTTTGCAGGACTCAAAAAAAATTGTCATAGCAGACATGGGATGTGGTGAAGCACAATTAGCAGCAGATATTAACGAGTTTTTCAAGAAATACAATAAGAGGGCAAAAAAATATCAACAGCGGAAGCATCAAGTGCATAGTTTCGATCTTAAGAGAGCCAATCCGCGAATTACTGTGGCCGACATTAGACACGTCCCACTCCCGGATAATTCATGTACCATTGTCGTATTCTGTCTAGCTCTTATGGGAACCAATTTCTTGGATTTCATTAAAGAGGCTTACAGAATTTTGGCACCAAGAGGAGAACTTTGGATAGCAGAAATAAAGTCGAGATTTGCAGACGAAAAAGGTGATGAGTTCGTGAATGCGCTGAAGCTCATGGGATTCTTCCACAAGAAAACGGATAATGAAAACAAAATGTTCACCAGATTTGAATTTTTCAAACCACCACAAGAGATCATTGAAGAAAGAAATGCCAAGCTGGAAAGAAGACAGACATTCATCGAAGTTGAGACCGAAAAGGAGCAACTAGAGGAGAAGAGGCAAAAAATTGCCGAGGGTAAGTGGCTACTTAAACCATGCATTTACAAGAGAAGGTAGGTCGCTAATACTGTTATTTGATCTTATGTAATAGTCTACATCAATACTTGGTCATTTAACTATGATCTATTTTGGAAAAAAGACTGTACGGCAGTAAATCTTTGTAAATTCTCTAGGACAGGAATGGTGGGCATTTGGAACCAACTGCCTTCCGTATCTGATTGAGCGTTAGGGTTCCATTTATCACAATTGCGAAACCCGTACGCATTCCAGCCAGTCAGAGCGATAGCAACTCCAACAAGTAACAAGTACAGAACTTTGAGCCTTAAAACGCAGAAGATTGCAAACACTGCCCATACGATTGGAGTCAAATATAAAGACCACCAAAACAGTTTTGCATCAATTGGATTGATTGGAGGGCCAGGTGCATACTGTTTGTAAGATTCAAATTTGAAAGTCTGTGCATTCTCAGTGGTGGGATCGTACCACCAACGTAGCTGAACCAATTTTCGACCACTTATGTTCTTCGTGAGATAGAAATCGACCGTCAGCAAAAGTACCACGACTATGAACTGTGCAGTGAAATTCAGGAACAGGGAACCCAGAATGTAGAAGATCAATGGGGCAGCTTTTGCTCCTAAATGCAGCGAAAGCATTAATGGATGTGAAGATTTCAGAATCGTCTGGTAAAAGTTATTAACATGCTCCATTGCTCAATCGGCTATGTAAGGGTTTCAGTGGAATGACTTTCTCTCACAGAGTGCGTTGAATTAATGCCCAATTATCTAATCTTGTCTCTGATAAACCGCAATAACAATGTTGAGCGGTTGATCAACTAGGCTAGTGTTTGTAGATTTGAAGAAAGATTAAGTAGTCAAGTTGAATTTCAAAAAATATTCTCCGATGCGGGGAGTCGAACCCCGGTCTCCACGGTGAAAGCGTGGTGTGATAGCCGTTACACTACATCGGATGTTAATTTCAATGATGATTTTGAAGAAATGTTATGATGTACTTCGTATTAAACCTCGTCTGACTTCAAAATCCAACAGTTTATGCTAGCATTAACAGTAGATAAACCGAACAATTACGATGATACTTAGGCTTGTGTTGTCGCTGGTATACGCATGTTCATTTGTTGCTTTGACACATATCTATTAGTTGTGCATATATTTTAATTGTCATATATAATTAGTGCTAAGTATCTATCGTAATGACTTACGAGAAGAAATGCGTAAATTGCGTACTCTCCATATGAACCTTCATTTCGTTTTTTTGAATTCATTCAGTTCAATTTTCACAGCTTCAATGAAGCCTTTATCCTTTAATTGCATCAGGCGCCGACGGTTTCTAATAAACCGTTTATCGCTTCGTTCGTAATCCGTTGCAGACCAAGTATCATTGACGTAAATATCTTGCCCAAACCGCAGCTCCTTGTCTTTGAGAAAATGCTTCTGTGTCTGGACAGATGCATCGAGATGGACAATTTTCCAGTCCTGATATAATCTTGCAATTAAATCATGGCTTGAACCAGTACCTCTACGACGAGGATGATAAAAGGATCTGGCAGAGTCTTTACTCGAAATTGCCGGCCTCTTGGGTGACCTGGTAGGAAGATTTGATGGTTTAGACTCGCGAATTTCTTCTGCCTTCTCAATGAATTTTCCCAATCTAGAGAACTCTGAGATCAACTCATAATCAATATTGGATTCTTCCTTACTAGCCTCAGGCGGAGACTGCAGGTCACTTGGAATACGAGAGTCTAAAGATGGGATCTTTTGAAGCTTTTGATTTAATTCAATTTGCTTTTGCAAACATGATACGCGGTTAGAATCGGCTTTCAAAAGTAAACTATCAAACACCAGGTCTGTGTCCATCAAAGTATCATCACCGTCGTCTTCATCCTCAGCAGAAGAGTCATTTTCAGCTTCTGTTTTAGATACGGGTGTCCGGTTAGTTTCCTCATCCACATTATCCATGGAAGAATTGGCAGCGGCCAGCTCGTTCGGTAGGTCTGCCGATAGTCCTGTTAACTCGCGCGTTATCCGTTGCCGCTTTTTATTCTTATCAGATTCAGAGATCGGCGAGGGGGAACGTGAAGAAGACTGGCGATGGAATAGTTTTTTAAGAAAGCTTTTAAAACCTGACATCGAACTGCCTCTTTTGACAGACTTATTCGAAGTCTCCTTTCCATCGTTAGGCGTGTTGGAATTCTTTCGCTTCACTGGCCCATTAGTCTCTGTTTGAGAACCCGTACTGGTAGGCACTTCCTCCACAATCATTTCTGGCAGGTTCTCTTTGTCTCTTGGTGGCTCTATCTTCATAATTAATGGTGATCTTTGCTTTCCAACCGTTGACGGTAAATTAGTGTAACTACTGTGAGTACTAGGTCGACTACTTTGATTGGTACTACCGCTACTCGAATGATCCTTCATACTGTTGTAGCTGCTACCACTGCTCCCCGATTCAACCGGAGAAGGTGAGGTAACAACAGTAAGAGGAGGTTTTGGTAGCCGAACAGGCCTCGGAGGCAATGAGTTCATCGACTGGGACCTTGACAAAGGCTGTAAAGCTGGATTTCCACCCTTGCTCAACGCTATGGAACTACTCGACCTTGGTAGCTTGTTCCTCGGGGTAAAGTTTTCACCATTTGGGAATTGGAATGCTCCTTTCATTTGTTTCCTTTGCAACTGATAAGGCGTAAGAACATAATGAGGCTGCCGCCTCTCAGGAATAGAGTTTAAAGAATTTTGTGGTTCAAGGCTATAATTGCTGGAAGAGTAACTTGGGGATTTGCAAAGACCTTGACGAAGGGATTGCTGATCTGGGAACCTGCCCCTATGGTAATGCATATCCCTCGGCTTGATTTGATAGCCATTCGGTAGCTGGTGCCCTTTTGGTACATGTTGCAAACTGTTTGATCTACCATTAGCTGCAAAAGACGCACGGGGACCTGATTTTGGCTTCCTACAGTTCCCTCCAGTTCCTTGGACAGGTATCTCGAATAGATCTGATGTAGAGTTCGACCGTGGAATTCCCCTACTGTGAAAAGCCGAACCGCTCGTAGTATTACTACTCCCAGAGTACACGCTCGAGTTATCCCTTAACCCCCCGCTGGAAAATGTATGATACATTCGTATCTCTGTTCTATCAACCTCGTTTTTCGATTAGTTTCCCACCTTGAGCAGCCTTTTAAGCATGAGAACTTCGCACAATCCACTAGCAATCACTTATAAAACTCAATTGACGCCTATGATATTTCCAATTGCTACTCAATAGACCATCCGAGTCTCTTTTACAAGGCTGATCTTTCGAATTCTTCTCGTTTGGCTTTTAAATCCCTTGCCAGTTCGCTAAAAATAAATAAAAATTTCTCTCAAATCAAAGAATTTAATCAAGTTCGTCAAAACTAGTTAGAATGTGTCAGATTTCGTCAATTTGAAGAGCTAGAAGCCCAGTATTGGTGTATTAAATGTGTGAATTATGAGTTTATTTATGTAGTATTATTCGGCAAAGAGAGTAGACTGGTAAGTGTCAACTGCAGATTGTTTCTTGTCCAAGGTTGTCGTGTTTTGTAGTGTGAGACTCTCGGTTTCGTTAACTACTTCAACGTTTGAACGTGTGATTAGACGGTCTTCCCAGTGTCTGTAGAAGCGATGCAAGCCAGTAATACCAGTAACGGCACCGACTTTGTTGGCAGATCTGTGGAATACGCCGTCCTTGTTGCTGTAAAGCTTGACGCAGTCCAGTCTGATAAGCATGATGAAGAAACCAAAGGCAATACCACCAAATGGTGCGACAACAAACGCACCAAAGGTACCCCAATCATCGGCGTACAACCCATTGGTAATCAGTAATAGTTTCCCACCTTCCTCAGGGGAGTCGTAGTAAACGGTACCGAAGATCCAGGTGGCTAGAATACCTCCAAGACCACCGCCAACGACTTCCCAACCAGTCCAGTACTTTTCGAATCTCTTAGACAGACCAAAGACTAGTACTGGCACAACACTACTGGAGAGCAGATCAACAATCAGGTAGATACTCAAAACGTCTTCAGCGATCAGACCAACAACGACAACAGGGACCATCACTAGCAAGACCAACCCACGAACGTACATGATGGGAATCTTGTTTCTAAAGACATCATTGGAGACCGATGACACCAAAGCGCTTTGCAAAGAATCCAAGGTACAAGTGGATAACACAACAACAAACACCAGGGTGAACCCCATGACCCAAGAAGGTAGCTGCGCCAGTAGGATGAAGAAAGCCGCACCGGAGTTTTCTTCATCTGCGACTGAGATCAAGCCTGCCCAGACGGCGATAAACCCAGTGACACCGATGACAGTGACAAAAACCACTAAAATAACACAAGCGATCGAACAGCCGATCATTAGATCCTTGTTTGATCTTGAAGCAAAAGTTCTAAGCCAGAACCCACTCATGAAGAAATCGTTCGTGAAGATAGCAAACGTTAAAATGTAAACCAATTGCCAACCTAGCTTGTTAGCCTTGAGCAGACCAGAAGGTTCGATCATCGAACTGTCAATGTGAACGTATTTGCCCATTGCACACGCAACGATAATCAATAGAACAAACACAACACTGACTTGCAACGTATCGGTGATGAACGAGATATGAAACCCACCGATCGTAGTGTAAATGGTAGTAACCACACATTCGATAATAATCACGGGCAAAGCCTTGATCCCAGCAATGGTTTCAATCGCATATTTTAAAGAAGCCACTTCACTCACCATAAACAGGAAAACGGTCAAGATAGTACAAGCACCCAAATACCATCCAGTAAGCAGACCAAACCTATGGAAAACCCACTCAGTCAAAACAAACCCATTCGGAGTTTTCTTTCTAATAATAGGACCCAAGAAAGCAAACAAAAACATGGGCAAACCACCAGCTAAGGCATACACTAGCAAGCCGTGCAACCCATCGATATTAGCAATTTGTGGGTATGCACTAAGCACACCACAACCCAAACCAGATGCGACAAAGTTAAATGCCAGAGGCAAAGCCTTCTGAGTACCATTAGCACTCAAGAAAGTCTTACTATCCCGCTTCCAGTACGCCACAGCGGACGCACTAAGCAGTAAAACCACGTATGTTGGCCATATGATACCGTTACTTGCCTGGAAAGAGAGACTACCCATGCTATGCCAGTTCTTGAACTGTTCAGCAGAGTCTACAGGGTTCAATTCATCGCATGGCTGCTCCTTTTTAACCCTCCTCCAGTCTCCATCTCATCGGTTTTTTTTTCATCATTTTTTACTTCTTTTTTCTTCTCGAGGAAACTGTTAGAGCCGGTCACATGAGGGCATCGATCGATATACTATGGATGATAGTATAACATCAGCCTAAAGATAAGTAACTTAGTCTTCCTGAGGTGAATCCTGTTCTTGGTCCTCTTGACCATGGTCTGCTGCCTCTCCACACACGTTTTCTCGTAGAAAATCGAACTTCTCATCGGTCAGGATCGTTTCTTTCATCACTTCTCCGCTAATACGCTTGCAACCGAGCTGACGGGCCACTTCACTGCTTCTCTTCACCAAAAGTGCTATGAAAAACTCAAGAGACCTTCCTGCAATGACTGGGGTTGCTTGCGAGACTTTGCCGATGTCTTCATCTGTTTGCATTATTTTCTTTACTTTGCAGGTGGGAAATTGGGTCTTTATGCGGTCGAAAACGTCTTGAAGACCCGGTTCTGGTGTCCTAACTGTCTGCTGGGGTTCACTGCCCTCCATCTTAACTTCCAAATCCTCCATTTCGTCTGTTTCTTGCCTTGTTTGTGTTCAAAGAGTGGTGAAGAAGTGCTTTCTCGCGTTTGAAATCCGATACCTTTATATATTAAAGAAAGGGTAGAGATAGAGTAAAGTAGGTAATTGCAGTTGCGGATGGCAATTGCAATGCAATTGTAATTATGAATACTACACACATTGATTAGACGATCAAATATCTGATTGGGATGTGCACAAGTTTGATAGCGTAGCCAATCACACCGACAGCCACGAAACCGATTCCAACCGCACGCACGATCTTCGTGTACTCCTTAACGTCTGGTTTCTTACATTTGGCCAAAAATTGTTGACCTTCTTTGACAAACTCCAAAGGAGCGTCTGTTAGTTTCTCGATCTGACTAGCGCCTTGACTTTTCTCGTTAATCCTGGCCATTCTTGCTTAAGATCCAGTCCTGACAACTCTCAATGGCTCTCACAGACCCCTTATTCACCGGTTATCTTGTCCTTGACGTGTCTTCTTCATCATGTAGCTGTCTCAATTCGCCTGCGAACCTCGACTTGAAAAAAAAGCCAGCCGGGTAAAATATGGTCTATTAACTATGTAGAGCTATGTGAGCTAGCTAGAAACCGTGCCACTCTTCTGCCTCCTCGTCGTCATCACTGTCTTCTGGCTCATTTTGGGTTTCTTGTGTTATAGGTTTTGCAGTGGAAAATCCCCAGGAGACAAGTCTGGGGTCCGCAAGAAGTTCTTTCTTGATCGCTTCTCTAAGCACTTTGCTGTTGTCGGTGTTGGCAACTATATCTTGAAAGATTTTCAGAAACTGTGCAAGTGGAGTCTCTTGGACAAGCTGTGCCAAATCCAGATCTTCTTCTTCGTCTTCGGGCCGCACGAGTCTCTCCCATTCGTCGAGGAGAACATCAATAATGTGCAAGGGCACCCCGTTGTACACTTTGAGGCTCGCACTTAGCGGTAGCCATTTTAGCACTTTGTCGATGTACGCTTCTACAACTTGCTCGTCCCAATTTCTCAATTTCAAGTATTTCAACTGGTTGAAAACAACCCTTCTGACGAGCATTAAAAACTTGTCAATACGGTAACGGTCGATCTGGAACCATTCCATGCAAATGATTTTCCAGAACGCTTTACTAAATTTGATAAATGCCTCGTCATTTAAAGTCAAAGTTCCCTCAGCGTCTTTATTATCACGCTCATTGAAATAGAAAACGTTCAGCTCTCCAAGTTCATTGGCAAGTCTCTGCTGCGGTCTGGGACGATCACTAAACCACATAGCATAGTACAATCCCTTCCATAGTTTGTTATATTGCAGCTGTTTTGCATCTTTGAATTGTTTAGTGTTCAAATATTTGTGTAAAGTCTCCAATGCATTCTCCCGCACGTTCCGACTGTTCGAAGCTAACTGCTTGACAAAGGTATTGGTCTCCATACTGGCCTGGCTGATAGCTCTCACTGTCTTTTATTGGGCATCGACAGTTTTCAACTTTTCATTAAAAGAGCGATGAGCTTGCAATTTTTCATATCGCACACAACGATCACATAGAAGAGTAATAAAGCGCTAGCCGTAGAGGTCCTTCAGATCCTGTTTCGCCTTACGAGATTGGGCTGTGCCAGTTGTTTTCTTCGCTTGTAATTCTGTGATTGAAGCTTCTCGTGGGGGTTGCTTCTTACGCTCTTGGCGTAACATTTGCTCGTACTTGGTTGGGTTCGCAATAAGAACATGGCTGACCTTTGAATCACTCTCGACTTCATCTCTCACGCCCATCTTCTTGGCGTGTGCTAGTGTGAACTTTTTCAATTGATCCAGTTCTTGTGCTTCACCCGTCAGATGTCTGCGGAACATATGGGACTCTTCGTCGATTGAACCGAGTTCTTCACTCTTGTAAAGACGTGATTTCGGATCATATTTGATGTCTTGTGAGTGCACGTCGTTCAAATATGCTGCTCGGTCTTCTCTGAGTCGTACTGAGGCCCTGTGCAATGCGGTGTTGTGTGAATCGTCTTGCTTTAACAGCCCAGACGTATCTTTGTAAAGCCCCAACTTGATTAGTTCCACTTCTTCATCCGTATCCCAAAGCTCTTCTTTCTCCGGCTGTGCGCTAGCTATCTTGCGGTTTTCCCACTTCTTGAGCAATTCATCGTATTCCTTCCCGGTGTAACCAAACCATCTATCCTTCCTTGCATCCCAGTCAGAAGAATCAGAAGTCTCCCTTCGCACTGTAACGGTTAACCCAGAGTCCTCTGCGGATTTTGGTATTTTTCGAGCCCGCTCAAGACAGTCTCTTCTTACATGACCAGTAGCACCGCAATTCTCGCATCGACGGCCACCTCGTTTGCCAATCTTCACAGTTTCGAACTCATCACTGATCCCATGACCAACCTTGGGTTCCGAATTATTGTCAATTTCAAGAGCACCACCCTTTTTCAGCTGCCGATGGTGCACTAAGTAATCTTCCTTGCCATCTTCGCCGCCTTTAGTGTCCCGATAGTACCATGGCTGATTCTTAATGTACCGCGGAATGTGCACATTCTCCGTCGTAGAGTCCTGTGAGCCACTCATACTTCTTCAAAGGGCTAAAAAGGTAGTACAATCATTGACTGACCAGTTATACATGATAAGGCCTTCTTCTTGAAGGTTGAGATGAGTTGATCGAAAAAAATATTTCTTCCCCGCCAGGACTCGAACCTGGAATCTTCTGGTTCGTAGCCAGACGCCGTGACCATTGGGCCACGAGGAACAAGAAATTGATGGTGATGTAAAGTAAAATGAGTCAACCCACCAAGAGATAGTTGAAACGTGATATTGGATTATACCCTGGGTTAATTCAATAGGGACTTACCCCCCTATTGACGCTCATTCAAGGTCCGAGACCCATCACGGCAATTCCACCATTTCCTCCTAGAAGAAATGGGGATCCACCACTTGCCATCAAATGTTCGGTACAATACTTGAGCACAGGTTGAAATGGCCGTCGAAAACAGACGAACAGACTACGCAACTATATATTTTATTGGATCCCAAGTCGGACTTCACGTTACCACACTTGGACCAAGTCTTGAAGGTGTAATCCTCCACAACCATGACTGCATACGCGAAATTTTATCGTCCAGCCTGTGCAGAGCTTTCCGATGATTCTGTCTAGCCTCTTCAAATTGGCCATATTATACAAATTCACAGCATTAATGATTCAAGAATCTACGTAATTTGGCATTTTGTTGTTTGTCCTTGGGTATTTCGACGTGAAATTAGACGTAGGCGCATGAAAAGTTGTCCTGCATTGTGAAACCTCGTTGATTATTTCATGAATCTGCAGATCAAGCTTTGAAATACTTAACGCGATGCTGATCTTGAGTTCTCATATTTGAATTTAAGAAGTGCATATTTTCTACGTTAAAAACCTGTTTGTATGCCATGTCATCATTATGATTTACTCGCCTTGGTTGCTAGTAGTTGTTGTCCCTGCAATGTTTCTTTTCCAGGGTCCACTAGTCATCACCTAGTGCTAGAAGTATCGTCGAGTTTAAAGCACGACCTTGTAGATTTGGCTGGTTGCGAAAGATTTTCTCATTATTACATCGAAGCTTCTTGCGTCAGTTCACCGTCGTTCATAAGCGTAGAGGACAAATCAGAGATACCTCAAAGGCACTTTGAGTGCTGAGCAATTTTTGTGCAGTGTCAGAAAGGCTATTCTGACTGTCTTAATCTCAACGCTATTCAATTCCTACTCTGACATTTAAAAACTTCTTTATCTCTTGACTGAGTTTCACCAAACGAAATTCCACATGGGAATGCTTGAAGTCATCAAATACTAAGCAAAGTATATATCACACCCAAGTTTTCAGTACACAGGCTTCTTCCACTAGGCCAAGTATGAACTTTAGTATGATTTTTAGCATTAGCCAATTTTTGTCATTACTTAGCGACAGTTCGGCGAGTACAAGAACAAAGGTACAGAGTTGAACTCATTCCAAGGCACCTTAATGATAGCATCCTGTAGATCAGTCATCTTTGAATAGGTATACAATTCAATCGTATTTCATCCAAAAAAGTTTCACAATCTTTGGCTGACTATACCATCTTTGCAGAGGGTCTTTTGTATATGCAAAACATATGCAATACAGCCACAGTCTCTACACAGCGTATGGTGACTCCTTTTACAGCGAAAATATGCAATGTATGCATTTTCTACAGCAAGTTGCAGCTGCAATCCAATGCCAAGAAACCATATGCAACCATTTCCCAAATTTTTTCACCTTCAATTATTTTTTCACACTGTGATAAAGTCCACATGCTCAACCCTTCGGAAACTCTGTGATATGTATAATTGGCCGTAAATGTTAATTAACTAACAGAAGGTAATTTTACCCACTTTTCGAACCACTCTTAACAAAGTTTTGTTCTCGATCGCCACTGGAGTCATTTCGGTTGTGCGCAACGTGTTTAGTGGCGAAGATCTTTTACCGACCTGGGCAGAGAGACTACTTGTTCTCGCTGACAACGTTTGTGTATATATTTCCAGGTGCTATTAAAACCTAATTTGCACTAAACACTTCACGTAAATCCAACGTTGCTATAGCGCTCGAACTCGCCTGGGATGAAGTTTGGTAATAAGATATTGGCCAAGTCTGTCCCGGAGTGGAAGTTAAATAATATAGACTATGAAAAGTTGAAGAAAGCTATTAAGCGTGCAACCACAAAGAGTGGTGATGGGAGCGATGGCGAAAACTTGGAACAGTGTACGCAGTTGTTTCGGGACCAATTTAATCATGTGAATGTTTTTACTTCGCTGAAAGTGAAGGAGATTTCTTCTAGGTTGGTCGGAATTGAGACTTCTATTATAAATTATAAGAAAAGGTTCCCACAGTCCGAAGGTAAGGATGTGAGGAATAAAAAATTACAATCTAGGCAACTGAAGATAGTTGGATCTCACCTGGATAATTGTAGCTCTGAGTTGCAAAGGTTGTCTAGGTATTTGATTCTGCAAAAGATTGCCCTGGGGAAACTGTTCAAGAAATTTGTTAAACACTACCCAGTGGGTGCTGCAGAGGCTCAAGCTTACATTCAAAAAATCCGTGATTTGCCTGAGGTAACTGCTGGTTATGATGGGATTTCCTTTACAAGTGTTGATTTGGATCCTTATCTCCTGGAAATTTCATTAATAGTCAATATCCTAAACGATTTCCAATTGAAACTTTCAAATGATAAATCTTATAATGAGGATGAAGATATTATATCGCCTTCCAAGAAGAAAGTGGACTCTTCACTTGCTTTTGATCGCGCTGTATTGGCGAATGCAAGTTTGCAGAAATTTTTAGTGTCTACCGAGAACATTGAGGAGTTCAAATTCATGATTTTGAATCACGGTTTCCACATGCTAGATGATGAGATTATTTCTACTTCAAAGGGGATCAGAGACACGGCAGAGAGCATCCCTTCCATGGATGCTAAGTCTATCAAGTCCGCTAGGTCTTTCATGGCTTTACAGCAAGCAATCACCTGCCAACAGGCTCATCATCCAGTCGAGACACCTACCTCGAATTTACATGGCCAGGATTCTGCTGCCAAGAATCAGCCTTCTGCATCATCTTTGCATCGCAGTCAGCCGCATCTTTCTTTGTCCATCTTAGATAACAAGAGTCAGCCAGCTTTCTTGGAAGATAATAATGTTAATCAACATCCAAACCTTATTATGGTTTCAGATGATGACGACAGCCATTGTATTTTGATGTGTCATGTGGGTGGTTTGAGAGATCATTTAGAGACTACAGATTTTGGATTCGCTGAGCTGAAGAAACTGATGTCTGGTGAACCGATCCATGAAGAAAGCTCAACCATGCAAAACTCCGTCATGTCAAAATCTGCGATTGAATGGGTCCAATCCCGTCATTTGAGGCCAGTGGGCCCCAGAATCGACTTTAAGAGATCAAGATTCATTTGCAACGAAGAAAATTCCATTTACTTGCTTTCACTGGATGAAGGTGTTACAACGGGAAGTGGCAGCACAGTACCACACACATTTGTGCAGCTCACAAAACTGCCCGCGACTACTGCTTCTGCTAACAAGGACAAGAAATTAACTGAACTTTGTGACGCATTGATTGAAAATAAGACCCAGTCGTATCCATTATCCCCTCACATCACATTGTGGAAAATTTGTTTCGAGCTTTATCGCTCACATAATCTGCAGGCAGATTTGTTTAAATTCTTGTTGAAAGACGAATACGATATTGAGGATGCAGCTTTGAATAGCGAGGAATTTTTCTTGTTGGGTAGGGACTCTACTTTGAAGATGTGCTCTGAGAAATTGATCTCAGGGTTTGAAAGCGAGGGCAATAACAGGAGACAAAGTGTCATACGCGCAAAGCCAAAGGTGCAACAGGCCATTGAAAAGCCTAGGGTTCGTTACTGGAACGAATTTGATGATGATCCTGAGTTTCATGATACCGGATTCTACATCAACGATAACAATGGTTCTCAAACTGATGAGGAGAGAAATCCAGATTTTGATAGTGGGTTTATTCTCTTTAACAAGCATTTTATCACATCCGCCTACATTTTATGTCAGAGAATTAAAGGACTGTTTGGCTTGCAGGATAGGAGAGCACTATTGGGCCATGTAAATAACTATGGTTCCATTAGTAGTGCATCCACCACTAATTCATTCGACGAAATGCAAGCCTACCTCACGGCTACTGATGAATGTGGTGACAGTGATTCAGTTTACGAATACAAACACGATCAAGTGATCACTTTCATGTACCTATCATCTTTATTCACAGGTTGTGTCACTGCTGGTATTTCCTTGGGTATTGTTCTGGCTTTGTTCCATAAGGAAGGATCTCAAGCCGATTTGGAAGTTGCCGATCTCTTAGTGGCGATGATTGCTATCTCATTGGTGATCTCTCTAGTCCTTATCTGCATCAGTCTCTTGTTACTTTTTAGCAGGTTCAATTTAGCCCCGGCTTGGCATTACATCACCTGCTTCATTCTGTTCCTAGTCGTCATATTCACCGTTTGTTATGGTTTCACAGAGATTTTCTTCTAGTGATTTCAGGCTTTTTGTATTATATAATTACGTATTCTCATTACTATGCATATCGATATACTCGTGATATTAATCTTTCATTCGTTTGCGACGTTTCTTCTCCTGTTCGTGCCTCTTCAACCACTGTTCTTCTCTTTTGTCCTCTAGCCTTGCCATTCTTCTAGCTTGTTCTTCTTCTTCCAAGATTTCCATCTCATTTGCCTCCATGTCGTCATCCTCCATATCATCGAAGGCATAATCTGAACGTCTCTTTCCCCTGTTGAACATAGCCCATATTTCATCGCGGTCATATCCCGTATCTCTCTGGGATTGCCGTCTATTCTCTGATTCCATAGTGTCGTCCTCAATGAAATCATCAAGGTCACTCCCGTCATCTTCATATTCTGTCCGGGGTTTGATAGTTCGTTTTCTCTGTTCCAATTGTCGCCTTAGCTTTTCATTAGGTTTGGCAAATCCATTTACCATTGTTTTGAGTTTTATAGGTGCTGGTTCATCACGATAAGGTTTTGTAGTTGGAATTTCGGGTACTGGTGATGTAGAGTTTCTATTACGTCTGTCGGCACCTTTCTTAAAACCAATTTTCTTGACATATTGTTGAGTTGTTCCTTGGCTCTTCGGGATTCGATGGGGCCCACTGTTTACAGGAGAGGGCTCTTTCATGGCATTCGGTTTCTCCTGGGCATTATTCTCAGCTTGCTTCATAAGCTCATCAAAACTTAGCTTTTTTAAAGGTTCAGCCTTCTTTGCATTTGTAGTAGGTAATGAAGACCCTGCTGAATGTGGTCTTACTTTCCTTTTAAACTTGGTTCCCATTGAACCTCCCTCATCATCATCTTTCCTTCTTCTGGTCGGAGCAGGCTTACTTTGGCCACGCACCTTCTTGGAAAGCTCTCCACTTTTCAAAAGTTCTTGCCGCCTTAGTTCCTTTAATCTCCTAACAGCTGGATCTTCTTCTCTTACATAGTTCCGGGGCAATATCGTGTATTCTTCTTCATTCGACTTTTTATCGCTAACTGGTTCTTGCTTTGGCGGCACAACGGGAGTGGCTTTTCTTAAGTTAGAGATCTTTGATAGGAAACTCATAGTGGCGGCAAGAGGCCTCTCGAGACTCTTAATATGAATCGATGTGTAGTGTTTTAGACTTTTTGACTATTTGATTATGACGAATTGCAGATGTCCACCGGTCACCTCATACGTCTTGTTCATTATTTAATAGCCGTTGACTATAAGCGATAATTATATAGTCGATGGACTATTACGATAACTCCAGGTGTCATAGAAGACTGTTTAGATACCTCTTCACCAGTGCCTTATTTTTTTCTGTGCTTTTAATTAGTTATTTAGGTAACATCAAGACGAGTTCAGTCTATGGACTCAGTAAACTAATTTTTGAGGTACCCAGATATGCTAAAGAATGGTCTCAATGGATTTAATATCGACTTCAACCATATAATGCCTTTCTAATCAATTTTCACATTTGACCTTCTTAATATTTTCTATTAATGCAGTGAATGTTCGCGCTAAGAACCAAACGTTAACTGAGATTTTGAAAAATGAGATAGCTGTTAGGATTAAAAGACATATAGTAGTGCATATCTCAAGGTATATTCGAAAACTAGAAATGCAAATACAATACATGAATGAGCAGTAGCTCTTAGAGTCGGGGCTCTATGCCCGCATAAATAAGTTACGCCAACCGAATGGTCAAAATGTTGGATTGACTATTCAAACGCCAGTATTGTCAAGGAAGAAATAGTTTCCGGATAGTTTTTGTTCCTTGTCCATTTGTGAATCCAATTTGTTGATTCTTGGTCTGAAAGAGTTAGGATCTCTTCTGAAAGTGACGTTCAAATTCTTCAAGAATCTGTTACAACCGGTTAGAAGGGGCTCTGGAGCACCAGAGTGAGCGTTCTTAGAAGGAACACCATCAAAGACAATGACCTTATCAGCCAGATAAGTGGCCATGATAAAATCGTGCTCGACAATGAAAGCGGTCTTCTTGTTGTGTAGGATGAATCTTCTGATAACTTTAGAACAGATAATACGTTGTTCGGAATCCAAGTAAGCGGAAGGTTCATCGATCAGGTAGATATCGGCAGGTAGACCCAGAGATAAAACGATGGCGACTCTTTGCAATTCACCACCTGACAAATGCTGCACTTCTTGGTCGATAATATCGTCTATCCTCAAAGGCTTAACGACATCTGTTTGAAATTGAGGGTTCAAGAATTGACCTCTAATTTTCTTGAAGAACAATTGCCTCACAGTACCTGGGAACTTTGGCGCGATCTTTTGTGGTTTCATAGACACGTTCAATTTTGGAACCTTTTGACCGTCATCGGCGGCAATTGCACCGGCCAATAGTTTAATCAAAGTTGTCTTACCAGTACCATTTTCACCCATCATAACCAAAATTTCAGAATCGGAGAACTCACCCTTCTCAACGTTCAGTACGAAATCACCTTGAGTACGCTTCATGGATGGATACGAAAATGCACGACTAGCATCGTCTCTCATATCGTCATTAGCATCTGACAATCTGAATTGTAAAGCTTCCGTTCTGAATCTCAAGTTTTCAGAAGGAATGTGACCGTCAAGGAAAATATTGATACCTTCTCTAACAGACGCTGGCAAAGTAACCACACCGTAAACGGATGGAACACCGTACAGGATACAGACGAAATCTGATAGATAATCTAAGACCGACAAATCGTGCTCGACAGAGATAACGTATTTGGTTGGTTCTAGTAGAGATCTAATGATCTGAGCCGCATTTAAACGTTGCTTGACATCAAGATACGAAGAAGGTTCGTCGAACATGTAAACGTCTGCTTCTTGAACACAGGACATCGCGATAGCGAATCTTTGCAGTTCACCACCAGACAATTGTGAAATTTCTCTATGCATAACATTTTGCAAATCCAGAACCTTCATGTAGTATTTGACCAAATCCTCTGGCTTTTCCATTCTTAACTTTAAAATCTCACCGACCTTCTGTATAGGACCCTTGATTGCACGAGGGATGTTATCCACATATTGTGGTTTAATGATAGCTTTGATATTATCTTCTAACATCTTGGTAAAATAGTTCTGCAACTCAGAACCACGGAAATATCTGATAATCTCTTGCCACTCTGGGGGATCATCGTAACGACCCAAGTTAGGCTTTTGCTTACCAGCCAAGATCTTCAGAGCAGTACTCTTACCGATACCGTTAGTACCGACTAAACCCAGAACCTGACCAGGTCTTGGAGTTGGTAATCTGTGCAATTTGAAACTGTTAGCAGAGTAACGGTGAGTTACATGAGCCTCCAAGTTTGTAGGCAGGTTGATGATGTTAATAGCTCCAAACGGACATTTCTTCACACAGATACCACAACCAATACAAAGAATCTCGGAAATGAATGCAATCTTAGAAGTAGGCGTCACTTCAATACAAAGCTTACCTGTTTTAACTACTGGACACGAACGTCTACACTCTTGACGACATTTCTTGGGCTTACACTTATCCGCGCTCACAATGGCAATACGTGCGTTCTTGTCACTCATTTCCGCAATCCTACTGAACCTATAGAGCCCTTGAAAATACTTGAAAGTACAAATAAAGGTCTAATTATCAGTAATACTATCAAATTTCAATAATTTTTCATTTCGTCGATGAGCTTGCAAGGAAAAATTTTTCAAAAATTTTTGAAACCAAAAAAATTCCAAGACTTTAAGCCGGGTAGAAAAGGGGAAAGTATATAAAAGGTATAGTTTTGCCGATCCAAGTGGCAATTCTTCCCATATAATGTACACTTGGATAGACATAGAGTTGAAGGAGGAGACAGAAACGGATTGGTGGTTTGCATTTATAAAGATATCAGTTATGCTGAAGTTCTCAACTATCTGAGAGGTTGCCGAATCAAGTTTTTCTACCAGGGATAGTGTTTTTTCTCTATCGAAGGCGTTTGAGTGGCAATTCTACATTGGACTTCTGTGCAAAGTCGAGTTGACTGTCTGGAGAACCTTTTGGTTGAAAGATTCGGGGTATACAGTCTTGAACGAAGGCTGAAACTTATCTGTTTTAGCAATGATTGTTATTCAGTCCCACATTTTTGATATGGTGGAATATCAAGCTTGAAAACTCAGAGATCTCCCAGAGCATTGTTGCAGCACCTGAGAATTATTCAAGAGTCCCTCGCCCCCACTTTTCTGCTAGACATAACTGCTTCGTGGTATCAGGCTGATTGTACATTTGCAAAATCAAAAAAAAAACCGGTTGTTTTCCAACCTCTTCTTTGAGCTCCACGTTCACTTAATTCACAGTCCCAGTATATGATCGTGGAAAATACCTTGAGAAGTTGCACATGAGTACTCCTCTGTTTGACTACATCATTCACCAATGATATCAAATTAGTTTCGTATATTTTGGGAACACATTCGAAATCATGTCATGCACTCCAGATAGTGTTTCTATCATCTTCTCTTTGTTCCCTTTTGATGACAACTCCTCTTCAAGACCAGCCTCGTGAAAGATCTTCCTGCAAGGACTCAAATCACAATCTGAGTGGCCTTGAAATGGCTCGACAAAACATCGCTTAAAGAGATTAACAAACAAGGCGAATAGTGACGGTGCAAGCTCCCGTCTGTAAAAACGTAGCTCGCTCCCGGTCACTATCCCCACTTGATACAAAGCTTCTTCATGATCTACCGGACACAGATCCTCGCAATTGCAAGCTAATATCACACTTAGCATGAGTCCATGCTGCCTGATATGGCCTTCATCATCTATTAAACCACCTTGAATCGTAGTTACCCTCTTTTTTCACTCTTGTCGTCCGATGCAAAGGCTGCCCATACGTTTAAACCTGGAAGGAATACAGAAAGACTCCTACTTTTACAAAGATATTGAAGACCAAACTGGATTGAATTTGAGTTCAGCTTCTGTGTATTGTGTACTGTGTCCTTTGGGTTTTGAAACGGTTTCTCTTGTATAGAAGAGAAGTTACTCTGGGAACGTATAAACAATCGCGAATAAATTCGTGGCATCGAAAAATTGGATCATAGTCCAATCTAGGGTTATTCTCCCCTGCTGCATTTAGTACTTGGACCTGCTGTCGCTACGCTACTGATGGCTAGCTCCAAGGAATTTTCTAGTGAAGTTCTGGAGAACCCTGAATTGTACGGGCTCAGACGTTCACATAGATCTGCTCATACCCAACAAACATACTACACTGATGACTCTGAAGAGGATGAAGATACTATAGTGAGCACTAGAAGGAGAAGAAGAGCTCAAGGAGAAGATTCTGAGGATGCCGATGTTGATGATGTTGATGAAGATGAAGAGGACAACGACGACGAAGCAGATTTTACCGCCGATGAAGGTGATAGTGATTTCCAAGGGTCTCCCGTCAAGACTAAAGTGGTTAGGAAGAAGAAACGCACTGTGGTACCAGCGAAGAAGGTCATGGAGAAGGAATTGATACCCACTCGTTTCTCTTCACGTAATAGTAAGAGTATCAATTACAATGTAGATTATTCTGATGATGACCTCTTGGAATCACAGGATGAGGAAGGTGTCGAGGGCATGAACTCTAGTATTGAGGATGGAGAGGGATATGAATACGAATACTCTGCCACACCCCAACCAGAGGTAGATCATGGTATTGATTTCGTAGTGACGCATAAATTGAAGGAGGGGGCAGATGAAGCAGTACTGAAGACTGTTCCATCGTTGAGCGACTGCAAGGTGAATTTTCAGTTCTTAATCAAATGGAGTGACGAGTCTCACTTACACAATACTTGGGAGAGTTATGAATCATTAGGGCAAGTAAGAGGTATCAAGAGACTCGATAACTACTGTAAGCAATTTATCATAGAGGATTTGCAAATTAGGCTTGATCCCTATGTCACGGCAGAAGTATTTAGAAGTTATGGATATGGACCGCGAGAGGAGGCTCGATGTAGTTTAAATAATTTGAACAACCAGAGAAGAATCATAGATAGTGTACGCGTGACGCAGGAGGATGGCACTTCACAATTACAATACCTGGTNAAATGGCGTAGGCTTAACTACGATGAGGCTACGTGGGAGAAAGCTACAGAAATTGCTGAGCTTGCTCCTGAGCAAGTAAAACACTTTCAAGGTAGAGCCAACTCCAAGATCCTACCGCAATATTCTAGCAATTATACTTCACAAAGGCCTCGTTTTGAGAAATTAAGTACGCAGCCACCATTTATCAAGGGCGGAGAGTTAAGAGATTTCCAATTGACTGGTATCAATTGGATGGCATTCTTGTGGTCGAAGAATGATAACGGGATTTTAGCTGATGAAATGGGGTTGGGTAAGACTGTGCAAACAGTGGCATTCATCAGTTGGCTGGTCTTTGCTCGCCGACAGAACGGTCCTCATCTAATTGTCGTGCCATTATCGACCATGCCGGCGTGGCAGGAGACTTTCGAAAGGTGGGCTCCCGATCTCGATTGTATTTGCTATATGGGTAATCAAAAATCAAGAGAGACTATAAGGGACTTCGAATTCTACACGAATCCTCAATCCAAGGGCAAGAAGAACATCAAGTTTAATGTCTTGATGACCACTTACGAATATATTCTAAAGGATCGCAGCGAGTTGGGTAGCATCAAGTGGCAATTTTTAGCGGTCGATGAAGCTCACAGGTTGAAAAATGCCGAATCATCTCTTTACGAATCATTAAACAGCCTCAAAGTCTCAAACAGAATGCTGATCACCGGTACGCCGTTGCAAAACAATATTAAAGAACTAGCTGCTCTAATCGATTTCTTAATGCCTGGCAGGTTCACAATAGATCAAGAAATCGATTTCGAAAATCAAGACAACGCACAGGAAGAATACATCCGCGATTTACATGAGAGATTACAGCCATTCATTCTACGGCGTCTCAAGAAAGATGTGGAAAAATCGCTCCCAGGAAAGACTGAAAGAATCTTACGTGTCGAACTTTCAGACGTCCAAACGGAATACTACAAAAACATACTTACGAAGAATTATAGCGCTTTGTCTGCCGGTGCCAAAGGTGGACACTTTTCGCTTCTAAACGTTATGAGTGAACTGAAGAAGGCCTCCAACCATCCCTACCTTTTCGATAATGCGGAAGAAAGAGTACTAGAAAAATTCGGTGATGGTAGTAGATCTCGTGGTAACATCCTAAGAGGTTTGATTATGTCTTCCGGTAAAATGGTCCTGCTCGATCAGCTGCTGACCCGTTTGAAAAAAGATGGCCATCGGGTGCTTATCTTCTCGCAAATGGTACGAATTTTAGATATCCTGGGAGATTACCTACAGATAAAGGGCATTAACTTTCAGCGGTTGGATGGTACTGTACCGTCAGCCCAAAGAAGGATTTCTATCGAACATTTCAATGCACCCGATTCTAATGATTTCGTATTTTTGTTATCGACCAGAGCTGGTGGCCTTGGTATCAATCTGATGACCGCAGATACAGTTATCATTTTTGACTCCGATTGGAATCCTCAAGCAGATCTTCAGGCTATGGCTAGAGCTCACCGTATCGGTCAGAAAAACCATGTGATGGTTTATCGACTTGTCTCTAAAGATACAGTTGAAGAAGAGGTTTTAGAGAGAGCGCGTAAGAAGATGATTTTGGAATATGCGATCATTTCCTTGGGTGTCACGGACGGAAAGAAATACTCAAAGAAGAATGAGCCTTCGTCTGGGGAACTATCTGAGATCTTAAAGTTCGGTGCCGGGAATATGTTTGCTGCTCGCGACAACCAGAAGAAGCTAGAAGATTTGAACTTGGATGATGTGTTGAATCACGCTGAGGATCACGTTACCACTCCTGAACTTGGAGAATCTCATCTCGGTGGTGAAGAATTCTTGAAGCAATTTGAAGTGACTGATTACAAAGCCGACGTGGATTGGGATGATATTATTCCAGAAGAAGAGTTGAGGAAGTTGCACGACGAAGATCAGAAGAGGAAAGATGAAGAGTACGTCCAGGAGCAGTTGCAACTGATGAACAGAAGAAGCAATGCTTTGAAGAAGATTAAGGACACTGTGAATGGTGACGCGGGGACTCAGTACTCAGATGATGACGATGATACTAAATCTTCTCGAAAGAGGGCCAAGGCAAACAACCTGGATGTGATAGACGAAAGAGAAATACGTGCCTTATACAAGGCCATCTTGAAATACGGTGTCTTGACCGATCAGTTTGAAGCAATGATAGCTGATGGTTCTTTGCCACTCAAATCCATTGAGAGATACGAGGAAGTTTATGCTGATTTGATAGCCAGTGCCAAGGAGTATTTACAGAAAGAAGAAACCAAACGTAACCATATTTTAGAGTCTTTGGAGAGCGATGCACAGGCGTACAGAGCTAAATTGAAGAATGGTGAAATCAAAGCAGATGCTCAACCAAAGGATAACCCACTAACAAAACTGGCCGCGAAGAGAAAAGAGAAGAGAGCAGTGCTTTTCGAATTTGAAATTGTCAAGAATTTGAACGCCGAATCCTTATTAAATAGGATCGAGGATCTAAAACTTCTTAAGACTTTTATCGATAAAAATTACAAGGATGAACCATCGAATTTCAAATTCCACCAGACGTTGAAACCCGTGCAAAACTGGAATTGTGAATGGACAAAGGATAACGACGATAAATTAATGGTAGGTGTTTACAAGTACGGGTATGGATCGTGGGCTCAGATACGAGATGATCCGTTCCTGGGTCTCACAAACAAGATTTTCCTTAACGAGGCCCAACTCGCTGCCAAGGGCGGCAAGAAGGATGAACCAAGTGACAGGACGAACGTACCGGAGAAACGTGGTAAAGGCATCACTGGCTCATCAAAGAAAGTACCAGGTGCAATTCACCTTGGTAGAAGAGTCGACTACTTAATATCCGTACTGCGAGACGAATCAAACGGCATAGTAACCGCTACGGCTACTCCAAGCGGTGCCAACACCCCAACGTTGGAATCTGCTACCGACAGACTACCATCTGGTCCCGCGAAGAAGAAACAGAGAAAGAATCCAATTAGTAAAGCTGGTTCGCCTGACACAACGAAATCTGAATCCAGTTCAAGCTCTGCGTCTCGCAGATTAAAGGCTCTCCCCAAGGGCCCTGCTGCCATGACAAACCACAAACCAGTCCCAGCTATTGACAGGCACGAGAAAGAATACGAAAGTATGGACGAAGAAGAGTGCATGAACACCATGGGAGACATGCGTACCTCGCTCAAAAGACTCAGACGTGGAGGAAAGGGCCTAGACCGCAAAGAGTGGGCCAAAGTTCTTAAGACAGAGCTCACCACGATTGGTGACCACATCGAGAAGCAAAAAAATACTTCTAGAAAGACTGAACCTTCAAAGTTCCGCCAACATCTATGGTCCTACACGGCCAATTTCTGGCCCGCCCAGGTTAAGAGTACCAAGCTACTGGCGATGTACAACAAAATAACAGGCTCTGACAGCACTTAACCCAACTGTACAATATTAAATAAATCAGAATATATGAATAATTAAATAATATCTATTGTTCAACTATTTGGCTCAAAACGTACACTGCGACGCTTCGGCTTTTCTTTTCTGTGGCCCTTCGGCAGGAAAATTTTTTCATTCTGCAAGCGATGCCCAAAGTTCATCGAGTATCTGTTCGCTTTGATCTCTTGACACCTGGGAAGGAACTTCACTCTAGCTCTCACTTTCACTCTACTCTCCTCTTACTCTTGGTCTTACTCTGGTTTAAAACCTCTTGTTGAGAGTTTGGTTTTATAGCTGGAGTTCTTATCATACCGAGGAACAATATAAATTTTCACGTTTTTATACCGTTTGATTTAAAGAGGGCAGACTAATAAACAAGAGCTTTTGGTTAATATCATCCTATTGGCTTTCTAATCAGTTAAAAAACCTTCAAAAAAATAGTATTCACTCTAGAAAAAAACCATAAAAAAATATCAAATACACCAATTATAATAATGACTGATATCACTGAAAAGACCGCTGAGCAATTGGAACAGTTGAACATCCAAGATGAACCACAACAAAATGTTGCTCCAGCTTCCAATGAGCCAGAAAGTCAAAAAGTTGAAACTTCCTCAGCTTCTTTGTACGTTGGTGAATTAGACCCATCAGTCTCTGAAGCCCTATTGTACGATATTTTCTCTCCAATCGGTTCTGTTTCTTCCATTCGTGTTTGCCGTGATGCCATCACAAAGACCTCTTTGGGTTACGCTTACGTGAACTTCAATGATCACGAAGCTGGTAAGACTGCGATTGAAAAATTAAACTATGCTCCCATCAAGGGCGTCCCATGCCGTATCATGTGGTCCCAACGTGATCCCTCGATGAGAAAGAAGGGTTCTGGTAACATCTTTATCAAGAACTTGCATCCAGATATTGACAACAAGGCTTTGCACGATACCTTCTCAGTCTTCGGTAACATTTTGTCCTGTAAGATTGCCACCGATGAAGCTGGTAACTCCAGAGGTTTCGGTTTTGTTCATTTTGAAGATGACGAAGCTGCCAAGGAGGCTATCGACGCCATTAACGGTATGTTGTTGAACGGACAAGAAGTCTATGTTGCTCAACACGTTTCCAAGAAGGACCGTCAATCCAAATTGGACGAAGCTAAGGCCAACTTCACCAACGTTTACGTTAAGAACATTCATCCTGACACTGGTGACGAAGAATTTGAAGAGTTCTTCACCAAGGTGGGCCCAATCACCTCTGCTCATTTAGAAAAGGATAACGAAGGTAAATTGAGAGGTTTCGGTTTTGTTAATTACGAAAACCATAACGATGCCGCCAAAGCCGTCGAGGAATTGAATGAGACCGACTTCAAGGGTCAAACTTTGCATGTTGGTCGTGCTCAAAAGAAGCATGAACGTTTGCAAGAGTTGAAGAAACAATACGAAGCTTTCAGATTGGAGAAATTGGAAAAATACCAAGGTGTTAATTTATTTGTCAAGAACTTGGACGACACCATCGATGACCAAAAATTGGAAGAGGAATTTGCCCCATATGGTACCATCACTTCTGTTAAAGTTATGAGATCCGAGAACGGTAAATCCAAGGGTTTCGGTTTTGTTTGTTTCTCTACCCCAGAAGAAGCTACTAAGGCTATCACCGAAAAGAATCAACAAATCGTTGCTGGTAAGCCATTGTATGTTGCCATTGCTCAAAGAAAGGATGTTAGACGTTCTCAACTAGCTCAACAAATTCAAGCTAGAAACCAAATGAGATACCAACAAGTCACTGCTGCCGCTGCCGCTGCCGCTGCCGGCATGCGTGGTCAATTCATGCCACCAATGTTCTACGGTGTCATGCCTCCAAGAGGTGTCCCATTCAATGGTCCAAACCCACAACAAATGGCTGCTATGGGTGGTATGCCAAAGAACGGTGTCCCACCACAACAATTCAGAAATGGTCCAGTTTACGGTGTCCCTCCTCAAGGTGCTCCACAACAGGGTCAGTTCATGAGAAACGGTGCTGGTGCCAACCAATTTTACCAACAAAAGCAAAGACAAGTCTTGGGTGAACAACTATACAAGAAGGTCTTTGCCAAGACTTCTGACGAAGAAGCTGCTGGTAAGATCACTGGTATGATCCTAGATTTGCCATCCCAGGAAGTTGTCCCATTGTTGGAAAGCGACGAACTTTTCGACCAACATTTCAAAGAAGCATTCGCTGCTTATGAATCCTTCAAGCAAGAACAAGAACAAGAACAACAACCACAAAACTAAGCTTGGCTCTAGTTTTCATCTCAAACTTTTTTCAAGTGACTGAATAGAATCGAAGCGTTCGGTTCTGCATCACTGACTAGCCTATTTTTCTGTCTTTTGTTTACATCTTTTCGCTGTAATATCTACTACTTGGTTTCTGATTACTCTGAGTCACCTCAGGATATTATAACCCCCATTAAGTACGCTCTTATTGTAACTATCAACCAGTTTATTCAGTATTACCATTAAATCTCTAGCTTTACCCGGCTACCGCGATAGTTTAAGTAGGGACTCAAGTATCAAAGCTGATCAATACTCCAATAAGAGTGAACCAGCTCGACCAGTGCGCGTTTGCAATGGCATCATTACCCAAGAGGATTATCAAAGTATGTTCAAGGGATTTTTTAGGTACTTTATTTCGTTTGGAGCCTTTATTTCGACACAGATTACTGACTATGAGCGCAGGAGACAGAGAGGCTGGTAAGCGATCCAGTTCCAGGCATCACAGCTGAACCGCACGAGGATAACTTGAGATATTTCCAGGTGACCATTGAAGGTCCCCAACAGTCTCCATATGAGAACGGAGTTTTCAATTTGGAACTATTTTTGCCCGATGACTATCCAATGGAGGCTCCTAAGGTTAGATTTTTGACCAAGATATACCATCCAAATATCGATAAGCTTGGACGTATATGCCTTGACGTTTTGAAGACCAATTGGTCACCTGCATTACAAATACGGACCGTGCTACTTTCAGTCCAGGCCCTATTGGCCAGTCCCAACCCAAATGATCCATTGGCTAACGATGTGGCAGAGGATTGGATTAAAGATGAAGAAGGTGCCATCAAGACTGCTCGCGAATGGACCGAAGCTTACGCATCCAAGAAGGACCAAAAGAGCACCAATTGAATCAGGAGAAAAGCAGAGATTACGATACCAACGAATAACAACTAGATAGGATACGAATTTAGCGATGTAACTGGGCCTTGCAGGCCGTTGGCTTCGATATAGAGTTTTTCGTCATTCGTAACGCCTGAGTGAATCCACGAGGAACTTACACCGTATTAACGTACGAAGGGGCCAATTTGACCCATCATGGCAAGTCGACCAATTCCTCCACTTAGAGCAGAGGAATTGGAAGACCCACCACTTGCCATGCTCACAGATATACTTGAGCATGATGTTGTTCATCAACGGTAGACTCCGTCGTCGACGTTTGAGCTTTTCAACAGGCACCATCATTTGGTTTGCTGGATGAATAGTCTTAGTTGATATCAAGAACCGAAAACTTCTGGGAAATGGCCCTGTATTTATATAACTTTTTTGTCTACCATCTCTTGCACGCAGCGGTAACGAAATACCCCATACTGAATGTTTCACGTACTTGTAACCCAGTTGTAACCTAATTGTATCAAGCTAAAAGTCGAGGTACCAAACCAACCCCAACAGCCACCAGATCTGAAACACACTCAATAGCGAACGCTAAGAGCGGAGTAATATATACCCTCCATGTGAGTGTTTCATGTTGTTTCAAAGCCCTAGGAAGTTATATGAAAGAGTAAGATCAATATTATGTTTCATCTGAAACACTCTCCATTTTCCGTCATCGTGAAGAAGTTGGATGAACTTTGGGCCTTCCATAAGTACGGCTGAGTGAGGATTACCGAAGCTTCAGCGATAGCGCGAATTAATGACACAGCAATAATACACAAGTTTACTAATGCTAGCGATAGCTCACAATTGCAGTTTTCCCAGGCTGCTTAACGCAAGCATTGATCACTTGCTCCAACATCAGGCGTACCCTGGTGAACTGTAGCGAACTTGAACTCGAACGCACTCGGTCATTCGTAACGGTCGACGAGTCGCGAATCTAATTAATCACCACGAACTATGGAAAGCTCAAATTAAATATCAACAAAAAAGCAGTCTCAACCAGCCATTAGAGAGCTTTTGAGAGCTGTTTTAAGTGTGACTTGGATCTTTGCATTGAGCGTGAAGAAAAGGCTGTCATTTGTGGTGAGCTCTTGCATTCGAGAATAAAGGTGAAGGTTGTCACAGATGCCTGAACAACCGGGATCACCATTTGATGGGGAGCCTCCATTGTCACCCTTTGACGACTCATACGAGTTTGATCAATCAGAGAGTGATATTGGGAGAAGAAAGGGCTCTATATTGAAGAAACATGGAACTGCAAGGAAGCCTAGAAATGGTAATGGAGTGGTCTTTCAAGAAGATAAGCAGCCTGAAGAGCAGGAAATTGCTAGAACGTTTGATGAAGATGATGAATACATGCATGAGGATGATGATGATGATGACGCACACTCATTCAAAGCGACGCCAAAGATGGGCGGACCGTCAGCTGTCTTCGAAGATGTGGCACTGGATACCTATGCATCTGGTGGTAATAATGATAAGCATCATGGCCATATGAAAAGACTCCGTATGGGTACACAGAGGAATAAAAAGGGAAGGCCCAATGTTGGGAGAGCCAAGACCTTAAAATGGGCAAAGAAGAATTTCCACAATCCTTTTGAAGATATGATGAAAGAAGAGCCGGATGAGAATGCTCTTCACAATCGTGCTAATGAATTGAGGACAATCTATTATAATTTGCCTTTACCGGAAGAGATGTTGGATGAGGATGGGAAACCAATTGCTCAGTATTCTCGTAACAAGATCAGAACCACCAAGTATACGCCATTGACTTTCTTTCCCAAGAATATTTTCTTCCAATTTCACAATTTTGCCAACGTTTATTTCTTGATTCTAAATATTCTTGGTGCATTTGAAATTTTTGGTGTAACGAATCCAGGTTTGAACGCAGTGCCCTTGATCGTCATCGTTATCATCACTGCTATCAAGGATGCTATCGAGGACTCGAGACGTACTGTCCTGGATTTGCAAGTGAACAACACTAGAACTCATATCCTAGAAGGCGTTGACAATGAGAATGTACTGGCTGATGATGTTTCATTATGGAGAAAATTCAAGAAAGCAAATACTAGGCTGATGATTAAATTCGTGGCATACTGTAAAGGCCATCTAACAGAAGAAGGAAGGCGCCAAAGGCTTCAACAGAAGCGTCATCAGTTACATGCGAAGAGAAGCTCTATGGGTGACTTACCACGGAATTCACTTGACTCTATGGAAAGTTACAGAATGTCGACCGATTTCGGAAGACCTTCAGGGGACTATGGCCGTCCATCAATGGATATGGACAATTTAGGTCATATCGTTACTCAACAGGATGACGTTAATCTCATTGATCGATCGATACCTCCTGCTCCGGACTGTAAATTCGCAAAAGATTATTGGAAAAATGTCAAAGTTGGTGACGTTATCCGTATACACAACAATGATGAAATTCCTGCCGATGTGGTTTTACTGTCGACTTCCGATGCAGATGGTGCTTGTTATGTTGAAACTAAAAATTTGGATGGTGAGACTAACTTGAAGGTTCGGCAATCTCTGAAATGCAGTTACCGCATCAGGAACTCCCGTGATGTGACCAGAACAAAATTTTGGCTAGATAGTGAAGGTCCTCACGCTAACTTGTACTCGTATCAAGGTAACCTAAAGTGGATCGACTCTAGCGATGGTGAAATGAAAAACGAACCTGTGACAATCAACAACACTTTACTTCGTGGGTGTACCTTGAGAAACACTAAGTGGGCAATGGGCCTCGTTGTCTTCACCGGTGACGACACTAAGATCATGATCAACGCCGGTGTTACTCCAACTAAGAAATCTAGAATTTCAAGAGACTTGAACTTTTCTGTTATCATTAATTTCTGTGTCTTATTCATTCTTTGTTTCATCTCAGGTGTCGTCAATGGTGTTTACTACAACAAAAACAATGTTTCTAGAACGTACTTTGAGTTTGGTAATGCAGCTAATGGTGGTGCCGCACTAAATGGTTTTGTCTCCTTCTGGGTCGCCGTTATTCTTTATATGTCTTTGGTGCCCATTTCGCTATATATCTCTGTTGAGATTATTAAAACGGCACAAGCTGCATTCATCTATGGTGACGTCCTCTTGTACAACGCCAAGTTAGATTATCCGTGTACACCCAAAAGTTGGAATATCTCCGATGATTTAGGTCAAATTGAGTACATATTTTCGGACAAGACGGGTACTCTAACACAAAACGTTATGGAATTCAAGAAAGCTACAATCAATGGTGTATCGTATGGTCGGGTTTACACCGAAGCTCTTGCTGGACTGAGAAAGAGACAAGGTATCGACGTTGAAAGTGAAGGTCAACGTGAGAAGGCAGAGATTGCAAGAGACCGTGATGTTGTCATAAGTGAGCTAAAAGCATTGGGCAATAATAGTCAGTTCAATCCTGATGACCTGACTTTTATTTCAAAGGAGTTTGTTCGCGATTTGCAGGGTCAAAGTGGTGAAGTGCAACAGAATTGTTGTGAACATTTTATGCTGGCTTTAGCCCTTTGTCATTCTGTTCTGGTTGAGCCACATAAGACAGACCCAAGCAGACTTGAACTGCAAGCTCAATCCCCGGATGAGGCAGCTCTTGTCGGTACTGCCAGAGATATGGGGTACAGTTTTGTCGGCAAGACGAAGAAAGGCCTAATCGTTGTAATTCAAGGTGTTGAGAAAGAGTTCCAGATACTCAACATATTAGAATTCAATTCATCCAGAAAAAGAATGAGTTGTATTGTTAAAATACCCCCAGCGAATCCTCAGGATGAACCAAAAGCATTATTGATATGTAAAGGTGCGGACTCCGTTATTTACTCGAGATTGAAACAAAGCGGAGCTGCTAATGATGAAACGCTACTGGAAAAGACAGCTCTGCATCTCGAGCAATATGCTACTGAGGGTCTGAGAACCTTGTGTATTTCTCAGAGAGAACTTTCTTGGGCAGAGTATACTGAATGGAATGAAAGGTACGACATTGCGTTTGCAGCTGTGACTAATCGTGAAGAGCAATTGGATGAGGTTGCTGATAGCATTGAACGTGAACTTGTTCTTCTTGGTGGTACTGCTATTGAAGATCGTTTACAAGATGGTGTTCCTGACTCTATTGCTCTTCTAGGTGAAGCTGGTATTAAACTTTGGGTTTTAACTGGTGATAAAGTGGAAACTGCCATTAATATTGGTTTTTCATGTAATCTTTTGAACAATGAGATGGAACTACTCGTTGTCAAGCACGATGGTGAAGACGTTAGAGAATATGGTAGTCATCCGTTGGAAGTTGTTCAAAATCTCCTTCTAAAGTATTTGAATGAGAAGTTCGGCATGTCCGGTTCTGAGAGAGAGCTAGACGAAGCCAAGAAAGAGCACGATTTTCCAAAAGGTAATTTCGCTGTTATCATTGATGGTGACGCTTTGAAAATTGCATTGAGTAACGATGATGTCAAACGCCAATTTCTACTTCTATGCAAGAATTGTAAAGCTGTCCTATGTTGTAGAGTTTCGCCCTCGCAAAAGGCAGGCGTGGTCAATTTGGTTAAGAAATCATTAAACGTTATGACGCTTGCCATTGGTGATGGTTCTAACGATGTCGCTATGATTCAGTCAGCCGACGTTGGTGTCGGTATCGCTGGCGAAGAAGGTCGTCAAGCAGTCATGTGTTCTGACTACGCAATTGGTCAGTTCAGATACTTATCCAGATTAATTTTGGTGCATGGTAAATGGTCGTACAAGAGACTCGCTGAAATGATTCCTCAATTTTTTTACAAGAACGTTATCTTTACCGTGGCATTATTCTGGTATGGTATTTACAACGATTCAGATGGTTCATACCTGTTCGAATACACATACCAGATGTTTTATAATTTGGCGTTCACATCTTTACCTGTTATTTTCTTGGGAATTTTGGACCAAGATGTTAATGACACGATATCGATGATCGTCCCACAGTTGTACCGAGTTGGTATTCTGCGGACTGAGTGGAACCAGACCAAGTTCTTATGGTACATGTTTGATGGGTTGTACCAATCTATCATCTGTTTTTTCTTCCCGTATTTGATCTACCATAAGACGATGTATGTGACACAGAACGGGTACGGTCTTGACCATCGTTACTACTTTGGTATCATTGTGACATCGATCGCCGTTGTTTCCTGTAACTTGTACGTTCTCTTGCACCAGTACAGATGGGATTGGTTTACCTCATTATTCATCGCGATCTCGTGTTTAGCACTCTTCGGTTGGACCGGTATTTGGACCAGTTCTTTGACCAGTCATGAGCTTTGGAAAGCTGGTGCCCGTGTTTACAACACGCCGGCATTCTGGGCCGTCTTCTTTGTCGGCGTTGTGTTTTGTTTGCTCCCACGTTATACTCTGGACAACTACAAGAGAATGTTCCAACCAAAAGATGTCGATATTATTAGAGAAATGTGGAAACGTGGTGACTTTGACAAGTACCCAGCGGGCTACGATCCAACGGATCCCAACAGGCCCGAAATACCTAAATCAGCTCGATTCGACTCTCAGCATCTAACGATCGGCGATCCAAGCAAGATGCAAGATAACTATTCCCGCGACACAGTGCTCACGGAAGAGATACCAATGACTATCATGCAAACGGAAAACGGTACTGGAAGACAAATCGTGAAAGAAGAACCCTGGGCCTCCTCCCCTAGAGAAACCCAGGACTTACTCTATTCACCCCGTCTCGAACAACAACAAGAAGAACGTCAAAAACGTATGAACTCTTCACTCAGACCTTCCAGTGAACATTCGCGCGGCAGAACGTCTCTGGATCGTACCAGAAGCCAAATGCGTGCTTCTAACGAGCTAGACACCCGTTATTCACTCGACAGAGCTCGCACTTCGCTTGATTTACCAGGAGTTACCAACGCAGAATCGCTCATGCGCAAGCGCAGCGACAACTATATAGACTAAACACCACACACAGGAATACCTGGATGTACATAGCAGGGCACAGAACACTATCGAGATCCTCTAAATGGCCCATCAAGAGCTATTGGATAGAGCTCTTCCGAAGACGTACTTTATGATTTGGCTCTTTTCGGTCTTTTCCTCGAAGTTGGTCAACTTTTGATCTGATTTTGACATTTTCTTCATCAAGTGCGTGGTGAAAAAAAAAGGCTGTTGGAGGCCAATAAGAAAGGCTTTAAGATTCGGAGATCTAGAGACCTGTGAGTGCTTTGGAGGCTTTCGAAAGGCTTTTTAGGCTTGTCAAGTGGTTTTGAGAGAATTTGGTGGAGTTCAGCTCGTAGTTAAGTGAGCTTGGCAGTCGTGAAGCGTGAAAATAGTATAAGAAACGTCCTGTCGCTGTTCGTAGCAGTGCTGTGATGTCCAGACCGAGCTCAAGGGGCTCTGTGACACCGGGGGCGGAGTCCGTGAACAAATGGAAGATTCCGCATTACTATAGGAGGTCATCTGGTGCTTCGTCGCACCAATCTAGTGGGTCAGAGGCCGGTACACCAATAACGCCGGGTACAAATAGCATGAGTAGTCCCAAGAAAGTACTGGTAGAGGACCCCAAGAAAGGTAAGAAAAGGCCTGCTTATCGTTCAAGAAAAATAGACAAGAAGAAAGCCGGTGACATGGTATTTGTCAATTATACAGTGCAGGATACTGCGTCAGAAGAAAACGCTGTAGATTCCGCACCTGAATTGCCACCTACGCCTGCAATTAGTCATAAGAAAAAGTCATCAAGGAGCAGGATGTTGAAAATATTTGGTTCTTCGAAAGAACCAAATGAAGCCGATAGTGGAGCTCACCTGGCAGCTTGTCCGGAAAACGATGGATTGTACGAGCACGAAAGTGCTCAGATATCGACCAAGAGGTCTTGCAGTTCGTTCCTGCGGTACGGTAGATTTCATCATGGGCATTCTAAGAGATCAGAGAATACAGCAGAGGAAGAAGTAGTTCCTAAGTCGAGCCAAAGCCCGAACTTGGTGAAACCGGCTAGCAATGGCATCTTCTTTGGTAATTCATCGAGGAAAGTTAAGTATTTGGGTGGCATGGTGAAAAATGAGATATCATCACAAGATTCAATGAACGGGAAACCGAGTGATGAGAATGATGCTTCTATAGCGTTTAGCAAAATGTTCACAAGAAATGGAGCGAACACGAGCGGGTCCATGTCTTCGTTAATTTCTTTGAACCAAAATTTACAGGATCAACAATCTCAATCGCATCCAAGTGTGGGGGTTCCGGCGTTGAAGAAGAATATGTCGGCAAGCTCCATCTCTTCTTTATCGTATCGTTGTTCTCCTATTAGAACTGCATCGCCAGCAAGGCCGCGATCGGGCACTCGTGGCTCTTACACTGCAAGTTTGCATAGTGTGATAGATACGGAGGATGCGAATAATGCCATCTTCACAGGTAACGATACTTACCTAGACTCTCGAGTCGGAAACAGGAACACTTCTGTCCTTAGACATAAAAAGAAACAGGATTCCATATCAGATACACATAGGTTGTACAGCACATCTGCATCAGCTTCGACCTTTCTAAACAACAATAGTAACGCTGTGACCCCATCGTCATCATCCTTGGTCACCCCGCCACCTTTTACTCCAGGATACTCATTGCCATCGAATACATCTGCTTCTTCCACTCCCAGTGTTATGGAATACGCTCATATTAGCCAACCGGCTACGTATAATGGCTTGATCAATAGCGCAAACTCTTTGGGTCATCACAGTGCGTTCAATATAAATCAGCCACTATCGGAGCGCGATAGCTCTTCTGAAATCTTATTTGGGGACTCTGATATTCCAACACCTGTTGATAATCAGCCAGCGTTGAGAGGCGTTTCCAAAGCTACTCTGGAAGAAGATGAGGAAAAAGGCCGAATGGAGCAAGAAGCAATTTCAAACAATACGTCTAAGAACAAGAATCTCTTGGTTCGTCAAAAGGTTGATAACTTGGAACTCTTGCTACCTCATGGAAGTAGTACAGGCAGTAGTCAAGGTGGTTCGATACTAACGAATTCAACTTCTTCTATCCCTGATAGCAGTATAATGGGACATTGGCAGGATTCGAACTGTTACGCGCTTTTCGATAGTGGTACAGGTATCAAAGGTGAGCACAATGAGAAGATATCTTCTGGTAGAACTTTGAGGGTAGCTTCGAGTGCAGACTTGAGAAATGGTGATAATGGAAACATCATCAATACTGGTGCAATGGAGAAAGACTTCTATGCTCAGTTTGACTTCGACAATGCAGCAGCATTCTTTCATGATCAATCGAAAATATTGGCACCGGAGTTTAGTCACGTCGTAGAGCAACCTGCTCGAAACGTAAGCACCCCAATAGATGAGCAAGCCTCCGCGGTTACTTCAATTGCCAACTATTCCCCAGGGGCTGCGGCCACGATATCGATGGAAGATACCGCGCACAGAGATGATCGCTCCCATCATGCCAATGCCATGATGCATTCGAGTTCAAATGCAAGTCAAGCGACCGCTGGTAATTCTACAGGACAATGGAAATCCATTAATAACGATTTAGACGCCATCACTAATTCTTTAGGTATGAGCGATGAGATAAACGACCTCTCCTTCACATAACAGAAGATTGACCATATGAAGCAATCGAAAGTGGCCACAAAGGGTGACCTAATACGAAGAAAATTCTTTTGTATTGACAGTAGATTATCGTCAATTAACATTTATTCATTCATAATTTTATTAAATAAGGACACTTGATTTTCTATGTCCTGTCGAAATTAATTTGATACATATTCAGGTAGAATAGCCTTTAAATGCTCAAGTAATGCTTCACGGGTGCCTTGTGGATTGTCTAATTGCCATAGGATAGCTCTATCATTTATTTTACCCAACCATGGACCGCCCTTCATGTTCAACAATTTGACCATTTCCTTACCATTTATTAGAGGTCTCAAATCATGACATCTTTCGAGTTGTTCTCCGTACACATAATCATGAAATGATGCATAGTTTTTGGCATATTGACTCAACTGATCTTGTTCAGTTATCTTAATGACCTTATTGAAGAGTGATGTGAAATGAGCGATCTCCCAATCACCTTTCAAATCCCTCAAGAAAGTACCAATTTGAGATCTTTGCGGCTGTTGGCCTGGTCGTGAAAAGGATGTGATCATCTCGTCATATGATGTGAGAGAATCAACGACTCTTGCAATTTGACAAGCTTCGCTCTTTCCGGTTTTTAGTCCATCTTTCAAAATGCTTTCCACCACGGGCATTGTATTGTTCATCTTCTTTTTTGCTGACCAAATAATTTTCAAACCTTCCATTGGACTTAAGCATGCACTTAGAATAAAAGCTCTCCTGAACTCTAGGGATCCATTTAGACATTTCGTCAAGTGAGGTATATTTTCAACAAAATGTTGAAACTTATTGACCACTTCAAACAGGTGTGTATTCAAGATCCCATCATTGAGGATGCTGTCAATTCTTGGGAGATCTTTGCAATGCTGCTTATTAAAGGCGATGAGATCTGCATCGTAATGCCAAGTAAACACAATATTTTCAATTTTGGTCTTTTGAATCAAAGCCAACCCGAGAAGTGGGTTAGAACCATCCAAAATCTTCTCGACTTCGGTTCCTATTCTCTCATTAGAGACTTTGGTGCTGAAGGCAGCATTGATCTCGGGGTCGCGCATCTCATTCAGGACTTCATCATCAATTCGAAAGCTATATCTTGATGCAAACCTAATCAGTCTCAAGACACGTAATGGATCATCAAGAAAGGTTTGTCTTGGAGGTAGCGGAGTTCTTAAAATACCATTTTTCAAATCTCGTAAACCCATCTTCGTAAAATCTTCCACTTTGTTTTCCTGAATGTTGTAGAAAAGAGCATTCAAAGTAGCATCACGTCTCAAAGCATCTTCCTCAGCGGTGCCAAACTTGGTTACAGGTATACGGGAGTGGTTAGAATACTCTTCCGATCTCAAATTGACAAAATCAACCTCGACCCCGAACAGTTTGGTCGTAGCAGTTTCCAAATGTTTGGACTTTGCAGGATTGATATCGATCTTATGGATTGAATGCGGTTTAATACCATATTTACTGAAATTATCAGTTACGAACCGGCTCAATTGCAGGGCAAACTGTTCTCCAGACATGATGTTGATCGAGATGTCTAAATCGTGGGAATCACGACCCAAAATCTTGTCACGGACCCAACCTCCCGAAATTCTCAGTGCTAGTGGCTCACTATTACCTGTAATTCGGCCATTGTACGTCTGGGTGAAGTCATTCAACAGTTGACAGATATTCTGCTCGACTTTATCGAGCTTCAAAGGCGGAAGCCCCATACCAACGTTGCAACCAGTCACTCTACTCATAACTTTACCTAAATTTCTTTTCAACAGCGGCCACTTCACCTGCATTAACAATCTAAATACTAGCCATGTCAATGACAATTTAACAAGATTCAGAGTTCAAATTTTTCACCAGTTGACCCATCACATGACATTGTTAAGAGCTTCCCAACGTCTTTCAAAGTCCAATCTAGGTTTCTTGCAGGCCCTACTGCTTCTCAGACGATCCTAATCATAGTATCTACCTGATTATTGTTGCAAGAAGTTCTACTAGCTAATAGAAGTCTCAGTGGTCCATTTCGAGAATTCAAAAGACCTCTAAACAGTCCAAAATCTAGATAATTTCATTAAAAGCGCACTGAGTCCCTAAAGTGGCTCAAACGACTCTCTATAAATCACTTTGATGGTCTATCTCTCTATGTGAAAAACTCAGCTCATCGCCTTTTTCTTGTTGTGAAATTTTCTGGAGAAAAAAAAGTTTAAAGGAGGAAGGAAAAAAGGGAAACGCAAGGGATCACCACCTTAAAGAGCGTTAAGAAGACACAAGTGGTTGGATCAGCAACCGCAAGGCTTCAAGAAGTTGTTGTCCTGTGTGTAATATTGAGTCTAGGGCTCATTCAGAACGATTCGCGAACTAAAACGGTTAACTAGGCGTTAGTTTTGTGGGTTGAATTGGACAGGTCATCTGGAGCGAGCTGAAGGTAGAGACAGCTGATCAGATTCTATTCAATATGAGTAGGAGCAGTCCCTCCGAAGTGGTGGATGGGGTGCCCGTTTTCAGGCCCAGTTTTAATGAATTTCATGATTTTTACAGTTATGTCCAGTCCATTAATCATCATGGTATGCAAAGCGGGATTGTTAAGATCATACCACCTCAAGAGTGGCTAGATATGGTGGATTCACCACCGAGGGTGGAGATCTTGCAGGATATTAAGATCAGGAAGCCCATTCAGCAGCACATAGCTGGTGCCCAGGGTGTCTTTATGGTTCAAAATGTTGAGAAGAATAAAGTTTACAATATAATTCAGTGGAAGGATCTTTCGCGTGATTACGCCCTTCCGGATTCTCATAACGGGGACAAAGAAGCTCGAGTACCTTCTCCACCGATTAAGTCGTCGAAGATTAAGTTGAAGAAACATGATGATTTCACAGAGGAGAGTTTCCAGGAATTCAAAGATAACTACAATGCAGAGAATCTGGACCAGTTTGATGATCCGAAGAGGCTGGAATTCTTGGAGTCGTACTATTGGAAGACTCTTAATTTTACTACACCCATGTATGGTGCTGATACGTTGGGTTCTGTCTTTTCACAAGATTTAAAAATTTGGAACGTTTCAAAACTTCCAAATTTACTCGATGAGATGGAGCAAAAATTACCTGGTGTAAATAACTCCTATCTTTATGCGGGTCTTTGGAAGGCATCTTATGCCTGGCATTTAGAAGATCAGGATCTTTACTCTATCAATTACATTCATTTTGGAGCTCCCAAACAATGGTACTCAATCCCTCAGGAGGATCACGAGAAATTTTATAAATTCATGAAGGACCAATTCCCATTGGACGCTTCCAAGTGTTCGGAGTTTTTAAGACATAAGATGTATTTGGTTTCTCCAAAACTCCTACGGAAGAATGGGATACGATGCAACAAGATTGTCCATCGGCAAAGAGAATTCATCATAACTTTCCCATACGGATACCATGCTGGGTTCAATTATGGGTACAACTTGGCCGAGTCCGTTAACTTTGCATTGGAAGAGTGGGTACCTATCGGCAAGAGAGCAGGGAAATGTTTATGTATTGATGACGCTGTGGGAATAGATGTAGACAAGCTGGCCAATAAATGGAACGCAAACAAAAAAGACGTCTCCAGACCTGTGTCACAAGTCTCCGATGCTAGTGAGCAGGAGAATAGATTGAAAAGCTTCGGGGAATTGCTGAATCACAGTTCACAAGAGCTGCAACAGATGGAAGAGAACAAATCCTTGCCATCGCTGAATCCAGGGATCAATAGAACTCAAAGTAGTTCAATTAGATCCACAACACCAAACTCAGGTCAATACTTTAACATGAATCAAACAATCAGCAGGATATCGTCTCCACTACTCTCAAGGATGATGGACCTCTCAAATATCGTAGAGCCGACTTTAGAAGATCCCACTTTGAAATTCAAGAAAAAGCTCTTGACGCCGCAACTTCCACAGAATATCAGTATGAACAGCAATACTGGCTCGCCCAACGCTAGCGCAAGAATGACTTTACCAAGTCATGACAGTGGTAATAACGGGAACAGTCTAACAATGGCGCCCATTGGTGTCACATCTTCGAACCCGCCTTCAGCCCTACTAGATGATAATGATGATAATATGCTGGCTTTGAGTTTGGCTTCCATGGCCAATAGTGGCGCGTCCTCCCCAAGATTGACGCTGCCGGCGTTGAACTCGCCAATAGAGCATGCGAATGCACCAATGGCCGTCAACTCGACGATGCACGAGCAAGAACATGCTCACAGCTCGGGCATAGTATCACCAAAACCTTCCTACAGTCACAATCCATTGTCTTACTATTCAGCATCTTCCAAATCAGGGAACAACAATGTGCCATTGGCACCTTTATCACCTACGACATCTAATCTTCCGTTCATCAAGAAGTTGAAGTCTCCAAACATCGTTACGTTGAACATATCAAGAGAGTCTTCAAGAAGTCCGGTTTCTTTTGCCAACGACTATAGATCAAATAATTCATTGGCATATTCTTCCAGTGTCAGTTCCACATTGAATCAAGTTCATACTTACAGTAGCAATAGTATGAGCAGTAGTGCAGGAGGCGGTTCTCCATTACCAAAATTACCAGAGGCCAAGAGACCCAAACTGGAAAGTAAAACGTTTTCACCTCCTAGTGCTTCAAAGAGGAAGCAAGATTATACTTCGACAGCTAGCCAGTCTCAGCAACCCAAGTTCACATCAAGCGAAATAGTCATGTCAGAAAACGGTAAAGTTTACATTTGTCAAGAATGTAAAAGACAATTCTCCTCTGGACATCATTTAACTAGACATAAGAAATCAGTGCATTCCGGTGAAAAGCCGTATTCTTGTCCGAAATGTGGCAAGAAGTTCAAGAGGAGAGATCATGTTTTGCAACACTTGAACAAAAAAATACCGTGCACGCAGGAGGGTGAAGGACTATCCTCAACGCCAAAGAAGGAGGATGGTGGGCGTATGGAGCACCCTGGGACGGTAGTTGATTGACGTATCTGTCTTTCAAAAGGTGTTATGTGTGTTTTGGGTCAATCTTGGTTTATTCGGGATTTAATTTTTATTTTTGGACTTTTCTTGGTATATAAACAAGTATCTAATCTATTATTCGTTTAGGGATTCTATCATGCTGAACAGATTTGCCAGTGTCTTCCCCTTGACGTGGCTATCGTAGACTTGAACAGCCTCCCCGGTACCTAGTTTACTATTCTTAAGTCCATCACCAAAAACAAGTCTGACAAAATCACTTTCCAAACCCAATGGCAAGGAGCTGTCCCCGACAGCTAACGCGTTTGATTCTTTAGCTCGTAGCTTCATTAACTGGGATGTATGTTCCATACTTGCAGCGGCCACTTGTGCATTATCCACTATTTCTTCAGCGATGCCACACATAGAGGCCACATGCATTCCAAAGGACCCTTCACTCTGACCATCTACCAATTTGTATAGAAAAGCAACGGTTCTTGTCTTTTCATCAACCATGATGCTCATCTTGAGAGGTCTCACTTGAGGATGCCCTTTGAAACTCTGACCCAAGGAAGCATAGTGTGTAGCAAAGAAGCCCAAACTTTGAATGTGAGTGGCCACATGGTGTAGTACACCTTCTGCGATTGCGAACCCGTCGCTTGATGAACCACCTCTACCCAATTCGTCCAAGACCAGTAGGGACCTATTAGTAGCAAGATCTAGAATTTTCTTGGTCTCGGATAACTCGACGAAAAACGTTGATTTGCCCTGCATTATATTATCACTGGCTCCCAACCTTGTCATAATTCTGTCCATTGGAGTAAGAATGGCTGACTCACATGGTACATAGCAACCCATCTGGGCCATGATCACCGCTACGCAAGTCATTCTTAGCACTGTGGACTTACCAGCAGCGTTTGCACCAGTGAGTAGTCCCAATTGTGGACAATCTTTGCCAAGCTCGACATCATTTGGAATAAAGTCTTTGGAGGTAGTAGTTCCTAAATTGAAGCATGGATGTCTCAAAGATTTAAACTTCAAAAACCCGTTCAACTTGGCTCCTGTTTCATGATCCAGTTCGTCAACCAATGTCGGCCTGCAATAAGGAAAACTTAATGACTCAGATGTTCGAACTAGCGCCAGTAAACAGTCAATGCTTGCTATTGCTTGTACAGTGGGCATCCAGCTGGTACCGTAATGCATATCAAATTTCTTACAAAGCCTGGTCCGCAGCTCTTCCTCTAAAACTTTATGCAGTTCGCGGGCCTCTGCCACAGATCTTGCCAACACACGAACCTCATCAGAATAATAACGTTTTGTCGATTTGTTAGCAGCCATCTGTACCCAGTTAGAAGGAATGTATTTGCTCACCGATACTGGTACCTCAATAGTGTAGATTTCCTTACCGCAATCCTTATATTGTAAGTTGGAGCATTTGAACTGCTTTTTATATGCTTTCAATAAGTCTTCTAGTTGGTCTTCCAATTCTTTTATCTTATCAACAGATTCGTCAAACTCAGGTTCAACACCTCTGTGTGGAAGCAATATTCCTTCGTTCACGGCTTTCTCACGGTCAAACGCATTTGACCAGTTCTCAACGTCTACAAACAACGATTTTGGGATACTTGAGACATAGTCAGAAAGAGACCCTTCGAGTGAGTGAGATGACATTTTTTGTAGTAGATCAACTACAGCCTCAAATCCTTGGATGGTTTTATCGAATTCCTTTACCTTCAGGTTCCCCGAGTGAACTCGTGATAATGTTCTCTCTAAATCTGGAAGTTGGGCAAAGGTCGACTCCAGCAAGTCCCTTAAATTCCCATCTGACATCAGTGATTCAACAGTATCCAGACGCTTGTTGATATCCTTCTGCTTCAGCAGAGGGTGCATCAACCATTTCTTCATCATCCTTTTACCCATTGGGCTGATTGCCTTATTGAACAGTTTAAACAGCGTGCCTTTGTCTGTTCCATCAAAAGAATTTGTAAATATCTCCAAGTTTTGAAGAGTTACACCATCCATCACCAGCGAATTTTGGAACTGAGTCGGATTGTATTCTTTAACGTTACCCATGGATATCAAGCTTTCATCGAGCTTCAACCACTGAAGGTAGTAAAGAAGACCTCCAAAGGCACTGAAGCCAATTTTCTTTCCCTGTTCGTAGTATTGTTTTAGGATTGCAGGCCATTGACTCTTATCAGGAAAGTATTTCGAATCATCCAACTCTTTAGATGTCTTATCATATCCGTAAAATTCGGTGTCTGGCTTGATGTAATTATAAATTGCTTGAGGGGCTGCATTAAATTTGATAATCTTATGAGCCAAACTGCTTAAATTATCCTTTTCCATGATAACTTCCTTTGGATTTACCTGCGACATTATTGTGTCCAATTTCGTACACTCATCATCATCTTCAAATTCAACTAGATTCAACTCACCAGTGGCTGTGTCAATAAATGCAACACCAAACAAGCGCTTTGGAGCTACTCCCGGAGACTGGTTATCATTTTCTAAGTCATAAAAGTTTCCGGATTCTTCCCTTACTGCTAGACAGTACGTGGCCAGGTCCGATTGTAGCATATTTCCTTCAGTCAAAGTACCAGACGTGAGAACATATTGCAGTTCTCTCTTGACAATACCTTTGGATCCCTCTCTCATTTCTTTCGCCAACATCGATTCTCTTTGGTCGACCTTTGCGACTTTATAACCACGTTGAATAAATTGAGACGCCCAATAGTCGAATGACATTTCAGGAATACCTGCCAGCTGCATGTTGGCACGACCTCCACCGGCTATTTTTAAATCAAAGAGATGATTCCCCAGCATAGCATCCTTTTCATATAATTCGAAGAATTTTCCTTTCTTGAAGAAAACTATACAATCCCACATTTTTGATTTTATTTCCCAGTATTGCTTCTCAAATGGTGTAAACTTATTCCATGCAGAAGAAGGTATATATAGTGTACGGGGATCGTACTGTGGGTCTGTGATGGGACGGCCTGACGCATCACGCTCATCAACCAACCAGTGGTATCTTTCTTCATTCTGTTTACCGAATTTTTGATGCTTGGGAGTTGAAAGAGGTCTTATAGAGGGTGATTTTTTAACTGCGAATGGCTTTTGGGGCCTGCTAGGGGTATGTTTCAACACAGTCTTTTCAGGTTTTGGCGAGGAACTTTCTGCTAACGCTAACAAATCATCATCACCATCCTCCTCGACCAAATCATCCTCACTTTCATCCTTTTTGTCAGGGACATATTCTTCCTCTTCGTCGTCTAATTCAATTTGCATTTTCCTCTTTTTTCTAGAGACACTGGGAGTGCTTTCATTATCGCTATTATCACTATCCTCGGCATAGCTTAAATTCTTTTTCAGTCGCCTACCGCTTGACGACAATGTATTTCCTTCTTCATCATCATCCCCATCAATTTCCTGCTGCTTCCTATCTAAGTTGACTGCACTAACGTTCGAAAGTGTCTTATCTCCATCATCCTCAGCAACAGTGGGTGTTTGAACAGAATCTGATTTGGAACTATGAGTATTTTGCCCACGGACACTTACTGGATTCACAGAATCATTAGCCGTTACAAATCCAGATGCATCAGAATCTTCATCTTCCATGCCAACGAAAAGCAACTTATTCGTTGGCTTTTCTTGTTCTTTAACCGCACCATTAGTCAAAATTTTGGTACCAGCCTTGTTAGCAGACTTATTGCTCGAACGGGGGCTCGAGGTAGCAGGCTGTTTCGAGAAGAATGACAGTAATGTCGACTGTTTCATCCGTTTTTGAGCTGAGTTGCTCGTTTTTGGCGTCATTATCCCTATATGAGATCCTTTACAACGTGTTTAACCACACTGGAGTACTAAAGCAGCTCAAAGTTGCTTGTATGTTCAAGTTGCATTGATTATTCTTGAGCGATGAAATATTCCAAGAGCTTTAAAGGGCATCATCGAACTTTACGCGACGCGTTTCTCCAAAGAAAGTCACGTGGATACCCACCATAATAAGCTCAACAGCTTCAAACAGACGGCTCTTCAGGTCCAATTGATCTATCTAGCGACTTCTCCAGTCTTCATCCTGATCAATCAGTGGCTGAAAGAGTTTTGGAGTCTTTCGTCACCTTTTGTGTTATCTTTGGTGAGAAATAAGTATGCATCGTAGCTTGTTCGGATAAGTGGTTGCTTCACAACACTTCCACATCACTCAATGCTCCAGTGGATGTTATAATGGATTGGATTAGCAGTCTTTCATGTCCTCTGCTATCTTTCTTCTCAAGCCCATCACAGCAAATTACATGAAAGCCATATGAATGTCACTACTGGAATACGAGATCCCATTAGAAGTCAATCTTCTTCTAAGCCAGAACGGGTGCATTGTGGGCTAGAGTGGATAGCTGTTTGGTGCCCATTAGCATGGGAGTACCCAGCGTCTTTCGCTAGGGTTTCTTTCTAAGCGAGAGATATACTTTCCGAGTCTCAGAGACCATAACTGAAGTCTCACTCTTACAAACCGGTTGCTGGTTTTAGATAAATGTGATCCCTGTGAGGGAGCTTTCTGGAAACATGCTGGGCAACAAGAAACCTTAATTTCAGTTGATACAGTTGTGCTTGAAACGTCTGTTTAAAATTGAGTATCTCTAAATCGTGCTCAGTGGCACTGACAACATTAAGATGAGGGAAAGATGGGCGGTTCTTCTTCACTTTTGTTTCACTGTTCTGCGGGATCTTAAACCTCAACAATTGCTCGAGTAAACAATCAAAACTCAAACCAAGATCGAAAACAGAACTACTATATCTAACCGACCAATGGCAACTAAACTAATCAAACCACTAAGACTACTACTACTTGGAGCCCCAGGTGCTGGAAAGGGAACTCAAACTTCAAGATTATTAGAGAAGTTTCCGCAGCTCAACTCCGTATCTTCAGGTGATTTACTGCGTCAACAAATCAAGGATAAGACACCGTTAGGTTCTTTAGCAGCTTCTTACATTCTGGAAGGGAAACTCCTACCGGATGAATTGATTACGAGGTTGGTCAAAGGTCACCTTTCAGATGCTGGATGGCTTTCCCCACAGGCTAGCTGGCTACTCGATGGCTTCCCCCGAACTGTGGAGCAAGCAACAATGTTGAAATCAGCATTGGCCAAAAGTGATACCAGTTTGACTATGGTTGTGGATTTAGATGTCCCTGAGAGCGTTATACTCGAGAGGATAGAGAATAGGTATGTTCATGTGCCTAGCGGAAGAGTTTACAACCTTCAATACAAGCCACCAAAAGTTCCCGGAAAGGACGACATTACAGGAGAACCATTGACCAAGAGACCAGATGATACGGCTGAAGTCTTCGGTAAGAGACTCGCCGAGTATCATAAAACAGCGGCTCCTCTAAGAGAATTTTACGCCAAGAGAGGTATTTTGAAGACAATTTCTGGAGAGACCTCGGATATCATTACACCAAAACTTTTCCAACTCATCGAGAGCCAATATGGGGTCAATTGACTTTGGATCAAGCCTGTATATACATCTTTTTACCTGGTACTGAGCTTCCACGTGATATATTCTTAAAAGTAAATACTTCGTCATCGGCTAACGCATAAAGGATTTGAAAAATTACAGATGATTAAAGGCTTTAAGATCAATCAAATTGGAGGCAAAGAGGGTCTCTAAAGCTGCCTTTTCGGTCATTTACTGCATAAGAAAGTCACTATGAAGTTTTACATCGACGATCTGCCGGTTCTGTTTCCCTATCCAAAGATATATCCAGAGCAATACAAGTATATGTGTGATATCAAAAAAACTCTAGATGCTGGGGGAAATAGTATCTTAGAAATGCCTTCAGGGACCGGTAAAACCGTTTCCTTATTGTCTCTGACAATTGCGTATCAACTGCATTATCCTGAGCATAGAAAGATCATTTATTGTTCTCGTACCATGTCCGAGATCGAAAAGGCACTTGTGGAATTAGAAAATCTGATGGATTATAGAAGTCGAGAACTAGGAGTACATGAGGATTTTAGAGGACTTGGTCTTACTTCAAGAAAGAATCTTTGTTTGCATCCAATCGTTAGTAAAGAAAGGAAAGGTACAGTTGTTGACGAAAAATGTCGTCGTATGACAAATGGTCAAGCCAAGCAAAAATTAGAGACCGATCCAGACTCTAAAGTTGAGCTTTGTGAGTACCATGAGAATTTGTACAATATTGAGGTGGAAGATTATCTGCCCAAGGGGGTGTATTCGTTTGAGCGACTAATTAAATACTGTGAGGAAAGAAAACTGTGTCCATATTTTATTGTTCGTCGTATGATTTCGCTTTGCAATATCATTATCTATTCTTACCATTATCTACTGGATCCAAAGATTGCTGAAAGAGTCTCCAGGGAAATGTCAAAGGACGGTATTGTCATTTTTGATGAGGCGCATAATATTGATAATGTCTGCATTGAATCGCTGTCGCTGGACTTGACAAATGATGTACTGAAACGAGCTACGAAGGGAGCCAATGCTTTAGAAAATAGGATAGAAGAAGTTCGCAGAGTCGATGCGCAAAAGTTGCAGGATGAGTACGACAAGCTGGTTCAAGGCTTACATACCGCCGAAATTCTAGAGCCAGAAGAAGAGTCAGCATTAGAGACCCCGGTTTTATCTCAAGATTTGCTGACCGAAGCAATACCGGGAAATATTAGACGAGCTGAACATTTTGTGTCATTTCTCAAGCGTCTGATCGAGTATCTTAAAACTAGGATGAAAGTTTTGCATGTTATTTCAGAAACACCAAAATCATTCCTTCAGCATTTAAAACAACTCACATTCATTGACAGGAAACCTCTTAGATTTTGCTCGGAACGTCTGTCATTGTTGGTAAGGACACTGGAAGTGTCTGAAATTGAAGACTTCATGGCATTAAAGGATATCGCCACGTTCGCGACCTTAATATCAACTTATGAAACTGGTTTTTTACTGATTATTGAGCCATATGAAATTGAAAACGCAGCCGTGCCGAATCCCATCATGCGATTTACATGTCTGGACGCATCTATTGCAATCAAGCCAGTTTTTGAGAGGTTTTCTTCCGTGATTATCACATCAGGTACTATATCTCCCTTAGACATGTACCCACGAATGCTAAACTTCAACACTGTACTCCAAAAATCCTACGCAATGACTCTAGCGAAAAAGTCGTTTTTGCCAATGATTGTCACCAAGGGTTCCGATCAAGTGGCAATTTCCTCCAGATTTGAGATCAGGAACGATCCTAGTATTGTTCGTAATTATGGGTCAATGCTAGTAGAGTTTTCCAAGATAACACCTGATGGGATGGTAGTGTTTTTTCCATCGTATCTCTATATGGAGAGTATCATTTCAATGTGGCAGACTATGGGTATTCTAGACGAGGTTTGGAAACACAAATTAATTCTAGTCGAAACTCCAGATGCTCAAGAAACTTCTCTGGCTTTGGAGACCTATAGAAAAGCGTGCTCAAATGGTAGAGGTGCCATTCTTTTATCTGTTGCTCGTGGTAAAGTTTCGGAAGGTATCGATTTTGATCATCATTATGGTAGAACGGTTCTCATGATTGGTATTCCATTTCAATACACAGAATCTAGAATTCTAAAAGCACGTCTAGAATTCTTGAGAGAGAATTATCAAATTCGAGAGAACGACTTTTTATCGTTTGACGCAATGAGACATGCTGCACAATGTTTGGGTAGAGTGCTAAGAGGTAAAGACGATTACGGAGTTATGGTTTTAGCGGACCGTAGATTTTCACGGAAGAGGAATCAGCTGCCTAAATGGATATCTCAGGGCCTTTCCGATGCAGATTTAAATCTTTCAACAGATATGGCGATTGCTAATGCCAAGCAGTTTCTAAGAACAATGGCGCAACCTACCGATCCCAAAGATCAAGAAGGGGTATCGGTCTGGAGGTATGAGGAGCTACTACAATATCAAGAAGAGGAGAAAAGTAAAAAAGGATATCAGAACGGAAATGGTACAGTCGTCAACGAACTAGATGTTGACATTGAAATGAATTGAAATATCTTGCATGTATATAAACATTTAGTCCATAGTCTAACTCTAATATTACATAAAAAAAAGTCCTTCAATGACAGCTCGTTACAGTGCTTTCAGGCTGAAAGAGACTTCCTTGTCTACATCTAGGTACGAATCGCATACGCACCATATCGTCAATTCGTGTTCGCCTTCGGGAAGGAAGAATTCCATAGCATATGATTGAACTTCACTGCGCAAAGAAACTTTCTTAATAGCATGCAACTGCTTTGAAGAGACTTCTCCCAGTACGAGCCACCAGGTTTCAAGTTTTTCAAGTGGGTATTTTTCTGAGAAGACTTCCAAAGTTTCGGGAAGCTCGTCCCTTGTCAACGTCAAGTTGATGGTCGTCGCTTCATTAGCCTTTATTTCTCTACCTTGGTCAATGGAGTATTCCAGCTCGACATTTGGGTAATTATTGACAAAATTAGCAATCTTGAGCAGTTTACTGTCTTCAGAAGGCATGATTTCTTCCCTTTCTGCGTCTTCAAGGGCCATTATATCATAGACGGTCTCGATTGTTCTTTCAGAGCATTTCGTCAATACATCATCGTCGAAGTATGGAATTTGTTTCAATGGGCTGTCCACATCCCACAAACCTTGTATGATCATTTGAGAGATATCCATTGCAGTCATTGCGTTCAACTTTCCGTCACCCGACAATACATCAATAACTGTATTGACCAGGGGAACCGCTTTCTCCAGTATTATCTTCAAATCTGACCTGAAATCGACGGCCAAACTCAATCTTGAGAAATGTGCTTGAAGTAATAAGAATATTTTGTTTGCGAATAGATTACTGCCCGCCAAATCTGTGACTCTAAGAGGAACACGTTCATTCAACTTTCTTAGCATTGAGAGTTCATCCTCTCGTAATGGAATACTGTCAAATTCGCTTGCCTGCGACAGAATATGCAAGATATCCTGCAAGGTAGCACTACCAGACAACGAACTCAAAAGCATGGTCATAGTCAAAAATGAGGTATTGTAGTGGGAACTTACCATGCACCCGGTAAGTGGAGAGATAGTTTCACTGACAACGCCTTCGTCCGCTGACTTCTGACTTTCTATTTCTATCATGGACGAGTTTTGTAAGTCCGTGAGGGTGCTCTCCACCAGCTCTGTGAGATAGGCCGAAATACCATATGGTGTGATATCTTTTACACCATAGAAGCTTGGATTGGCGTGTAGGCGACGGTAAAAGTAAGTGTAAGCCAACCAATCAAGGCAGTCTTGTTTACTTTCAATCACTGATGTGCTAATTTCGGTTACGAGCAGGTCAGGCAAATGAAAGTACATGAAACTTTCTAATGGCAGGGCCTCCACTAAAATCTTCTTGTAGTAGTCTTTCGTTTTGGAGCTTGTAAGGAGCAACAGCCTGCCGCTACTTTTTCCATTTCTATCATGGACATTTCCAACCATCTCCAGTATTTCGTTAGCGGTGTAGTCAATGAAACGATGCTCTTTGTCATCGTACCATTGTGTCCCTAAAATTACTACTGAATCCGCATCAGGTGAGTTGAAACAGCACTCTCTGGCAACAAATAAAACAGACAACGCCCCGTTGCTGTAAAGCTTTTGAATTAGCTTTCTGTCCTTCGCAGCCATTCCCTTATGAATGATCCCAGTGCCTCTCTTAATTGGCACCCTGAGCTGTGAGTCTTGGAGGCTTTCTAAGTATTTTTCCAGCTCATAGTCATCAACTTTCAACAAGTCCCAACTGCAAGACTCCCCCATTTCAACAAAGGTATTGCTCATTTTCAAGCAAGAAAGCCTTGTGGGCAGATATACAATCGTTGTACTGCTGGAATTAACATGAGCAAAGTCAAATGCAGATTTTATCATCGATCTATTGTAACTTGTGTTAGCTGAATGATTGAAGAAGTTCAAATGGATCTCGATTGGATTGATTCGTTCTTGTGGCGAGAAGTTGAAGATATGACTTTTGTTGACTCCTAGCCACTCACCAAAGTCACGTCCGTTCGCAACACAAGATGACAGTGTTACGATTCTTGTCTCTTTATCCAGTTGTGTAGAAATAAAACTCATTCTCGAGATAACAGCCTCGTATATAGCTCCGGTGAGGCCACTGGATATTTCATGAGCATCATCGTAAATGATAAGCTCTATGTTTTGAATTGTTTTTCTTTGCCTCCAACGGCGGGAGACAGTGTCGAACTGGCCAGGGGTTGCGAGCACTAGATGGCTTTGGGATATGATGCGTAAATTCATATTAGTATCAATGCCTAATTTACCAATAGCTTTTCCACCGGCTAGTTCAGAGAATCTGTTGTCCCAACTCTTTGTCAGATTGTTGATTTTCTCTTGATGAGGAGAGATATACAGTGCGCGACCTTTGTTCTGCCTCCAATGGTTGAGTAGCGCCAACTCTGCTATCGTAGTCTTCCCTGCTCCTTTGCTTGCACCAACCATAATGTTCACGTTTGAGTTGTACACTGACTGAAACGTTTGGCTTTGAAACTTGTTGAAGAGTTCGAAGTTAAAAACATTGGAGAATTCGAGGTCTCCCAATTCTGAGGTTGGCACTAATGCCATATCTATGATTGGCGTTGGAGCAGGAAACTTCTTAGGGAGTCTTAAGTGCTCGATGCTGAGTGCAAGCTGAGCATCACTATTCAACCATCGCTCAGAAATAACAGAGACGAAAAAATTGGGCGGCAATCTCTTTTGCTGGGCTGGTGATAGCTGCAGTGTAAAATCTATCATGTGTGGATCATTAACAGCCTCCTTACGGACGAGTAAAGTACTTGAGAATAGTATGTTCTCACCATCAGTGTCTTCAACCAACACGACAAAAGGTTCAACAAGACCATGCAATGAGGAATCCCAGATCCAGTCTGGCAAAATTTCAAGTTCAAACTTCAACAAACTAGGAGTTATCGGCTGAATCGAACATTTTAGAAGAAGCTTGGGGAACCTGCGAAGCAAATCGTAGACCAGTTTGCCGTGCTTTTCTGATCTTATGGCTTGACCCACCTGCGCCGGCGACTCTAACTCCAGATAATCTTGCCATGGAAGTGTAGAGGCTTCTGTTTTCCTAACGACCTCGAAAGGACAGGATTTCATTTGACCCAAGGGAGAGTTAGCGACCCATAATCTTCGGTCTATCATTTTGCATATATTCAAAAGAGCTTTAGTGGTCCCAGAGTAACCTCTTTTCAAAGAATACTCGTAAAGGGCTCTGGAAATTCTTCCAGCATTCTGCGTGATGAACATCATATCGGCGTTTAAAGCGAATCCTTCCAACTTAAGCCGAGAGATATAGCTTTGAAGCAGTATGTTGACTTTTGCTAACCTGTCATCTGCATTCTCTTTGACTGGAACGGGAGCTCTATCTAGAAGTTCCTTCAATTCCTTTCGTTCCTCCGGTCTTACAGATAAGTATTTGAACTCTTCTGACATGGCAATGATTCTGAATAGATCCATCTGAGATGAATGGTCCGATAATTCCCTGCTGTAAGTAACCATGGAAGTATGTTTAATGTAGAAGTAAGATGCTATCAGTCCCAACTCAGTTGATAGCACAGTACCAGTTTGCGGGTGATAGACTATCAGATTTTCGTTGTGAAGAGTTGTCAAAGCAGAATGAACCAAAGTCTCTCGATATACAATGAGCGACTCATCGTTTTCATCATTAGGTACTTTGTATAACTGAGGGGATACTAGCATCCTCACATACAAGTATGTGTAGCTTAACCAATTTACAGCATCCTGTCTGCACTTGATATTGCCAGACACAATTTCGGCATTCAAATTATCCATTAGCATTGAGATGAATTGAGATTCGATTGGCAGCTGTTGATTTAGAACAGCCAAATAGTATTGAACATCTGTCTGGTTCGTGATTATGATGCCTTCACCATGAGTATCGTATCTGGGACGACCAGCCCTACCTAGCATTTGTAATAGATCTTGTGGGGACAACTTGTCCCAAGTGCTCTTTTCCGGCGAGTAAACATCTGTCCCCTTGATAATCACCGTGTGCGCAGGAAGATTGACACCCCATGCTAGCGTGGCAGTCGATACAAGCACTTGCAAAACTCCATCAGCGAACAAATCCTCCGCAAGAGACCTATCAGACCTAGACAGACCTGCATGATGTAGTCCTATTCCGTATTTCAGAACTAGCCTCAAATGAGGGTCCTGAATATTTTCAGCTTCTGTACTCAAAACCTGCTTAGAACCAGCATCTGACTTACGCAAACTTTCGGAGTTTCCACTCTCGTTGAATTTTTCAACAAGATACTTTGCCAACCTGGCAGTCTCCTTCCTGGAATGGACGAATATTATTACCTGATGATTATCGGTCACAGATTGTAGGGTTTTGTCGTAGCATGCCTCGTTCGCCGCTTGAATCCTTTTCACAGAGTTTTTCTCTGTAACACCGCAAAACTCTTGACTAAGCGGACAAGGTCGATAAGCTGAATCAAAGTAGAACAATCCCTTTGGAGGAACCTGCAAAAATTTCGCTACATCTTCATAGTTCGGAAGTGTAGCAGAAAGTCCAACTATTCTTGGTCGACTCGGTATAACCTCCGACTGTAAGGACCTTGCTACTATGCTTTCTATAACAGGACCTCTCTGGTCATGCAGTAAATGGACTTCGTCTATTATTATTAAACGAACAAGTCGAATGAACGATGATGTGTCAGCCGCCTTACGCGTTATCACATCCCATTTCTCTGGTGTGGATACTAATATCTGTGTCTGGGAAATCTGATACTTGCTGAGATTTGAATCACCTGTCAATTCTTCGACTTTGATGTCTAAGTATGCTAGTCTCCTTTGGAATTCTCGAACCTGCTCTTGCACTAAGGCTTTCAAAGGCGCAAGGTATACAATTTTGAAATTTTTGTTCTTTAACTTCTTTGTTTCTGGATTAATCAGACTTGAGATAACTCTGAGAATGGAAAGCATTGCGACATTAGTCTTACCACCACCAGTTGGTGCGCACAACAAGAGATTGATGTCGTCATGAAATGTTGCAGGAAACACTTTTGACTGGATTGCATTCAAGGTTTCTGTCTCAGCTGAAGGGAATGCTTCTTGTGCCCAGGCAGGTAAGGACGTAATTGAGACCAGGTCGTAATTTATCTCAGGTCTTTCCGGAGCAGGTATATGTATCTCCTCGTAATGTGGGTTTACCTTTTTATACGAGCCCTTAGGTAGTGCGACTTTGGTCACTGTCATCAACTTCGCACCCTCATCAAATTTCAATGATTCCAGGTCTATCAAAGGCGGTAGTGTCGTCTGTACGTCGTTTCTCACTCTCTTTTCAGGGTTCACATCTTTTTGCTCGTCAGCATCATCCACTGTCCTCTTGTTTTGAAGCCGCTTTTTGGACTCGTATTGCTCTACAAGATATCCCAACCCTTTCTCCCGCATTTCTTGGAGTAGCTGTGGTCTACTATGTTCGGATGCCCTAGCCAGCCGAGTACCCCAGAGCAGTAGAGACCTATTTTTGATGACGAACTCTGCCAACTGAAGATGCTCAAAATCCAGCATTTTCATCAGGCTTTCCTCAAGTACTCTCGGGTTATCGTCTCTCTTCTCCAATTCATTCATTATTCTATCAGAAAGCCTCTGGATCTTGCCAGCATCTGCGTTTTCTATAACTTCGTTCAACTTTCTTCGTATGAAGAACTCATCCACATCATAGATTGCTAAACTTTGTAGATCAGTCGAAGATTCACCAGTAAGTAATAGAGTTTCATCATCCCTTTGTAAGATTGGCTCAGCAATATTCTTTCCGATTATTTCTTGATCCTCTTCTTCCTCTTCAACGTCGTCTTCTTCGGCCTGTTCTTCAACAAGCTCCTCCTCGTCATAACCATCCTCAGAGAGCGTCGTTATCACTTTCTCATCTGCTCCGCTAGATTGATCACCGTAGTCCGTAATTTGCTTCACTAATTTAACTAGTTCCTGGAATTCTGATGGCTCGACTTTTCTTTGAAGCTCCTGTTCAATCTCTTGTCTCTTCTTTGCTACCAGCCCGTCGGCTTCTTCTTCATTATCCTTGAAGCGGTATATCAGCAGGTCAGCAGTACCTGCAATCACATCGCGTGGCATATCATTTCCCACCTGCGTTGACACCCATCGCAGAACGTCCTCATATACTTCAGTATTCGCTTTGTCCCTGGGATAGTATTTTAGACCTAGATTAGCAGAGTCCAAAACCGTACCAGACGTAGCATTTACGCTTCGGTTACTCTTAACCAAACTAGTATCTCGTTGCCTGCGTTCCACTTCCCTCCTGGCCTCTTCCCTTTCCTCAACTGTAGCTTCACGACGAGCATTTGCACCCATCTCCTTAGCAGAGATCCTTCCACTCATGGATTTCGGCTGTGATAACTCAGCATCTCGCTGAGGGTCTGACTGTATCGTTTGCAATCTCCGGTCAGCCTTAAGTACCCTGTTGGACATCTCATCGTAACGGTAAATCTCCCGGATCTGCTTCTTTCTATCCTCCGTACTTTCTTCCGCCATCTGGGTATGTAGTTTCAAACAATCTAGGCAATCAATTAGATCCAGATGAGCCACTAGTTGGCCTCTTACAACCTGTTTAAAGTGCTGATTATTGGTAAACTTTTCAAAGCTCATCGCATAACTTATAAGCAGGGTCACAGCTCCTAAAAGGCTTCAAATCGAGATAAAATCTATGAATTTGACAAACTGATCAAACTGAAAGCCGGCAAGCCAGCTAAGAATGCTCGGGAATCGCTGGTAAAGTCAGTTGTTCGAATTGCATGGGCTCTCGAAATTTAGGCAAAAATCCTGGGTTGAAGCGCAGTGTTTCGTCTCTTACTTCGCGGATTAATACTTGGAGCTCATCGAAACCATCATCTCCCGTTAGAAAGAAGGCTAAAAGTGCAAAACCAGATGTGAAAAACCTTGAAACTGCAATCGCATCCGATTTGGAACGTGAGGAAGTTTTTTCGACACCGTGGTACCAGCTCTATGGTCCAAGAACAGTTATTGAGGTTTGTCTTCACAAGAAGAAGGTCACAGAAGTTAGCGAGGCTTTGCAAAAATTGTTGCAAGGTGAAAGTGATACACGTATCTTGTTGCTAACGGGTCCTAGTGGTTGTTGTAAGAGTACAATCGTCAGGCAGTTGGCAAATGAGTTGATACCAAAATACCGAACAACCGGATCGAATTCCTTATCTGTGAAACACCACGGTGATTGTAATGTTATAGAGTTTGAAAATGATGCAAATGCAAATGGAATCTCATACATGACTGAATTCCAAGAATTTTTAACTCAGGCAAAATATCGAAGCGGTCCCAATCTTTCTTTAATATTGGTGGAAGATCTCCCGAATATATTCCATCCTGGTACGCGGAAAGCGTTTCAGGATCAGCTGTTGCAATGGCTCTATATGTCTAGTGATGCTCTGCCGCCACTGGTGATATGTTTGACCGAGTGTGAAATTGATCACGAGGATAATAAGCCCAATGCATTTGGAGTCGACTATAGTTTGACGGCTGAATCTATTCTTGGTAAAGAGATTCTTTCACATTCACGACTGAAGAGAATAAAGTTCAATCCTATAAATACAACACTGATGAAGAAGACTTTGATGAATCTATGCATCAAGAACAAGGCGACGTTGATGTCGACAAATAAGTGGTCGGAGAAGGAAAGAGTAATCAATGAAGTGGCGCGATCTACAGGAGATATCAGATCTGGAATTATGATTTTACAATTTTGGGCCACTTCCTCCATGGATACTCCGCTACCGGTAAGAGAAAGTTTCGTTTCGTACTTTCACGCGATGGGCAAGGTTTTACACGGCTCAAAAGATTTCGAGGATGATAATGAAATGATCAACACTTTGATAACCAATTCAAAGGGCCACTTGTCCCATGAGAATTTTTCCCTTGGCATTCTCGAAAACTATTCTTCATTCAACAAAGGAAGATTCACAGTCAAAGACGCATGGGAAGTTACAAACTCCTTGAGTGAGAGTGATGTTATGAGAACAGTACCAGAATCTTTAGAGTATTGCATGCGTAAAGTACGATACACAATGGGCAAAGCTCGTTATGAAGAGCGTACTCATGGCAAGGCCAGTTTTCCACGAGAATGGAAAATTGCGTTGGCTCAAAACGAGTTCAAGATTAAGTGCGAAGACTACGTTAACGTTTCCATGTACAAATATGTGGAACCGCGTCAATTTAGAGATATTTCATTACAATATGCCTTTTATGATCCGCTGATAAAGAAGGCCAGGTATTACAAGCAAAAATCGCTACTTGAATACATTGCTCAGGTCAATGGGGCTCCAAATCAAACATTGCGCGGCATTCAGGTTGATCCTAGGATAGATGTACTTGGTCGTATTGGGGGTGAAATCAGCTTGGTAAACAACCAAGATAATGAAATTTTTGAAGATGATCACAGGTCGATCGCCAGGCAATCAATTGAAAATCTGAAAAAATCTAGAGATGTCAAATTACAAGAATTGATAGAACTGCATGAATTACGTATGGGAGAAGACGTGGAATTAGAAAGCGAAGAAATCGATGACGATCCGATCATTGATAGCGATGAAAACGCTTCGACGAGCAATATACTCGAGGATGACGATTCGATATTCGAAATTCTCTCTCAGAAACTCCCAAAGATTAATGTTAATACATCTATTAATGAGTCTTTATCTGACTCCGATTTGGAACATCTATAATGCCCCCCTCATTTGTACCTGAATAGTTAATGAATTGCATTTTAGTTAGATTGCAAAGCGTGTTCAAAGAACTCTGGATCTTCTTCTAGGGACTCCTTAATAATGTCCAACCCACCTTGGAATTCACCCTGGACGTACAATTGGGGGAAAGTAGGCCAATCAGAAAATTTCTTTAGGCCCTCTCTCACACAAGAGTCCTTCAAGATATCGAAAAACCCAAATCTGACTTGATGCTCTCTAAGTATACCGACCATTTGTCTCGAGAATCCACACTTTGGCTCAGAGGGGCTACCCTTCATAAATAACATAATAGGAGCCGCCTGTGTGAGCTTTGTCAGCCTATCGTTCAGTTCTTCCTCGGTTTCTTCTTCTTCTTCCCTTTCTTCATCATCTTCTGCCACATTTTCCTGCGCACTTGGTTGTTGCTCGACCTTCTTGCTACCCTTGTGCTCACTCAAAGCCTTAACAAATTCCTTCGGATCAGCTCCAGATAGTTCTTTCAAAATAGTACCATCTTGCACCAGAATAAAGTATGGAACGGCCGAAACTTCAAATAGTTCTGCAAGTTCAGCATTTTCATCCGCATCAATCGACAAAAACTTGATCCCACTATTACTAGGCTCATCACTGAGCGCACTGACCACTTCGTTCATAACTTTACATGGTTCAGCCCAAGCAGTATGGAAATAAAGTGCAACCAGCTGACCACGGGCCTCCACTGTGGTTAAATTCGTAAACTGATCCTGATCCTTGATTTCGATAACTGGCATATTCAATTAAACACGATTATCGTATTTCCAGAGGAGAGAACTGTTGTAGAACGGACAAAATGCTCTTTCTACTTGCTCGATTGATATACGTAACCTTCAAGCTTCCAAAGCTTAATTTGTCAGTTTTTTCAGCAGGCGCGTGATGAGCAGCCAATGGATTCGGATCTGGTTAGTAACGAAAAGTAGAGGTTTGAAGCAGCGTAGTGAGCTATCAGCAGTGGCAGAGATCAATTAATGCTGTGAGGTTAATGACCAGTACTTGATTGATGTTGTAGGCTTTTCAGGCAAGCTCGTGGCATCTTTTAGTGGTGTTCTAGCCTCTAGAATAATGCCAGATAACCGGTGCTCACAAGCTGATTCAAGCACGCAAAGAACGTAGTGAGAGTCCATAGACATAGATGTAGTGGCTGAGACTACGAGCGCTCGCTTTTTTTAGGCTCTTGTGAAAGCAAATCAGTGGATGGAAGACCTTGAGAGGGCAGCCACATGATGTAGAGATTCTGCAATTAACATTCTAAATTACCTAGTGCTCGTTAGTCTTTCATCATTTTAAGCTCGAAATTGGGATTGATCGAACAGGAAGCAGGGCGCTCAAAGCGGAATAGATACCTCGTAGATCGTCGTAATTTAACAGGTCTCAGGCTTGCCACTCCTCGCGCAGGAGCTCATTTGAAGGCATCGCAATGATACGATGGCCAAACCGATTGGAAGAGGTCTTCGTATATCTGTAGACTCTCCTCAATGTCGCCATCGAAAACGATAACCGCCAGCACAGTTCTCACCACGCAGGATTTCCTCATAGTGCTTCTTAAGCACCTTGTGATTGGTATATTCTTAGTGTAATCAGATGGTGATGTCCCACCAGGCTTGTGCAGTCCAATCAGGGTCTCAAGACTCCAGATAAATGTAGTTTGGTTGCGTGCGTGCATCACTTTAAGCTTCGATTTGTTTTCCAGTGGCCCGTCGTAAGAATAGCATTATCAATGTTAGATCGTCTTTTTGATATGTAACCTGGTGTAGTGGTACGTAGCTGAGACTATTCTTCAGTCTTTGAAGCATAAGTTCGGTCCTTCCATCATGTTTGTGCAGTCCTGGACGAGTTTCTAGTGGGAGAGTTCTCTAACTTTGCGTCAGCTTCAAGAATGCAGATGTTCTGCAATTAGCATTGGCGAAAGACTAAGGCCCTCCGTTCCTCGTCTGATGTAGCCCTTCCTGGCGTCCTATGTGGTTCCCCTTTCGACGCCGCTAAACTGCAATAATAATAAGCAAACCTAGGAAATCATCTAAAAGGGTCATTAATTGCCTGTTAGATCGTATTACTGACTGGACCATCCATCTGTTTATCTCCCTGACGCTTCCACATCACCTAGGGCAGCCAAAGAGGCCGTTAAAGTCGGTAAACTCAATTATGTCATCATTAGAATCCTATTGACGGCCTCTCAACCACTGTGAATAGCCTTCAGGGCTCTGGATCTTATCAGATCTCTGGCTCATCGCGTGAGCTTTCTTGATAGTTCGCACTCTTCTAAAAAAAGAGACCGAGGGCAAATTTTATCTAATAAACAGACAAGACAAATCGAAGCAGATAAAGACATTCGAAGCTGGATCGCAGGACGTTCGCAGCTGCTATTGTGTGGTCAATGGTGTTTAACAGCTCATCTGTACGGCAGAGCAGCGAAACGGGGGGTTGGTCGCTCACAGATATCGCTTTCAGTTCCGTGTCGACTAGTGCAGAAGAATCTACATCTACGTGGGGACCTGCCATTGTAACTCCTTCGAGTTCTTCGTTAGCTAGCTCACAATCGAGCTCCAAGTCAAGTTCTCAGTGGTCCAGCGCAATTTATGTTTCTTCTTCAGTCTATGACGTGTCTAGCTCGAGCCCAACAGTCTTTTCATCCGATCAAACTTCAGTGAGCACTTTAGTACCATCTTATCCATGGTCATCTGTTTCGTCATCTAGTTCTAAGCAAAGCTTTTCGTCGGATTTCGCCACGACATCGACGTCTGCTTCATCCCCGGGGTATACTGTCTCCAGCGATTCGAAATCTGCGTTTATCATCTACACTCAGCAATATTATATCACGGGTTCTAGTACTACTTTCGAAACGGGACTTCCTACGACGACTGTTCGTGCAAAAACTGCGACGTCGAGCTTCTCGGTACCCAGTGCGACTCAGACGCGAGACTTCGAGTTTTATCAAAACTGGCTCAATGGTAGCCTTGGCGAATCTGGCTCTCCGACAACTCCAGCAAAGAACAAGATAATTGGCGGAGTGGTTGGCGGAGTTGGAGGTCTGTTACTCTGCAGTATCGTTATATGGCTAATGTTCTTCAGACGACGGAAAAATAAAGCTGAACCCACCGTTGGGTTCACCTACGAAATTGGACGAAGGGCAGGATACCCTTCGCAATCGCAATCAGTTGATATAGATCAGGAGAAGACTCAACCTACACGGCAGGCACCATTCCTGGCTAGAATAAAGAATAAAGCCATCGCTCAAATATCTAAGAACAGGAACTCCGTTCCTCAGAATGAGGAGAGTGATCCATTTCAAGAAGAGTTTGATTTTCGTAAGAGACCGCAACCTCCAATACCGCCCGCTCGAAGCAGGCACGATACCAACCAGGAGGCCTCGACAAGGCCAGCGTACGACGTGCCGATTGACCATCGATTCTCATATGTTTCGTCCCTAACAGACTCGTCTTACATATCCTCAGCAGAAGGTGACTACTCATCGCTTTCCAGCACATCAGTGAGACTGCCCTCAGATGTGCCGAATCATTCAGAGAGCTCTCATGGGTTTCTCCGCGAGGTGATTTGATCGTAGAACATAGAAATTGGACTTTAATAATCAACTGTATTTAGTAAGTGGTTTGCAGTGCCCAATGGGCCAGCTTGAACGACCACGGGCGTTTAATAATTGATATTTCTCATCTGTATTATCTTTGAAGTCTAATCGTTGGGCGCGAGTCGCTTAAAAATTTTAATTGAAAAATCAAGTAACTTGACCACTAAATTAGTCTTTAAGAGGTGGTGACAGAGTACAATGTTTCCTTTAAGGAGGGTGTTGAGTTGTCAAGTGCCTCTGAAGAGCTGTTCCGTACGGTTCCTTCAAGTAGGGCGCCCATTACTGAATGATCAGACCTCTTTTTTTGGTGAAATGACCAAGAAGGCCAAACTAGATAGTGATGATCCAAATAAGCTTTCCAATAAGATGACAGTGGCCTCTGATGTCGCTGAAACAGAAAAGACTGCTTCTCTTGATTCGATTACCATTGAAAACGATACAATGTTACAGAAATATATTCAAAGCCAACAACAACCGGAGAAATTGGCACCTCATCTACTTCTCACACCTTTTAAGAGGAAACTGTATATGGCAAATTGTGAATTGAATGGTTTTTACAAGAATGATACCATTGTTGCTTTACCGGGGACCAGTGAAAGATACAAATTGCATCTGTCACGTCAAGAGATTGAAGTACTAGAACCATCGGTATACGTTAAGTCGTACAGGATAAAAAGTTCGATGAAGAAAGCAACAATGTTGTTGAGATTACTAAATGGGTTGGATGTCAAGAAAGCATTGACTCAGTGTCATTTCTCCGCAAAGAAGATTGCTCGTGACGTCGCAGAACTGCTAGAAAGAGGCATTGAAGATGGTAAGAAACTGGGACTTGATTCTGATGATCTATACATCTCACAAATTTGGACTGGTAGTGACGGAATGTGGGGGAAAAGACTAGAATGCAAAGCGCGCGGTAGAACTGGATTAATTCATCATCCTCACGTTCATGTGAGGTGCATTCTCAAGACTAAAAGTGTCACCAAGAGCAGACTAGCTTATGAGGCTCAGCTCAAAGATCAAAGAAGGAAACCATGGATTCAACTCGCAGACAAGCCTGTTAGAGGAGTCCCAGGTGGTGCATACAAATGGTAGATAATGAATAGACTTGTAAATACAAACTGTGAAATAGTATACATATCATTTCTGTTTCTTCTTCTCCTTCTTATCGGTTTCCGGCTCGACCTTTGCTGTCTGTTCAGCAGCTTCATTGGCGTAAAACACTTTCAACCTCTGGTCAAGCTCCCATCTAGAGTACCATAACCCAGCTTGTAGCACTATGACACCGACGAACAGTAACAATAGGATAATGTTGGAAGAGGCAATCACAGCTAGACCCTGGTTTTCCGTAACTTCACCCCAGTTACGTGTGATAGAGCAATCGATCCCCGTCTTGACGTTGGTGAGAAACACGCAGATACCAAAGACGTAGAGAGCTAAGGAACAGTATTCAAACAATTGCAGATCAGGGTTTGGTTTATAAACTCTAATCAATCCACCGATCAAACCTAGAAGTGAGACACCTGCTAAGATGTATTTAACCGTTGGAGCAGTGTGAAATAACGTCTGATAGTGTCTTAGTGCATTATCAAAGTGTTCCTGGGTAGCATCACGATCGAATAACAAAGGAAAATCGTAAGTTTGGTTGGCGTAAAAAACACCCATGATAAATGAGGTACCGATCAGGATCAGACCGGTACCGATGGTACAAACATCGTTATAAGAAAGGCCCATTGTCGTTGTCTTCTTCTTGAGTGTTGTTGAAAAGATGGAAGTTTTTTTGTCAAAGATGAAAGTTATTAAATAGATAAGAGTGTATAATTAAAAACTTTCGAATTAAGCAGAAGCTTCGACAGCTTCGACTTGTTCTGGTTCTTCTTGTTGAGGAGCAGCTGGTCTGTAGTCCTTGACGGAAGCAGCCAAGATTGGTTCTTCCTCCTTTGGCTCGACAATCTTGACAGCATCTGGCAAAGCCTTTGGACCAGTTCTGCTTTGAGCTGGGTCTCTCATGATCTTAACCTTGATACCCAAGACACCTTGTCTCAATAGAACGTGTCTGGTAGCAGTGTCAATGAAATCGTTAACTGGTTGACCAGAGTGGATCAAGAAACCGTCAGCGAATTTCATGGACTTGGCACGAGCAGCTCTCAACTTACCGGAGACAACAACTTCACAACCCTTAGCACCGGATTCCATAACGTAACGGACAACACCGTAAGCGGCTCTTCTGATAGCCAAACCGTTCAACAACTTGAACTTCATGGATTCAGCTTGAGCAACAGCAGACAAACCACGGTCTTGAACTCTTTCAGCGTAAAGAACAATGGTACCTGGCTTGTACTTGAATCTCTTTTGAACCAACAAAGTCAATTCGTTGATTCTTCTACCGTTTTCACCTAGGACATCTTGGGTTCTGGTAGCTCTGATGATAATTTCAGTCTTGGTTGGAGTAACTCTAACTTCGACACCGGAGTAACCTTCTTCAGCCAATTCTCTGGTGAAGAATTCGTTCAATTCGGCGTAGAAAACACCGTCAGCGACTAGCTTTCTCTTCTTGGAAATCAAAGCGACCATCTTGCTATTATAGGTTGTGTAGTTGTCTATTTAATTATTCAAGTGTTGACTACAACACATTGTACTGTTGAATATAATTGTATACAATCCAGAGGCCATCGGTATTACTTGCGTCCTGAAAAATTTCAAAAATTTCCATGAATTTCATTTTTTTTTTTTAGAAAAAAAAGTTTAAAAATAAAAGGTGTCCAGATGGTCGTATACTACAGCTAAAGACAGTCACACATAATGAATTGATCTGTATTCTTACCAGTGTACATAGAATAAGGCAAAATAAGCTAAGGGAAGCTAATATAGTATGTGCAACAGAATTCTCATTGAGCAGTACCAATTTTCAATTGATTTTCTCGCATCGAATGAAACTAGTGTATAGTACTTTAATTTGAATCAATCAGAAGTGGTTAGGAGTCGAAAAAGTAATCTGATTCTGATGTTTTTCATCTGCATGAAATTATTCGAACGCATAACCCTTAATACAACAAACATACAACATGAAATGCAGTACTGTAGACCTTGCATTTACAAATACTCATACCGTGGACATCTCCTCGCGGGGATCCTCCCTCCAATTGCAACGATAAACGCCAACTAAACCAACCATATCTAAGCCTTATACGAACCTGCCGGAGACATGATCGAGATTGTAATATTCAACTAGTGTCGAAAATGACGGTATTCCTCATTATATTGTGAGGTGCCTTTACAGTTCTGTTGCTGGTAGAAACGCTTCTTGGCGAAATCACAATAAAAATCTAAAAAAGGAGTAAAAATTCAGGTTTTAGCGCCATAATGAGCACTGGAGAGATGGAGAAGACGGACTATAGGGACTTCGAAGATGCTAGTGTTGATATCCCGAAGAAAAGGTTTAGATCCTGTTTTACCTGGTTCTGCTACGAGGTATCATCGTTCTATGAATCGTATGTGATGTTAGCGTGTTTTGGCCTACTTCTCTGCTTTCCTAGTGTAATGTCTTCATTGAGATTTATTGTGAGCCTGGCTACTGCCATGCTTCTGTTGGCGCTTACGACAGTAGGTATGATATTGACCGCTGTGATTTGCATAACCTCCGAAATGAAAAAGGCAAAATCTTTGGTCCGCAGGAATATCAAGGCAGTAGCAGAGGCTATAGAAGAAGTCTTCAGCTCAGAGCAGGAAACTTTGGCACTTGGGTGGGACAACGTGGCTTGTAGATTGAACAGAAAGTTTTACGCTGCCGGCGAATGGAAAACACCATATTATTACTTCGATGGGCAGCAATGTGAGGATTACTTTAGACACAACGTTTTGCAACCACTGTATAAGCAAAAAGTTACAAAATCTTACGATAAAAGTGACTTGCGAGCTGCAGTGAGCATCTATGAGCAAAGGCTCAATGATCAGTTCAATCAGGACAAGGAGGATATTACTGTGTTAGCAAAAGGCGGTCTTCCTGCTGATTCTCACCGCAGCAAGTTTATCTGGAAATTGAAAAATTCATCGACACAAGTTGGCCTCAAGATTTGTTTTTTTAGTGCTTTAGCTTATACTTTCTCCCATACGTGGTGTCTACGTTTAGTGCAAATTATGATCATTCTTATTACAGCTTCTGCTGTAATTTTTACTGGATACTCTCCCGAGCTCTCTAAGACTAGGATCCGGATCAGATTACTCGCAACGATCGCAGATGTTGCCCCAGGAGAGGACATGGATCGCTGGGACATGGTTGCAAAGCGAATAAATGGCTATGTAATGCAAGATTCGAACGATACTTGCGCTAAAATGTTCTTCGACGGGAAAGACTGCATGAAATTTTCCAAGAATGTCCTTAACCCTCTCATGTCTAAAAGTACCAGCTACTATCAATTTCCAGCTTATGATCTAGTACCTCTAGCCACTGAGGCTTTCAAACCCTCCATATAGACGAACTACATGATGCCATGCTCTTCTTGTGTAAATCTTAAGGAAGCTGAATCTCGCGTGGATCCTCCAATTGCAACGATTGTACACACCCAACAGGCCGCATCCAGATCTTTATCAAAGCGAACTTGCCGATACGATGATGCTAATAACAACGGAGTTATTGCAATGTGCCTTCATAGTTCCGTTGCCAGTAGATACGCTTCTTGGCGAAAAACATAATACTACAAAAAACTGAGAACTTCTCTCAATATAAAAATAACACTCATCAGTACACTTCAAGAAGTACGAAAAGAATGAAAGTAGCAGACTATGGGGACTGCGAAGACGCTAGTGTCGATATTCCAATCAAAAAATTCAGATCCGTTTTTACCTGGGGCCTTTACGAGTCAATGAGGTCTTCTGAACTGTTTGTGATGGTAGTCTGGTATAGTGGTCTACTGTTCGGCTTTTATAATTCTATGTCTTCATCGCACTTTTGGAGGAGTCAGATTTTTATTGATCTCCTGTTATTAAGTATCTTGTCGACTCCTATGATTTGCTTAATTTGCAGACAGATAAGAAGAGAAGATATGGTCTCCAGGAACACACAGGCACTAGCAGGGACTACAAAGGAAGTCTTCGGCTCGCAGCAGGAAACTTTAGCACTTGGGTGGGACAAGGTGGCTTGTAGATTAAACAGAAAATTCTACGATGCAGGCGATTGGAAAACACTAAACTTGTTCTTTGATGGTTCAAATTGTGAGGGTTTCTTCAAAATGTACGTGCTGAAACCAATACATGAGGTAGAAGGTCCAAAGTCGCGAGAGGAGTTACTTGCATACTGCAATGAGTATCTGTCAGCAGGTGATCATCAACCTGTTCAATTGGGACAGAGAGGATTCTCATTTGGCTGGCTGAGGAGGTTTTTCCAGCTGACTCTCAAAGTAATAAAGATTTGTGGCGGAGAGTCCCCAAGAACTACTTGAATGGGCTAGCTTCGGACGTTTAGTGTGCTGGCGTATGTTTTTGTCGTTCCTAAGTGGTCTTCGCGCTTGCTGCTCTAATCACTGACCCCATTGAAAGTCCCTCAACATAGAGAAAATCCATGCTGGGCTGCTTTTTTCGTAGTCTCTCCGAACCGCGATCTCGACGAAATTCTGCCCCGAATCATACCTTGTCAGGAAAGTCCCCTGAATTTCCTGATAAACCCGATCTGGTGTTTCTCCCAAGAATGCTTCTCCTTAGGGCAATTAAATTAATAGTATACTAAGCAAGAAAGGAAAATACTTTTGCGCATATGCTATTACTACATCCCTCTTACGATCTAACAAAGTTGCAAACTCTTGTGCGATTAATCCAGTGTTTCATACACAAGGCACATACACATTCTTTGTTGTTTGATCTTTACATTTTACAACTCAGAAAATTCATTTGTCTCTATCTATCGAGAATCTTGATGGATAGAACAATTCACCATTCATTACTTGTATCTCATAGTTACTGACAATTTCGCATTGTCACTACAACAACCAAGATTCAGCCATATAGCCGCCGTTCGATTCCTCTGGGCGCCAGTAAAACCCTGAAACTTAAGAATTAATATGGTGTACAGGCGTTCAATCCCCGCATTCGTGCACCTCCGCCATCAACTCTCAAAACAGTCACTCTTGATTACAATTTTAGTTTTTGCCTCTTTAGGGAATTGGAAGGCAATCATGTGAAAAACTCTATTTGTGCCTTCTAGACCTCCCTCAATAAGAGAAAGCCAACTATAAGTAAAAAAAAACAATGGTGCTTGCGGTTGCAATAGATTGCTTAATTACTCAAGAGAAATGCAGCAATTCAATACTCGAAATAAGCACTGGAATATCGATCAATCGTTGATGCTTACTCTTGCAAACCCTTGCTAAATTCTTGCTTGTTCGTAGTCGTTTCCTGTCTTATTGTAAAAGACGGGGGAATACAGAATACTGAGCGTGAAAAAAGTGTTGAAAAATCGGTCAATGCCAAGCTCTGAATAATTAATACTATAGTATAGACATTCGGATTAATACGTGATGAGGTCCATTAAGTGTGTTGTAGTAGGCGACGGAGCAGTCGGTAAGACTTCTTTACTCATATCATATACTACAAATACTTTCCCGCGAGAATATATCCCGACTGTATTCGATAATTATTCAACTACTATCCGACTACCTGGTGCACAGAAGGATGAAGAGCCACAATTGTATAAACTGAATTTGTGGGATACCGCAGGTCAAGAAGAATATGATCGGTTAAGACCTCTTTCATATCCGCAAACGGATATCTTTCTAGTATGTTTCTCGATTAGTGAACCTTGTAGTTTGAAAAATGTTGTGGATAAATGGTACCCTGAGATCGTTCAAAACTCTTCCACCGAAAGCTCAGAGTTTCATCAGAAACTGGGGAGGTATCCAATCTTTTTGGTCGGTACTAAAGCCGATCTAAGGGATGATGCAGAACAGTCTAGGCGGGTGCAAGAGGTAAATGCTCAATTTGTGACACCTGAGCAAGTGGAAGAAGTGGTCAAACAGTGCGGGTTCATGGGCTACGTTGAATGTTCTGCCGCTACTCAAACTGGTGTCAGAGATGTGTTTGAAAAATCGGTTTCTTCCATAGTGGGCGAGCTGGAAAAGGCTTCGCAGGTGCAAAAGGATGCATCCGCAGTTCCAGTTGCTTCGCGTGGGAATAAATCTACAGCTGAGACTACTCAGCAACAAGATCATACTGAAAACAGGCGTGATAAGAATAATTCCGCTAATAAGCCTGTTCATAGGGCCAATACGGCGCGTAATGATAAAAATAGTACGAAGTTCGTCAACAAGATGAAGAAAAAATCTAAATGTGTCATATTATAATGCACCTAGACATGTGTAGGTATTTAATAGACTATTTCTTCTTGGTTGTCTTGGCTTTATTCCTTTTGGATGCCATTTTCTTCTCCAATTCATTGATATCACGTAAAGTGTTCTCATAAAGCTTGGTTTGTAATGCTTCATCCTCAAATTCTTTGCGCGCTAGCTTGACGATAGAACAATCGGATACGTACTTGACTTTTTCATCCTGTAGGTTCACTTCCTCAAGTTCCGGAGTCATTAGCGCATACAGCACACTTTGAGCTCCACGCCGACCACTTTTGGTGAGCAGGAATAGTAGAGGGTAGAGCAATAGACAGTATAGGAAAATAAGTAAGAAAACTGACCCGTTGCTTAGAACCCGACGAAGACTGTGTGATCTCATTGTACCCGGTTGTACCAACGTTACGGTGACATGGGTCCCTTTGACCTCTTTCCCATCTTTTTGCATTTTCTTGATCTCGTTCAATAACCGTCTTTGTAGCTCAAGCATGCAAACTGACAGTTGTAACTTACTGCTAGCGAAAAACTTCAGAGAGCTATCGTATTTTGCGTTTTGCCATAGTGGATCTTCCACATTGATTTCCCCCATCGATTGCAACCAACAGGTCGTTATGATGATCCGCACATCTCTATCAGGTGGTTGAGCTTTAAAGCTAGGTTGTAACAAGTCGAGTAAGTGAAAAATACCAACATAGTTCGTAGCCATTTGCAATTCAAGCCCATCGACCGATGATCTTCTTGTCGGCGGCGATACTACGGGAATTCCCCATGGTTCCATCTCACCAGACATCACCACCACTCCGTCCAATCTCCTAGGTGGCGCGTTATCAAGCCACCCAGTGGCAAACTTACGCACTTGCCATAGGTCACTCAGATCACACTTTTCCATGTAGATGAGGTCATTCTGACTCTTTTCCCGCAGATCATTGCACCAGTCAGTGGCCCATTCATCGACGTTTCTTGTCAGGATGATCAATTGAGCCCCCAAACGAGCCATTTCTAAGACAACAGCAGTACCCATTCCTTGACTCGACGCACCAGTGACTAAGTAAACCTTACCATGCAGTTTTCTTTCCCAAGTGTTGGTCGCACCTCGCGACCAGTACTTTGCAGCTCCCGCAGCTACTACATATGGGGCAGCAGTCTTGATCTGTTGGTAGTACGGAATCGCCTCTGTGCCCTTTACAATGGCAGTGCCAATGATATTCACAGGCATTTAAACAGATTATTTTTGATCTTGAGTAGTGATTGTATCTGGAGCATTTTTCACCGCGCCGCCTCATAGCGACGTATGACAGACATGACAGATGTACATACAGAATGATACCATTCCGAGACACCACTAAAGGCGAGGAAGTTCCTTCATATGTCAAGCCAGATATGGAAGAAAAAGCAGGATATTTCTATGTCAGAAACTAATAGATACTGACCTACTTAAATAGTTCATAGAGGGCCAGTCTTACGCAGTTCCTCTTTCAAAGTTCCCTTAGCTTCAAATCTGTGTAATTCACTTTTCGGTAGCCCAAAGTTCGCCGTTTACAACCACCGTAGGCAAGTTTCTACTACCAGTAACCTCTTGGAACGCTTTTCTGTATTTCTCACGTTCGTTATTACTCATTGAACCGACTTCGAACATATTTGAATTACTTTGTGCACCATAACGCTGTCCATATCGAATTGGCATGGAAGCAGTCGGGACACCAATCAGCGGTAAATTGCAAAAATTGATGGCTTGCAATCGATTGGTTAACTTAACCAACGTAATCTTTCACTTTAATTCACTGAATTAATGTTTTTTAATAACAATTTCATCCGAGACGAGTATTGATTCGGACTTCTTCAAGATGACAGATAATGGAGAGGGTTTCAGATGAAACACAATATTGAACTTACTCTTTCATACAACTTCCTTGAGTCTTGAAACAATATAAGGCAGTTATTATGGACAGTGTATAATTACTCCTTAGTCAGTGTTCGCTATTGAGTATGTTTTAGATCTAGTAGCTGCCGAGGTAGGATTTAACATCTTGAAAGGTATAAAAAGAGAACTATTTCTTATGAATTTGCCAATCCCGTTGGTACAAAATACTCATCCTTTACTCAAACAAACAAGAATCAGTAATGACCATCTCGAGTCAAAATCAAGCACCTCTAGGCCTTTTTGGAATAAGGATGCTGCTCACCATTCCAAACAATGGGGCCTCAATACGATTTTACCAATGGCGGCTAAAAAACTTAGTCAGAAGATCAACTTTGACTCGTGGTTTTCCGTGGTCAAACATCCACAGGCGCCAATTATCAACAACTCACTGAACTTACCGCTTAGCAGTGGTGTCAAAGAGGAGATGATCAGGGCTCGCAAAACTAGGATCTATCCGACCAATTCCCAGAGAGAAACGCTCAAAAAGTGGTTTGGGTGCCAGCGTTACATATACAATAGAGCGCTGAAGCTGCACCGCGATGGCATGGCAATGACCATGAAAGGGCTACGCCAGACTTTGCTTAACAAAGATACTAATATTCTAGAACGTCAGGAGCAGTGGCTTAACGACTATAATTACGATTTGAAAGACGAAGCCCTTCGTGATTTGGTCAAAAACTTCAGTAGTAATATGGTGAAGTTCAAGAAGACGGGGGTGCCTTTCAAGTTGAAGTTCAAGACAAAAAAGGCACCGGTTCAAACTATTTCAGTGCTGAAAAAGCACTGGAACAAGGGAGCGAAATCTTTCTATGGACCAATATTCTCGCCCTCGAAGATATGTGGCGCAGAGTCGCTTCCAGAGGAATTGCCAGCAGATTCGAGGCTCCAAAGGACAAGGAACAATAAATATTACCTGATTGTTCCTATGGTTGGTGAGGAAATCGCTAGGAAAAGCCACGCAGAAAAGTTTATATTTATTGATCCCGGGGTAAGAACTTTCCTAACAGGATATGACTCTAATCAGACTGTGGTCGAGATTGGTAAAGACGCGGTCGTACGCATCGAGAAGCTTAAGCGCCGACGACCGCAATTGCAGTCAAAACTTGCCAAGCTCAGGAAGCACAAGAAGAGGCAAAACCATCGGAAAGCCTTACACAGGCTGGACGGAAAGATTTCGCATATTGTTCAGGATATGCACAAGAAATCGGCCCTCTTCTTGTGCCAGTATTATAACAATATTTTTCTTCCCAAGTTGGATTACCATGAATGCACCAAGCTGACCCGAAAATCAAGGTCCAATATGGCGACCCTCGCTCACTGCTCCTTCCATGATCGCTTGACGATGAAGGCAGAGCAGCTCCATGGTGCAAGTGTTCATGAGGTTGAGGAGGATTACACGTCGAAGACTTGTTCTAGTTGTGGAAATTTGAAGGATGGCCTTGGCTCCGTCAAAGTATATAGCTTTCTAAAGTGCTCCTCGGTTTTCGACAGGGACTTCAACGCAGCAAAGAACATCATGCTCAAGTATATCTGTGAGCATTTGATGGCAAGTGGTGAGTCTTCCATTTCTTCTGCTCTAAGTACAGAAAATGGTCGACTCGCCATGATGGTTCCTGGCCCCTTCGTACGCTAGTACGTTGTAAGTCTCTCGTGGATTCTCCCAGGCGCCTCATAGTGATTATTCTTAGCTCATCGGTTCAAAGCCGTAAAACAGAGGCTCTCAGTGGCCATTATAGAAGACTTTTAATAGGCTTGTAGTATCAATTGGCTTATGGAGTGTCCACGCCTGTGTTGGTATGCCTCAATTGCGGCTCAACTGCCGCTCTCTTTACTATATTGGGGCATTTTTAGCTCTCTTAAAGGGGTTTTCTCACAAGCCTATCAAAGAAACAGACTCACGCTTTCGATCTACTCGTATCAACCTTCAATGATTTCTTATCTCGCTATACTAAGCGCTGGTCGTAGGGCCTCTTTCGCTTGTAGCCTTTTCTGGGAAAATTTTAAGCGTATTTTTCAAACTCATCTCATCTCATCGCATCTCATCAAGATCAGATTCGGTCAAGATGGATGAGCAAGTAATCTTTACCACTAATAATACTGGTTCTGTTGCCAGTATTCACTCGTTTGAACAATCCACTTTGCGTCAATGCACTGTTGGGAGCAGGAATAGTGCCGTGCGGGTCGGGGACAAGTACCTATTCGTGGCACAGGCCCAGAAGGCCCTGATCAACGTCTATAACCTTTCTGGTCCACACAAGAGAGAATCTGTTGAGCAAAGACTGCCACTTCCTGAAGTTTTGAGCTGTTTAGCGACTCTTGAGGATCCACGATGCGATACAAACCATAAAATCCCAGATTTCAACGTCCCATATCTGCTGTTGGGATCCACTGGTTCTGGGAAACTTTACATATGGGAATTGAACTCAGGAATTTTGCTAGGAGTGAAACCATTGGCTCATTATCAGGCAATCACTAAGATCCAGTCGATTTTACAAGGCAAATACATCGTTACTTCCGGTGCAGATGCTCGAGTGATAATCTGGCAAACATCTGATCTTGTCTCTATGAGTGAACCAAAACCTGTATGTATCCTACACGACCATACCTTGCCTGTGACTGATTTCCAGGTTTCTAGTACGAACGGTGACTTTCTATCGCTCTCTGGTACCAAGCTATTTACTGTTTCCGAGGACGGTACTCTTAGATGTTACGATTTGAGCTCCATGGCTCGTAGCAAAACTTCGCAGCCTACTCTGATTGCTACGTTTACGCTGCCGCTGGCAATTACAGCGCTAACTCTTGATCCTGCAGATAGAGCATGCTACATCGGTACCGCAGAAGGCTGCTTCAGTTTGCAGCTATTCTACAAACTAAGTGGGTCAAAATTGGTTAATCTGGTGCAATTGAGCGATGGTAAAGCCCGTATCTTTTCTCTCACAGAGTCGTCGATGGAGTTGAAGGCTACCCAAGACAGGGAAAAGCTCTATGCGATCGGACAACTATTATGCGAGAAAGTATCCAGTACAGCCGTCACTTGCTTCGAAATCTCGATGGACGGTACTCTTCTGCTGGTAGGTGACTCAGAGGGTAAAGTTTCTGTCACCGAGATCTACTCCAAGCAGATTCTCAGAACCATGCAGCCCATTTCCACATCACAGACAATCCATGGTGGTGTAACGAATCTAATAATTGATACGCAATTAAACGCCAATCAGAACGAAGTTGGTGCTGACAGTGCCAAGGTATCTCCAAACGCAAAGATTCCGTCATTACAAAGAGTTATATTTGATTCTAGTAAACCGGGGCAACTGCACGATATTTTCCATCAAGTTGGAGAAGAGAACGGCTCGACTTCCCTGTGTCTCGATGATTTTGATGCTTACGCAGATCAGCTAAGGTCCCAACAAAGCATTATTTCGCAATCTAATGGTGCCCAAAGTACGGTACTCATCGCAGAACAGGAGCCTTCTAAGGATAGCTCCGCAAAGGATCAAGAGATCGCCGACCTAAAGGACAACGTCGAATCGCTCAAGAGCGCTTATAAAGAACTACGTGAATTACACGAAAAACTGTACCAGGAGCACGAAAAACTGCTGGAGACCACCATCTAATGTACTACCTAAATACCATTATAAGTATTCGATAATATTTGTTAGAAATTTGACACTTTTTTATCATGTTGATAGTCAGAAAATTTTAATTGATCTCATCTCATCTCGAAGAGAGAAAGCTAAACACAGCTCAGAAACTTCAATCAATTTCAATTCGCATTATGTCCGAGACCGAGACCAAGCTTACGAAGAAGCAGTTAAAAGCTCAGCAGTTCAAGAAGACAAAAGAGGACCGTGAACAGGGCAAAGAACAAAAGAGGAAGCATGCAGAAGAACCAACAACCACTGAAAGTGAACCCGTAAAGAAGAAGAGAAAAACCAGGCGAGGCCGTGGTGGCAAGGGCCGTAATGGCGACAAGAAGGGCAACAGATTTATCGTATTTGTCGGAAGCTTACCAAAAGACATCACCGCTACAGAACTACAAGCCCATTTCAAATCCAGTTCCCCCGATCATATACGTATGAGAAGTGACAAAGGCATAGCATTCCTAGAGTTTGACGCTGACAAGGACAAGCACAATATCCAGCGCCGCATGGACGTTGCTCTTCTACAACATAGAACACTACTTAAGGACAAGCGCATTAACGTTGAACTCACCGTCGGTGGAGGTGGGAACAGTTCAGATAGACTCGAAAAGCTAAAGAACAAGAACCTAAAGCTCGAAGATGAGCGTCGGGAGCGGGTGAAGAAGATGGTCGAAGAAGGATCTCAAAAGAAAGCTGCCAACGCCGCAACAAAGCAGCAAACAGTACAGAACTCAGAGCCGGGTCAAGCGCTGCACCCAGACAGAGCTAAATTGATCCAGTAGCGAGCTCCATTAGCGATTTGTAGACTATAAGATTCTATCACGTGACATTCTGTCGTTATCAATGCTTGCAATATTGAGCTTTGAGTAATGGAAGAAACCGAATCGTGCCGTAATAAGACGATTAAACATTGTAAAAGAGCTCCTAGGTGGTCTCTTAAGCCTTAAAAAGAGCCATTGAGCTTCAATTAGTGGTCTTCAACGTGGGGGTTTGTTGTTGGAAGTAGAAAGAAAGATCATTTACTCCTTTTAATCTGATTTTCTTCTAAGATATTCAGTCAGTGGTGAATAAAGGCAAGATAAGCGACCAAACCTCATATAAACAGTTATAATGTCTTCTTTGACTAGGTTGTTACAGGAAAAGCGAAAAAATGAAAATGGAGATTCTCACGGGAAGGAACTAAGACCTTTGAACGCGGAGGGATTTGATCGTAATTCAACGGCTCATGCTTCTACCACAAGTGTCACAACTGTGACCCAAATTGATTCTGGTGAAGAGTCTTCGACGGCGGGTTCATCTTTTGGTGGAAATGCCCCCTTTCCTTCGAGTTTTATGAATGTGAATTCAGCGCATACGGCTACGATGTATGGCTCAAGTGTTCAGGCAAGAGATAGGGGTAATTCGATTCATATTGAAACCAATCCGGCTTCGTATGGCTCTTCTTTGGGTCATACCGGAAGGAATATACGGATGACTGCGACCTCTGGTTCTCATCACATTGGCAGCTCCGGTGCAAGACAGATTCCTTCGTTATCCTCTAGCATACCTTACTCTGTGCCTAATTCCAATAAGGACAATGCAGGTGGGTCGGGCAGTAATAACTCGTCATTTACATCTTCCTGGGTGGACAATTATGGGGGCTCTATGCCGAGTAACATTTCGGCCATTGACTCTAACGTAATTTCGTCTCCAAAAGTTGACTCTGTGGAACCCAGGTTTGTAATTTCGAAGCAAAAGCTGCAAAAATCATCGTTGGACAACGCTGCACAGGCGGGATCCGTGTCGAGATCCAACTCCCTAACGTCTCAGCTAGGAAACTTATTCTTTTCCAAAGGCGCAAAGGACGCGCACGGGAGCAGTATAGTTTCATCACCTGTTTCGGGTATGAAGAGCCCTTCTACTGCCGCTGCTACTGCTATTCCAAAACCAAGTCGCACCAGACAAAGTAGTATCTACAGCGCTTCAAGACAGCCGTCAAACTCTTACACGGAAAATTTTGCTGAGTCACCATCGTCCTCTCATGAGGTTCCACCAAGTCAAAGCATACCAAAATCTCGTCATGCATCCGTCGTGAACTTGAAAAGTTTCTTTAAGAAGAGTTCTGGCACCAATATTGCCGGGTCGGCTGGTACATTCGGTTCGCCTGGTGCTCAGTCTGTTGCTGTACCCTTTCCTTCTCAGGCATCGTCCAGCTCTGGTTTTGCGCCGAGCTCTTATGGTAGTAACAATGGAGACACAATTTACTCTCACGCCAATGATACTAGTCTACCGTTTAGCAAGAGGTATGTGAGAACTGGGGAAGAGCTGGGAGCTGGTGCAGGTGGATCGGTCAAATTAATCCGCAGAGTTGCTGATAACAAGGTTTTCGCCGTCAAGGAATTCAGGACCAAATTTGATTCAGAGACCAAAAGGGACTATGTCAAGAAGATAACTTCGGAGTATTGTATAGGTTCAACACTGCGCCATCAAAACATTATCGAAACTATTGAGATTGTCTACGACAATAATAGGATCTTACAAGTCATGGAATACTGTGAGTATGATCTTTTCGCGATCGTCATGAGTAATAAGATGTCATACGAAGAAACATGTTGCTGTTTCAAACAAATTTTGAGCGGTGTTGAGTACCTCCATGGTCTAGGTTTAGCGCATAGAGATCTCAAGTTGGATAACTGTGTTATAAATGAGAAAGGTATCGTGAAACTAATCGATTTCGGTGCAGCTGTAGTCTTCTCGTATCCCTTCTCCAAGAGTTTAGTCGAGGCAAGTGGTATTGTTGGTAGTGACCCATACCTTGCTCCCGAAGTTTGCATTTTCACCAAATACGACCCACGTCCTGTCGATATCTGGTCCGTGGCCATCATTTTCGCATGTATGATCCTTAAGAAGTTCCCGTGGAAGATCCCCAAATTGAGAGACAACTCTTTCAAATTGTTCTGTTCTGGTCGTGACTGTGATTCGTTGAGCGCGCTGGTCACCAGAACTCCAGACCCACCGTCCTACGATAACGTAGAAGAGCCCTCCACAAATTACGCTAAGAAGCAAAATAATAATCCTGCAGACCCGAACAATCCAAATATCGGTCCACAACGTCTGTACCAATCGCTACCCGAGGAGTGCCAGCATATCATAGGCCGTATGGTCGACCTGGCTCCCGCTTGCAGAGCAAGCATCGATGAAGTCATGGCAGATCCCTGGGTTGCCGGTATCGACGCCTGTTGTATGGTAGAAGACGGTTTGACTTTCAAGATTGTCAGCGGTGGGGACCACACGCACGTCAAGGTCGACCAGAGTCAAGCGCACATCGCAGGTCTTGAGAAAAGGAAGAAAAAACAGGCTAAAGAAGGTACCATCTCTTAAAAAAAATAATCAACTACTACAGATTAAAACTTGCTGGCTTTACCAGCTCTCGCAGATAGTCCAGGGCATTCAGTTGCTCTAGTCATCTATAGATCACATATATACATTATAGAAAGACGATTCTGTCAAAGTGAACGGGCATCGACTGAAAAAGTGAAAAAGCTGTCAAGTTTATTCAATTTGACCATTAAATCAATATAGGTGGATCCTCTAGCACTCATTTATAGCATTTGAATCGAATATGTCGCAAGCCGCGAAGAACCTGCTGGTAAAACTGGTAGTTGGAGCTGGTCAGGCCGCTCCTTCGCCTCCTGTGGGTCCCGCACTGGGCTCCAAAGGTATCAAAGCTATGGATTTTTGTAAAGAGTTCAATGCACGTACTGCCAACTACCAGCCTGGTACTCCAATTCCCGTTATGATTACGATTAAACCAGACAGATCTTTTTCGTTTGAGATGAAATCACCTCCAACCGGTTATCTTTTACTTAAGGCGCTGGGACTGCAGAAAGGTCATGGATCGCCTAATGTAAACTCGAAAGAGAACACAATCGGCGAGTTATCGTTAAAACATGTCTATGAGATTGCCAAGATTAAGAAGACTGATGGAAGACATGCCATGCTGGAGATGGAAGGGATTGTGAAATCCACAGTAGGTGTAGCCAAGACTATGGGTATCAAGATAGTGCCTTGATGTTAAAATACAGTTCGTGTAAATATGGTAGCTACTTATGCAATTGACGTTATTAGTGTTTTTTTTCTTGGATCTCTAGTATAAATATGCCTGTGGGGTTGAATGCCAAATCGATGAAATTTTTTAACCAGGAAGCGAAGATCAATATCTGTTGAATCTTCTCTTTTTATTCTTCTTCCATTTCTTTGACTTGTTGAGTACTGGTGATGATGTAGGTGTTGCATGTGAAGATCCATTCATTTGCACTGGGATGTCGAGATCTTTGACGTTCAGGACCTGTGCAGTCTCGATTTCCTTCGGAGTTAATCTAGTGTACAGTAAATAATATGCATTGGGCTCCTTCAGTACGTCTCTCTCTGTGATTTTGTTGATATATTCGTCGTCATAAGTGGCCCAGGTTCCATCCGGTTGTTTACAGTGCACAATGTAATGCCCTGAGGACAAGGACCGACCTTCGTGGACCACCACTGTTGTCAACTGATATTTTACTGGGACAACATGATCTTTTTCGTTGGATTCGCAATACTCTGTCAAGTCCAAGAACATTGGATATGATACTGCCTGCTTCATCTTGGAGGATGCAGTTCCATTAAATCTAAATTTCTTTAGGTGTGTGAGTAAAGTTTCTGGAGCTCTAATAATAGAGCTACGTTTCACTGCGTTGGTGGTTTGATGACATTTTTCGCAGACGTAACCCTTTTGCTCTTTATCAACCCTGATCAGTTCGGGGTTGAAAAAATCTCTGATGGATTTCTCGATCGAGTACCTTCTGCTAGGTGCAGAATCATCAGATTTAGCATCGCTAGATTTATTCTGATCATCGCTCTGGGAATCCTGCGACAGCGATTGCTTCTTCTTGCCTTTGAGATGTAAAGAAAGGTCGTAAAATGGTTGCTCTGTCTTGGAAACACTACCGCACGACTTACAAGTGACCACCTGTTTCAAAAGACCTCCAAAAATATCATAGATAATGGATTCGGTCATCTTGTGACCTTTTGGAACGGAATCCTCTTGTAACCGCGACATCAACGACATGAAATACTCGTGGGAGTCTTCCTGCTGCCATTCACTCATCATGCAGTTGATATCATCGAGTCGGGCGATCAGTTTCTTAGGGTTGATGTGATGTGGTCCATTCTTTTTCTTGGACCTATCCTGAGGTAACCACATCTTCTTACTAGTTTCAGCCAACACGTACGAAACAGAGTCTCTCGAGATGGTCGACTCGTACTTACCACGCAAAATATCGAATAAGTAGTGTTGAATCGCAGGGATATGAACTATGGCCTGAACTGCTGCGTTGGTGTAACACGTGACCCCGTGGTTCAATAGACCTTTAGGCCTTAAAGCGCTAAGATGAGGCCCCCAATTCTTGACCACACGGCTCGAACCGTTTGATCCACGGTCGTTGATATCCTCACCAACCTGGTAAAACTGTTGAATGTCTCCCAAGATCACGGGCGGCGTCACCGACCGTTGCGACAACGGCGCCTTGTGCTTCAATTCTTCTTCCTCTCCTTCTTCTTCTCCTTCTTCCTTTGCTTTCTCAACGATAGCCTCAGCCTCCTGTGCTTCCTCTTGCAGCTGTACCCGTTCAGAATCAGAAACTCTCGACACGCTATCTTCACTGGACTCTTCCTCACTTGACTCATCACTCTCATGAGGCACATCATCAGCTTTGAACTCCTGATCCGAACTAGAACCCGACTCTTCCATATCCACAGCCATCCCAAGATCCTCACCATTCGCATATTCGCTAGCCTCATGGAACTCTTCCTCCGAACTGCTGGATCCGGTATATCCACTTGCTGCATTTACATCGACATCGCTCAACGACTCGTCCTGTGGCTGCTCCTGCTGCGAATATAAACCAATCGCTTCCGCCAAAGATTGCGGAACTCTCTTAACCCTCTTAGGGGCTTCTTGGGACTCCTGAACAGCGTTCTTGACCTCCTTCGAAGCTTCTTCTTCATCTCGATGCCCTCTCCCGATCATTATGTACGACCCCTCTTGTTCCTTCATATCAACCTGATTTCCGTCCAAAACAGCTCTCGAAGCTTTCCTAAAGTGCAGCGGATTCGACAGGATCCTGTCCACAAGCGGTTTGACCGTTTCCTGTGTGGTCATTCCTGCTTTTTCCCTTCCTGTAACCACTTAGATGAGCTTCACATCTTGAATAATTTTTCACAAGTAAGTGAAAAATTTCAAATCATCACGCGTAGAAAGCGACCCGATCCCACTTATACTTCTTTCCACCACTTTTTGACAGCGGCTAAAGTTGAGATGAGCGATAAGAGAGGCTCGAAGAGACGGTGACTCGAGTTATCAACTGTTTGGAATGCGCTGATTATGAAGGTGGTACTGTTAGTATGGCCAGACTTGTTTTTTCTTTATCGCTAGTGTGGCGGTAAATATTCGTGCGGAGTGACGGGCGGTTTCGTAGTTGCGCCCTTTATCTATCAATGGGCTATCAATGGGCTATCGAAGGGCTACCAGATCCGCTGGGATGACTCTACTAAGAGTTGCTTGAGATACATGCGGCAGGTTTGTTGACCAACAAAGCGATTTTGATCGTCGAGAGGAGAAAAAGTCCCTGTTTGTATCATCAATCATGGCCGAAGAAGGGCTACAATTTGTGACGCGGCTCTATTTGGTCGGAGGAAACAGGACGTGCGGAAGGGGCTTGAAAGGTATTTAAGAGTGTCGGTTTCTGGTTATCCATAAGACCTCTGTTACATGAGTGCTGTGTAAAACCACAAATTACAAGAATAACAAAAGATTGGACACAAAATGTTGTCTACCACGCAAAAGACCCCGGATATCGCTTCACTGTCGATCTCATCAATGTCAGATTATCATGTTTTTGACTTCCCCGGGATAGACCTACAACGAGAGCGGGTGGTGGATATTTTAGATCAGGAAGGATTTATTCCTGATGAACTGATTGAGCAGGAAGTTGCCTGGTTCTACGGGTCTCTCGAGATCGATGATCTTTTCTTCTCAAAGCAGACACCCGAAATGATCTCTAGTATTATTAACTCGCTGTATGCATCGAAGCTGGACTCGTTTGCAAAGTCTCGGTTCGGTAGCAGTGGTGGAGCTGGAGATAAGACTATTGATGAAGTCGTCGGTGAACCTAACGGGTTTACTATTAAGAACAAAGTGATCCATGATGACTGTGCATTGTTTATGGAAAGTCAAGCCAAAGGGGCATCGGAAAAATACGGCCCTTACCAGCTCGATACGCTCATAGATGACTTGTTTCTGGATAACAAGGAGAGGAAAAGTACCAGATTGGTTTCATTTTGGACTCCAGAAAGTGGGTTGAAATTGACCTTTGTCTACGACAGTGTGTTCCCACCACAGTCCGAGATTGATCAGAACAAATTGCTGCATGGTGATATTGACTGCATAAGTGATCAAACCATGTCGCAGGTGATCTCTCCAGAAAACAAGAAACTTTATGGGCTTCTAATCAATTTGGTGGGTGAACGAGAGGGTCCTGTCATCAAGACTACGCATTCCGTCAAAAACAGCGATGAAATCAGGTTGCTAATCGCTTTTAAGAGATTTACTACTAAACGTTATTACTCGGCTATTAACGCTCTTTTCCATTATTACAAGTTGAAGCCATCAAAATTTTATCTTGAATCCTTCAACACCAATGATGTGGTTATCTTTTCCATCTATTTGAATAAGTCTAAGCAATTGGATGACATATTACCAAATGCTTTGGAGTTATCTATCAAGCAAGTGGAAAGGGAAGCCTCGCTATTATATGCGCTACCAAGTAATGCGTTCAGTGATGTCTATGAGAGGCGTCAATTTTCCCCGCAGGAAGCGATCTACGCCCATGTGTCTTCGATATTCATCAATCATTTTATCAATAGATTGGGTTCCGACTACCAGGATTTGATAGATCAATTAAATTTGCAAGATTCTAACACTGTGCTATTGGAGATCGTCAGTAATTTGAAGAGGAAATTGAGAAATGAAACTTTTACCCAGGAAATGATCGCAGATACTTTACACAAGTACCCAATGATAGTCTCCAAATTGTACAAGAATTTTGCTGAGCTTCACTACTACCACGATTCTTCTAAAAATATGGAAAAGACCTTATCCTATCAAAGGTTAGCCAAATTGGAACCATTCCAGAATGACCAGGAATTTGAGTCCTACTTGAATAAGTTCATCCTCAATGACTCACCAGATTTGGTTATCCTGAAGACTTTGAACCTTTTCAACAAATCTATCCTAAAGACAAACTTCTTTATCACTAGAAAAGTAGCCCTTTCGTTCAGATTGGACCCAAAGCTGATTATGCCCGAGATGGAATATCCGGAAACTCCATACGGTATCTTCTTTGTCGTCGGTAACACTTTCAAGGGATTCCACATAAGGTTCCGGGATGTGGCTCGTGGTGGTATCCGTATTGTTTGTTCAGCAACGCCACACGTTTACGAGAAGAACAGTAAAACTGTCATCGATGAAAACTATCAGCTAGCGTCCACTCAGCAACGTAAGAATAAGGATATTCCAGAAGGTGGTTCTAAAGGTGTCATTTTGTTAAATCCGGGATCCGTGGCACATGAAGAAACTTTTATCGCCTTCACTCAGTACGTCGATTCGATCATTGACATCTTAATCAAGGATCCATTGAAGGAAAAGTACGTCGATCTTCTCGGGCATGAGGAGATTCTATTTTTTGGTCCTGACGAAGGTACCGCTGGGTTTGTCAATTGGGCCACTGAGCATGCCCGTAAGAGAGGTTGCCCTTGGTGGAAGTCCTTCCTCACTGGTAAATCTCCTGAACTCGGTGGTATTCCCCACGACGAATACGGTATGACTACTCTTGGTGTTCGTTCATACGTCTTGAAGCTTTATGAGACTTTGGATCTGCTAGATACTACAATCTACAAATTCCAAACTGGTGGCCCGGATGGTGACCTGGGTTCGAATGAAATCTTATTGTCTACTAAAAATGAATGCTACGTCGGTATATTAGATGGCTCGGGTGTTTTATGTGATCCACAGGGTTTGGATAAGTCAGAGCTGATCAGACTAGCTCACGAAAGAAAGATGGTTTCGCACTATGATATGTCCAAACTGGGTAAGATGGGGTTCTTTGTGTCTGTGGATGATATTGACACTATGTTACCCAACGGTTTCATAGTGCCCAATGGTACAACTTTCAGAAACACTTTCCACACTCAAATCTTCAAATTTGTTGATCATTTGGATTTGTTCGTTCCATGTGGTGGCAGACCAAACTCCATTAACTTGAACAATTTACATTTCTTCATCGACGAGAAGACAAACAAATGTAAGATACCATACATTGTGGAAGGAGCAAACCTGTTCATTGCTCAACCCGCTAAAGTGGCTCTTGAAAACCATGGGTGTATTCTAATCAAGGATGCCTCGGCCAATAAGGGTGGTGTCACATCTTCTTCCATGGAAGTGCTGGCCTCTTTAGCATTGAACGATGACGATTTCCTCAACAAGTTCACTGGCAACGGAACCCATGAAAAGACGGCATTGTACAAGGCATACGTGGAGGAAGTTCAGAGAAGAATTCACCATAATGCTGCTCTAGAGTTTGACCAACTATGGAAGCTCAGATCAGCTACTGGCCAACCCATCTCTGAACTGTCCAATACTTTGTCGCAAACAATCAACAAAGTCAATGATGATTTGATCTGCTCGATGGAGCTCTGGGAGAATGATCTTAAGCTCAGAAATTATTTGCTGCTAAACAAGATCATTCCAAAATTGCTGATCGACGTTGCAGGTCCCGAGGCTGTCATGAAGAATATACCCGTCTCATATTTGAAGGCCCTACTATCAAGTTACTTATCAAGTTCATTTGTCTATCAGTTCGGTATCGATGTCAACATTGCCAAGTTTCTTGAATTCCTTGGTAAACTCAGAAGAGAGGCTGCTAAGAGTATCCAATAAATATCGATAAATAATATAGGCCTAATAGCCTTTATGTCATCAGCCTTTTAGTACGTTTATTTTTCAAGTACTTTTTCATGTATAGTAGGCCAAGATCACTTTCTGGCAAGAAACTATAATCAAACAAGCACATAATGAAGTCTTAATTTACCAAGATAGAGGATGAGCCAACCGAGCAAGGCTCTCTCCAACCCCAATGCCATTGAAGGATGAGTCTGTAGCCCAGCTAAAGATTAAGCTAAATAAAGATAAGAGACACAGCCAACCTGTGCTTCCAGGTCATTCAGGGGACCATTTCTTCAGCCACCAAGAACGGCATGCTCAAGTCCCATCACAAGGCAAACTTCTGAGCATTTCAGGTCAAAATAAGTCAAGTACATCTTTGCAAACTTGTGAACCGTGGAAAGCCAATCCTAGATACTTCAGCTCGATTCAAGTATCCAAACTGGCGTGCTTTAAGATCCTGGGGCATGCTTTACGAGGAGGGTCTATGGAGATCATGGGAATGCTAGTAGGTACCACTAGAGGGGACCAGATCATAGTGTTGGACTCTTATGAACTACCGGTGGAAGGCACGGAAACCAGGGTTAACGCTCAAAGCGAATCTTACGAATATATGGTTCAATATATGAGTGAAATGGTCCCAAAATCACAGACTATAGTTGGATGGTATCATTCTCATCCCGGTTATGATTGCTGGTTAAGTAATATCGATATGCATACCCAAGATTTGAATCAAAATTATCAGGATCCATATGTCGCCATCGTAGTTGATCCCACAAAGAGCTCAAAGGAAGGATCTTTAGCAATTGGCGCGTTCAGAACTTTCCACACTGAAGGCAACAACGATGACGAGTCACTTGCATTTTATGAGCTGAACATGGACATTTTTGAATCACGCTTGGATGAGAGCTTCGATGCTCAGGAATTAAAATTCAAAATGCCAAAGGTGAATCAAGAGAGCGAGTCATTGCCGATGAGCAGATTAGTAGACATAATGAGTCAATGGAATAATTTGAATCAAGTGCGAAATAATTCCTTGCATCACAAGAAGGATACACTGACACTATCCAATTTGACCAAAAAGATGGGTGAGGAAGATTGCGAGGCTGATCAGCAGTCCAGGCAGTACAACATGTTTAACAGGCAGACCCGATCAAACTCTGTAGCGAGCATGAAAACTTCTGCTGAGGAGGACAGCGACGTAGATATGAATGAGCGGCATCCTGAGGATACCGAAAGCTTAAACAGTAGTGTGCACACCATGACCGAGTCCTCGACTCCGCTGGGACGCCCAATGGCTCCACCTGTAGTGGGCACAATAAGGAGATCATGGACTCAGGCGCTTAGCGGCGGACTTCAAAGGCAACATATAAACACAGGCAGCGTCATTAATGGACCGGAGACATTGCAGCGAGATGCGCTACTATTGGATTACGACACTAATAAAAGAGATTTGATTGAACTCAAGACAAGAGAGTACAGAAAGCTGCGTTACTGTCGAGACACTTTTACGCTGTAGGATGATATACAAGCCCCAATCCGGACTGAATGCTTGTTGAGGGTTCAGCAAATTTGTCTGGAGAATACGACACGAGAAAGAGACCAGGTTCAACCGGACTCTCCTCAATGAGATTTATTCTGGAGTTGCCGTAGGGAAGATCAGACTCCCAACCGAAGGTGTCAGCTCCTAATTTTTGTGTTAGAGAATTTTCAACGAAGGTTCTATCATTGCCGCCAAACTCCACCAAATCTCTGGGCCAGTTTATGACAGAACCGTAGTCCGTCCCAATTGTCAAACCGTTAGCTGCAGTCAATGAGGCTTTGAATTTTTGAGCTCCCATGTTAAAAGGAAGCTTCAATGTGTTGAGCTTTTTAGATGGTTGTCGCATATCCAGGATGTCGATCAAATTGGAGTTGCGTTTCAAGGTATATAGATAATGTCCATTTTCGCTCTTTAGTATTTGAATGATACCTCTTCCAGATTTCAATTTGTGCAAAAATTGATTCTTCGAAGTTCGAATATCAATCATATGTAGCTCGTTTCTATAGGTTCCACAAACTCTTGTCGAGTGCTCAGGCAAAAATGCGTTCGCTTGTTTATCGAAACACGATACAATTGCTCGATGAACTGACAACCCACATTCTTTTTTAGTGGACTGACTAACCCAAAGAGGAGAGCTTCTATTGATATCGTATAGACAGATTCTGTTCCTTTCAAAGCCGGCTAGGAAATGGCTGTTACCATGGAAGTCGATGGCATGAGGTACGTGATATGTACCATTCGTAAAGTTGGAAACATCAAAGCTGCGTGATGCCTGGAGGTCACCACTGTCAATTTGAAGTGGACACAGTTGCAAGGGTACCCCTCTCATCGCAAGTAGTATGAGGTTCGAGGCATCAGATTCATTGAAAAGTGAGTAGCCTGGATGAAGTCTACTCGAGACAACAGATTGATTCTTGAAAGATCTAGTAAAAGGGATTAGTTCCTTCACTGAGCCTTCCGCTATTTCAGTATCAGGAACCAGATACTGACGAATCCCATAGTCATCATGAACTGTGACAAACGACGTCCCGTCGTGGGACCAGGACATATCTTGACATATTATCGGCTTATGCAAATTTCTTGTCTCATCCTCCAAATATATTGACTGTCGTAGCATTGGGAAAGGATACCCATTACTCTCATCACGGCCAACCATTCGTGCCCATGCTTCATCTTCGTTTGCCCAGCACTCTCTCAAATTCCAACAGTTAAATGTACCAATAGTGTTCGCCTTGACCTGAAACTCGCTCTCACTGTAACCACTCATAAATTTGCATCTCAACTAGCCATCATAGGGAACTCAATAGTACCTATCTAGCCAGCAATAGCTTGATAAAGATCTTAATAGTCAACTATCTCATCGCATTGGTAGAACACGTGAATTTTCAAGACTCAGAAAGTGAAAAATCTCGAACTGATCAAGACGATGAGCACTAATTCAAGTTAAGAAGACTCATTATAGTGGTTTGTTCGAGATGGTTTACACCGGATTTGGTTTACAGCAGATAGCCCACCCTGACGATCGGCCATTCAGTGAGTTGACACCCGATGAGCAGGGTGAAAGAGGTGCTCAAATGATGGTGAACTTTATGACCTCATGCCCCGGTAAATTCGCTATAAGTGGTATAACAGGGTTTGCACTTGGTGGTGTTTTTGGGCTTTTTATGGCATCAATGGCGTACGATACTCCCTTGCATACTCCGACCCCTGGGGGACTTAATACTGCACAACAAATGGCTGACCTGCCGTTAAAACAACAGGTGAAGATACAATTTGCAGATATGGGTAAGAGAGCTTACTCTAGTGCCAAGAATTTCGGTTATATTGGTATGATTTATTCAGGCGTGGAGTGCGTTGTGGAGTCTACGAGAGCGAAGAGTGATATATACAATGGGTTGACTGCAGGTTGCATAACGGGAGGAGGTCTAGCTTACAAAAGTGGTCCGCAAGCAGCGGTAGTTGGATGTGCTGGTTTTGCAGCCTTTTCTGCTGCCATTGATCTGTATATGAGAAGTGAGGATGGAAGACCGCCTAAGAATGATTTTAACGATTAAGTCCATTATGGACACGAGACTTGTAGATATGCTGCATAGAGTAGTTCATGATTAATATAATGCATGAAAAATTATGTTCAGAGATAATAATACACGTATAGATTACAGATAATCAGTACAATAATACAAATCGTCCAGTGCTGGACTTCTCGTGAGGGTCTTTGGAGTTTGATTGTCCTTGTGGCTACATTCTGTTGGTGTGATAAAAGACCAATGATGTGGTCTAGCTTCTCCCTGTTAGCGATGATTTCTTTATTCAACTCTGATAAGCTGTTCACATTTTGTTGGCCTGCGGTAGATACAGAAACAGGCGGCGGTAAAGCGTCATTGAAAGAAATGTCCGGATTGTTTTGTGAAGATCGTTGACGTATCTCTGCGAATCGTTTCTCAATTAAATCTCTGTCCTGAGATATTAGCTTTTTCCATTTTCTTTCCATCATCTGTCTATTCTTATTAATTGTCCCATCAGTTAGTGAATTGTTGAATCCCAAACCTGGATCTATGCCATTGGAGAGTTTCCGCTTTCCAACGTATGGCAGTGGTAGCGGATCGCCAAGTGCCTTGCGTAATGAAGAGACTCGACTCGGTCTTCGCACCTTGTTAGGAACTACAGGATGAACTTTTTTTTGTAAGCTAGAGGACTGTTTCATTGTAATGAGACTTCTTCGCGACTTGAACTTTGGTGTAAACCTTAACTCCGCTTCGTAGTCGTCCTCATCATCTTCCTCTTCGAAAGCTCTATGGTTATTCTCAGAACCTAGTCTTTGCAGCCGTTCTGGTGGCGTTGGTGTTTGGTTAAGGCGAAATACGTTCATTGCGTCTTCCTCTTTAACAGTAACACTTGGTTCTTCCGTATGGCTGACGCTCGGCAGTCTGTAATCCAAACCATTTACCTGAATACAGTTGTCCGCTTCCTGTTCATCCGAGGCCACTGATGTAGAGTTGTTTGAAACCACTGAATCTTGATGTTTCTTCTTGATACTTTCGTAAAGCTCATTGATCTTTGCTATTCGAGCCTCGCTAGCCCGTTGTGACTTCTTTGTTGGCAAATAGCTCGCCGGTGCGTTTGGTAATCGTGAGTGCATCCATAAATAAACTTTCGAGTACGTTCGATGGCCGGAGCGGCAATAGAGTTTTGTCTAATTATCAATGTTTATTTGTTTGTTGCTTGTTCTTTGTTTCAAGGTCGCGAAGGCCTCTAAAGATACGCGAAGTGAGAGTGAGATTAATACAATTAATTATATCGATTATTAAATGTCCAACTATAAAGGCATTTGGTCCAGTTGAAGGCTTCAAAATGGTGCAAGTGTGATTTGAAAATATTAAAGTAGGGTATTCTTTATATAGGTACGATTGTTGATGATGTTGTGCGATCAGTTAAAATTAAACTGCTGCTTGACGTTGGAACCGAAACCGAAAGTGTTGCCCGATGTTTGAGGAGCCATACTCTCATCGATGGCGTCATCATCTTCACTGAAGTAAGTTTCGATGATCTTGTAAGCCTTTTCGTAGATCTTATCGTTTTCGTTTTGTTGACAGTTGAAGATCTTTTCCATACCGCCTGCCTTTTCTATGTAGTCTGCGTTTTCGTTAATGTTGAGACCACGAGCTTCCTTGTCTGCTTCACATCTTAGAATATTCTCCAAGGCGTCTAGAGTAACCTCAATGATTCTGTTATCTGCGATCTCCAACAGGTCACATAGAGGTTTTATACAGCCCTGAGAAACAAGGTATCTTATAATTTCTGGCCTTTGCAAACCGCCGGATGATGCGTTAGAGATTGCCCAACATGCTTCCTTCTTGGTTTTGTAGTCTGCGGTCTCCAAGAGTTTGACCAATGGTGGTAGCAAGCTTGCGTCGATGACAGCTTGAATTTGTTCGGTGTTACCAGCTGTAATGTTTGAAATAGTCCAGCAGGCTTCTTTCCTAATGGATTCCTTTGGCGAACTTAGTAGGTTTCTCAAGGCAGGTAGAACGCCGGAGTTGATTACCACTTGGGTTTGCAAATCGTTACCGGTAACAATGTTACCAACGGCTCTTAGAGCTGGGGTTTGCACCAAAGTGGATTGATGATTTAGCAATTCCACCAACCTCTTTGGAATTCTCACATCAATGACAGCTTGAATGGCTTCTGGAGGTCCATCGGATAAATATGAAATGGCCCAACATGCATCTATCAAAGTCTCAGTATCCAGGGAATAGATCAATTTAGCCAAAGTTGGCAGAGCCTTTGAGACTATAGTCCAATCTGGCTGTGGTTTCTTACCCCTACACAAGTTGGAAAGGGTCCAGATAGCTGTTCTAATCAATGAGGTCTTGTTTGTGTTAAACAACCCAAGGATAGGTTCCATGGCACCACATTGCAACACATGGTCTCTGTAGTCCGTGGAATCACCAGCAACATTACCTAGGGCCCATATAGCTTGTTCTTGCACTTCGACAGAACCGGTGTATAATAATTGGATAAATAAAGGAACAGCTCCAGCCTCAACAACGACTTTTGTCTGTGCAGAAGTACCAGAAGCAATATTCGTTAGAGCCCAAGCTGCTTCCAATTGTAACATCTCTGGCTGATTTTCATTCATAAAATTAACCAACGTTGGCACTACGCCGGATTGAATAACCATATCGATTGGTGGTCTATGTTCCCTTGACAAGATCTGTCTAAATTTCACAGTTGCGGCCAACTGTTCTTGCATATCGGGCGACTGAATCTGACGAATCATTTCAGGAAGTTCCACTTGCAGCTGGTTATAGAACTGCTGATCAGCAGATGCTGAAGCATCATCCTCATCCTCTGAATCTGCTCCATTAGTCTGTGGTGCAAAATTTCTTCTTTTTGCTAATGCTTCATCTCTCTTGGCTTTCCTCAGTTCCACTTGCTGAGTATCCCTACGACGACGTAGCTCATCGGCTGAAAACCTCTCCTTATTCTTGAAATTTGTACGCCTATATTCAGGAACGAACTTATTCGTCGAAGAGCTATCTGTATCACCGTTCATTTGTCACTAATCGTATTTGAACAAAGAAAAACTATAACCCAGAACTAAGAATGAACACGGGAAACCGTTTAAAACCCAGTAAGACCCTCTAACCGGATTTAATGACTGCAAATTGGTGAAACTTTTGACAAATATTCGTATTATACTGATACTTTGGCGATGGGAAGAAACTAACGAAAAATCATAAAAAACGGGTAACATTTCGTCGAGAATAATACGAATCAAGAGTTAAATAGTCATTGAATAGCCCATTCATCTAACCATTGGAAGGGCCAGTGGTTCGTTTTGTAATGCACACACTATTAGATATTATATATGGTAAATTTTATATAGAAAAATATGGAAAGTCTAGAAACTAATAGACAACCAGTGGGTACGAACAAAGGAGCAATAGAATTCAATCCATCACTAGAGACAAACACAGATTACAGCACACAACACGCACACACAAACTTCATATTAACACACAGTAGAAGAAAATGAGTGGTGATTGTTCGAATGACTGCTCAAAAAGAGCGCACACACCGCGCAAGAGAGAACAGACATTCGAACAAACAAAAAGGATAGTAAGTACCTCTCAAACAACCATCTTAACACACATTGATAGTAGTTTAAAAAGCACAAACCAAGGAGGAAACACACAGACTAGAAAAATCGTTAAAAAGCGATTATAGTAGCATCAATCCACCGGCAACGATAGCACTACCAGCGGTCAAACCAAGAACTTGCAATGACCCCAAGTTTGCAGCAGGAGCGGCAGCGTTGGCTTGAGCCTTGTAAACAATTTCAGTAGCGCGGTGTTTTCTCGTGTTGTCAAATTTACCGTACTTATGAGTACCAGTAGTGGTAGCATGAGTTCTGCTAGTCTTGTTGAACTTACCGTACTTATGAGTACCAGTAGTAGTACCATGGGTTCTACTGGTCTTGTTGAACTTACCGTACTTGTGAGTACCAGTAGTAGTACCATGGGTTCTACTGGTCTTGTTGAACCTACCGTACTTATGAGTACCAGTGGTAGTAGCATGAGTTCTACTGGTCTTGTTGAACCTACCGAACCTATGGGTACCACTCGTGGTACCATGGGTTCTACTAGTCTTATCAAACTTACCGTACTTGTGGGTAGAAGTGTTAATAAGAGTAACAGTAGTTTCTGCTTTCTCCTCTGCACCCACAGAGAAAGAAGCTAAAGCAGCCAAAGTGGTCAAGGCAACAGAACTAAACTTCATCGTGTGTGTAACTTAGAAAATAGGAGACCAAACAAACCAACAAACAAAATTTATAATACTAATGGGTTTCCTCACCTTATTGTAAACTTAAATGTGGTCAAAAAGTAGTGGTAGCTGTCGCTGTTCTGAAGTTGTCCAACTCTCTTCAAAAATTAAAAACTGTTAAGAAATTCTCGATTAATTCTAAAATTTAAATTCCAACTTCATTATAAGAAGGAGAACTTATTACCAGAGTTACCATCTGGTCCGTCCAATACGAGGCCTTGGCTCTCGTCGTCGTTGTCGTTTGTTTGTCGTCTGGCTGTAAAAGGAAAATGTGAGTGAAAAAAAAAATGGCTCAAAAAAAACACCGGAAAAACTTCGGAAAAACTAGGGCGTGCCTAGGTAATGCTTAATCGGGACATGCGGGACGTGCAGCGTCCCAAAGGGGAGTCAATTTTCCGAATAGATTTTCCGAAGATGTTCCGCTCTGGTTGCTCATGGTTACTAGGTTCTATGAAAGACGTGCTGTGGCACTAACCGGTCTTGAACGGCCTTCTCTTTCAAGTGGTGGAACGTTACGTTCCACAGCTTTGGCCAGTGGGACCGATCCAATGAGACCTTTGCTTTCCGCGAGTTTAGAGCTTCTTAAGTAGAGTGGATCAGTTTGGTAGTACTCGTCGACGATGGGGTGGATTAGTACCGTTTGCCTCTTGATTGTGAGTAAACTGTTTGTGGGGACAGTGATCCAGTCTCCACGTTCGAAAGTAAGTGGTTCAGATGCAACCATAATAACATCTTGGCTTCTGTTAAGTCTTTCCATTCTGTACTCGCCTGGTGAACTCTCAACAAAACTGGAACCGCAACTGAAATGTAGGGAAGCGGCTTCATCGGTCTTGGAAGTGATGTAACGCGATACAACAACTGTTGATCCATCTGTAACTGCAAAATTTAGTAAAGAGGGTTCAGCATGCTCTTCGTCTCGGTTGGCCTCTTTGGTCCAATCTCTGATGTAACCGATGGTCTTGAGCAAGGCGTTTCTAATGGCCTGGTGTGGGAAATTCCCAGTCTTGTCCCTTGGATTACAACCTTCTTTCTCTAGGGAGTCTAAAAACAATGCAAATGCACATTCAGAGTCAGTGCTACCTTGTATAAAATTCAAATATTCGTCTTCTATGTGGCTTAACAATTTTCTCTTGATCCTCTTGAAATTGGAAATACCACCATTATGCATAAAACAAAGCGAGTGGTACGTAAATGGATGGCAGTTTGTCTCAGATAGAGCTCCATGGGTCGAAGCTCTCACATGGGCGAATACTAGGTCTGATTTGGTTTTTTCTGCTAAAGTTCCCAAGTTTTGATTGTTCCAAGCAGGTGTGATAGCCTTGTACAGACATGGTCCATCAAGACCTAGTTCCTCATCCAGTGAATAATATGCGACTCCGAATCCATCACCGTTCATGGGACGTCTTCTATCCAGACGTAGCCGACTATCGAATGATTGATTGATAATGGAATGTGCGGGTCTTGTCAATAAATGCGACAACAGAGTGGGTTCTTTGCCTTTGAATATCAGAAACCTACACATGAATCTAGCTAGTAGTGGCGTTTTCAGTTGCTTTGGCTACTCCAATATGACTAGATCTTGGCTCTTTTAAGTGAAATTTCAAAGATGATCTACATTGCACTATGACTACGACCAAAGCGAAAACGTGACCAACAAGTCACACCTATAAGATTAATAATAATGGCTCTTTAAACTTCTAAAAGGCCTCCAAAATCGACAAGTTGGCTTCTGTTCATTTATCTGTTGATTTTCTGACTTGAATTGTCTATAAACTCTTATAAGAGCTGGATATGTATGTATATACAAACCGGTCTCTTATTCCTTGCTGTCGAGTAGAATGGTAATTGGGCCCTCATTCGTCAATGAGCAACTCATCATAGCCCCAAATTCACCATCCTGCACTTTCTCAGGCCCTATACTATCACCTAGGAGCTTTAAAAAATTATTGTACAATTCTTTGGCGATATGGCCTCTCTGAGCTAGATGAAAATCAGGCTTTGTACCTTTCTTTGTCCTGGCACACAGTGTGAATTGAGATACCGATAAAATTTCACCCTGGACCTCTTTAATATTCTTCTTCCAGAAACCATCGGGTTCGTCACCGAAAATTCTCAAATTGACCACTTTCCTTGACAGTTTTTCAATGTCATCCATGGTATCCTCAGTTGTTATACCAACAAGTAAGAAATAACCATTTTTAATGCTGTAAATATGCAATTAATCGTTAGTCACTTGACGTTTGAGTTGTGCGAATATGACCAGATAACTTACCTAGAGATAACCTTGGAGTTGACCACAACGGAAGCATGGCTCACTTTCTGCAATACAATCTTCATCTTTGGTCAATTTTAGATTTCTCTATGGATCTTGATAGTCCATGTTATCAGTTCTTAAGGCGCGAGAGCGATGCAGATAAACCTAATGAAATACAAAACAGTAAAAATATGCTAAATGTTTAATGACAGAACGAAATGAGCTATCTCATCCTCAGTTTCTTCAAGAACCTTGAAGCCATGTAGATTGAACAACCAAAGAATCGTATCAGCGCTAGCAGTGCCACAATCCAAAGAATTATTGTAAAATAAATCGCAGCTTTCTGAGTGATCACCGGTCTCTGTGCCGTGGAAGTACTATCGACCGTGGTTTGATCTGGTCTCATGGCAAGATAATCACCGATACCACCAGCTTCCAGGACTACGGCAACCACCGCGAAATTTGTGAGTAGCCAGACAATAATGACTAAAGAACGGACTTTGGCGTAGTAACCTGCTTTCTGCTCTTCGAATGGCACCTCTTGCTCTTCATCCACGTCGTCAGTCTTTGCAAGGATGTTCATGTACTTATCGTAATTCAATTGAATTTCCTTGTTCGAAATCAGAATTTCCATTTTAAAGGTACCATCTTCATGTGCGTTAATCTTGCCCAAAGGCTTTGCGGACGCACCTTTTGTACCCCAGGATATATCATGAACGTTGCAAAATGCGTAAATGTTCAGCACGTTAATGTACGATGGACTCAGAAGGATATACTGGAAAAAACTCGTGAGCATATGCCATGGCTGCAAGTAAATGATCGAACTTAAGAGATACAGGCAGTAAGTGGAGCCCAGGGATATAACCATGTCCCTAAATGCTTCCTTCATTAGTAGACCCTTAAAAGTGAGGCCACCTGAGCTCAAGATATTCTCGAATGACTTGACGCTCATGAATATACTGCAAAAGATCATGTAAACCATAAGCACAGCAAAGAAAATACAAGTGGCGACGTAAAACCATTCAGTACTCTTCGGCTTATTACCTAACGATAAGATGAACGTTGAAACCAAACAAATACCGTACAACCAATAAAATATCACTGAAAGAACGCTGAAGACGGAATGATAAGTCAATGCAATTGTTAGAGTCAAAATTCTGAAAACAAGGAAGAACGAACTCAACGAGAACCAGGATAATATGGTGTTAATCAACAAGTAGATGAATTCGATACTCAATAAAAATTTTCTCCCGATGTTGTGACCGCTTGTCCAGATACGATGGAAATGGAAGAAAGAATACACTCCTGCAAAGAAAGAACCGTTTAACCAACGTCTTCTCTGTAAGATAAATTCCGGAACCCTTTCAGGAACATCGGTTGAGGCGTATGAGCTTCTGCAATATTTTAAAATCCAATTACTGTCCTTCTTTGTGACGACTTCGAAACAGAGGATACGGTCCTCCGCTAGGTACATGTTAGATGAGAAGAAATGAAATCCTCTACCTTCCATGCTTTCCCCGTAGAAGTATTTTTGTAAAGGCTGACCTTTGACAGCTGCCAGTCGGTAGGCTGAGAAGGCACCCGGTAAAACTGTGATGAATCCGAAATTGGATTCTGTTGTCTTATCCAGAATATTCGACATCTTATATTCAAAATTCTGGGAAGCCACCAGAGGATTGATCAGATTCTTAAACCCCTTCCCTAATTCTGCCTTGATCTCACCACATGCACCACCAACTTGTGGATTACGGAACTCTCTCCATAGTTGATAGATGGACTCCTTCCCTGGCATAGTACCTGCATCTAACAGTGTGACAATATTAGGTTGCAACAACTCGGCAAAACCTTCGAATGCCCACCTATGGGAATTGATTTTTTTCTGATTTTGTTCCTTTAGACAAAATAACATTTGAACTGGCACGGTATTGGCACTACTAGTCAATTCAAGTCCGTCTGAGGTCACATCAGTAATATTCATCATGGTGGTATGTTCATAGACGTGCATGGCCACTTTCTTACCATTAATTTCATCCTTGGCAAACCCATCTTGATAACAACCTAGTGCACTCATCAAAGCCAATGATTTTTCATTAATTTTTGAACGACCATCAGAAACAACACAAAGCACTATCTTTTTCCAGGCGTCTGGACCCCAGGTGCTTGAGTTTTTCTTCTTAACCATGCGCTTGATGTTATCCATGACTCCCTTCAAAGTTCTACCCAGTAAAATATGGTCTTCATTGTACATCGTTATGACAATCATAAGCTCAGTCCTTCTTGGCGTCAAATATTTTAGTTGCCTTACAGTGAAATTCTCTGCTGCCAATCGGTCAGGCTCACAGGTGACTGCCTGATATCTCATGAATTTAAACTCATTCGAAATCTCATCACCACCAGCTTTGGAATATTGCTGCAATAAAGACTGACTCACTGGAGAATCGAAAATGAAATTACCCCTCCATAATTTGAACTTCCTCATAACTGTCGGAGTTCTCTTGGGTAGCCGGTTTTCTGACTCCTTACCCAAATCTCTGTCATTCATCACTGAAGAGGCAGTGGAACTTGACGGTGGAACACCGCTAGCGGTATAGTTTAAGCGGTCAAGGGTGTCGATATCATCGTAATCCCCAAGATCCCTGTGAGAATGACCATCGAAACTACTGTTATCGAGATCTTCTTCGTGCAGAAGATCACCAGATTTGAAATTCTGGTTCCTAGCCTGTAATTCCATATCAACGTCTCCAGCTTCATAAGGATCAACCATCTGTCCATCTCGGCCCAAATATGTATTAATTTGATAGTCATCACCGCATTGATCGATATATCCACCTTCGGGATCGTCAAAACTTTGGTCATTGTGCCTATATGTCCCCATCGCGATCGGATCCTGACTATATGCTGATGCAGGATTTACATGCTGAAGATGAGCTAAAATAGGCCTATCGGCCTGATCAGCCGCATCATCCAGATCAGAAGTTGACCCCATACTAGAACCGCTTTGAGCATTTAGATTAGTACGATAATAATAATCCTCATCGTTATAATAGGGCGTACTAACATTAGCTGGAGCTCCGCCAGGAGACAAAAGTTGTGGATTTTGTATCACATCAGGAGTGTGCTGTACAACATTGATCGATGGCATCTGCTGGTAAGCAGTATTGGGCACATTACTGATAAACGCATCGTTGTAAGCCGTTTCAGTTTGTAGATGAGGATCACTTGGATGGTGATTAATAAAATCATCGTAAGAGGCCTCATGAGGTGAATGATTCTGATAGAGCCGCGATTCAGGATGCCTATACGCCTGCTGTCTTAGCTCTTCTTCTTCATCATAAGTTCCATCATAGTTTTGAGTTCTATTATTAGCATTCGGGTCTCCGTACCTGTATGGATCGTAGTTACTCATCTCATAAAGCTTGGTCGATCAACTTAACCTGATTCACTGCAAGCTCCGACTGCAAGCTAGAATAGAATAGATCTCTAACTATATAGATTATGGTTGATAATTGTAACCAAGTTTCACCAGAAGAGATCGATGGTTTTACTTTGCCCGATCTGAAAAATAGGCGTGGCTGGTTTGAAACACGCGAAACAATGCATAACGAATGAACAGATCGAGAATGCCAGCAAGCTGCGAGTTTCAAAGAGATGATTGTAGTATTAATGCGCGTGTTTAAAGCCTGATTTTCCATTGTGCCAATTCGTTCGCCCGACTTGAATGACGTGAGTTTCATCAGTTTAAATAAACTCAATTTCGTATCTTCATCAGTTATTAAGTAAAAAGATGTCATTAATTAGATGTTAGCTAATGATAGGCAAACAATAATTGCCAATAATGGTTTCCAAGACACTCTCTTGCTCGAAGCACTGTTCTTGGCTTGGTAACACTTCGACTCCGACCTGGCACAAAAATAACCATCTAACACATTGGTAGTGGAGTTAATCTGTAGATAAGATCCGTCTCCACAACTGATCTTGGTAAAGTTCAACTCCTGCCCAGTGTTACTTCGAAAGTTATCTTTCGCCGAATTATCTTTTGCTCCAAGACCGCATAACCACCCGTCCAACGGAGTTGTTGTAGCATTGAGGGTTAAATTGAACTGCGTGCCGCAGGGCACTATTATCTGCGTACCATTTAAAACATCGAGACCCATCGTTATGCTGTGACATAGTAAAAATCTCCACGATTCAGAATTCAAAGACTCAGGGCCCACATTGCTTTAAATACGTCTCGAAAACTTGAACATTTTGCCCAATCCTGCAGCTTTTCAGTGAAAAATCTTCGCCCGAGTAACCTGCAAATCCATATGATTGTCGAGTAAATCAAAAAAAAAAATAAGACATCTTTACGCAGTCAGAATAGCTCGCTTACTGAAAAGTAGGAGCATTCTTGTAGAAAGGGTGGTCTGCGTATAGCTCAGAAATATCCGCATTACTGATCGCTTGGTCTCTACCCTCTAAAACCGAAAGTCTCGCCTGCGCTTGGTTGTAAATGTAATTCCTCTTTAACTTGTCAACGATATTTTCTTCTAGCCCACAAGGTCTTTCGGCTATCTTGGAGGCATTTACGAGAAACGTCTTGGCGTTTTTCATCAAGACCTCCATCGTCTTGATGTCACCATTTGACCCTGCCCGACGCTTTATCACCCACCTTCGCAATTCAAAATCGGATGAGGCTATCAAGACGTCACATTGCTGAAATACCAAGGAACTGAGTTGGCTGCCGACAGAGCTCATTTTCCCCGTAGTGTTCGCTCTGACATCGGCAAGCTTCTTCCGTGCTTCTGCCAAGAGCTTATTCAATAGAGAACACATTTGCCATTGAACTTGCAGATCACCATTACTGTCTATACAGGTTACGGCAAAGTCTAGAACGTCAATCTTGGCTAGCAGCAATTCGGTACTAATTTCAGAAGAGTTAAGTGTTTCACTAACGTAGGTCTCAATCGAGCTCAAATCGCCATTGGCAATGAATTCTATTCCTCTGTTCGCTTCCAAAACAACGTTAATCTGGTCCTCGTCAAGAGTAAGTGATTCACTTATCGTCTGATGAACATCTTTTAGTTGTAGAGTGAACTTTTTCATCATGTCGTCGAGATAGTTAAGCTGAACAGGGTTTATCGTTGACGATTCTCCAAGTCTTGCCTCAATGATAATTTCCATCAACGACTGAACAAACTTATAACTGTTGCTTAATAGCTCGGAGAGTGTCTCGACTGTAATTTGATCGGTCATTTCCATACTCTCAGACATGTCATCCTGCTGACTCACTACACCACTCCCATCTCTTGCGCTGGCGTTTGACCCTGTAGTATCTCTTTCAAACCCACTCTCTTCCTCCTCGATGGTGGCGTCCCATGACTTTAACTCAGAGAACTGGTTTTCAATTGAATGTCGACTCAAATCGGCAAATTTTCTTGTAAGTTCAACGATATCCTCACCTCTTAGCGAGTAGCTGTCAGCGGATTCTATAAGAGTCAGATAGGAAGTCAAAAGATTAGAATCAAGATCCCAACTTCGTTCATCTGGAAATCTCTCGGTAACCTTCTCAAACCTATCAATAATTTCATTCAGTGGTAATGCCAGTTGCGAAACGTTTGCAATATCGTCCAGCCGTACGTACTGCAACAAGTTGATATAACCAGTATTAGCCAGATAATCAGTGTAAACTTGCAAGAAAAGTCTCGTTTCATTGTACATGATGTTATAAGTGCCATGTGCTGTTGCATTAGGTGCATTCAAGCCCTTCTCGTAAAGTTCAATAGCTTGCACATAAAATCTTAACGTTTTCCTTATATCTGACAGGATCCAGCGTTCAGCCTGTTCCTCAAAATCGGTAGCCTCACTATAAAAGTCATCTTGCGAGACCAACTGACGTTGTCCCAGCTTATTCTTGGTCCGTTTAGGTGCTTTGACTTTCATTTAGTGGATGCTCTCTTTTTATATTAGGAACTTTATCAACGAATATTCAAATATTCGAGCTTTTCGTGTTAGAGATGCGCCTCAAATACATCGAGCAAGTACTACATAAAAAATGTTTATAAAGATATCCTGGCTATTGGAGCCATTGAAACCAATCAGACGTGTGTGATGGGGCTGCAATATAAGTATATCACCTCAACAGCGGCGTATGACGAGTTCCCGCTCGAATCATGTGTAGCGATTGAGTTCGTTGCACTTTTGACGTCGATAAGTTATGAGCGTACGCATTATCTGCTCGAGTTACATAATTTTGCAGATGGAAATCCTGACAAGATGCCCTTCTTAGTGAAGGTGAGATGTTCTGATCAATTCGCGGAGAAGCTAGCCAGGATGACTATATCGCTGATGTTCCAGTGTTTGGAAATTGATTTACCAGACTCCATCCTAGACGAACACACACCATTAAACGATATTCATCTTGAAAGCTTGTGCTTTGTTAAATGTCAATGTCTTTACTTGTCAAAGGAATCGAAATACGGCGTATACTTGGAGAATATTAAACCGTTCAATGCGGCGAGTGTCATGGATTTGGCTTTGAATCACAAGGACGGACACATTGGTAAGACAATCTTCAATATAATGCAAAATTTAATACGAATGGACACAAGGTTTACTAGCCCGTTCAAGTTCGCGAGGCTGAATAACCCACCTAAGGATTTCCGACGCTTAATCGAGAAATTGAAGGCTAATCAACCGGCACTCGTGAATAACCCATTGTTCACTGCAAACCGCCTTAATTCTGCCCCCGCAGAATCCCAAAATGAGTTTAATTCTCAATGCATGGGATCAAGTGGTAGTTTCGACACAATGGGGTTTGACGCCGTGGAAGAATCCGATTCATCAGTAGAACCCGAGCTTACAGTTCGAAAGAAACCACGACTAGCAGGCTCAGATATCCAGCCCAACACAAGCATGTCAATGGTATTGGGGACTACAGTAAAACTAGTTGGACAAATCGCTGGTTTGTTCCCCGTAGGACCCGACGCAGCAGGCGATTTCCGTCTCTACTTCATCCCACATGACTGGCCCAACGCACCGCATGAACCATTTGTGGCAGGTGTGAATTGTCTCGAATGTTTCGTGGAGCGTGCATCACCACTATACAAGCTAATAGATGCAGTGTTCGACACTCCGGACGCATTCCATGACATCCTAGCCCGTGCCAACCTTGTAATCGACGTGGAGCGCACTGAATGGCACTTGCATGACAACCTCCACTCGAGCCGATGGACGTTGACCCATGTGGACCAACAGGAAGAACTAATGAACAGAATTCAAACGCCTAACTCTAAACGCGACCCGCTCATCGAATTCAAAGACCTAACCTTGCGAGGCCAAGAAGTAAAGTACGTGACTATGATAGGATTACTGGTATCATGCTCTTTCGAGAACCCATCATTCGTCTCGATGGTCTTTACAGATTTCACAAGCAACCTAGATATAAACCAAAAATTCCTATTTGACCGTTTCTTACTAGATTTCGACAACAAACTAGACCAAGAATCCGGATTTCGAGTAATAATGTATGCGAACCAATTTGCAATTTTCGATAAGCAGCTCCGTGAACTTTACAACGACCTTTCACTACGTAATATGTTCATGCCCAACAGTGGAGAGAATGTCTCACATAAGGGGATTCTATGCCGAATGTCACTCAAGCTCAAACTTTACAATGACAAGCTAAATGCTATCGTACGCTACTGTACACCAATTTCAACCACAACAAGACTCGCCTACCGTGATGAACGGTTGCAATTACAAAATATTCGTGAATCAGCACTCAAGATTCTACGACAACCTTCATTAAACAGGTTCTATGATAATTTCACCGTATGCTTCCCGCTAGTACAAGATAGATCAGTATGGAGAGTCAGCATGAAGGAGAGACGACCAGTGGTACCAGAACTAAGACTAAACGCAGAGGACGAAGAGATGGTCACGTGCACAACTGGAACCGAACCGCGAGTAGTACGAGACATCGCTGCACTCAACGGTTCAGGTCCCCAAGCACCAGAGAATGGGACCAGTTCGGTCCACAGAGTCGAAGGCCAATTACTGCTATTACAGCTCAAGAATGGTAGCGTCCAACTACACGTAACTAACGAACTGATCACGGGAAACTACGTTGTTCCAGCAAGAATTCTCACCCTCGAACTCCCGACGTCACAAGCAGTGCAATCGTTCGACCAAGACTGCTCTGACGTACTGGGAGAAGAATTTTGTTTCACAGTTACTAGACGAAATCTCCCGCTACTGGAGCTAAACCCTACCGGAAAGCGATTGCTAGTATGGTGCCCGATAGAGTGTTCTCTCCCAGAGCTGAGATCCCAACTTCGCCACTCCCAATCCGTCAAGCAAGAAGAGCAGCCAACTTAAGGATTTTGCTCTTTGCTGCGGGCGGGGAGGGGGCCTCGGCCTTTGCTTCGGGCGCGATGGGCGGCTAATTTTTTAAGGGAGCACCATGTTGCTCTTGCCGCGTTTCGGGGTATATAAAGGGTCGAGAAGTGGTATCGTAAGTCTCTTTTATGGGTTTCTCTTCCAAAGTGTCCCATACAATCAATACAAGTTATACCGATAGGATGATTTTCAAAAAGTTTGTACATGCGTTAACATTTATCTTTCTACTGGGGGCTGGGTTGCTCACCTTTTTCTTGATTTTGTCGGGGGGACGTCCGGGAGGGACTTTGAAGAATTTCTACTGGTTTGAGGGGAATACGAGTGGGTTCAATGATGCACCAGATGTCACTCGGTGGTACAATTACCGTTGGTGTGGCTACAGTGATGGACAGACGAGTGATTGTTCTAGTACGGTGCCAGCGCAGGCGTTCTCACCACGTGACAATTTTGGCCGCAGTGATGAGATGCCTAGTAGTTTCTTGAACAACAGGAACACGTACTATTATCTGTCACGTGTGGCATGGGCGATGTTGTTGATCGGGTTGGTGTTCATCGTGGGCGCCATCATTCCGGCGGTTGTTATGATTTTCAAGACTATCACAGTGATGGCTATTTGGTCGACTGTGTCCACTTGGATTGCGTTCTTCTTCATTCTGCTGGCTGCGTGTCTCTACACCGGTTGCTATGCCAAAGCCAAGAATGCATTCAGTGACTCGAACCGTTCTTCCAAGTTGGGGGCAAAGAATTTCGCGTTTTTGTGGACGACAGTGTTTCTGTTGCTTGTAAACACCATCTGGTCCACGATTACAGTGGTCTTGCACGGTATGAACAAGTTCCGTGACTACAAAGAATCGGATCATTACGCTGGAGGCGCTGGTGGTTATAACAACGCAAGCTCGATGGACACCACGCACAACGACAAGTCTACATATGACAGTGACAAGCATCATTCGGACAGAACCTTCTTTACTCGTTTGAGAACAAAGAAGAAGATGATGCAAACTCAAGAACCCGGTGAACAGCCAGAAGAAGTTCAATATGTCACGCGTGACTTCGTCAGTCAACCGACAGGAAACAACAATACACAGCAGACTACAGGCCAAGGAACTGGTCAACCAACTGCTGTCTAAATTCCTCCCAAAAAAAATCCGAAAAACACCCCTAATAACTAATTTTCTTCCGATGATACCTTTTTTTTCTTCTTTACCCCAGATCCCTTTGAGAAAGATTAATATATAATATTTCATTTTACTAACTAATGTTGAATTTATTCTTCTTGTTTAAATGCAGTAAAACAGAGGAAAAGAAGACAGAGAACGAGCGTGAAGGATACCCAGTGGACGCTTTTCAAGAATTCAAGAAGAACGACCAGAAAAATGATACAGGATTCCATTCCACTGGTAGCTATGATCGTATTCTAGGTGAAGGTCAAGATGATGTCAATACTGCTGAAAGATTGCCAGGTTCTTACGATGCTTCTACTGCTGGTAAGAATGCTACTTCAACAAGCACTACCAAGCCAGTGCAGTCCGATTTGGGTCAGTCTAGAACACAAAAGACTCACCAGCCAGTTCAGACCGACTTCGGTCAGTCTAGGACACAACAGACTTCTCAGCATGGTCGTGATAACGATCCAGAGAACGTCTCTGGTATGTACAACATGAACCTAGGTGAAAAGACCAACATTACAACTGGTCAAACTAAGGGCGGGCACAGAGTTGATCAGCCGTTGGAATCGTACATTCCTGGTGTTGGTCGCTCCAACAAGGCCTCGGAAGCTATGTTCCCACATACTTCCGAAACGCAAGGTGGTCACCATATTTCGCATAAGGATGATAAACCTTTGGAATCCTACATTCCCGGTGTTGGTAGAAATAACCATCCAACAGAACATGCTGCGGCACAGCAAGGTAACGTAGGTCACGCTGAGTCCCATCAGGCTCGCTCCGGCAACTACTCGGAGCCTCATCTTGGTAAAAATGTGACCGAACAGCATCAATCGAAGAACCATACTTCCACACCTCATATTCCAGGTACAGGTGTGATTACCGAACCTTCACAACCAATGTCGAAGCAAAAGTATGATCCTAAACAGAACACGGCTTACAAGATGGACCCTCAACAGACCCCACACTTGACTCAAAAGACTGCTATGCCAGGATTTAACTACGGTAACAAGACGAATGCAGCAGGCGGTACTGACACGATTGATCGCGCTAGTGTTCCCAAGCCAGCACACTTGAATCCAAGTCCCGACTCTGGTGCTAATGCACCTGTTCGTCGTGACTCAAGGACAGTTAACCAGTTCCATGAGCCTGATTCTCAACGTGGCCCCTCCCAACATGTGGTTAGGGAGGAAAAAGAAACAGTGATTGATTTCCCTGCTCACTCTTATGATGCCGGTAAGGGAGAAGGGCAACAAAAGCACTCGACGTTGGATCCAAACGCGGGCAATTTCGGACAGGAAGCTAAGCACCATCACCAAATCCCTGAGGAACGCGAACCTACTCAAAAGAAGACAGGCATCTTCGGACATGAATCTCATGGTTCCCAACATGGAAAGCAGGCACCCGCTCATGAAGCTAGAGAGGCGGGCGTCTTCGGACACGAGTCTCACGGCACTCAGCATGAGAAAGCTCATGATTTGGGTAGAGAGCCTGAGGGCAAGAAGACCAATGTCTTCGGGCATGAATCTCACATTCAGAGAGATACTAAAGGCGCTGATTTGAATGCTAGTGAGAAATCTCCAAAATCAGGTCCAACTTTGTTCGGCAAGACCATCAACTTTGGCGGGTCTCACAAGGATGACACCCACAGGGATACTACCCATAAGGATGCCTCCCATAAGGCTGGAACTGGCAATACAGCTACAAAGATTGGTCATGTGAATACTCCAAATGTTGAGAGTAAGCATCTTCCTTCCAAGGTTGCTACTATGGAAGATCAGCCAGTTAAGTCTTCAACCGGACATGAAGGTTTAACTAAGAACAGAACCAAGAGTATTGGTTCCGAAGAAGCTGGGTCGTATGCTCGCGAAGTTGGTAACCATCCTAGTTTAGTCGACCCACGTCTTCCAACTTACCGTGAAAAGGATGAGACTTTTAGCCCAGCAGATCGTGAGAGTGGTGACTATAAGAAGGAGACTTTTACCTCAGCTGGTCATGGCAGTGGTGACCACCACAAGGATACTTTCACCTCAAGTGGTCATGGCAGTGGTGACCACCACAAGGATACTTTCACCTCAAGTGGTCATGGCAGTGGTGACCACCACAAGGATACTTTCACCTCAAGTGGTCATGGCAGTGGTGACCACCACAAGGATACTTTCACCTCAACTGGTCATGGCAGTGGTGACCACCACAAGGATACTTCTTCCTCAACTGGTTACGGCAGTGGTGGCCACCAGAAGGATACTTCTACCTCAACTGGTCATGGCAGTGGTGACCACCAGAAGGATACTTTTACACCAGCTGGTCTTGGTAGTGGTGACTATAAGGTCACCACCAAAGAAACAACTTACACCAGAAAGTTTCGGTTGGCGATGAAGCGAACCAGTCTCGTGGTGAACAACATCATGGTGAACAACACATGTCCCCCCAACCACCAATCGAGGAAGGTAGAGGGGAGCATACCTACTCATATCAGCCTGAATCTGTCCCACGTTCTCATTCGAAGGAACAAGAACAACATGCACCTCAAGGGGAACATGAGGAACATTCCAATCCTGGCCTAATCGAAAAGGTAAAGAATACGATTTCCGGCCACAATTCATGATTAACGATTTTATGAACTCTTTATGGACATCGCTCATTTTTTTTACGCACGAACATATATAATCTTTTGTTGTTGTATATATGTCAATTCTTTATGACTACTACCTTTTGGACCTTGTGTCCTTGTGCTGCCGTTTGTCAGAGAAGTCGAGAGGTAGCTTCCGCTCGTACGGACGATGAAGATGATTTGACAGACGGCGAAGACCCATAACTTGAGTCAAACAATTGTAAGATAGACCGAAACGACGGTACTACCGTGCTTACTTGACGCGTGAAATTAGCCGCCAATACTTCATGCCCCATATATAAAGCGCGGTTTGGAAAAGAATACGGGGAAAATTACTTACTACTTTACGACACAACTATGCATCAAAGCAGCAAAACTAAAGAAGATTATGAACATATGAGCAGAAACTCGAAGGCAAGGAACAAGAAGAAACAGGAGGGACGGACCATGAACGAATTTAAATTCAAGCCGCATGGAAAGGAAGCTGTTCAACTTGATAATGGCACCCAAATGGTAAACCAGGCTGTGCAAACTATAGCGCCTTTGCAACTACATCTCGATCAACTTTTCACTGGGACCAAGAGTTCTGAGCTAAACATTCAACCCCTAAGAAATACACAGAATGCTCATGGTTGCTCAATGGCTCAGCTAGCGCGAGAGATCAACTCTCTCTGCAATGATCCTACAACCCATTTCAGTCCGATTCTAGAACCAATAGCTGAACTCTCCAATCCTAGGCCATCCTTTTGTGAAAAATAGCCGCCGATACCTTATGGGTTGTTACCCTTCCTAAATAAAGAAGTCACCTGCTAAAATATCACCCACTACGGAGAGCACGTTGTATTGTCCTACTAATCTGTGCGTCAAGCCCCATGATAGCCAAGAACAGCTGGCTATCTTATCACCCATCAGTAAACACTCGCTGCCAGTTCAAGGGTGGCAATTATCAGCCAACGTGTCGAAAAATTTGTGTGTTTTTCCTTGAGTTTTGCTTTGTTTTCCATCCAAGTAACGACCACTTAGTGACACTTGTATTGTCGCGATCGTTTTTAACTTCTGTCAGGGCGGTCTTTATTTGTTACCTAGCGTACCCTGCCTGTATTCGTGTTGTTTATCGATTTCCCTGCGATTCGCTCCTGGTCAAAAGAGTCTTTGGAGCGAGAGAAAATCAGAGGAGGGAAGGAAACAAAAGTGCAGCGGAAAATAAACACAAGAAACAAACTAGCAAAGGAACAGGAGCAACAGCCAAGTGCATCGGGAAGCGATCAAATTGTTTGATTGTGTCACGAAAACTGCCATTTGTTCATTGAGAGCTACTTCTACTTGTCATAGTTGTTTGAAATCCAAGGTCTCCCCGTGAATTTTTTTGGAGTGGGGAATCAATAGAGAGGAACTACACGTTCAACACAGCATTTCTGCATTGCATTCTGTATTACCGTTGGGTGCCCTATGCCGCTGATACAGGAGAGTCATCCCATGGATAACTCTGCTTTTTTTACTCAAGAAACTTTTGCAACAGGGAACGAAAGCACGCTTCATAATATATCACCAAGCCACCAGAGTGCAATAAATTTAGATCACTCCAGTAGTGAGACAAGCATACATCGAACGAGTGGTTCAGCCCATCATACAAGCGCGGAAGTGAACAATAACAACAACAGTATAGGCAATAGCAACGAAAGAGGTTCGCCCTTACATTTGGCATCGATGCTCCACAGTTTATCACTAGGTGGTGCTATTCACCAAAATGTGCCACAGGCACAACAACAGCAACAACAATCTACGGTTTCAAAGCCAGATATGTTACAAGGATCTTACCTTTTAATCTTAAAAAAACTACCGCAAGATATCACACTCAGAGAGTGTTACGCGATTTTTGCATTAGCCAATGGTGTTGTTAACATTGACTTGATAAAGGAGCGTAAGAACTCCGCTTCATCTTTAACAGACGATTGTGAAGTGTCTGCCATCGCTAGGTTTGGTTCTTTGCAACTAGTGACTCATTATGCATCCATTCTAAGCTCTAAAAGTGATATTTTTGGACCTATCAGCTCATGTTCTCCTTACATTGAACTGATTGATGAAGTCGCTAATCAACAGATTCATTTTGAAAGACCAAAATATGGTGTCTCTCAATCCAATTATCAACTTGCCTCTGCCACTGTCCCCGTGACTCCAGTTTCTGCAATTCATCAACAGCAACAACAGCAGCAACAATCCTCACCAATCGCTTCTACCTCCACTAGACCTAGCTTGATGCAAACAAGGTCAAGGTTTTCATTCAATGATCCATTTTCTAGTGACCAGAAGACTCAACATATGAGCGAACAGCAACAAAAGTTACAAACTAAGCCTGGTTCAGTGATAACTCATAGTCGTTCGAATCAGGATAGCTCATCCACTGACGTTGGCAAGTCCTTCTTACTGTTAGAGAATGATGATATAAATGACAGCATTTGGGGATCTAACGCTATGCCCTCTAGTATGAACGGGTTTTCAAGCACACCACAACCTTCTACACCTATCTTGGAATGGGGTTCCAACAATAGAAAGCCCAGCTCATCCTTTTTCTTATCGCAGTCCGGAGGTGCTACGGGCGCTCAACCACCAGTGTCACAATCTGTTGATGTTTCTTCATCACTTCATGGTATGCCGGGTAGAACATCTAACAGTGCTAGCATCGCAACACCTTTCAATTTGCTTGGTCAGATTCCAACTAACGGTCAACCAAACATACCGAGTGCCATGAGTGGTTCAGATATGTCTGGTCAAAGGAAACACAATATGTTCATCAACACGAAACAACAACAGCAGGATCAGCAAAAACAACAGCCTCATACGCATCAGCAACAACAACAGCATCAACAATCAATGCAGGAACAAGCCGTCTCGTCTTCTCAGACGGGAACGCCTCAAAAGAGTTCTCAAATGAGGGGAAGCGTTAGTAGAGTAGCTCATTCAGCTAATGGCACACAGAAAGGTAGCATCTCCAATCCATCCTCCTCAACCAATGTAGCAAGCTCCGGTGCAATCTCGCAAGCTGATCTATCATTGTTGGCAAGAGTACTACCTCCAGCTAATCCGGCCGATCAGAATCCTCCATGTAACACGCTTTATGTTGGCAACCTGCCTCCTGACACTACGGAGCAAGAGCTAAGACACCTGTTCTCTGGTCAGCAAGGTTTCAGAAGATTATCCTTCAGAAACAAGAATAGTAATGGGAACGGACATGGACCCATGTGTTTTGTTGAATTTGAAGACGTTAGTTTCGCAACCAGAGCATTGGCCGAACTTTACGGTAGTCAACTACCAAGAGCAAGTGCAAGCAATAAAGGTGGTATAAGACTAAGTTTTTCAAAAAATCCACTTGGAGTTAGAGGTCCCAATAATAGAAGAAATGGTAGTAGTACATCTGTTAACACCCCAACTAGCAGCAACAGCGGAAACAATTCGGGATTCAGTAATTACAGTTATCCTGCTGGCTTCAACAAAGTTTGATATCATGTGCTAAACACTAGTCACATTTACCATTGTACTCTCATCCCTTCAGCCACTCCCTTCAAAGTGAAATTCTGAACTAATTTATCCTGGCTCCATTTTTTGTTACATTATTGTCATTTATCGCATATCATAATCTTCAGTGGCCATTTCAAGAATATTCTTCGAACGTGTAATTCTATTATCCTAATCCCTGTTTCGCCACTTCAATAAGTTCATCTATAACCGGGGGAAAATAAACATCTGTTTTGCTTTGATACATTACCCCAGCTTGCTGATATTACCCTTTTAACTCATTCTAATTCAACATAGAATAGTGTATATAATATAAATTTGTATGTTGTAATATCTAGAGATTGTCGTACGTTTAGTTCCTATTAGATGCAATGGATGCGAGATCCGTGTATGTATCTTCTTTTTCAATTGACTTTGAACTTGTGCACCACTTTGAGAAGATGCCAATGAAGTCGATGATCCGTTAATCTTTTTCTCCCGTAGCAATTTCTCCCTCAACTTCAAATCATGAGCCTTCTTCTCAAGTTCCTGGATGCGTGCCTGCAATTCCTTTGCTGATTGAGCCTCTAGTTTCTCTAACTTTTGTTGTCTTGCGATGATTCGCTCGTGTCTCAACACGTAAGGAACAGTTTCAGAAATATTTCTCAATTTATTTCTCTCTGGATTATCCGTGGAGCTCAATCTTGGTGATTCTTGCTTAATCGTTCTGATTATCTCTTCATTTTCATCCTTTATAGATTGCGACATCTGCCTTATTGGAGATTCGTTATCGTCCGCAAGATCTGGAGATCTGATCTTTGGTGTAGCTGGCAGTTCAGAGGAGAGTGCCAATGATTGTGAAGATTTGAAGTGTCCAGTGTTGACCAAGGATGCAAAGTTACTCAAACTTGGTGCATTGGACTGCCTACTATTTGCGGCCAAATCCTTTTCGATGGCTTCTGTCTCCGAAACGGTGGATAATTTCTCAGCACGGTAGTTTTCATATAGTAGGTTTTGCGTAGTATCTTTAAACTCTTGTAAATGCGATCCAAACAAGACGTTCTTCAAAACGTGTAGATCGGAAGCCTTTTCGTCATTGATATCGACGGTACCCCATGGATAATGTCTCACATATTGGCCCCGTTCATTTTTGAGATCTGAACAAACAACAGCAAACGGTTGCAAGTTGGCTAAGGCCTGATTTTCTTCTATCGTCTCTAAATCATCATCTTCAGGGTCCACGTCGAATTTGAATACTGGTACGTGGAACCTCTCAATATCGTCCATGATATTCTTTCTAAATTGAGCCAATTCCTCTTTAGTGAAAGAATCTGCCTTGGATATAATAGGCAAAACATTGGTATAACGAGACATTCGTTTCATAAGCTCAATATCGACTTGCCTGAGCCCATGTCCTGTGGGTTCGATGAAATACAACGCAATATGAACTCTTGTGTCTTCGAATCGTGGGTTTCTTCTAATCCTAGTTTCTTCGGCGAGCACGATATCGAATTGTTGTTCAAGATACAATGTAATTTCATCAAAACACAATGAATCGTCCAAATTTTCACCAATCCCATGTGCACTGATCAGATTAAACAGTATAGTTTCATCTTCCTGCTGGGACTCACGCGATTCCCTAGCACCAGTTTCCTCCATCCCAATCTCGACAGAAGTAGAAGTAATAGTAACACCTGGTTCCAACTCGGCACGAGCTGGATCAAATGAAGACATGTAGGAAGGAATACCGTTTTTCGAGTTGAAGGAAACCACTTTTGTTGGAGAAACGATTCTAATCTTTCCTGAGACTTCGTAGGAGTCCAACTGATTGTATTTATGAGGAAACAGATTTGATTCCAACAGATTATTAGCAAAAGTAGTCTTACCAGTACCTGAAGGTCCGCATAGTAGCATCGTGTAAGTGATACCGCGCTTGTTCTCCTTCTTCCTACGGAAAAGGCTTGGAGGAGCCCCTGGTGAGTCCATGACGAATTAGAAATATGAGATACCTACCAATTGACCCTCTAGACCGGTTTAAAGCCGCTAAATCTGTTGTTTTCATATTGTATTGGATCTTGATCTAGCATACTTGGGGCCATTTTGAAAAAAAATAGGCCATCACCCTGCCAGATTGGCACTTGAGCGGCGCTACCAAAACACAAACTTCACCAGTTTATAATGATACTAGTTCGAGTTATTCATTTACCAGTCAAGAATAAGCTTCATACACCAGTTCAAGTCCTTGTATGATCCCCTTTATTCTAGATTTCAATTTTAATTATTCTTCCCGTTTCTACCCATAATCCCTCCTTTAATACAGCCAAAGAGCAGGCAAAAAATACCTATCATTCCAGATATTTCGAAAACTTTAATGCTCTCGTCGCATTCTCATAAGTACTCAGTCAACTGGGACTGATTAACCCTTGGTTCTGCTTGGCGCGGTATTGATATTGCCCGTCGCTGCTCACGGTGCTAATTTTTCACGCTAAACGAAGCTTCGTTTCTATTGAAAGTGGCTCCTAATCGCATTGTAAGCTTGCATCTTTGAGCTAAAGTGGTCCGAGTTTCCATAGCAGGGTTATTTCGAGTTAATTACGGCTTGCAGGAACATCTGGTGAGAACCGTGTGCTGAATTTTCCGCTTCTGGGCATTCTTCTTTGTTCGCTTTTGGCCTAGGTGAAAAATCGCAGGGCTAAAGCTCGAGAAGTTGTTCACCGTATCGGTACAGTGCTGGTTGGGCTTCGATTGGATTTGGTTTCTCTCTGTCAAATTTTTTTTTTTTGATCCTGTAAATTGAATATCTGGTGGTTATGACCGACCTTGATTTTGGAAATCTATCCAGCCAGGTGCTCACGACTGCCGGCATAATGCACCATCAGACAAAGCTGGATGTATTTATTATTAGGGCTTATAAGCTGTTGTCGAGTGGATCCATTATAAACAGTAATACACTTCAAAGTGTCACAAGCTCGCCGCAGACTACATCTACTACACCAGCTGCAGCCACGACAAATAATGGAAACAGTGGTCCTGCAATTAATACGACGAATGGGAGTACAATACAGTACCAATATTCACAACTATTTGGGAAAATCTCAAAATTGTACAATGCAACTATATCATCAGGAGCCATAGACGATAGGTCCACATCACCCAAGAGTGCGATTGAACTGTATCAAAGATTCCAGCAGATTATCAAGGAGCTGGAGTTGAGTTATGAAGTGAGTCCATATGGTAGGTATTTCCAGAGACTGGATCAAAGCCTGTGGCAGATCAAGGATGATGTTGAGTTAAGAACAGACAAGCTCTGGAAACTGGTATCGATGAGCATATTCTCAATCTATGATCCACGAACAGGCCAGATGATTAATCAGGGTCGCAGAAAGACTGGTGGGTCCCTTGCCGCATCAACAAAAGGTTCCCCAACTGAAATGATGAACAATACAGGTAATGGCAAAGCTCCAGCTCGCCCTGGTTTGGTGAATGAGGCTATAAATCCAACTGTGAATAGCATGATGATGGATGCTTCGATACCGCAGCAACTACAGAAAAGGTTACAGACCATCTCGCAGGATATAAACTCCAGATCACTCAATGGTTACTATACGCAACCGACGAGTCCCGGCCAAGGTGGTAGTTTTGGATTTGGACTCGATAACGATGCCACACTTTATAACCCAACAAGTTACGGCAATAACAATAGTACAGGAACTTCCTGGAAGAGGCGATCTTTGGGATCACTAGCAGAGAACGAGCTCGACGATGAAGCAGTGGAAGAACTATTGCAATTGACAAATACCAGCAAACGGCAAAGAACTGCCACACCCATAAACTTTAACAACAATCCATCAGCAAATACAAACAACAGCATGAAGACAAGACAACCTAATGAGCATAATACAGCGCCCATCATGAATCCCACAGCGAACGTGGCACGCAACGCCACGGCAAATACAGCCGCAGTGAACGAACTAACAAATCCAACTTTCAATAACGGCATGAGCAATGCACTGGTCGCCGGCGATACACTGGTTCGACAACTAAAAGATACTTACGAATCTCTAGTAGCGGAAAAGAATCAGAGGATTGTTCAATTGGAGCGTGAAGTCGAATTACAAAGACAAGAGACCCAATGGCTCAGGAAGATGCTCATCGAAGATATGGGCTGCGTGAGAAGCCTTTTAAAAGACTTGAGGCGGTAGATAATTCAGTATATAGCCATCTAATGCAAATTGTAACTCTTATTGATTGATGTTACCCAGCTAGAATTGCGATTCTTATAAGGGATGCCAGTAGTAACAAGTCGCTCATCTTGTTGAATCACTTACCATAGGTCGTCAAGATGTCTTTATTCAAAGTTGTTTCATCTAAATTAGCTGCCGAGATCGACCAGGAGTTGATGGGCCCACAAGTTGGGTTTACACTGCAACAATTGATGGAATTGGCAGGTTTCAGTGTTGCACAGGCCGTTTCTCGTGAATTCCCCCTTGATAAAGCCAGTATCGATAAACATGTTTTCGTCATTGCAGGTCCCGGCAATAATGGTGGCGATGGGCTTGTGTGTGCCAGGCATTTAAAACTGTTTGGTTACAATCCGATCGTATACTACCCAAAGAGAAGCGAAAGAAATGAATTTTACAAGCAATTGGTCAGTCAATTGAACTTCTTTAAGGTTCCTATCCTATCACAAGAGGGTGACAGTACTGATTGGCTCGAATATTTGAAACCAGAATCCACACTCTGCATCGTGGACGCAATCTTTGGCTTCAGCTTTAAGCCACCAATGCGTGAACCTTTCAAGGGAATTTTAACACAGCTACATGAACTAGAGAATCAAGTTCCCATTGTTTCCGTTGACGTTCCATCCGGATGGGACGTAGACGAAGGTCCCATCACTGAAGACGCAATAAACCCAGCCGTGCTAGTCTCTTTGACAGTCCCAAAGCCATGCAGCAATTTCCTTAAGAGGAACACTGCACACTACGTTGGTGGCAGGTTTATTCCCCGCGAGTTCGCTAACAAGTACGGGTTCGAACCATTCGATTACGAACTCACAGACCAAATACTCAAGCTATAAACAACCCAAAAATTTCTGAATAACTGCAAAAAATTGCAGAATTAACCACGAAATCTTTTCATAAATATTAAACAATACTACAGAATTAAAATGACACTCTTTTTTTTACTGACACTTCGACGACTTGATTTTTAATTGTGACGCTCTCAACTTTCTTGTTTTCCGGGGCTTAAAAGAAAAGCTTTAACGGTAAGAACCTCGACGCCAAACTCATTGAAACTTCGAATTAAAAAGATATCAAACAACTGTTCGAGTTATTCAGGAAAGCTGCTGGTATCTACAGATTGATCAGTGGCAAATTGGTTCACTGGGAGCAGCTTTTTTGGGACCCGGTGCGGCGCGATATAGAAGCATTGAGTCGAGATGCCCTTGGAAGATAGTGGTTGCATAGACGAAAGCGCTCGTGAGGAAGTTTTAATTCCGGATACTGAACCTAAGAGGGTCAAAGCATATGTATTGGAGAACAACGAGTGGAAAGATACTGGTACTGGGTTTTGTATTGGGAAATTAGATAAGGAAGATGAAGGACGCGCAACGAGTGCATATCTGGTGGTCACGAATGAAGATGCGCCACGAGAAGTGTTGTTGAGATCGAAGCTGGAAGGTAATATTGAGTATCAACGACAGGAAGAGACTTTGATCGTTTGGAAGGATCTGAATGGGAGAGATATCGCATTGAGTTTTGAAGAGAGCCTAGGTTGTGATGTGTTGTGTGAGTTTATTGTGGAAGTTCAGAGGCATTCGGAGACTAATATCTCGCTTGTAGCGGTTAAATCAAACGATAATGGTGTTGGTTCTGTGCATGAGATTATTACGGGACCTGTTTCTTTGCCCTCTGTGGATCCGGAGCAGAACGAACAGACGTTGATGGAATCTCTGAGGATTTTAAATGAGAATGTCGCATTTGAGTTCCTGAAAAATGAAACGATTGAGTTTATACTGAAATCCGATTACGTTGGGCTGTTGATCAGTCATTTTCACAAGGCTGAAGCTGCGAAGCTTCCGAAGGACTTGTTTCTGCTCGGGAGTCTTGTGAAGACTCTGATACTTTACAATCAACGGGATGTGTTGGAGAAGATGACAGAAGATGAATATATTATGGGAATTGTAGGGATATTGGAGTACGATACAGAATTCCCAGATTCAAAAACAAACCATAGAAAATGTTTGGAATCAAATAGTCCCAGCATCAAAGAAGTAATACCAATTCAAAATGAAGAATTGAAGAATATTTTGAAAAAATGTTTCCGGTTACAGTTTTTGAAAGATGTTGTCCTTGTACGATTCTTGGACGATCACAATATCAGTTTTATCCTCGATATTATCCTGGATTTACAAACATGCATAATCGATTTCATCAAAGTAGATCCTTTCCTGGATACGCTGTTCGCATTGTATGACGAGAGGCCTCCTGAGGATGTTGACGCCGAATTAATTGAGAAGAGAAAAGACGGCATACGGCTTTTACATCAATGCGTTCAAATGTCCAAAAACCTCGATGCCGCCGATAAGGAAACGTTTTATAGGACTTTGGTCGGGAAAGACATCTTCAAGGTACTCGATTATGCATTTCACAAAGAGACCGAAAGTAGTTTGAGGATTCTCGCAACAGATACCATCATCACAATAATTGAATACGACGTGTTGTTAATACCCAATGTGCAGCGTCTGAAACCTTCATCTAAGAACTCCGATAAAGAAGCGAAAGATGAAAATGCTGATCAACAGTCAAAACCCGAAGGCTCAGAAATCTCTTTGTTACTCATCTTATCAGCGATCTTACTCACTGATAAGAGTCCCGGTATGCGAGAACAAGTCAGTCAAGCTTTGCATACATTGTTACACCCAGACGGCTGCCTCGAGAACGATATAGCGCTGGAGAACAATCATCCTGGCAATGTCGATCTCATTTCTGACATGAACTATGACATGCATAACGGCAGTGACAATATCAATGGCTTCAGCTCCTCATCTTCGCATGTGATGGAGTCGTTTGGAAATTTTTACAGCCAGGTAGCTCCGGTGCTGTTTCAGCCCTTGATAAAGGATTCCAAAGATAAGAATAAACTTATAGACGATGACAATTTGCTAATTCATCTCGTTAAACTAGTGTCACTCGTATGCACGGAGCACAACCGCAGAATATCGAGGGAGTTTATCTTGGAAAACGGAATCGTGGAATCCCTAAGTCATCTAATCGAGCCCACTCACAACTTGCAATTAAGACTCACAGCAGTGAGATGTTTTAAAAATATAATGTGCTTGGATGATGATTATTATCACAGACACATGATTTCGAAAAAATTGTATCGACCAATATTCAAGTTATTGGAAGAAAACTTGGACAAAGATAATCTAGCGAACTCATGCGTCCAGGATTTTTGCAAAATTGTTCTTGTGCATTGTCTTTCCACGAGAACCGAGGCTAATGGCAAACAGCAAGAAATGCTACGCAGGAAATCAAATTTCACGCTTTTGAGTAAACACATAATGGAAGAGTATGGTGAAATCTTGCAACGTGCCAGGCAGATAAGAGTTTTCAATGAACTGATCGAGTTCAATCAGGAGCAAAAAGCCACAGAAGTTGATGGCTCCGATGACAGGGAAGATATCAGCATGGACAATGATGTCAATGACAGTGCTCACTTGACGTTAGACGACGAAAGTAAGGTGTTCAAGAGGCTTCATTCTGAAGTGACTGATGTCGAATCTCCGTTCGGCCCCACCACCCTGCATACCAAGAAAATAATAGAGAAACTGAATACAGTGGAGCCTCCATCTGCAATGTTAGGAAAACTAATGAGGGAGTAAAATATGATATATTTGTAAATGTTATGTATAGTATAAATAAGCGGAACATTTATTCGGCCGGCTTAAAGCTGTGACTTTAAACCTTTTACAAACTCGGGATACATATCTTGAGCGAAATGTGTTCCAATGTGCCATGCTCCACCATCTACTACTGAGATACTACCGTTGACGAACGAAGCAGCGGAAGAGAAAAGGAAAACAGTAGTGTTGGCAACGTCTTCTCTCTTGCCAAGCCTTTGTAATGGGACCATCGTAATCAATTTATCCTTGAGCCCCGATTGGACCAGACGTTTCAAGCCCTCTGTATCGCCAATAGGCCCAGGTGCTATGCAGTTGCAACGAATCCCCAAAGGTCCCAGTTCTACGGCCAGCGCATTTGAGAGAGCATCAACTCCGGCTTTTGCAGCACCTACATGGGCCTGGAATGGCACACCATAGTAGTGCAAAGTGGCAGAGATAAAGATAATAGCCCCTTTAGTCTTCTGCAATTCGGAAACACAGGCCTTCGCCGTATTAAAACTGCCCAGCAGATCAATATCGACCACAGATTTGAACCCATTAGGTGACAGGTGTTGAAAATCACTGATAAAATTACCAGCAGCACCAGCGATCACATAATCGATACGACCAAACTTTGCCACAGTTTGGGCTACAGCATCTTTCACTTCTTCGAAGTTCCGCACATCTACCCCATACACAGGAAGAACACACCCTTCCTCACCCAATTTCGAGATCTCTTCAGCTGCTTCGACAGTAGCTTCCTTACGTCTTCCAATAATTGCTGCTCGAGCTCCCAATAACACCATAGCCTCCGTCTGTACTCTACAGATACTACCAGCACCCCCAGTCACTAAAACCACCTTTCCCTTGAATAGATTAGGTTTCCAAGTCCCTTCAGTCACAAATGAGTCGTCCAATGTATTTACCATCTTGATTATCAGATCGTTAACAGTCGCAGAATTGATGAGAACTTCTCATAGCATAAAATAGTTGTTCTTTTATACTTCCCCATACCATTCGGCGTTAGTCCATCTGTGACAGAAGTCCTCAAGTCAGCCTTTGGTAGCCTTGGTAGCGCCACTTATTCAGGTGATAAGAGTCTTGCAAGTATGCTGGTAAACGATTGAAAATTATCAACACTTTTTTAAAAATTCATTAATTCCAAGCTTTTTAACCAGTCAATTAGCGATTGGTACTGGTTGTTAGTCGCTGATCTCGTAACTAGGCCTAAATAGTGCTAAGTGGTCTTTCCATTGAGTAACTGGCGTGTTTTGCAGGGCAAATTGAGCTAGATCAAACATGTCAGAGTGGAAAGTAGATCCAGAGAACCGTAGACGGTTGTTGCAACTGCAGAAGATTGGAGCTAATAAGAAATGTGTGGACTGTGAGGCTCCCAATCCACAATGGGCTTCTCCTAAATTTGGAGTTTTTATTTGTTTGGAATGTGCTGGAGTGCATCGAAGCCTAGGGGTCCACATCTCCTTTGTGAGATCTATCACTATGGACCAGTTCAAACCAGAAGAGCTAGCGAGGATGGAGAAAGGTGGAAATGAGCCTTTCAAGGAGTATATGGTTGCACACAACGTAGACTTGACGTTGCCTCACAAGGTGAAGTACGATAATCCGATCGCTGAGGACTATAAGCAAAAGTTGACCTGTGAAGTAGATGGCGAGACTTTTGTAGAGCCTGAACACCCTGGGTTTGATGCTGCAAGTTTAGGTAAATCTTCTGTGCAGCCTGAGGCACTAGCGGAAGTGAGCAGGCAACAGACACCGATTGAGTCACGCCGCTCTGTTACGCCAAAGAACTCGATAGATCAAAAGACAAAGAACCAAGCGTATTTTGAACAGCTGGGCAAGCAAAATCAAGGTAAACCAAATCATTTACCACCCTCTCAGGGCGGTAAATACCAAGGTTTTGGCAACACTCCAGCGAGTAACGATACTTCGAATGGCCAGTCCGCTCAGCAGTCGAATACGTTGAGCTTGGACAATTTTCAAAAAGACCCACTCGGTACATTTACCAAAGGTTGGGGACTTTTCTCCTCAGCGGTGACCAAGTCCTTTGAAGAAGTCAACGAGTCTGTCATCAAACCGGGCTACCAGCAATGGCAATCTGGCGAGCTTTCAGAAGATACCAAGAGAGCTGCGGCTCAGTTTGGCCAAAAGGTGCAAGAAACAAGTCATTTGAGTATGCAGGCATTTTCTTCCTTTACCAAAAATATACAACATCAGTATATTGGAGATGATGCTGCTGGTAATCCACAATACTCGCAGATTCCACAAACTACCTCTCAGGAAGGACTAAACCAGAAATCTGCACCATTGAATGAGAAATCGAAGAAAGCAGCGGAAGATGAGTGGGACGATTTTTGATTCATCCCATTATTTGTATATTTATATCGTAGATTTTGCACAGTTATAAAGTCAAACCGGGATGTTAACAGGTCGCTATATATATGACTTTACGGCCTCACACCTGGCTTATTGAGCTCGATCTTGATGATCCGTTGCAAATGACTGGCTCTTATATAACTTGACATCTTGATGATCAACCTTAACTTCGGGCGCATCTTGAAGGTTCAATTGACCATTCCAGAATCCAGTTGATATGGACCCATTTCTAGCCAGGCTTCCTGACGAATTGAGATCCAAAGTTGTAGGCGTAGTCAATGTTGTGCCCGAATCACTAGCGGTTTTTGAAGAGATCTACAAGTATGCATCGTTAGACGATGGGGGTCAAAGCCGGAAAACTCGGAAAGTTGAAGAAGTGGATCAAATTGATTTCAAAGTGCCAGATGAATCACAGGTAATTTTCTCCATTGAAGATGCTTCTATTCTATCTCCAGTACGAAAAAAGTTGAATTTTGTATTACATCTCTCTCCAGAGAGCAAACCAATGATATCATTAATTAAAGGTGACAAGATCGAATTATCAATCACAGAGTTGAAGAAGAATATTACAATGGCTACATTTTTACCTGTTGCAGAGAAGCAGAACTATCTCTACATCTTTATTAATTATGCGAATACCGTTGATAACAAATATACGGACCCAGTGCTAATGACTCTAAATAAAAACACCATGCTTACTCAATTTAAGCAATCGGGATTTCTGGATGCCTCTGTCGACGATTTTACCAAGTGCATAGAATATATGAGAAAACAAGCGATTCTTGCTGGGTTCAGAATATCAGATCCGTTCTTTACAAACCATCAGGAAGCGGAACAGAACAGTTCTTTCCATGTTGAATGTCATCGAGGTACAAAGGAAGGTACATTGTATTTTCTGCCGGACCATATTATCTTTGGCTTCAGAAAACCAATTCTATTATTCAACTCGTCAGATATTGAATCGATTACATATTCATCCATTACAAGACTAACATTCAATGTTACTTTGGTTACTAAAGATGGCAGCAAGTACGAGTTTTCAATGATTGATCAAAACGAGTACAGCAAGATTGACGAATACGTTAGGAGGAAACAGGTGAAGGATAAATCTATGTCGGAGGAATTAAAAGCAAAGTCCAAGAACAAAGCCAACCAGGATAACGAAGACGCGCCATCGGCTTTGGAAGAAGCTGCCCAACAAATGGGTAATGGACCAACTCTTGAATTGAATTCGGACGACGACGAAGAGGCAGACCAGAATTTCGAAGCAGAGAGTGACTTGTCAGATGGCAGTGGCGAGGAATCAGGTGCTGAAGAAGCAGAAGACGGTGAGGCAGATTCAGAAAATGGAAATGAAGAAGGTCTCACAGCTAACAATCATGCGGTCAAAGAGGATGATTTTGAAGTAGGGTTGCAAGACATTCCAATAGAGGTGGATGACGAAGACGACGAAGGTTCAGGAGTAGAATACGCCTAAGCGTATGTACAGTAAGTCAAATTGAATGCTTTATTAAGCGGGTATCTAATCCTCCAGTATATAATTACCTAGCTTGTCCATTTTCAAATTACCTACACCCTTTGAAAGTGCTTCAATTATGCGTTCATTTTCCTCTTCTTCCTCATCGGTAGTACTTCCTTCACTGTCATTGTCTTCGTCACTCTCAGTGTAGTAATCTTCGCTCTCTTCCTCTTCTTCGTCCGAATATTGTTCGTCATCTTCGGAGTTGTACTCTGCGTTTCTCATGCTATCGACTGCCTCTTCTAAGCTTCTATCACCAGGATGCTTCTTACTAAAACCAGAAGCCTGGACTAGCTCATCTAGATTGTCACACCGGTGAACATCTCTCTCAAACTCTGGATATGCGTATCTGTAACCATCACCATATCCATCCTCATCAAGCATGGTAGGATCTGGTGTCGGGTCATATTTCAGCTTCTTTCTAAAAAACCGTCTGATACACTCGATATCTCTCTGGAAATAAAAATCTGCATCCTTATGTTGAATGGATATACATTGTGGGAAATCGATCACAACAAACCCGCAATCCTTGGAATCCTCTACTGTGTTCTTGATCATAATATTAAACTCATTGAAATCACAATGGATCAATCCACTATTTGCAAGCTTAACAGCAAAAGTCATTAGATCGCTGTAAAGTTTTGGTATGTTGCTATGGTTTCGAAGATTTCTCATTGGGAACCCATCAATGAGCTCCATGAGAACTATGTGACGAGAGTTATCGTAAGGCTGAGGAACAATAAACCCTTTCGAATACAACAGCGACATAAATTGGTATTCCTTCTGAGCCGCCAGTAAAGATAAATGCATCCAATTGGTACCATGAGCATTTTTTTTCAAATAATCTCTATTATTCTTAACAGTATGGAAAGAAGTTCTTCCTAGTCTATGAATTTTCATGACTTTTGCCACACCATTCTTATCACTTACTTGGTAGATATCGGATTCCTTTCCTACACCAATGGTGTTACCAAATGAGTAGACCGTATCTCTGTTCAACATAGATTTCACCGCTAGATAATCAAACCCATTGTATGTCAACTTATAGCCATCGTATTTCGCATTTCTCACTTTCGCAACTAGTTTCACTTTCGCCAAGTCACCAATGGCTCTATTGGTCCCGGAACTAGCTCTCATTCCCGAAATCTGGTGAATCATACCTGTAGGTACCACTTCGTGATTTTTCGTTCCCTGTTCCACCGCTTTTAATACTTTAAAATCATCAGCGGTCAAGTACCGCATATGCCCCATATCCAGTTTCATCTTGAGTACTCAATGAAGTCTTGAAACAGTGATTTACGCCTGCTTTGTTGACCCAAACTTAGCTCATCTCATCGCTTTAAAGCCCAGTTAATCAAAAATTTCCAATCGTATGATACGAAGCACATTAATTTATACATTAAATAATTGAATCTAAGGCTCATATGGTGGAAGTTCTTCCATCGAGGGGGTCTTATTAGATGTTTCAGCAGATTTCACACTTTCAACCGGAACCTTGTCTGATTTTTCAGTATATTTCGTAGCTTTATAGGCCGGAGCCTTCTGCTTGCCCTCTTTCCGTTTCTTGTAAGCTTTTACACCTTGCTTTATGATAAGCGACACTAAAAACGAAACTCCCCCAGCTGGACCATAATGATGACGATAGCATCCATGACTGCACCTTCTACGTTCTCTACGCCATTCTTTGCGTTCTTCATTTAATTCCCTGCGACGTTCTTTCCTAGTTTCTCTATTAACATCGGCAATTGTCGTAACGAAGACTCTACGGTTATTCATGCTTGAACTAGTCATTTTAGTCACATAATCAGTGCCAGCATTCTAATAAATTATGGTCTGTTAGAGGTTTGTTTTATATCAATTTAATAAGGGATTATCTTATTTCCGTCATTATTTTCTTGACCCGAGGGTAGCGGCTTAGCAGAGGCTTGGCACAGTGAAGTGAAAATTACACTTGGCACACATCAAGTTACCGAAAAAGCATCTATGTTCACCTTAATGCTGCTGACTGATAAGCCTGGTGTTGTGCATCCAATATTCTAGATTTACACGGTTGTATATATTTAATTAATTAATTTTTAAAGATAAAAAAATAATAATCAATAATAATATTCAAAACTTATGGGGTGAATAGTTCAGAGTCCCAGAAATTCTAGCAATATATATCCCTAGGATACCAAATAATTCTTGTCAAATAACCTTATCTAAAAAGCCACGAAGCGCGTCAAAGCCTAGCGTGTTGAATATTCGCATCTACTTGCATTCAAGTCACTATACAATTCGGCGACTAGACATTCTCCAGGTCCCTAGATATCCTCAATCTTGAAACCCCAACTGGTACCAGATCGTGTTAAAAAACGAATCAAAACCTCATGCCGCGCCAGGGGTTACCAATTAGGAAAAAAGTGAAATTAATTAAGTGGAATCAAAAATATAGAGTACCAACAGGATCGGTTCAGGGTTTGATTGGATTACTCCTAGTATAATACAGGATCAGACTGAATTTTTGAGTGTTTTAATAGATACTTGGAAGATCGTGGACTTGATAATCAAGATTTTTTAAAGAGAATATTACTGGGGTGAGGATTGACGACAATATTTAAATTTGATCTTCTGGATGAATTGGAAGTCACCTTAAACCATTGAGTATCATAGCAACCACCGATAAGTTGGTTGGCGAAGTTCAACTTGTCAAATAAATTCGTAGACTCAACACGAATGGCGGGTTCGTTTGAAATAGTGTGATAATCGTAATTATTTTACCCAAGATGGCATTTTAATCTCCTGGACAGCTATTGAGGTGTTGTATTGATGTTGATTTTTCTTTTTCCGCCATGTAGCTGGATACTCTTCTCACCGGGAATTTGATCTTGAATTGATTTACATTAGATCCTTCAATATACCAAAGGGGAACAATAATTAGTTCTCGTATCAACCGTGGATTTAGACTTGGGTCAGATGCGAACGCCAAACCTGGCTTTGGCGGTTAATTCCATAATCGCGGTTGTGATGGCGGTCCACTGATCTGGATCGCGAATATTGATTTAGGATGGCACCAAGGTATCCCATTCACTTGAGTATTAAAGATCATTGACTTGACCATTGATCTGGAATGGATTCCAATTCTTTTACCTTTCGTTTTTTGATAATGGCATCACCGAGTTAATAGACCAAATGTTTGAACAGGGAACAAAAATAATGATGGCTAATGGCCAAGCCAAGGATATTCAAGATATCGCAATTAATTCATACGTTTTGTGCGCTGATGGGACCATAGATCGTGTTACTTCGATATCGCAGGATGTTCAAACGACATATCAAATTCTACAAAAGACCAAACATAGAGCCAATGAGGGAGAGCCCGGTAGGGAGGATCCTATGAGGAGACAGGTATTTCACAGGTTGGGATTTAAATGCACCGTAGCTCATAAGTTGCCTTTAAGAACTGCTTCTAAACCAACCTTAGAAAACTCTTTCAAAAGGAATAATTTTAAAGTAAAGTGGAAGAATATGGAAGAGCATTTAACTTTTGACGGTAGAATTGTCAGCTTACCCAAAACTCATCATAAGGATTTTCCGATGACATCTGAAGGTGAATTTCGTGCCAGATCTTTTATGGCTGAGAAAGAAGCAGAACATGGCAGATACCTCGAATTCAGCATTCAAGTCAGAGACCTGGATCTTTTGGAAGCTCAAATCCGTGTTAACTCATTTTTACGATTTTCACCAGTAGTTACTGGGAGAGGTATCCTATCAGAATTTTTAACTGGTCAAAAGCATCTCATTACCCCATATGTACTCGATATGGCATGGCTATTAGGATTATGGCTTGGCGATGGTACAACCAAAGAGCCAGAAATTAGTGTCGACAGTTTTGACACATGCCTGATGGAAGGATTGATTGAGAGGTGTAAAACCTGGGGTTTATTTCCAACTTATAAGGATGAACCTATTCCACTTAGAGCCAAGCACACTAGGCTGTACTTTGGTCAAGAGCCCGATGGGAATAGAAGGAATAGGAACTTGAGAAAGGATAATCCTTTTTGGAATGCGGTAATAAATCTCAAATTCAAGAGAGACCTCGATGGTGAGAAGCAAGTGCCTTCATTTATGTGGACAGAAGACATCGAAGTTCGCGAAGCATTCTTAGCTGGTTTGATTGACTCAGATGGCTATGTGGTTAAGAGGAATGAAGGGCCTGATGCTTTCAAGGCCTCAATCCAAACTATATACCCATCAATCATGAACGGTATTGTTCATGTCTCTCGTTCACTTGGTATTGCGTCCACGGTGACGACACGATCGGCGAGAACTGAGACGATTGAAGGTCGCAAAGTCAATTGTCATTTCACTTATGATTGCCACATCGCTGGACGCACTCCGCTTCAAAAGGTCTTATCCTATTGTTGTAGTGGTCATAAAAAGAGACCTGTGCCAAAAGTCATAATAAGAGAACCGATCTACTTTGGATTCAATGAGGAAAAGCGTGGATTACAACCAGTCTTTGGGATAACCACGGAACAGGGCAAGAAAATCTTGCTAGACAATAAACTTGTAGCTCATACTTGTGGAGAGCATTGCATAAAAGAACAACCGAAATTCACAACAACAAAAGGTCTTAAGCATTGCATAGCATGTCCACGTAAAGGAGTGAGATACTTTTATAAGGACTGGTCAGGTAATCATCGTATCTGTGGGCGTTGTTATGGACGTTATAAATTCAGCGGTTATAGGTGTCTGAATTGTAAATATGTTCCCGAAGCTAGAGAAGTAAGAAAGGCCAAACAAAGAGGCGAGGAATTGGGAGTTTCTCCTGATGGAATCACAGTTAGCGGGCTAATTTGTGGTAGGTGTAAAGGCATTCTCAAATTCGATGAGATTAGAGGACCTCGAAAAGTAAATGCGATAATCGCTTCTTGAATTAAATATGAGCTCATTTTAATAACTAATAGAAAATATGAGATATACAGTGATGGAACATTATACTAAGATACAGATTAAGACTAAATGAAATAAAATCTTAACAAACAGCTTAGCGGGAAGACATAGCCTTGGTGACGACTCTCTTCAAACCAACTTCAGCCTTTCTCAAGTCATCAGTGGAAGCGTCTTCGATTTCCAAAGCAGCCAAAGCATCGGACAAAGCAGCTTCAATCTTAGACTTGGAACCTCTCTTCAACTTGGAGGACAAGACTGGGTCGGTGACGTTTTGTTCGATGGATGCAACGTAAGATTCCAATCTTTGTCTAGCTTCGTGTCTCTTAGCGAAAGCTTCGTCAGCAGCCTTGAATTCTTCAGCTTGGTTGACCATCTTTTCGATGTCATCAGAGGACAATCTACCGACAGCATTGGAGATGGTGATGTTAGCGGACTTACCAGTGGACTTCTCAACGGCGGTGACCTTCAAGATACCGTTAGCATCAACTTCGAAGATAGCTTCTAGAACTGGTTCACCAGCGGACATTGGTGGAATGTTCTTCAAGTCGAATTCACCCAACAAAGTGTTTTCTTTACAGTTAACACGTTCACCTTGGTAAACTGGGAATTGGACAGTAGTTTGGTGGTCAGCAACTGTGGTGAAAGTTCTTCTCTTGATGGTTGGAACGGTAGTGTTTCTTGGGACAACGATACCGAAGATGTCACCTTGCATACCAACACCTAGAGACAATGGAGCGACATCCAACAACAACAAGTCCTTGGTCTCATCGTTAGTGGATTGACCGGTCAAGATAGCACCTTGAACAGCAGCACCGTAAGCGACGGCTTCATCTGGGTTAATAGATTTCTCCAATTGCTTACCTTCGAAGAAGTCGGACAACAATTTTTGGACCTTTGGAATTCTAGTGGAACCACCAACCAAGACAACTTCGTCGATTTGAGACTTGGAGATCTTAGCGTCCTTCAAGACTTGTTCAACTGGTTCCAAAGTGGATTTGAAAAGAGCAGAGTTCAAGTCTTCGAATCTAGCTCTGGTGATAGAAGTTTCGAAATCTTCACCGTCGAACAAGGAGTCGACTTCGACAGTGGTTTGAGTAACAGAGGACAAAGTTCTCTTAGCTCTTTCAGCAGCAGTTCTCAATCTTCTCAAAGCTCTAGCGTCCTTGGAGATGTCAGAACCGGTCTTCTTCTTGAATTCAGCCTTGAAATGTTCCAACATGTTGGTGTCGAAATCTTGACCACCCAAGTGAGTATTACCGGAAGTAGACTTGACGGTGTAGACACCACCAGCGATGTGCAACAAAGAGACATCGAAAGTACCACCACCCAAATCGAAGATCAAGACGTGTCTTTCTTTGTCGGACTTACCAGCACCCAAACCGTAAGCAATGGCAGCGGCGGTTGGTTCGTTGATAATACGCAAGACGTTCAAACCAGCGATGGAACCAGCATCCTTGGTAGCTTGTCTTTGAGCATCGTTGAAATAAGCTGGAACGGTGATAACAGCCTTTTCAACCTTTTGAGCAATCTTAGCCTCAGCAATCTCCTTCATCTTGGTCAAAACCATAGCAGAGATTTCTTGTGGGGAGAAAGTCTTGGTTTCACCCAAGTATTGGACTTCGATGACTGGAGAACCCTCGACATCGATGACCTTGAAAGGCCAGGTCTTCATATCGTTCTGAACAGATTCTTCATCGTAACGTCTACCGATCAAACGCTTAGCGTCGAAGACAGTATTCTCTGGGTTCAAAGCAGCCTGGTTCTTGGCAGCTTCACCGATCAATCTCTCTTCTGGAGTGAAAGCAACGAAAGATGGAGTAACTCTGTTACCTTGCTCGTTGGCGATAATCTCAACGGAGGACTCGTAAGTGGCAACACATGAGTAAGTAGTACCCAAATCGATACCGATAGCACCTTGGAAAACACCTTCAGCCATTGTTAACTTGAAAGATTGATTGTTGGACTTTGAAACACCAATTGTAACCCAGCAAAAACTACGTGAAAACTTTCAGAGAACACCAATGGAACCAAAACTCAGCTTTATAACTAATGAAATACTTGAAAAATTTTTTGTCAAATCTTTGGGATGCGTATGCTGGAAAAAATTTCACTTTTCTTTTTCACCGCCTACTGGAAGGGAAGAGCCCATCACACCGGCTGGGCATCGACAGCTTGAAGCTAGAAAAGACGGTTTGGTTGAAGCTTGTGAATGGTCAATTGAGCTTCGAGGAGTGCGAGAGCGGCGGCTACTTGATGAGTCGTTCCTGTTATGGCAAGTGTTTGTGTTTTTGAGCGAGTGCGATGCGGGAGTGGTAGCACTTTTATCGTTGCTTGAGAATGATCTCTTGTAGTTTCAATTCTTGTTCCGGCCGTGCCGATGAGATAGGTTACTTGTCTTGGGGTTAGGGATAGTTCCTGGGTCTCTATTGATGGGGCACTGGGCGATGCGAGAATGCAGCCGCTCAGACCGGGATCCTTAGGTGGAATCGATGGCATCAATTGTGTCCATTGGTGTTCAAATAGGTCTAGGTGGTTCATTAAATCTTTGTAGAGTGGTTCAAATTGCGGTTTCGCGATTGAAATTGACTTGAAGTCGGCACATAGACGAAAATCGGACTGGAAAGACAAATCGTCTTTACACATCATCTGGGTAAGATGTAGAGTAACCCATCGGCACTTACTGAGCGCTTTTATAACTTCTTGCTCCATTCTGCATTTAGCCGCCACCGTGCCTTTATGAGTATTGAAGACAGCTATCAAACCCTGGTTCCACTCGATAGCACGAAACTCGAACCAATCAATCTCTAAGGACACACACCGTTCATCTAAGCCTGACTGGTTGTACCATGTCTCTCCACATTCCAACGCGTCCATCACTTTTGCCATCGGCGGCTCTTCTCTAACAACCCTTTTCACATCCGTATCACCACATCTGAATGCTACATTCACATCTAGATCCTTCAATGGGCTCTCCATAGCGGTTCACTAATTTGGCTTGTTGCTTCTGTTCTTGAAGAGTGTCATTTCAAGGACGCGAACCTGATTTATACTTCGGCGGCTATTTCAACCGCTTTTTTTGTGACAGGTCATAGAGGTACTTCGCAGCATGGTAGATAAACATATACTGGTCAATCATCTGAACCGTCTTGAGCCTCTGTGACCGTAGTTGTAGCACAATCTGTTCGATCAGGTCATGTTTGTAGTCCTGAACCGGCACAAGCTCGCCGTGGTCGTTCTTAGCGGGTGAAAAATCTCTCGTATCGTGAATCAAATGGTCGAGTGCTATGAATGTACCACTTCTACCCACGCCTGCTGAGCAGTGGACCACAATTGGATTCCCAGGGGAGTTACAACTGTGCGAGTGTTTACATAGTTTCATGATGGGTACTACCTCTTCAGGTTTACTCATATCGCGCCATTGGTACAAAATAAAATGGTGAACAGTCTTTACGGGACCGCTCCCATGTTGTGGTTTCATCTTCAAAGTCGTGAGTGTGTACAGATCTTCTATACGCACTTCATCCTGGTATTCGATAACGATCTCATCGTTAAACTTTGTTTCATCTAAGATGCCTCCAGGAAATTGAAGTTGAGGTGATGTTCTAGTTTGATCCTCTGCTTGCGGTCCTAGAGGCCAGTACTGGTGGCATTTGACGCGGTTGGACTCGATCAAGGGTGTAACCATCACAACGACGATATTCTCGTTGGGACATTTCTGGTAGCACATCTGCCAAAACTGAGGCCAGGTTTCCCTGGTCGGGCCCTGGGTAGCGATATAGTGACCTGGTCCCAGACTTTGACCTTGTACATCTAGTTTCACAAACGACGCATTGATATAGTTGTTCCCCTTCATCACATCCAATTTGACTCTATTCCGCTCATACGGCATGATATTTACATACCGATTTCTTTCATCATTCTGCTCATCCACACTAACTCCCAGGGACCAACGAGAGTTCTTTCCATCGATCGTGGCTTCTCGAAGCCGTTCATCTTCCTGTTGTTGGATAAACCGGAATTTCCCAACCAATTCCTTATCGGACTGCTTCAAGTACCACGGAACAGCACACTTCATCGCTATCCAGTCTTTCAATAACCACAGACCCTGATTGAACGATCAATTGATCTATTTCAAGTGCTTGAATCCTCTAATAGTTCATTACTATGGTGGTCCAAATATTATGATGATATTGTCAGGGTAAAGATAGTCAAAAATTAGAGTAATCAGTTGAAAAGATGTCTAAATTTGATCGATAAGCTATTGATAAATCACTTTACGTTGACCCCAGGATATGAGAAGGTCTTGAGTCGGTATATTTTTCAACTGAATCTGCTATGGTTGAGGGTTCACTTTCTGGTTCACTTTCTGGTTCACTTCCTGTAGGGAAGGACTCGAGGTCAGCGGACGTTGGGATCTCGAAGGGCTCGTATTCTCATGCCTCTTACATGAGTCTACGTGATATGAATAACAAAAGTGGTAATGTGCCATCGCCACAGGTTTCGCGAGTGAATCTATCCCGTTTAAGGCTTGATAGTTCAGCGAAGATAAAGGCTTGGAAAGACCTGGATGACTTTAACCTAGAGGAATTGAGAGATGGTTTTTTCGATCCCGCATTTACAAAGCCAGAGAAGCATGTACAGCATGATGATAAAGAAGTCGACAATGGACTGTTCTGTCTACATACCATACCGGCGGAAGCAAAACAGTTTATAAGATACAAGGAACTATTGAACAATTTTTGGGCACAAAAGCTCTCCATCTTCAAATATAGCGTGGCATTCTTTATCAGTCTGGTTATTTGTGTGATTCACCCATCTGGGAAATGGATAGGTGATGAATATAGATATTTTCTACCCATAGCTACATTGATTCATCATCCAGTCAGAAATATTGGCGTACAAGCTGAGATGACAATAGCATCTGTTATAGGTGCTAGTTTTGGGTTGGGTTGGTCTGCCTTGGCATGGTACATTTCCGTGGCTACAAGACCAACTGCCATACATCAGGGTGGTGTGCTTTTTGCCAGTTTGACTTTGGCTTTATTATGGTCTACATGGCTGCGGGAGCTCTACCAGAGGCTGCAATATATCACGCTTTCATTTAGTATTGCGATCATTTTTCTCCACAACGTCAGTCTGGTTTCTTCCAAGCAGGATTTACATTGGAAAGTGTTCTGGGATTTTGGGATCTCATACCTCTTTGGTATACTTCTATCGTTGGTAGTCTGTGTCTTTGTAGATCCACACAGCGGTAATGCCGAACTGATGGAACATTTTGGGGACTCTATCACCAACATTAGGCAATTTCTCTTAGCATTGATCGATAAGGGAGACGGTTTGGATGAACGAAAGCTGAAAGAATTGCAACAGAACATGGTGAACTCCATTACCGTCGACTTGTCCGAAGGTTACAGAGAATTTGCTAATCAATGGACGGTCTCCAAGTTCAACGCTCATTATTTGAAGGAACTAAGAAACTCTTTGACGAGTTTCATGTCTCCCCTAAGGGCTTTACCGGTCGGTCATAAACTATTAGACAATGCAGAACTGGAGAAACTGTACAATAAATTAATGAATCGTCAATCGCGTACCGATGATACTGAAGCAGGAACTGATTGCACTACCGAGCATGCCTCTCCAATGGACTATTCAAATCCTGTAACACCCTTACCGACCGGATTTGGCAGTTTACCTAAGGGTGTAGCACTAAACAGTGAGTTGTATTTGAGTGTTTTGAGATCAACTTTCTCGAAAGATATTTTTGCTTTGATAGTGGAAATGATAATTGTACTCGAGAATATGGCAAAGGTCTTGAAATGTTTTGAGAAGTCGAAATCTAAAAAGGACGAAATTGAGGAATTAAACAAATTATTCAACCACTCATCTCAAAAGCTGAAGCGTAAGATCTATAATTTGGACGTTTGTTACAAAGAGTTCACTAAATCAAACTTTTTCTGTAAAGAGCTTTTGACCGATGCTGATAGTGTTGATATATTCCTATTTCTGAGATACCTCCGTAATGCGGCTAAACATTTGATTCTTGCCAACGAGAATTGTCAACGCTTAGGTAGCGATATCAAATGGAGGATAGTCCCGATGCATTATCCACTTCAAAGAGCTTTGTTGAGACTACCCAAACAATGTTCTCTTGATGAGGGAGCAGCAAATATCTTGCATTATTTCGAGACTAAGAAGGACGTCGATGACATTTTTGAGAGACTCTACAATGCCTATACATCTAGGCACCAATATAAAAGACATGGTGAGAAGAATACAATGGTCTCGGTCAGAGCAATCGATCACAACGATTTCAATTTCCATACTACAAACAATCGTTGGCGGTTCAGATTATGGAAAGTTAGCTCTTTGCTTGTGGGGGCTGAGATGAAATGGACAATCAAGGTTTTGTTTGTCATGATATTTTATTGCCTTCCTGGCTGGATACCTGAATCGCATGGATGGTATGATTACTATCAATGCTGGTGGGCTCCTCTGACCTTCTTCCTACTGGCTCACAGAAAATTATCTGGGACATGGGACACCATGTTGAGAAGACTTGGTTGTGCCCTGGTTGGAATTTTTTGGGGATGGGCAGCTAATCAATCTCGGCATTTTGGTAGCCCATATGTCATTTGTACATTTGGGGGACTAATTGTCATAGTTTTTGCCACAAACGTTCTGGTTTACAAGAACACCAAATCTAGTTTCACTGCTCTTATGTGCTTTTCGGTAATAGCACTGAAGCCCTACTCCGAGGGATCGTCGTCATTAAATACTGCTGCCATTTGGAAGAATACATGGGTAACGGGTTTGGCCTTCATTATCGCTGTCTTGACATCAGTTCCTGTCAATTGGATTGCTTGGTCTTTCAAAGCTCGCTCAGAGTTGCGACTTTCAGTGTCATCATTATTGGCACATCTCAGTCAATCCTATCAATCGGTCACCGATCGATATTTGTATCGTGATATGAATGACGCACCAACTGAACTCACCCTTGCTCTTTCTCATATTCGTGAGGTCAGACTTACTCAAAGTGCAGTAGCGGTACGAGACCTGATTACCAAATCTGCCAACGAGCTATCCTTGATATCGGATTTTTCACCAGCGAAATACTATCGCCTACTAGATGCCTGTGATTTCCTTTTGGAGAAGATAGTCGAAGCCAGAATATCCGGCTCATTTTTTGAGATTTGGAACGGAGATCCTGACAACGAGAGTACGAGGGCCTTACTATCTCTTCGTAGAGACAGTGTCTCATCCGTGATTTTTGTCTTTTACATTTTATCAAACTGCTACCGTACAAAGAACAAGATACCAATGTATCTACCAAACCCCATGGTATCCAGGAAGAAACTTTATGATTTCCTTGCGGAGTTAGAAATGCAAAACAGTAAGAACCCGCCTTGTTTGACTTCGAGGGCCTCTACTGCCTGCCATAACATTTCTTTGGAAAAGAAGATGTTCAAAGAACATGCTCCAAGCTATGATACGGAGGACTATGAAAAATCCCGCTGGACCGAAATTCATGGCATGGCATTTGCAAGAGCTTTTACAGATATTACAGAAGCGATGCAAGTCGTTGTCGCTTGTTCAAAGGATATTCTTGGAGAAGAGGTTGTATGAGCCAGATCATTATACCAAAAAAGAATGATCTATACCATAATCTTCATTTAAATTAATAACGCACTTTATTCTACATACTAATATACGCTTGATACATTCGATGTTATTTTAATTTCTTCTAAGCTTTAGCCTTCTTTCCAACGGTCGAACTGATAGCGTGATAAACCACGATCAGTGTCATCATTACGAGGCCCAAAGATATGACTAAGGTATTCAATTGATTGTCATTAATCATCCTAATCTATGAGTGCTTCGACGGTGAGTGAAGCGGTCCTTTCCAACGTTAGTGATGGTTCACTTTGTCCAAGTGAGATGAAGCTCGCTTTATTACTTATGTGACAAATATTATATTTTGAAATTTCATCCTTAGCGACATCGACAAATATGAGAGCCTGAGTAAGAGATAATACTCATGAGAAAGCCACCAAGAAGTTTGGAAGAATGGTTATACTACAAGTTAATGGATAGTCAGGGCTTTCATCGCTTCGTTGGGAAAGTTTACCGTAAAGTGAACAATATACAAGACCCAAATTACGAGAAGGCCTCATCGATTTCCGAGTCCACATTCAAACCTTCGTCTTTGCAAATGTTTAAAGCCTATAGAATGCTATTCTGGGATGAGATACGAGGAATTTTTGGACTGCCGAGAAAGACCAATAAATACTTTAAGGATTAGCAGTTCTCTCATTAAAAAGGTTTATTAAACATGTACATATACTACTTAAGAAAACCCAGAATTGATTCACTCTGGTTTGACGACAGTTTTTTCCTCATCTTCATCACTGTAAAATAGGCTTAGATTGGGGGCCATTATTTGTTTATCTGGGCTTTTGAAAGACCGTATCTTCGACATGGAGACATCGTTCTTGAGCGCCACTATGACCTTCCGATCGGTTCCAAATTCGAAGTTGTCCTCGATGACATCTGCTTGATACTTTTTCATCACGTACGGTTTCTTATCGCCCTTTAGTACCTTCTTCAATGACCAGGAGATAGCAAATGGACCACTGGAAGTCACTATTGTCTGCTCCTCTTTCCCTATACCTGTGTTGAAATAGGCTTTAGAAAACTTTATAGGCTTTTTGGTAGATGTAACAATGTAACTGGCATGCTCGGGGCTAATCTTGAGGATATACGTTTTGGCATTCTCATCTTTAGGGAATGACTTCAAAAAGCCAATGTTTCCAGCATTTTTACCTGTTTTCACAGTGAGATCAAACAGTAACAAAGACGATTCGCATGTGCATAATAGCCAACGGCCATCGGAGGAAGTTGTGATATGCTCAATTGGTTGACCAAGTGACGGTATCGCTGTCTTTGCTCGGATGCCTAGTCGGTCATATAATCTAACGTCACCTTTTTCGGATCCCACTGCGATATAACCGTTCTCTGTGGTTCCTAATGAGCTGAACTTGTAATTTGTTGCGTATTCCTTTGATTGATCCTGGACCACCTTGTCTTTCTTATTCAACCTTGGATCGAGCTTGAATAGACCCTTATTCGAAACACCTAACAAAGTCTGTTCCGGAGTTAACTGGTCGAACTTCTTGGTAGGGCCGACCTGGACAACGTTCTTTCCGCCGGCCTCCCATTCTTCTATGACCTGACCTCTTTCCAAATCCATTTTATACAGCTTGTTACCATTTATACCATCTCTTATAATCATTGCCTGATCTTCCATGTAAAGCATTGGGTTTTGGGGATCAAGTCTCTTGCCTGACAAGTCTTTGACATCTCTGATGGCTGTCACAAAGTCCAAGCCTTCAGAGTCCGTCTTGAAGACCCCAATCTTATCACCACGAACAACGTACGATCTATCATTTTTGAATGCAACAGTAAGCGATCTATTACCTTCATCTCGAATGCGACCTTTGCTGAAATCTCCAAAGCTCTCGGAAGAGATGGCTATTTTCGAATGTTCTTCTTCATCGCTCTCCTCATCAGAGGATTCATTCTCTGACTCACTCTCGCTATAATCATCTGCCAATATTTCATCAAGCTCTCTCTCAACAGCTGTCGCTGAACTCACAATGTATTGTTTTCCTTGATCTGGAACTTTATCCCATGGTGTCCTGTTCAATGATAGCCACAGGCATCTAGAGACGGTTGATTCAAATGTCAAACAGTCCACTTTAGTAGCAAATGTTAGCATATAGGAAAGTGTAATACCACTGAATGCGTAGTTAAAGATAAAGGCATTTCTTTGAACGTCAGTGGTGGGATTAATCTTGGGGGAAATATTGGTACCCAGTCGCAGATCATCACCTTCTATGGCCAACCAAAATTCGTAGTTACCAGTTTCGATCACTGCTGCACGGACATTGTCACTTTGCAAGACAAATTTCTCCAGCTTGGGATCGAAGATAGAGATTTCGCATGTCAGCAAACACAGTTGCCCACCCTTGGGACCACTCTTGATTTCCTTCACTGGCGTCTTAAGATCTTGCACGGTCTCCTTCGCATCTTCAAACTCAGACGAATCGCTCTCATTCGACTCCTCCAGCTCTAAGGACCTCAAATTTTCGGCCAAATCCAGTCGATCCTTATCACTTGCAGAGACACTCTCGTAATCAAAATCGTTGGCCAAGAGCGCAGCGTGTGCTGCAATTTTCTTCAAATCTTCGCGCGTAGCATTTGAATATGATTCCTTATATTTCACCTCATACTCACAACGCTGAGCAGTGAGCAGAAATTTGTCACAGTCCCCCATTGAAACGTCAGAAGCCACCACAAACTGTACTTTCTCGTCCTCCTCATCACCCAAAGTGTTATTCCACAAAAATGACATATCTCCGTGCTTATTCCATCTTTTATGAAACCCAGTTTCTTCTGAAAGCTCAAATACCCACTCATCCTCTTTCTTCTTACTCTGAACAGATAAAGCACTTACCGAATCATCTGAAAAATCGTCAGAACCGTCTCCGTTAGACACTTCTAGCTCATCTGCATTCTTTCTGACCACCAACGCATACGAATACTGGCCCGTTTCTCTCAAACTTAAAGTGGCGTCAGTATAGATGCACTCTAGGGACGCCTTGGGCGACCTCTTGGAACGTAATAAATCAAACTGGCCCGATGCAATCAGAGCCAGCTCCGACTTTACGCCAGAATCCATAAACTTTCGAATCAGATTCATCTTTTAAAGAACCTAGATCACCCAATATTGAGCTGGTGTTTTAACACTCTAATCATTGTTTCCGCACCTTTAAGGCCTAAATTGTTTGTCTCGCGTAGAGATGTTTTTCAGCCAGTATGAAAAATCGCATCGAATCGATGAGATGAACCACTTGAAAGAGGCTGAAATTGAGCCTTGTAAGTATTGATCATCAAGCTGCTGGTAGCTGATTATACTAGTTCGCTGAGAGAAGAGACCGCTATGAATTTCCCGCGAGTTTTCTCGAGGCTTTTGCACTATGGACAGCCGTTATGGCAGGATGCTGGTAGAGGTAAGACAGCTAAGCAGGTTTTGAAGTTTATGAATAATCAGCCAAGTCAGAAAAATGATGTTCCACATGAGAAACTGCCGAGTTGGAAGAAACAGACATTAGCATTGAAAGAGAAGTTCAATGGTGAACGATGGAATCCGGCAAAGAAGCTTTCGAGAGCAGAAATGGAAAGTATGAGGGTTCTTAGAGATCGTTTCCCACAGCTTACGGCTAGTGATCTTGCTGAGCGATATAAGGTGTCACCAGAAGTCGTTCGTAGGATTTTGAAGTCCAAATGGCAGCCCACAGAGGAAGAAATGGTTCGGATACATGAAAGGTGGAAGAGAAGAGGTGAGAGGATTCAGGAGTTGTACAGTTCAACCCCAGACCTGATAAATCCTACCGACAAGGTCATAGTCCCAAAGAAGATAAGCATCAGTTCAGCACGGGATTCGTCGGAGTTCATCGTTCGTAAAGTGAACAACATGGCAAAGAGGTCTCAGGCCAGAGATATGACCAACTCGGGCAATAAAAGTGCGACTAGTAAGAACAAGCTGTTTTTACTACAACGATCCACGTCAAAATAACGCAGGTTCATGTACATAAAATTAATAGCATACCCAATCCTTAATGATTTCACGGAAACCTACCATTAACTAACAAACCCTTCACTTCTCGAACTGAGTCAACAATTCTTCTGCAATGCTCAGAAGTTTCATCAGCATCTTCGTTGAGTCGTATTCCATCGACAACTAGCTTCATTTGGAACTGGAAGGAATCCATATTAATCGATGAATCAATTGCTGTCGTGTTGAAACTTTGTAAGTTGCCATTAGCCTCTTTCAAACAATCATTGAGCCTCTTCCAACGACTCTCCCGAGCTTCTAGCAGCTTGCCGTCTTCAGAGGTTTGGGTCGATCGTTCTACTTTACCATCTTCTTCATCAAACCCAATCGAAGATATCGGAGTGTAGATTAGTTTACCTTGCAATGTAGCGACGAGCCTCCTGAGTTGTATTAGAGTTGAAACACTCAAACTTGTTCGTTGTGAGAAATGGGACTCTAGACATGGCTCGATTATCTTTTTGATGAGAATGTAGAGTATTGATACTGCGATCCCTGTATTGGAGAATAGGTTTTGTATGGTATCACCGATAGTTCGTCTTCGGTGTACCTGCACTATGAGGTCATCTTTCGGCCAATCAATGCCAGTTTCAATATTCATCAGTTCTGCTTATTGGATTATCAGCCTTTCACTTTCGCTCAAGTAAGATCTTTATTGTGATTCTCTTAAGTTGGCGCTCGCTATAAGCCAGAAACGTAATTTTAGTCTCTTAAAAGTTGTTTGAGGATGTAATTCCATCCTAATTTGCAAACTAAAGTATGTCATGGCTACAAACTCAGAAATGTGAGTAGCTTGTTTAGGATAGTTTATCAAAGCCAGGAATTATAAGAAGATCGATTTTACGCTATAAAATGATAACTCAGCTCTCTACCTTACACTTTAGTATTCGACAACTGACTTGTATGTATTACCGTCTCTGCTTTGTTTATAACTATATGCGGAGACCTCTATAAATGCTTAAGTGGGCTTCAGAACTTTATCTTCTTTGTCCCAGGTATCCCGTTACGATCGTCATGGGAAGGTGTTGTGTCCGATGGTGTCTTTGCTGATCGTGAGACTGCCTTGTTAGACCTTCTTCTTCTTACAGCCGGTACAGATTCGACGCTGCCCGATCTCATTCCTTTAACATCTCTAGGGGAGCATGCGGGTGAAGCGTTGCCCATGGCCATAGAATCACTCCCCGCGGCCAGTCTTTCAGTCTTGAAGGTATCACTGTTCTCTACGCTTGTCCTGCCATCAATATTTTCGGTCATTGAGCTGGAATTAGCGCCATCTTTGATATCTTTCACGTATAGACTGAGAGATTCAAGAGGACTTTTGATATTTCGGTCCTTCTGGTACAAGTAGACGTCGGTAAGTGCGGACATCACATCGCCGACTTGCAGAACTCTCATCATCCCCTCATGGATCCCTTGATCGGATATATTTCTAAACACTTTGAAATTTGACTGCAGCTCCTTTATTGTGTTATGAATAGTAGCATCCTGTTTCTGCTCAGCGTCTTTCCCTTTTTCAGCAATTTTGGCATCGTTTTCCTTCGCTTCAAGTAGTCTTTGTGAAAGCTTCACTACTGTTTCTGGTCTAGTTCTTAACATTTTCTCCATCGAGTTCCAGCTCAAGCCCGGAGTAAACTTGTGAACCAAGACATCTAACCATTCAAGCTTCAATGCTTGGCTAAATGAACCTTTCATGTGTGCGTGGTAAGTTATCTGACTTCCATCAGAATAATGATAGGAAAACGTCAGTGCTGGAGTATGAAAAAACACATTACCATTGCTGAGCGTATCTGCCCTCAACTGCATCATTACAATTTCTATCCTTCTAACGTCTAAAGTACTGAGTGCCACCCACATCATAGGCATCATCAGTGCTGCTATCTCGAAATATTTGTATTCAGAATTCACCTTCTTTGTATAGCGTAGAGTCGCCCGAGGAACGAACATTTCATTCATTTTCTTTCTCCAATATTCAGAATCAGCCATCTTTGGCCCTGACTGGTTAATCGTGTTGATAAACTCATGAAGTCGCAGTATTGCTCGATCTGAGTGGTATTTACGCAAATTTTGGAATCGTAGAGCTGCAGTCATCATGTTACCACCTGGTGCATGAATCTGGGCACCATTATTCGTTACCTCTTCATCTATACTTCTCTGATGGTTCAAATTCTCATCAGTTGTCTCGGGATTAGGAGACGTATTCATACCTGCTGTGTAGATCGGACCATGTGTGCCCGTTGGATAAGGACCAGGAAACCCTGTGTTTCCCGTTGAATGCTTCGCTTCATGTGGTGTCTGCATATTCGCTGGTGCCCCAGGCCCTGTGTTGTAAGCTTGAACAAATGTTTTGACCTCTGCTGATTTGCGGCTCAATTGTGCTTGTGGATAGTAGCCAGGAACTGTCTGGGCAAGCTCCCCGTTGTCGAATGGGATACCGGTAGGTGGAACAACTTGGTTGGCACTTTTCGGCTGCTGAGGTATCGCAGTCGATATTCGTGAAGGACCCACTGTCCCATTCAATCCCATCGGGAACGCTGTTCCATTATACGTACTATCGTTTGTTCGAGATGCCAAAACAAAAGGAGCTTGTCCTTGAACGTAGTCGGAAGGATGGTGTTGTTGTGGGGGAACGAATGGATACATTTGTTGTTGCATTGGTGCTTGATTTGTCACTGGAAAAACCCTAGACCCGACCTCCTGTGAGGGCTGTTGATGTCGCAGATTCTCACCCCTTTCATGTCGCTCTGCCCACTCAACCTGCCTCTTTCTTGAACCATTCATCACAATTCTAGTGTTCCATGCAGATAGGAATCCTCGATGAACTGAACTTGTTTCAGAATTTTATATAAAGGCCGAGAGTCTCTTTATTCTCGTTGCCTACAAGAATTTAAGTTCGAGAACTTTAAGAAGCTTAAAAAACTGTTAACGAAGAATTTGATCTCTTCTTTGAAAAGATCGCTATTATAAGCATGTATAAGCCCCAAAATTACCGCAAATATAGCATGCAGTAAGGCAACTATCGAACGAACGGTAGATCATTAAATCAACCGTTTTAATTTTGCTGTATAATAGCCTATGCCTCGACATACATACATTTAACTATGACCTGCGAAATCCAACTGTTAATTTTGGTTTGGTGACACCGTGCAATATAAATCTTGTTCGTATTTTCGTAGTGTTCGTGTCATTCCTGTGCTGTCGTATGGTCGCCTTGGCTTGGCAAAGGCCATTGCGTCGGTAGAGCCGTCTTCCGGCTCGTCATCCTTGGGCAGATGGCTTCTGGACTTGCCTGCACGCCGCCTGAGAAGCTTATTGATAGTCTCTTGCTTCTCTTCTTCAATCCTCTTCTCACTGAGGTTCTTCCGTTTACGAGCATTCTCTGCTCTCTTTAATTGAACTTCTTCTTCGGTGAGAGCTTTCCTGCCTTGGGAGTTTCCGAGTAGTGAACGTAACATCTTGCTCTTGTTGGGTGGCTTTAATGAGTCCTGTGTATCTTCACGAGTCTCTTCCTCATCCTCATCGTCGAGCATTCTGGATGGTAGTCTGGAGCCCGCATCGACAGAAAGATCATCGTCCTCATCCATGTCTATTTGGTCAATCTTCTCTGAGTCTTCCTGAGATTCGAATCCTACGTCTTCAAATCCTGGTTCCACTTTTTGCTCGTCTATCAGATCATCCTCGTCATCTTCATCCTGTACAGTCTTTGATACTTTGGTTCTCTTGCGGGAGGGAATAACTTCGTCAAAATCAGCATCATCGTCTTCTGCCAGTGTGCTTTTACCTCTTTTTGAAGTTTCTCTTCTTGATCCAGTCCTTCTTGGTTTTGTGGCCTTCACTTCTTCAAATTCATCGACGTAGTCCTCGTCATCACCGTTGATCTTCTCGTTCGCCAACTCACCATCAAATTCTTCTCCTTTCCCAGAACTTTCGGATGCTTCCGACCTCAGATCACTCAGATCACTATCCATTGCCCCTATCGAGTCTTAATGAGCTCTTTCAGCTGGTTATTTAACTTCTTTAAGCCTCGTTCTGCTCTTTATATCTGAGCACGGACAAGGAATAAAGGCTTACAATGAAGGGTATAAAGACTAAAGCGTATATTTTACAAGGTAGTTGCAAACAAGACCATTAGAATCCCTGAGAAGCTGTCAAGATGTCGATGGAGCTCCTCTTTTGCAAATCAAAAGTTTTTGTTCATCCCAGCAAGAGCTCGCAGGATAATATACCTGGGTTTCTGATTATAACTCTTGAGCAAGGTCAACCAAGACAGGAATGCGTACTGGCTTGGGTTCCGGAGTCTGCTCTGGATAAGAAGCAGCTGAATTGGTTGTATCATGCAGATTTAACACTAGGGAAGTCAGAGCTGCAGAAGTTGAAAATGGGCCCTGGGACCCTTGGAGGTATCTCATCGATGGCATGGTCATTTTCTATCAAGTTGGGATATTTGTACTCGATCGAATTCAGAGTACCTAGCCCTACTGGTTTGTGGCACGGATCAGTCATTTTACACTCAAAGTCTCCCCAGGAGGACGATACACTGCCCGTTTTGTTCTTTCATGATAAGGCTTGTCCTTCGACAGAACGCAAGATGAAGGAGCTTAACAAATCTTTTGATCCCTTTACAAGTTCTGGGGATATCTATTGGGGTGGGATCGATTTTAGAAGCTCCGTAGCTTCTTTAGTTGATTTGAAGCAGACCTACGTTGATCCGACTGTGTGGTTAGTGAATGCTTCTCTAGACGATTTAAGAAATTTCTCACCACAGCTTATGCAAAGAAGACTAAGTGAAGGCAAGGCTAAGACGGAAGTTGGAAGTTCGAATTTGTGGGATAAATGGGAAGCTGCTAAATGGGGATTTATGACCAGGGTAGCTGATGCGACATCAAAGACTGGATCCTACATGGGTAGTTTGATTCGAAAGCACCCACTTGTTATGCTTGCTGAGAAGAATGGTAATAATCCTTATGTCAAGAAGCTGCTGGAAAACCCAAGAGTGCAAGAGGTCCAAGATGATTTCGACTCTGCAAGAGTTTACTTAGCCAAATGGGCTCTTGGGGTCAAGCAGCAAGCTGACCAATATCAAAGAACACATGAGATTGGTGACTCTTATAGGAAAGCACTTACAAAAGAGCTTGGGTTCGATAGTCAATCTGATGTTCAGTTCACCGAAGAAGAATTGAGCAGAGCTTTAGAGAGAAAGTTCCCGGTTTCCAAGCAGAAATGGGAGTCTTTTTTTGACTCGCAGGGCAGAATTTCTCTCACGGTGAATGAGGTTAAGGACTTTATATTTCATGGCGGAATAGAAGATTTCGGCACAAGGAAGGAAGTGTGGTTGTTTTTACTTGGCGTTTATCCTTGGGACTCTTCTTCCGACGAGCGAGAGCAACTGGATCAGACCCTTGCGGAGATTTACAATAACAATTACAAATCGAAATGGCTTAACAGGTCAACTCATCCCGATGCACAAGAGGAAGAATACTGGCAGGATCAACTTTTCAGGATTGAGAAGGATGTCAAGAGAAATGATCGCAATTTTGACATATACAAGTACAATACCCCAGATGGCTCAGCTCCTGAGACGAAAGAAACAGAAGATCCGTCAGAAGGTGATAAAACTGAGGAAAGTGAACATTGGTCAATCAAGAACCCTCACTTGCTTTCTTTGAAAAACATACTGATCTGCTATAACATATACAACCCCAATTTGGGGTATGTGCAAGGCATGGCAGACCTACTGTCGGTCGTTTACTACATTGTTAGAGATGAGGCACTCTCCTTTTGGTGTTTTGTCAATTTCATGGACAGAATGGAACGAAACTTCCTCAGGGATCAATCAGGGATCCGTGACCAAATGTTGACTTTAACGGAACTTTGTCAACTACTTTTGCCCCAGCTTACCGAGCATTTGAACAAGTGTGACTCTTCAAACTTGTTTTTCTGTTTCCGCATGCTACTTGTTTGGTTCAAGAGGGAGTTTGAATTTCCAGACGTCTGTTCAATTTGGGAGATTTTCTTAACCGATTACTATTCGTCACAGTTCCAGCTCTTCTTCATGTTAGCGATCTTGCAAAAGAACAGTCAGCCGATCATCCAAAACCTCAACCAATTTGATCAGGTTCTTAAATATTTCAACGATCTTCATGGGACGATGGATTGGAGTGATCTGATGACTAGGAGTGAGCTATTGTTTATCAGGTTCAAGAAGATCATGGAAGTTATGGAAAGGAAAAGTGAGATCGAAGAAAATATACCAAATAATGACGGTGGGAAAACGACTGGCGTTCAACTGCACGATTTTGAAATAGAGGATAACGATAATCAAACTCTACCTTGCGCCAGCAAATATCTGCAGCTTCTTTTGTCTAAGAAACTCGTGGTTCAGAGAGAAAATCCTCGGGCTAAGGATTCCATAAAGTAAATTATATTTCATTAAAATCATGGGTTGGGTGTAGCATATTAAGTTAATAAGAACAATGGTCAGTCTTAAACTGTAACCTGGAGTATTAAAGTTGGATCACTATCGTTAAACTAGCAATTTTACATATATTACAATGGTAAACAAGTTGAAGGCTTTGTCTTAATTGCTTACCTCATCTTGCGATGCTTTGCCAACTCAAAAAGCCTGCAAAATTAGAGCACACATATTGGCCTTGTTAAAACTTCCTAAACTGTTGACAAGCCTCGCGCTACGCATCATCTAAACCATATTAAATCAAATCCTTTTCCACAAACTTCTTTCTCATTTCCATTCTACCTGACCCATGCTTCTTAATTAAAGCTCGTATATCTTCCTCTTTGTTCGATCTCAACATCCGGTCATCTTCCCTGGTCCAGATACCTGGGACATCCATTGGTGGATTAGCATTGTTCTTGAACATATTCAAGAAATATCTGGGGAATACCATTAGATCACCTGATAACGCCGTTAAGATACTTGTGCTAAACGTTTTGCGAACACCTGTCTCATTGCACAAGTCCTGGACCAGTTTTTCCGCTTGCGAAGGTTCATAGTCTCTAGAGATGACTTCTTGCAATTTTTCAAGAAATTCTCTAGTGCTCGACATGCGGAAAAATGCCGGTAAAAAGAGATCTGTGCTTGCGATTGCGGGAGGAAATGGTAAAGTGTCGGGATCTACATTATCGTAGATCGCCTCTTCGTTTGAAAAATCATTTCTAATTGCTTCTGCAATTTCTTGTGGATACTCAAATGGAATGCTACTTTCAATCTTGGATAAATCATTCTTCAAGCTAGAGATAAAATTCATGGTATCTTCGTCGAGTAACTCGTTCTCGGCTAAGGCATAGTTAGCAGCTCCATTCTCCAAATTGTTACCACCATTTCCTGCTGTGGCAGCAATGGCAGCAGCAGCTGACGACGGAGCGACTGAACCATTTGGAGAAGCTTTCTCGGGCCCAATACTTCTAGCTCTTTTCGTCGCAGAGTTGTAATTACCAGGCGTTGGAATCCCAGGTCTCTTCACCCTATTTGTCAAATTCTTCATTGGTTCTGGTTCTTGGCCCTGTTCCTTTGCAGTTTCGTAATACCCAACGTAATTATCGATACCGTAAGAAAGCAAAAATTTCCTGAACCTATCTCTCCAAGCATTCTCCGTGTGTGTTGGGTTGTTTTCTCCAAAACTTTTGAAGAACTCTCTAGCAATGGGTCCTCTACGATCACCTACACGGTAATCCTGGAAACTGGGTTCTGTACCAGGAACATGGTTTGGATCCATAGTCATATTCCTCTTAGCGACCGCCGTAGGACTGTCCTCATCTGTAATGAGCGATTTACCAGTATCAGGATCCACCTGATACAAGTCCCTGTAAAACTGCTTTTTAATACCTATGGCCAAAAGATAATCCTCATCTGCTGTAAATTTCTTCTTTATCGATGGCGGTAAGTTCTTTGTCTTGATCAAATTACCGTGTTCATCACGTTCCAGTTTACCATTCTTGTCTGTTGCGTAAACAAATTCGAGTCTCTTGGATAAATATACTCGAAACCGATGCCTTATAGAGTTACCAGTGTGATTCGGTACGTAGTGAGAAATCTCGTCATATAGCGTATGTGTAGTCCTTCTAGTTGGATTTTTCCTCACCACGTCAAGGATAAACTCATCCTCGGCCTCTGTAAAGGAAGCTTTGTTATGCGCGGGCAGATTGGCCCTCAAAACAGACCGCATAGAAGGATAGTTTTGATCACTCGATCCATCACTACTCTCCTCGGTCTCTTGTACTTTCGGGGAACCCTGTTGGACCATTTCCACCAAAGGCTGCTCAACAGGTTGTTCTGCTGGCTGTTCAACCGCTTTGTCTTGTTCAGGTTCAGGTTTAGGTGTTTCCTCAGGCTGCTTCTCCTCAACTTTCTGTGGCCCTCCCCCATCCTGCTGCTGCTCATTCTGCAACTCAGTATCAATCACTGACCTAAACTCATCGAAGGGAATCAAGTAGTTTTCGATCTTAAGCAACGTGCCATTCTCACAGCACGCCTTTATGTACGCCGGTGTAACAGTAGGCAATCGCGTATCATTATACAAAGCAACCACATACAACTTCTCGCCTTCTTTAACATCCTCTGGTAGTTTATCCACCACTTCTCCGCCACGAGACTCAATCAAATCCCCCAATTGTCTACTTTCCGCTCCAGAATCAGCTCCACAGTTCAAATAGAACCGCATCCCACTAAACAAGCCATCCTCCTGTTGATCCTCCGAAGCGTCCTGGAACTCCGCTGGACTAGACATCCTCAATCGCTCCCAATCTCCAGTTATAACCTCTGACTATATGGTGTTTAGGTGGTCGTCTTTTGTTTGGGTCTTCGAGCTCATCTACTTTCTTTAACCAGTAAGAGAAAAAAAAGTCCATTGAGTTTTTGCACGGGTAATGGACTGGCCCTATATAAGAAGAGAGCTATTTGGCCTGATTGTTTACGCAACTGGTCTGGAAAAGCTTCGTGGTAATCTTGCCAGTGATGTGGTCGTAGCTATATTGTAGTGCGCTGAGCTCTTTACCTTTTACGCAGCCGGAATCAAGTCCCTTGGTGTGAGAGCGTAAGTTGAGCCCACGCTTGGCATCGTGGCCGTAGAGTACAGTAATATGTTCTGATACGTCGTCCCATAGTTTGTACCAATGCTTGGAATTTTTGAATTTTTCTTTTGAAGTGTGGGTCCAATCCTTTGGGTCGACGAACTTCATCTCCGTGAGTGCGTGTACAGAAGGCGTGCGCTGGGAGAAATCTCCTGGTAGCATACCGGCGTGGCATCCATAGAGTATTTGGCCATTTGGGAGTGTAAATTGCACTGCGAGGGAACTGTGTAAGGCCCAGCTCTTAGCCTTGACAAATCCCAGCTCGTGTGCGAGCTGCTGGTGCATCTTCTTAACCTTTGACAGATCTTTTGGAATAAATTGCGAGTCACCGACTCGCAAAGGTAATAAATTATGGTGGTTGCTCAATTCTGGGTTCACCAATGCAAATAAGACCGCCAAGTCATGGTTTCCCAGCACACACTTCACGCGGTCGCGGTATTCCAAGATGAATTGTATCACACGACCAGAATCAGGCCCTTTGCTCACTACATCCCCAAGTAAAACCAACGTCGTTTGGTCATCTAAACCGCCCAGTTCGCCCTCCACAATATTCATTAATTCCGTATACTGTCCATGAACATCTCCGACAAAAATTAATCTCCAATCTTGATCAGTAGGCATTGTCCATTGTTCTAACAACCGCAATTGCGGAAATTCAATCTTAATGGGAGCTCCATTGAGCTCAGTGTTTTCCATCCTGTAACTTTTCCAAGAGCTTGCAACCGTTAAACACACCACTGCAACAACAAAAACAATTCCACCGACGATACGCTTCATAAACAGTCTCAGTAACCTTGTAACACGCTGCAATCCGATCCCAATTGGACTATCCAGGCTGCTTTACAGCTGTGATCTTGTCCGCCACGTGATGGTCGGTCTCTTTCTTAAGTGAAATTACTTCAGAAACAGGTTTATAAGAAGTTGAAACTTTGTAAAAGCTTAAAATTTTTGTGGAAAGTTGTTGATAAAGGTTGAGTTAGGCTATTGGGTTGGATCACGATGCCGATTCCGAAGGAGATCGTCAATTGGGGGATTTTGAGCGAGATTGTCTCGATGGATGAGGACGATCCAGAGTTTTCAAAGAGTTTGATCATTCAGTTCATTGATCAGGCACAAACGACTTTTGAACAGATGCAGAATCAATTGGAAGGTCCAAAGGAATTGAAGGCATTGGCAGATTTAGGACATTTTCTGAAAGGTTCTTCCTCAGCGTTGGGTTTACAGAGGATCGCATGGGTTTGTGAAAGAATTCAGAACTTGGGCAGGAAGAAAGAAAATACTCTGCCGGAGAAAGAGTTTCTGGTTTACCAGTCGACTTTGGAGATTCCAAACCAGGGCAATTATTATGACAGAAGAATTGGCGATGATGCGGATGACGAAACTTATCTCGCGCTCATCGCTAGGGCGTTGGAACAAGCTCGTTATGAGTTTACTTTAGCGAGAGGAGAGTTGTCCTCGTACTATGGTTGTGAGTTGTAAGACTGGTGGGGTGATTCTCAATCTTATGTGGCATGTGGTTCTATTATATATTCTGTATGTTGCGTAAGTGGTGTAACATATGCATTTCATCTTTATTCGAGATCAGGATCGACCTGATCTCCCAAATGTTTCCCATTGAGAAATACCAGTTGATCTCTGTTGGTACATTGTTCAAGTACTTCTTCAGGGAAATAATCTTGTTTAACTTGGCCATCTTTGAAATCGGGATTGTATTTGTAGCCCTTGTGATACCCCAGTTCCTTCATTAGCTCTGTTGGAGCGTTACGAATGTGCATCGGGATTCCACTGCTCGCCATTGAGAATTTATTCTCTCTGAGCATCGCTTTCAATTGATTCCAACCGCGGTAAAGTTCTACTGATTTGGGAGACCGGGCTAGTGCTACACAACACTGTGCTAGGGCTAGATCTGCCTCTGGTAATCCAACTTTCATCACTGCATCATGTGCCGCTACTGCTAATGGCAACATGGAATTATCTACAAGTCCTACGTCCTCACTAGCAATTCGAATCAAGCGACGAGCGATGTACAAAGGATCCTCTCCACCTTGTAACATACGTCCTAAGTAGTAAAGCGATGCGTTCTCATCGGAGCCTCGGATCGCCTTGTGAAATGCAGAGATTGTGTCATAGTGGTTGTCTCCATGAGTATCGTAGTAGGTACTAATTCCCTCACTATTGCTCTTAATTATCGACCGGGCATCTTCAATAGTGATCTCCTTCGTTCCTGGTTCTCTGCTTGACACTTCTATCATCTCTAGGAAATTCAAAGCTCGGCGGGTGTCACCCATCGATATCTCAACAATGTACTCCAACGTAGGCCTCGGCAACTTCAAAGGATGTCCTACTTTCCAGATTTGCTGCCTGCACTTGTTCAACAACGCTATGCCTCGAGAAAGCACGATGCAGGTCTCTTGAACACTAAGTTTTTCCAGCACAAAGATGTGGCATCGACTTATTAAGGCATTGTTCAATTGGAAGCTTGGGTTCTCCGTAGTGGCCCCAATTAGCACTATGTCGCCGTTCTCAGCGTATGGCAGAAGTAAATCTTGCTGACTCTTATTAAATCTGTGGATCTCGTCTATGAACAGCACCGTTCTTCTTCGTGTAAGGTTGAAATCGTTCTTTGCTTTCTCGAAGATCGAACGCAATTCCTGGGTGTTGGCTCTTGTCGCACTGGTTTCTATCAAATTGTAGACGACGCCATTGTTGCATGCTGTCTTGGTTAATAGACGGGCAAGTGAAGTCTTGCCCACTCCGGGAGGTCCCCAGAGGATCATTGACGGTAGAATTCCCTGCTTTATATACTTGAAGAGAGTGCCCTTCTCCTGCGATAGAATGTGCTGCTGACCCACATATTCCCTGATATCCTTGGGTCTTAACTTCTCGCTTAAAGGTAAATGGCTAATCTTTTGCAAGTGACGGTATTCATGCTCTGCGGAATAGTCCTTCGTGGGCTTATTCTTCTTCGCAATTGGAGTTTCCACAGACTCTTGCTCTTCTTTTAACTCTACCTGTTCACTACTCTCGAGGTCTATAACACTGGGGCTTGGCAATTTCCTCTTCTTATTGCCTCCTAGAATACTAGTTAAAGTAGGCTGACGCTTGGAGCCCGATTCACCAGGACCAGTGGTACATGTATCCAGGTGGGAGTTGATCGAATTGTATGGAATCTGCCGGTTACAGATGGGACATGAGATAAGCTGGCCTTGGGAACTTCTTGAGTTGCTCATGGGTTTTTCTCTCGCTATCGATAATGATTTCGCTCAGTGAGTTGAGAGCCTTTAAAGGCGCGACCAGTCAATCAAACAACAAGTGCTATGAGAGCTACTAGATTAATTTTAATTAACAACTCTCAATATACTCTCGACATACTTTTAAATGATTCTGTCATACATAATCTATTGATGATTGAAAATCGAGAGTGCAATCTGAAAATCGTGAGTCTTCCATCTTGAAGTATTACTACTATTAAATCCAACAACTGGATAAGTAGTTGAATAGATTATGTGACGTCTGACTTCGAGTATAGAAATACCTTGTTTTCTTAATTTATGTTTGGTGAGAGTTTGACCATTTTCAATATTTTTATTGAAAAACTGTTGACAACAATTTTAGCTCAAATGATATCAAAGAAACAGTATTGTATTTCTATAAACAGTATATCGAACAATTAGCTCAGTGAGTCAATTCATAAACGTCACCCAACTTGTCTGCGTAGAACTTTGGATTTGGATGATCAGCAGTATTCTCCAACGCTCTTTCCTCGGTTTCAATACCGGTGAGAACTAGTAAAGTTCCGCCCAGCTTACCTTCGACACCAAATCTGATATCGGTGTTAAGTCTGTCACCAACCATGCAACAGCGGGACTTATCGAGGTTCTTTGCGGAAACGATAGTATTCAACATGTTGATATTTGGTTTACCACAGTAGATGGGGGTCCTGCCAGATGAACACGCAAGTGAAGCGATACAGGAGCCCGCTCCAGGGAAAATGAAGCCCTTTTGAGGGAACGTAGAGTCCACATTGGTTCCGACAAAATGTACCTTGTCCTCTTGTTGCAAATATTGTAGACTAACAGCCAAACGATGGTAATTAATCTTGGTGTCCAAACCGGCGACTACACAGCGCACGTTAGGATCCAATCCGTTGACCAAAAAAGGAGAAGTCTTATGGTCGAAGGCCTCGTCCAATCTAGGATCTACTCCTCCAAGAGACTCAAAACCCATTAAGGCCAACTCTTCACTAATACCACTTTCACCAAAGACCCAAACCTTATCCTTACCGGGTTCTAGCTTGAGGAAATCACGGACATAGACAGCAGAGGCATATCCAGAAGTAAAAATCTGATCTTCCTTGACATCGATCCCAAAAGAAGCAAACTTCTTGGTGTAAGCCGCACGGGATTTGGTAGAGTTGTTGGTGACAAAGACCAGCTGCTTTCCTAGCTGGTTCAATAGGCCCAAGGTCTCCTTGATGCTAGGCAATAAGTGGCTTCCTAACCACAGAACTCCATCACAGTCGAATAGGAAAGTATCGAAACTGTCCAAAAATTCCTGAGCTATGGCTTTCGTGCTGATCTTGGTGGGACTACCGGTTGTCATTTCTTCTCTGGTCCTGCTGTTGATTCGAAGACACTTTAAAATGGTCAATGCCTGCTTATCTTCTACTTATATCGATTGTCGATCTAGGAGAAACGAGTGAAATATCGATCACTGAATGCGCATCCGAGTAAAAGGGAAACCTGAACTTCAAGTTATAAACTACATCTTGAAGCCCGTAGATAGTTTTACTGGGACTCATCGAGGTCCGACCACTGAGAGTTAGACGTGCCAGGATTTACAGGCTTCAATGGCATGATTTCTGTGATCTTAACTTGTCGTATTCTATCTTGCTACATATGCTCGGTCTACTTTAAATGAGACAGCGTGGTCTCTTACAGCGCAGAAGATGAGAAAAGGGTGGATCATTGAGCATCAGACTGGCTAAGAGCGGGCGATCATGAATTGCAAACTAGTGACTACAGCCTTGATACTTTTGTTGGGCTTTTCGCGGTTGTCTTTGCAGCCTATAACTTCTGTCATCTCTGATTGTGATGAGACCTTCAATTATTGGGAACCACTGAATTTGTTGGTCAGAGGGTTTGGAAAGCAGACATGGGAATACTCTCCTGAGTATTCAATCAGGTCTTGGGCGTTTTTGTTGCCCATTTGGGGATTTCTCTACCCACTGAACAAACTGGTGAACTTCGATGCCGATTGGAATTTCTACGTTACAAGAGGACTACTAGGGTTGGGAAGTTTTTTGTTGGAGTGTAACTTGCACCGAGAAATTGCCAACACTCTTTCTTTGAAAGTTGCTAATTTATGGCTTATCTTTCAGCTGTTTAGCCCTGGATGGTTCCACTCATCGGTTGAGCTGCTACCTTCATCAGTCGCTATGCTTCTCTACCTGGGTTCAATCAAGTATGCGTTACGTTATCTATCGAGACACTCAACATCAAGTTTCTTGGCAAGTCTTGCCTTCAATGTAATCGCGGGTGTTGTGGGTTGGCCGTTCGTGCTCGTGTTGAGTCTCCCATTGTGCTTCCACTACTTGTGCACACACAGGCTCATTGTGACCATGCGCACTGCTTTTGATTCCGCAGTGATCATAGCATTGATAACCGCTGTTGTGTTTGCCATAGATTCTATATTCTATGGTAAATTTGCTCCTGTGTCATGGAACATCTTTTGGTATAATGTGATTAATGCTGATGCAGAATCTGGTCCAAACATCTTTGGTGTCGAATCGTGGTCTTACTACCTGTTCAACATGTTTTTGAACTTTCCTCTACCTGTACTAATGTTGTCAGTCATTGGACTATTCCATCTACGTCTATGGCCCTTGTGGAGTTCTTTACTGCTGTGGATCAGTGTCTTTATTGCTCAGCCTCACAAGGAAGAGAGATTTTTGTATCCAGTGTATGCTTTAGTCACATTGAGTGCCAGTGTTGGGTTCAACAATCTGCTGCAACTTTTTAACCGCTCCAAATCAATGCAGAGGTTGATCAAGTTTGCTACTATATCCACAGTGGTAATAATCGGTGCTTCTCGTATCACAGCGCTGTTGGTAAATTACAGCGCTCCATTGACAGTTTACTCTGAATTACATTTGTCCAATTCTACTAGCGACCATACGGTAAACGTTTGTACTGGCCGTGAATGGTACCACTTCCCAAACTCATTCTTTCTACCTGACAACCACCGGTTGAGATTCACTGCATCTGGGTTTGACGGGTTGCTACCTGGGGATTTCCCAGAGGATGGCTCCTTATTCTCCAAGATCAGGCAAGTGCCCGAGGGGATGAACAAGAAGAATATCTTTGATAAGGGCAAACTTTGGCCAGCAGATAATTGCGATTACTATGTTGACATAATGATCCCAACCGATAACTCAAAGGATCACTATAACCCACATATCATGCCCCGTGATTGGCACAAACTCAGATGTGCTCACTTCATCGACGTTGAACATTCAAAAATTTTGGGTAGAGCCTTCTACATTCCCTCAGTGATTTCAGATTTCTTACAATCGCACTTCCCCAAGTATTGGAACAAAGTATATGGCGCTCAAAAAGTTGATTACTGCTTGTTCGAGAAGACTCATACATCTCAGACTGTTTAGCTATCATCTGATATTCCGTTTTATATAATGAGAGTTTGTTATGTAATTAGACTAGAAAAATTGAGTATTTACTCTATTTGATGTTCTTGTGCAACATGCTGTCTCTTGATGGACCAGTACCAACCCATTCAATTGGGACACCAACGAAATCTTCGATGTAACTCAGATATTTCTTGGCATTTTCTGGTAAGTCATCGTAATTCTTAATCTTGGTAATGTCCTGGTTCCAACCTGGCAAAGTAACGTATTCAACTTCGACTTTACCCAAAGTAGTCAAATCTTCTGGGAACAAATCCAATTTCTTACCGTTGATAGAATAAGAGATACCGATTGGGATCTCTTTGAAAGTATCTAGAACATCCAATTTTGTTATATTCAAACTGGTGTAACCGTTGATCAAAGTAGAGTACTTCAGTATGACAAGATCTAACCAACCGCAACGACGCTTACGACCAGTAGTGACACCAAACTCGGCACCAATTTCTTGCAATTTCTCACCGAACTCGTTCAATTGCTCAGTTGGGAAAGGACCTTCACCGACTCTAGTAGTGTAGGCTTTGACAACACCGTAAACTTCATCGATAGTACGTGGTGGGATACCCAAACCAGTAACCACACCACCGATACCAGTGTTAGAGGAAGTGACGAATGGATAAGTACCGAAATCAATATCCAACATCAAAGCATTGGCACCTTCAACCAAGATCTTCTTTTTGGCTTCAATAGCCTTGTGCATGAAAACCACGGAATCCACAACAAATGGTTTCAATTCTTCCTTGTATTTCTTGAAACGAGCCAATTCTTCTTCAGCATCATAGTCGAAATCACCATAACGTTGCCTTCTGGTCTCTAATAGTCTTCTATACTTAGTGACAAATTCATCCCAAGATTCTGGATTATCATTTACCAGATGGTGAACTCTGATACCAGACCTCGAAGCCTTGGTAGAATAAGTTGGACCAATACCTTTACCAGTGGTACCGATGTTCTTACCATCCTTTGCACGACCAGACAATTCAAGTTCTCTCAACTTATCAGTACGCTGATGGAAATCAAAGACCAAATGAGCTCTCGAAGAAATGAACAATCTTCCTCTAGCATCTTTCAAACCTTTAGCTTCAAGATCCTCCAATTCCTTAAAGAACGATGGAACGTGGATGACAACACCATTTCCCAACAAGTTTTGACAACCTGGGTTAACCAACCCAGATGGCAACATATGGAAATCATACTTCACACCATCGACCACGATCGTATGACCAGCGTTATTTCCACCAGCACAACGGGCAACAAGATCGTAATGGCCCACTAGCAAATCGACCAACTTGCCTTTACCTTCGTCCCCCCATTGAGAGCCAAGCACTACGTTGACCATATCTAACAATTAATTCGAACGCACTTCTAGTGACTACAATGTAATAAAGAATCGAGATTACGACAAGAAAAGTTAAAAACGTTAGCGGATTGAAGATGAAATCTCAGGTGGTAAACCACGCATTGAATAAATGGCTGATAACAAGGAATCTCGCCAAAAATTAGCGGTCTTCGATCGTTCTTATAGGCAAATTCGCTGATTTTCATTAATTTTTCATTCTAAATTGGATAATTTTCAGAAAGGTGGCTTCTGACTTCTTTTTTGTCCGGTGGCTCGAAATAGACCATGGTTGACCCGGACAGCTTGATCTTTCACTGAAAAGTTTCAGTAATATAACGATTTGACAGGCGATGAGATGATGATTAAGGAGCTTGAATTGGTGTCTGAGAGTTTTTCTGGTGCTGTGAGTGGGTATGTCTGGTGGTAGGAAGCAATTGAACAAGAACCAGCAATTTAAGCGGCAAAAAGTGAGGGATGCAAGGACTATACGGGCAGAAGCGGCTGGCTCTAATGAGCTGAGCGAAAGTGGCGGGATGCTGAAGGTGCAGGAGTTTATTGGATCCCGAGAGTATGAGATTAGGCAATTGCAAACAGCTATGGATAAATCAAAGGCTGCTAGTTGTACAAGAGTATTTCAATCGCTGCCGAGGAAACTGCGTAGACGTACTGCTTCGCACAATGTGAAAAGGATACCAATGAGAATGCGTAATAGGGCTCTACGTGAGATGTTGAAGAGTGATCAGACGACTACAAGCAAGAGTGGAAAGGGAAAAAAACATGGGTTGAATGCATACCAGTTGTATAGAGCAAAGATGTCGGCGAGACTGCTGAGATTGGCTGGTAAGTGTACTTCGATGAAGATCGCTTTACCTGCGGATGTGACTGCAGCGAATTGTAATCTGAGACAGAAATTGAGAGTTTTGCGGAAGACTTTAAAGCCGGAGAATCGCGATTCTGGGCGTTTACTGACCAACCGTACGGGCAGTTATGATAATATGAGCGTGGGGGCCCTGGCTCCCATCCCTAGAGGTCGAGTCAAGTACTGTAAGAGGCAGAGGCATTTTACTTGGCTTCCAACCCATATCTGGCATGCGAAGAGGTCTCATATGATCAAGAGATGGGGATTCCAAGTTCCTTGGTCACCAACTCAGAAATGCTTTAAGATGGCTCACAGGCTTGGAGGAAGTGTTGCTGCTTCGGATGGAGCACTGTGCATGGATTCCAGTTTCTATGGGACAATGATTCTTCGAGATCTGAGCGGTGGAGATTCGGAACCGCTGAAGGAATTAGTGTCGAAGTTGACTAATAAGCGTGGGGTGATTAGAAAGTATAGGGATTCAAAAACATGGTTCGAAGGATTTGTGCATGATATAAGTGAGGAATCGCCTGTCGTCCTGGGTGAAATGGATTTGCTGTGGATTGATTTCGGCACCGCTCTTATAAGGCTTCATCCATCAATATACACCAGGGTTTTTGAAATTTTGTTACAGAAATTGCCAGAAGGACTACAAATCGAAGATTGTCGATATGCTCTCGGTAGTATAACGCTTAAAGGCGCGAAATCGTTAGTCGCACTTTCGTCGATATTGAGGAGCAGTGGTCCTTCCTCTTCGTATCAGCAGTTAAAGAGGATTTCGAGAGTTACAGATACAAGTAACCTACCACACAGGACGATGTTTGCATTTAACTGCGTAGATCCCAGGCATCTGTCGAGACCAAGACGGGTTCATACTTCAGATGTTAATGGTGTTCCCACAACAGACGATATAGTAAGCTTACAAAACGACTTTCCACTAGAAGAAGTTACGGCAGTGTTGAAGAGGTTGTGTACCGCAACTGAAAGGGACCAATCTTACAATAATCAACAAACTCTAAAAGAACTCGCTAAGAGACGACAAGCGCTGTTATCAAAAACTCCAAATCAACACAAGAATATAATTCCATATGGATCAGAAGACCCATCTATACCCCTGTTACTGGCCAAGAGACAACAGAATAAGGACTGGGTTATAGTTCTACCCTGGTTCTGGTTGCTACCATTCTGGCACCAACTTAACAGAGTCTCTCGGATCTATCACTTCGGGCTCAGACAGCAGCAGCAGCTAAACTATGAGAATAGGAAGCTGTATTTCCCTGATGACTACCCATTCACCGAGGTTGGCTACGCTGAGAATACGTATAAGGGAGATGCCCTGAGAAGTAGATGGCAGAAGAAGCCACTTTCTAAAAGAGTAAATTTTGAAAAGATACCAGGACTGCACAAAGACTCTGTTCCCGCATTTGATGGTGAAATTGGTGACGCTTTCACCTGCGATTGGAAACTCTTGCAACTACTGAGAAATGGTCTCACCTTTCTGAGCGAGAAGCCATTGAAACTAGTCGAAGTCGCCAAGACATCGCAGTTTGGTCCCAACGGGGTGCGAGAGATCCAGACGGTAAACGATATTTTTGAGCTTCACAAAGACCTCAACGCCGTCGATCAAACTTTGAGCGACAATCCTATCAAGCTTTCTGTCCCTGGCACAAGCTCGGGAGAGCAGCAATGGCAAGAACCAATCCAGCTGTCAATAAGCCAAACCGCACTCAATGTAATTCCAGTTTCATGTACCTACATCGAGAGAGGTCGTCCCAGAGATAATGCAAGAATTTACCAAATACCAGCTCAAGACCGAGAACATTGGCAAAAAGTAAAAAATGGTATATATCGGGCAGACGGCAGACTGGACCATGAAATAGAGCACCCTGTGCCATCAATCACAGACCTTATTGGGTTCATCACAAGCGGCGCGTTCCATCTTGGTGAAGGCAAAGGTGTCGCACATGGTTTCATCGACGCCAAAACCAACGATTTCCAATACGTACTAATACGAAACGTTGGCTCTACGACTTATAGAATGGCCTCCATCGATATAATAAATATTTAATATCTATTTATTATTTCATCATTATTTTATTTACTGTCACCAAAATTTACCCAGCACATAGGTAATTTTTCGCTGAAAAATTGTATAAAAAGGCCAACTTTCACCAACTTCTTACATTAACTTTCTCTTCTTAAATCCCCATACTTACCTTAAGATGCCAGGGGAGATCAAGAAGTCCTACTGGCCAAGTATGCATCTTCAATTGAGGGATGCTATGCGGTTTTCTTCATAGATCAATTGACGTAAGCTTCCTCGACGATTGCACATACATGCGAAGAGTGTACTTGCTGACGTTCCGTTTCCTCGTTCTGGCAATATGTGGGATTCTTATCCTGTGTTTTGTTAGGGCCCTTTTTTCCTTCTGCCTGGAGAAGTATGACACTGAGTACAATCAGTGTTGGGGGAGCTGGGATTACTCAAGAGAGTTTTATCGGAAAGTTGTTCTCTCGAAAGGACTATTACAATAGTTGTGACTCGTGATGACTGTTGATTCCCTGGGATTAAGTTTCTGGGAGAAGGTTGAATGGTTTATAATATGAGTTGTGATGTAATAGGCCGTTTGAAGAACATGATTCGAAAGAATCGAAACTTTTGGTTAAGACGTGTTTCACCTCGGTGAAATAAAATCGTTGAGCGATCTTGGTAGGAACGGGTGGGTCTTTTAATTTTTGATTTATTTCTTCTCAAGCTTAATCTCTGCTGAGATTGGTTTGAAATTACTTTCCATGACAATTGGTACGTCAGTTGACGTATATTTGACTAGCGGAATTAATTATTATTTTCTATAAATTAAATTAGTTTTGAGTTGAGTCTAAAACCGACGAGTAGCGAGACGTAATTTATCCACATTCAGGACGTCGGATTGCAAATCGTCGACAATCTGCCTCCAAAATGTCTTGACCGTACGCCGAGGCCAATTAGGAACCCCCCAGATTCTCGTTCTGACCCCATTTTGTTGTGTTTTGCTGATCATCGATTTCATGCAGGTAATTTCTTGATGGTCTAAACGACCACGCCAGACAGCATTTGCCAGAGATGAGTGACATCCTTCTAGCATTTCAGAAAAGGAGGAAGCTGCCATGACGGAAGTGTTCGGAATCATTGTTGATTGGTCTATTATACTGGATTCCAATGTAACATATCTCTTGTCATCGTGGAAATACCCATGGTCCAGATCCTCATCCACAACATCAAGATCATTGGGGAAATCTCCGGTTAAGACCACAGTAATTTGTCTCCACACCATTTTATGTTGGTTCATATCGTAGTAACTCGTATAGTTTTGGTCGATAAGCGGTTTCAAATACCTATTCATTAGTAGCGAATAAGTCTCACGATTATCCTGGGATTTAAAATCAATGAAAAGGAACAACGTAGTCTCTGGCGAGTCAAAAAACACCCCATGAGAACGGTCTTCATCCTGGCAATTCACTTCATTAAGCATTTGTAATAGTAGATCGGTATAAAGGTTGTCGAGACTTTGATGCACCGAATCGATATAATTCTCATTATGAGCAACCGCTAAAGCATTTTTCTGCGAATCCTGTGGATCTTTTACTATCCAAACATCTGCCTCGACACTTGTAGCCCCGTAAGCCAAGGCTTCAAAAAGTGGTAAGGATCTCCAATAATCATTATGCGAGTGTATAGGAACGGGTTCCACATCTCTGGTAAGTCTAGCCACTACAGAACGAACAGGGTTGCATTTACTAGATTCATCAAATAAATAATCCTTGAAGGCGTCATAGTACCTGGAAACCTTTATCGGTACATCACCTCGATCTTTCGACGCAACATGTACTAAATGTTTCTCAAATAATCTGATAAGTTTACCACCGGTAAGACCCAAATGATCCATACGATGACCCGTACCATCCAGATCTCTTTTATCCACACTGGAAAGAAACAGGAAGTCACTATTAGTAGCACTGCGCGATAGCAGTGTGCAAATAGCGATCAAATACAACACCAAAACCATAAACCAAGCCCTTAGAGAGATCATCAGCGCTCCAGGGACCCTGAGGTTTGTTCATACTATAAAGCCCCGGACCCATGGCCATTTATATGCGTATTTTTTAGTGTTCATTGCGACTTATTTGACCACAATGAATGCGGCCCGCGCGAGAAAGCCCACGTTCACAGCCAGTCATGATAGAGCTCTAAATGCTCGTTCGACCATTGTTGAGCACCTTCAATGGGCAGTGCTGTCGATTGTTCACTCGAATCTTAATTTCTTGTTCGATTTGTGATTGTTGCTTCGATCGCAACCTGAAGAGTAATCTAATGTACTTGACTCATTGACATTTCAAAAAAGAATAAATTTCAAGTGACTTCTAAGTGTATATCAATTCAGTGACTGCTCTTTCAACGATGCAGTGTACTGCCAATCTTGTAGTCTGAAATTTCAATTTGGGGGATTTTTTTCAATCAGTTCCACATTGATAGCTTATTGATTGATGAAGAGATTTGCTGAGATCCTCAGCATTGGAATAACTCTGAGATCTAAATTTCCTAGTCCAAATAATAAGTCAGATCAAGGAATTGATCAGTTATTATCTTTACAAGCTGGTCTGGTATCTCTTCACCGCCATTCAAAACATAATAATTTCTTCCAGGTTGATCTGAACTTGATTAGTTCGTAGAGATATGTTTGATAACTTATGTAAGCCCTAGTTGAGCTAGGAGTCACTCACGTAATCTATCCTCTTTGCCATGGTACTAACAGAGTAAATCCATCATGGTTCTGGATCGTATGGCCACGATAAGATATTTGTGCAAGACAAAGTCTGGATAAAAATATGAGCATTCTAACGAGAGAAAACTAACGAAGAACAACCTCGAAGCCCAGCTATCTCAACTAGCTCTTATCACCTTTTCCTTGTCTGCCCATCCCATCGCTTGAATGCGGCGCTAGCAAAAATTGTATTATTATATAACTCGGCTTACATCCCTTCACTTTTAACAAAATCACCAACTTGCTAGAAGGACCAAAGAACTCAAGATGAGCGCTCCACCTCCTTACCAAGCTATTGCTTCAGCCGATGAACGTCCACACAACCATTCAGACATCCCCGATGATTTTAAATACTCCACTACTATAGTTTCATGCGATTTCGAAATTCGTCAGCAGTTTATGGCAAAAGTTTACAGTATCCTATCAACACAACTACTCTGTACACTGATATTCTGCTACCTCACTATCAAGAGCCCCAAAGTTCAACTGTTCCTCATTAAGCACACTGGGTTGTACATCGTCGCTGCGATTACTACTCTGGTATCATGTATCTGGCTTGCACTATCCCCTCGTCCAGAAGAGTACGAAGGCCCTGCACCTTGGTATAGCTTACAAGGACGCACGCAATACGCATTATTGGGTCTATTCACAGTTGCTGAAAGTTACTGTATGGCCGGTTGTGTGATGTTCGAATCACTAGAGATCGTTCTAAGCGCACTAGTAGTAACCTTCGTGGTTGTAGTCGGTGTTTCTCTGATGGCCTTCTCCGGTAGGTTCCAAATAGCCCTGGAAAGTGCAACGTCAATATACTACTGGTTGAACCTTGCAGTTTTACTACTTATCGGTGTGGGACTCTCCGCAATCTTTGTCGGTGGAATGAACAGTACTGTAAGTATCCTCTACGGCTGGCTGGGAGCAGTGGTCTTCTCCATCTATCTCTTCATCGACACACAACTTATCTTCCGCAAGATGTACCTCGGCGAAGAAGTCCGCTGCGCAATGATGCTTTATCTCGACATTGTCAACCTATTCCTCTCAATATTACGTATCCTATCAAGTCAAAATGGCGATGATTAGTTTCTTATAAGTACTAAATACATATAAAAATCGATTAGATGTAACCGATTCTGTTAGCGATATCCAAGGCATCGTGGTCAGCAGTCAATCTAACGTAAGCCTTCTTGGTACCATTTGGTCTAATCAAAGTGTTAACTGATTGCACATCAATTTCGTATAGCTCCTTGACAGCTCTCTTAATTTGGTACTTGTTAGCCTTCAAAGAAACTTGGAAAACCAAAGTGTTACCATCTTCAACCTTCTTCATAGCGGTTTCAGAAGTGATTGGTTGTTCGATCACCTTGTAAGAATCCAATCTGATGTGGTGTGGGACTGCTTTAGTGGCATATTTTGGTGCTCTAGCCAATTTCAAAGTCTTTGGCAATCTGAAAGTGGCAGAGGTTCTGACCTTCAAAGCCTTCTTACCATTGGTACCTTTAACAACGGCCTTCTTAGCAGCAGTAGCCTTAGCGGATGGAGCCATTTTTGTTGATGTGTTCGATGTACTGTAAACACTTGATATCTAGTATTGAAATTTCATATAATTATCATATGTCTATAGCGTAGAGGAAGGTATTAGCTAGGCAGGTCGAGACGCCTGTAGGCTAGAAGGGAGGTCTAGACAGGGCTTGCCTAGTGGTTCTGCCCAGCTGAAAGTGTCTCTGCTCAGCTCTCTGCCCAGCACTCTGCCTAGCCTCTAGGCTGGTCCGCCTAGCAGTCCATTAATTTTTCAAAAATTTTTCAAAATTTTTCATAAACGCCATAAACCACAGCTTGAGATTGATAAATCCGTGAACCACAGCACAAAGCGCCCAAACAGTCAATCTTTCCTGTATTTACATGATATTTACACTATAGTCTACGAAGTCTTGGAGCTCTTACACCACCGAATTTCAATGGAGTCCTGTCACTTATTCTAGTAACATTCTTTCGGATGGCAGTCCCTTCTTTACCATTTAATGCTGCCACAAATGCAGCTCTTCCCTTACCGAAATCCTTGAGTACAATTTCTATATCCTTATCAAGCAATTTCTTCTCTTGAATCATTTGAAATACTTTGGCAGATGTTTGAAATGCAGCTTCATATTCACCACGAGCAGCTTTACGAAATCCTAAACAACCTGTTGAAATTGCAAATTTCACTTTCTGAGGTAGTTTCAAATAGTATAAAAATGCATTGTTATAGGAAACATCGGGGTTGTTCTTCATGTAGTGTACATCTTCCACAATTGCAGAGTAGGTGAAATGAGTATTATTTTTGGCAAACAGACAGTTCAAAACGTATTTCACAGGTCTTAAATCACGTTTGAAGCTTCGAGTAGTGGAGGATTCATTTCTGTTGGGACTTACCACATTTGATATCTCTTTTCCATCTGTTATACTGGAAAATGAAACTGGACCAGTCGATTTGTACCTTCTTGCAAGACTGGTGAATGCTCCAAATCGCTTTAGCATGGTTCAAAACACTCCCAATGGGTCTCTTTAATGGTCTAATTGGAGTCTTTAAGTGAGCTTTTAGTTGTGAAAAGTTGATGTCGTCGGAAAGGACGCTAGATCCTCAATCTTACCAACAAAACGCCACCTTGAAGACGATAAACAACAAGGATAAAGCAGTATATAAAGGCTAGATCAAGTGCTTATCGAGCGTTTGGTGCATCCCGAGAGATGTCAAGTAGTCAAGGAACGAAATGCGACGAGTTTGTCGCCGATGACGTGACTTCTAATCGTTCAAATAATACTAGAAGGATGTTAATCAAGGAGTATCGGAAGATTGGTCATGGTGCTTTTGGAACAGTGGTTCAGGCTTTTATTACCCCAGATAAAGAGAAATGGTATGGACCTTATGCCATAAAGAAGGTTCCAGCGCAGACAGAGTATAAATCAAGAGAGTTGCAGATCCTGAGGATAGCGGATCATCCAAATGTTGTGAAATTAGAGTATTTCTTCACGCATGTGTCTCCGCAGGACGGTAAAGTTTATCAACATTTGGCTATGGAATGTTTACCGGAGACTTTGCAAATTGAAATTAGTCGGTATGCTTCTAATAAGCTTGAGTTACCAATCAAGCATGTAAAGCTTTACAGTTATCAGATTGCTCGCGGTATGCTTTATTTGCATGCTTTTGGGATTTGTCACAGAGATGTTAAACCTTCAAATATATTGGTTGACCCAACAAATGGTGTTTTAAAGATTTGTGATTTTGGGTCTGCGAAGAAATTGGAGCAAACTCAACCTTCGATCAGTTATATTTGTTCCCGTTTCTATAGAGCTCCGGAACTAATTGTTGGTTGTACTCAATATACTACTCAAATCGATATATGGGGGTTAGGTTGTGTGATAGGAGAAATGCTCATAGGTAAAGCTGTATTCCAAGGACAAGAACCTCTGTTACAATTGCGCGAAATCGCTAAGCTACTAGGTCCACCGGATAAGAAATTTATTTTCTTCGCGAATGCTACTTATGATGGACCTTTATTCTCAAAACCTTTGTTCTCTGGTTCACCACAACAACGCTTTGAAAAACATTTCAGTCATGCTGGTCCCGACGGAATTGATTTATTGATGAAAGTACTAGTTTATGAACCACAAGCGAGATTATCTCCAAGACGTATTATGGCACATCCATTTTTCGATGATTTGAGAAATGAACAGTATTTCTTTCCAAGGGGACAAACTCAACCGGTTCATTTGCCCAACCTTTTCGAATTTAGCGATTTTGAATCACAAATTTTAGGTGAATTCGCCGATAAGGTTAAACCCAAAAGAGATACTGTTGAGACGGATAATTGACCGGTATCTTACATAGATTATTATTCTCGCATTTCCCCATCCTTCTAACTTAATAGCAATGTAACATAGTAATGAGAGATCAATAGGTTTTCGACTTTATATGCTAATTATGTCTAAAGAGTTAATGAATATGAATATTCATCCTCCATGTTCTGCGCAATCCACAACACAACGCAGCTCAATAGGATAAAGAAATTGCCAAGGACATTGTTCACACCCATTCCAACTGTTGGATAAGTGTTATAATCCTTAGCCAGAAATTTTATGATGAGAACCACTATCGAGCCAGATAATCCACCTGCTAATAGTGCAAATCCAAAGAACAGCACAGCACGGGCTTGCCATGCCATTGCAGAATCCAAATCACTACCTGCAAATGAACTCATCCCCCCACCATTAGATAGTGCCCCCTGTAATAGGGTGTTCTTCTCAATAGAGTTCACGATCAACGTCCCAAAAATGCTACATAAGAATGGAATCCAATCGATAAATGTAACATGAACATCAGATGCATTTGCGTGTTTTGAGTATATTACTGCATCTAAGAAGAACCAAAACCCCAGTGCATAAAATACCCCTGATAAATACACTGATATCTTTCTTAAACCTGCAAAATTTGGAAATTTGAATGGTAAACGGAACAACCTCGTACGTTGATCAGTTTCCATCCTCTAAATGACTCTAAGTAGCTTGATATTTTAATGCCTGTTGTTTATCCCTTTCTAGTTTGAATATAAAGGCACTGATTATTGGAAAAATTTTGACAAATAGTGAAAATTGAAAAAAAATCAAAGCTCATCGCATCTCATCGCATCTTATAATAAGGCTATAGAGGACCTATCTGCCCAATATCTATAAGTTTTAGAAACCATAGACTATGCCTAGAAAGAAATCCAACGCCAAGAAGGCAAGAGAATCTGGTAAGAAACTGGAACTTGAGAAAAGTGCTATCAAAAATAATCCAGAAGTAACCTCACCATCATTTGTGAAAGAGAATTCTGATGATGATGAATCTTCATCAAGTGAGGAAGAGGATGACTATGGTGAATTGATTACTGAAGAGGTCGAAGATGGTATTAATCGTGTTTTGTCTGCTATCAAGAATAATGAGAAGGATAAACTGTTGGATCCAAAAGTGAGGTTTTTCGAAGATCCTGAAAAGGCCGCAGAGAAGCTGGTCAAGGGCGAGAAGCACAAACCTGTGTACTTGAAAGATTACCATAGAATGAATATTCTTGCAGGTAACACTTTTGCAGACGATGAGGAAGCAACGGTTGATGGGGAACAGTCATATGCATCGCAACAACGAGAAGAAAGATCGCAATTGATTGATGAAATCAAGAACGCCTTCAGTGGGGATGAAAATGATGAAGAAGAGGATGAGAACGACGGCGACTTTCTGAAGAAGAAGGAACCTTCTAACAAGACAGCTACTCCAAGACTAAGATTACCAAATCCCAACCAGGATGAGGAGAAGTTTTTAGCGGAGTTCGTTAATAACCAGGCCTGGATTCCAAGAAAGGGCGATAAAGTAATCCCTCTCGATAACGATCCCAACATGGAAGAAGATGACGAGGAATTCGAGGACGCAGTGGAAAAATTCGAGAATGCTTACAATTTCCGTTACGAGGATCCTAATGCTGCAACTATTGTGTCATATGCCCGTACTCAGGCTACTTTAAGGCGTTCAGAGACTTCTTCTCGTAGAAGAAAGAGAGATGAGGAAAAGCAGGTGAAGGAAGTAGAGAAGACTGAGAAGGAAAAATCCATTCAAAAGAAGAAGAAGGAAAAGATTCATAAATTGACCGATGTCCTAGAACAACTAAAGAAAGAGTACGGTTCAGACATAAACCAAGACATGGTAAAGAAGATCACAGATACACTATTAAACAGCGATTTCAAAGAAAATGAGTGGGACACAGTAGTGAGTGAACTATTCAATGAAGAGTTCTATGGACAGAAGGGGAAGCCAACTTGGGATGAGGATGATGAAGTAATGGCCGATTTCTATAAGGAAAAGCAGGAGGCTGAAGGTGAAGAAGAATCGCATGAAGAAGAATCCGATGAACAAGAATCTTCAAAAAAATCTAGGAAGGAGAAGCTAAAGGACAAAAAGCTACAAAAGAAGGGCAAAAGAGAGTTGGAAGAAATAGTTGAAGATGCAGTGGAGCAAAACAAGATAAGTATAATTGAAGAAGTTGAAAAGGACAATGAGGAAAGAAAATCAAGAGCACGCACTAAGGATGAACAGCAGTTGAAGTTTAGGTACAGAGAGGTATCTCCCGAAAGTTATGGTTTGAGCACGAGAGAGATCTTTGCTGCCGACGATACGCAATTAAATCAGTTTATTGGTTTGAAGAAATTTGCACCATATAGAGCAAAAGAGCAGAGAATGAAAGATAAGAGAAAGGTCACCAAATCTAGAAGACTAAGAGACTGGAGGAAGGAGGTTTTCCATACTGAGAAGGGACTGGAGGCGGACAGTGATTTCGTTGAAGTTCCGGTAGAAGCTGAAACGAAGAAGAAAGCCTCTCACAAAAAGAAGAAGCACAAATCAACCGCATAGCATAGTGCAATATCAAGAAAGATCTATATTAGCTTTTGTATAAATAGGACAAACAAAAATGACTATGTTACACAGTTTTTTAGTAAACAGAGGAAACCCAGTTCTCTGGGACGCTCTTCAAGTCGGATCACCGTCGGTTATCAATCATAACGACTGTATTTGCTAGGGCAACTAGCCACCGACCTATTCGATGCAGGTAATGGGCCACTATGAGGATAACCTAAGAGCCTATTAGGGGGGTTGACAGCACCTTTATTCTGTTGATTACGGGCGCTCTTGGGAAGGAAACTGGAAATGACTGATTTACCTCCACTCTCAGCAGCTTCGTTCAAAGTCGTTGGCGGATCGATCCTCTTAATCCAGTAGGAGGCACCGAACCACGCTGAAAGGGCGAGTAGGATCATCACTCCAAGAATACCGTACCACCAAGCAGGATTTCCGGCCTCACCGGGCACTGTGACGTTCATACCGAACAAACCGGGAATTATATTCAACGGAACCAGCATTGTACCCAGCATGGTAACTTTACCCAACATTTCAGTAGCTTTGTTGTTAGAATTGAAGGATTCAACTTGCAATTGGGCCAAGTAATTCGTGTGTGACCTTGAGAAAATCTTCTCATAGGCAAGCAAGTTTTGAAACATGGTCAGTAAATGATCCTGGATATCACCAAGATAAAGAGCAATATCGCCTCTTGGCTGGGCAGTTTGTTGAAATTGTTGATGTTGCTTTGTAGTTGGAACAGCAAATCTTACTGCTTCATTGTCACCAGCTTGCAAATTGGCAATATTAACTTGAGAAGTCAATGCTGGTCCAATACCATTAGCCTCATCTTGGCATCTCTTTGCAAACATCTTAATAACATCGGCTTTACCACTTAGTAGCCTCATCAACGTCATGGTCTTCCTCCTACTTTCACCAATTCTTTGCAACATGTGAGAGAAATCCAGATCTCTCGCCATGAATACAGAATCCTCAATAGCATCGGCTTCGTATTCGAGGGATTGGATCACTGGAGCAAAACTATCTGTGATGTCATCAATTATGGCATAACAAATCCAGTCAGAACTCACGTTAACGTAGTCACGAAGTTGCCTCACACGCCTTCTGACGTTAGCAGCATGAGAGATGGGGGCAAAATGGAAAGTCAACACACCTGACCTGAACACAACAATATAAACGTTTATTGGTTCCAAGAAATCGGCTGACTCATGATCACTTTCAAAAGTATGGAAACAAACGAAGTAGTAAGACTTGAAAAGTTCAACCTTTTCACGAGTTTCTTGCATTCTGATATCTTCTGCAGTCAAAGGATGGATACCAAACGCCTTTGCAATACACCTCATCTCGTCATCAGTAGGACAAGAACAATCTAACCACCAAGTTGGTTCTCCATCTCTGAATAATTCATAGAAGTGCTGACCTGGCTTCACGAGAGAAGCTATATCAGTTGCGTGAACGGTTTCCTCCGACTCTGACGAGAAAAACGAAAATCTATCAGGGGCCAGAAAGTTTGGATCATAGTAGCCCGGTTGATTTGGAACCCCCGCTTGTTCTGGTGGTATATCCGATCTGTATGTTCCAGCATCTTCTTGGCTCTTGCTATACTTTTCTTCCGGTTCATCACCTTCAACTTTATTGTGACCAAATGAAACACCAAGTGCTTGATTGATATACGAATGCTTTGGTGAAGCCTCCACAGAGCTACTAGGCTGCTTTGGTGTGTATTTGAGAGCAGCAGAAGATACAGTTGTCGAAGTAGAGCTGGAGCTCCCGCCATTTTTGAATGTCGGACCATTTTCCTGGAAAGTCTGGTTCAAAGAATGCTGATTCATCATTGCTAAGTTTTGATTCTCTTCTGTTGATTGCTGAGCAAACTCTTCCAACTCGTCAAAGTCTATGCCATTGACCCTAGTGTGCAACTGAGGTTGCATAGGGAAGCAAACATCCTCCTCTGTCTCCTGAGACTCTCTAGAGGCCTTTGAATCATCACTATCAAATGAAGCTCTTCGTTGCTGTTGTTTCGGTGGTACATTTATGTGGGACAACGTCTTCGAGATATGCACCTTAGATGTGATCGAACCGGCAGATGCCATAGAGTTTGCCCTTGATCTTTGATCATAAGGACTTGCAGATACTGTACTCATGGCACGTCCCACTCCGACATTTCCCACTTTTGGCAAATGATGAGAGCTTTTCTTGCTGCTCCTCACGTTCTGAATATTCTCATTGATTGAATGGGCCCTTGAACCGCGCCTGGCTGGTGCCGGAGGCTCATCCTGATGAGACTTAGCAGGCCTCGCGCGAGAAGAACGGCCAGCAACTACAGCCGTGGGACTATTCTGAGCGATAAACGTAGACTCCGGATGTTGTCTATGGTCATATAAGCCATTATGGTCCTCAGTATTCATCGAAACCAGCGAACTGGCCAAAGAGGTAGTTGGAGACAGACCCGAATTGGAACTGTTTCTGGAATGTGCATCAGACATACTTAAAGTTTTCTATCCTTTCTCTGTCAACGTAAGAGTAACTAACCCGTCAACATCAGTAGACAAAAACCCACAATATTAAAGAGAATAATACAATAGTATATTTCTCACTTCTTAGTCCTTGAAAGAACAATAACTTTTTGAGTTTCTCCTTAAGATCTTATCAGATTAAATCGTCCGCGAATATTAATCTTGGATGCTCCTCTTTATTCCCAAGCAACACACTATTCCATAACTTTCGATAAGTCTTACAGTAACCAACAAAGTGCTATCTGGACCAGTTATGAGTACCTCATCTCATCGTAAAGTTGGTCGAACTTGCTGCCAAAAGGCGTTCCATTCGGTGAAAATTTGACCAGCTTCGTAACACGTGCGCCACGGCCATCTGGAGCTTCAACGAGCTTTGAAACGCCAAGAACTGTCCACCAGATCGTCTTTTTTGGTCAATTGGTGTCTAGTTGGCTAGCCCCTGTTGTTACGTAGATCTTGCGCGGTTGCTGGCCTGCTTGTAGCAGTGCTTGGGACTCTGGGGGAGGGACTAAAAAGGGCATGAACATAATCTCCCATGTTGAAATTCGGAGTTCTCAGTAGATGGGATGAGCGTAGTTCTCTTGATGGTGTAGTTGGGATGTGTGTTGGTTCAGGAACACCCATGTGTCTTCTTTTTGATGGCGAGGGCGAATGTGTAGAGCTTGAGTAGATTGATGGTGGCTCAATGAGAACTTCCGATGAGTTGTGGTTGTTGTAGTTGTGATTGATTACATGAGAGGGAACTTTGAAAGTGCTTTGCGGGGAAGACATGCTTGGTTTCATATGCGAGAAGCGAATGGCGTCTTCAGAGTCTTGTTGACCGCCGTTATGCGACATGTAGGCCATTGGAGTGGATGGCATTCTTGTTTGGCGGTTGCTGTTCGTAGTAGAAGTGTAAGGACTTGCCGCTAGGAACATCAGTAGATCTGCACCTACTTCGTTTTCGCCGTGATCACCCTTCTTGCCGTTTACACTTCTCTGGGGGGTCGATACTATCGGTTGTGTGACTTGGCCATCGGAAGAGGTTGATATTACCAGCGGTAATGCATTTCTGTTGCGGCTTCTGGTACGTCCTGGAGTAGAGGGCATCGCTTGACCGTCTCTGGAAGAATTTAAGTCGCGCATACATGATGAAGAGGATGTAGGTGGTGCTGGTGGAGGTGTACCAAGCTTTTTGAGATCCTTAACGGGTGATGTAGCTCCACTACTCGCGTTTTCTGCCTCATCTTCCCCCAACCTACCTTTAATCCATTCTTTCTTCACTGGTGAAACTCTGGCGATCGCCTCTGTTATTTCATGGTCGCTACTATCCACAACTCTCTTTCTGCGATTCTTGACTGGTGAAGCCTCTCTGGAGGTCGGTACTTTACTCAGTTTCATCTTCAACTGTCGCGTCATTTGGGCTAGCTCTGCTCGTTTCAAGATCCGGTTTGTAATCTCTTGTTCTTTCTCAGGTGACAATTGCCCTTCTCCATTCTTCCCACATTCATTAGCCATCGTCATAGCCACTTTCAATGGTACTTTTGATTAACAGTGTCTTTACGTGTTCGCCTTTTAAGATATACATTTTTTATATAAACTTAGATCATCTAGCTTCACTACCACGGATGAATAACACGCTCTAAAGAGGCTCTAAAGTATTGAATAAAGTCACAATGATACCACGTTTGTTTACTAGACACTATGCCAACTCGCTGAGAAGAGTTATTTGCGGCAACGTAAGAAGATCTACATCGTTGACTCCACTGTTGCAGAGACATTCTTTTACTTCATCGTCGATCAGATTAAACCAAGATGGTGCCAATGATGGATCTCGCAAATTGGGTTCCTTCAAAGTCGATAAGCCAATGCTCATGATAGCTTTCACCTGTAAGAAGTGCAACACGAGGTCTTCACACACAATGTCCAAGCAGGCTTATACAGGTGGCACTGTTCTGATAACGTGCCCTTCATGTAAGAACAGGCATCTGATAGCTGACCATTTAAAGATATTCCGTGATGATCACGTCACGATTGAAGATATACTCAAGGCAAAGGGCGAGTCTGTATCCTCCACAACAGACGATTTGGCCTTTGAAGACATACCAAAGGAACTCAGGAATGTTATAGGCCATCATGCCAAGGACGCCCCAGAAAACTTGAGAGGAAAGCTCGATAACGAGACTGTTCATACTCTCCCAGGTTCGAGCAAGAACGATTGAATACCTGTCCTCTACTTAACATATATGTATATATCCGCATCTGATTAATATACATTTCAGTAAGCAAATCAAATCGAATGCTCTATTATTCTTTTCGACTTTTCATCATGACTGAGTCATATGGCCGTTTAATGGAAAATTGGAAGACTCTTTAATTAGTTGAAGGTAATACAACAAAGGATTGAAAAGGACAGAAGGCTCACCAATACTGATGGAAAGTGACTGAAATGAAACGGCTGCAACTCTTTGGTAATTCGAAATACTTCTCAATTAGCTCAAAGGAAGAGAAACCGCCTAGGGAATCTTCCCCTGCAAGAACGAGATCTCCAAAACCACGTCAGTCGACCCCAAAAAGCACAGCTGAATTATCTTTGTTAAGTCTCCCACCCAAGGTACTAGCTGCGATTCTCGAACAACTGGATGTCAACACCCTTCTTTCATTATGTCAAGTGAATTCCGCATTGTATAAACTTACATCTGATCAGTTCCTGTACAGGAACATAACGTTGGATAATAAACTTTCTCTACTGAAATTTAATGCTTTAATACACTCTGAGTTCCATACATCCAACGCGCTGAATGAGAGGCATGGTAGCCGTCGTGCTTCACAAAATGCGAGGTTCTTGGTGAGGTCCATCAAATTTATAAATCCTCAATGTCAGGATTCGTTACTCAAATATAGCAAGTTTCACAATAAGGTAGATCAGCAATCAATCATAGGCGGAGCCTATCACTATGAGAGTGCGCTCTCTGCATCTAATCAATCAAGGTCACACTCAAAGGATCGAAGGTCAAGGAGCTCTTCACGACGCTCTTCTGATAAATTGGATCATGCGGCAGCTGAGTGGTACAAGAGTATATGCAAATTGGAAGGTACTTATAGCCAGTACACCTATATCGAATTGCTCCTTGATATCGTGGATTATCTACCTAATCTGACACATATAATCCTTGATGAAGTGCAACCGGGCTTCAAGATTCCCTTGTGGTACTCAGTTATGAACGACGGATCGAGGGATTTCTTTAAGAAGATTATAAACGGTCAGCAATCGATGAATAGGAACGATTTGAGAACTTTCGAACTCTCAGAGAGCTTTGCCTCGGACTATGAGAGAAGGTTTCACGCTTTGCCGCGAGTACCAACTCTAGAGATAAGAGCGGCTCTAGATAAAAGGAATAAGCATCAAGTTCACTTGAGGCCAAACTTATTGTGCTGTTTTGGAATTATAAATGAATTGATCTTGCAAAATGTTATCATAGACACTGAATCTCTCGATACTCCGTGGGAGTTTATGCCATTCCATTTAAAGACAGACTTGCCGGGCTTCTACGATGTTCACTCGACAACTCGTAAGCTAACACTAAAATCCTGCCACATTCTACCGGGCAGTGGGATTTTGAAATTATTTCATCAATACTTCAAATGCGTTAAAGAATTGCAGCTCTTACAAATCACAAGTAAATTCGATATGCTGCTTTGCAGTTGTTTTACTTCACTGACACACCTAACAATTGATTGTAATAGTAAGTGCTTTGTTGATGAGGCAATAGTAAGTGATGATTACTACTATAAGAAGCAGGATATTTCTGCGGAGTATAATGAGGACAGTGACGGCGACCTAGCGTCAGTTACAGAGACTTTACTTGATCCGCCAGTTGATAACAGTTTATTAGCCCCACCACCAACGTCTCCAGTGGTACTTTCCATCGACAGAAACTATCTTACGAGGGCGACGGTCCAGAGCCAACTTGGGAATAGGAAAATGGCCATTATCACAAATTCACAAAGTGATTTTTTCAAGTTTTTACGTGTTCCCGCATTCCATGTCTTTTACCATTATTACAAGAAATTGTGGGATAGGCTGCCTCGCAAAAATATCAACATCAGCATAGTTAACATTCCATTTACCAATGTCTTTCCAATGTCGCCTCAGCTATTTTGTGACAGATTGTTAAGGCCCTTGGCTGACGATCAGCAGACATTAATACCCCTTCGAACGTCGCGCGCCAATGGTACAGATCAAGACCGACAGTACTACTGGAATGATGCTGTCAAGAATTGCTTGCGTGACTCCATTCAAGTCTCCTTTGGTGGTGGCACTGCTGGCCCCACAATGATAGACACACTAAGTGAGATTTCATCAGATATTCTGAATAATCATGAAAACTTTAAGATGTTCCAGGACATACCTAATCTTAACTCATGGTTCTTTCTTAAATCTCTTTCAGAGTTCAAATCTGTCAGGATACATATGTTGAAGCGGTGGCTCTTTTGCACTCCCAGAACCAGATATGATTGGGAAATACTGTTGAAGCCAGTACTCAATGTTAACGTACCAATTGAAGTACGAGATAAAGATGGATATGTTCTCTATTCCTACGGGTCGAGAATGACAGATGTAAAAGGTTAAGCTGGTAGTTTAAGTAATTTTAGTTTTTTCTCTTAACGCTGAATTTCAGCTTTGGCTAACTAAACTAAAAAATGATAGAGCATATGCGCTAAAACTATAGGCATGATTTTAAAAGGAACGGATAAACTTTTGACTGCATGATTCTTGCTACCTCTTGAACCAACTCCGGTCGTCCCTCCATTGGGGTTCTCACTAGTGCCTCTCGATCTTTCGGAGGCAGTCATGTGGTTGACCTTTCTAATACTCTTTGAACCCTTCCATTCGTCACCGTTAGCGTTTAATATTTCAAATTTTGTAGTCAAGTCGTCGTCGTTCAAGTCAACATAGTTTCCATGATCCACTGTCACACCTTTCTTGATGAGATTGTCGGCAAGACCACTGGCAACTTTTCCGTCAATCTTCAAATTCTCGTAACTCTTCTGACAGATTGCCACGTTTCTTTGCGATTCGTCTAGTTTAGTCAGTGTATTGTCAGCAGTAATGGCTTGTTCCAAATCACTCTTAGAGGGCATCTTGGTGGTATTATAATGATTTTTTAGTGTAGTAAAGTCGTCCAGCAGCCGCACGTTACCATCAGAGTCCAAATCGACAAGCCCATAATTGTTAGGGCCTTGTGTAAATTCATATAGCAGACCTCCGCTGAAGATACCGCACATATCCTTCGAGTAAAGGGCTTTAATTTCATCGAATTGCCTGGGTAGAACTTCATTGCAGCCAAACTCAGAGAAAAACACTGGTTTGGTAAAATTCTTGTAAGCTTCAACAAGCTCATCGTAACCCGAGGATTCCATTGTTTGGACTCCACACCATTGGTACGAATTGACACCATAAAAGTCGACACTGATGTCGTCATCGGGATCTTCACAGCACTCTAGATAGTAAGATAGAGGAACTCGGTAGAAAAGATCGTCTGCTGCTGAATAACCAACTGGTATTATCCGTGGAGAGTTTTTCTTGATGTATTTTTTCATATCCTTGACAACTGCCTTGATATAAGGCGGCGAATGCTTAGCCGACTGCTCATCATTTACAATCTCATTACCAGCAAAAAATCCCAATGTATTGTCGTAATGTGAGAACTGTTCAACGACCTTGAGTACGTGCTCCAGATAGATTTCATTATAAGTGGTCCATGGTTGATATCTATTTAAATGCTGATTTTCCATGGGTGAGTTCACATCTAGGATCAAATATATTCCCGCTGTCGCCAGTATCGTCATACATTTATCATGATTCAAGTCTGGATTGACGGAATAAATCCGAACAGTATTAATCCCTAGTTCTTGAAACAACACAATATCACGAGCACACGCTTCTGGGTCAGACAAAGGGTCTTTCTTCTCACTGACATCGGAAGAGCCACCGGGTTGGTAATCAACACCTCTAATGTAAAATGGTTCGCCGGTTCTAGAATTAAAAAATTGTTTGCCCTTTACCTCAATATGGTCGACGTCACCTCGAGCGAACTGGGCCAAACCTAAGATTAGGAATAAAACTGACAACGTCATCTGTCTGATCATTTATTCAGTGCACTGAGACTAATTTTAAGAAAGTATAGTAGTCAATATCAGCCTCAAATAACTATTTTTATTTTATTATTTCATTTTATTATTTTATTTTATAATTTTGTGTCATTTCAATGGTTTAACGCGCCACAAGAAGCTGTAAATTGCATAATATTTATGCTTGAAATATACAGAAAACTTCCACAAAGATAAGCAATTTTAAGACGTCAACGCGAAGAATTTGCTGTCATTGATGGTAGGATAGATAAAGCCTTGTTCAGTCAAAGTTGTGCAACAATCTCTGACGGTCGTCTCATCGAGGTTCAGCGATTGAGCGATTAGTTGCACTTGAACAGCAAAATTATTTGGATCTTTGCCCGCACACTGTTCTCTACAGAACGCCAATACTCTTTGTAGTGGGTTGCCCGTATCGTGGGAATCTGATTCTCTAACGAATAGTGAAGGTCCGTTGTTACTGGTAGTAGCCTGCTCGTCTGCATTAGCCTTTGAAGGTGAAAACTTACCGTTAGAAATTGTAAACCATTTGATGACTTCCAAATGATGCGTTATTACCTCGTTGAAGGACTCAATATTTTTGATCAAAGCGTATTGTACATGTTGTTTCCCACCAAACTCCTTCAATGCACCGAAAACTTTTACGTAGGTCCCGATATGGTACTGTTGCGCAACTTGAGAACTATAATTCTTCTTGAGATTTTCGTCCTGGCTCGCAGCGACGTCGTTTGGATCTGCACTCCATTTCTTGACATCAATCTGGCCGGTCCCATCTTCTATAGTCAATCTAACATTAGAAGTCTCATCAACAATATTCCTTACGACACCGACGAACGAAACGTGGAATAATTCCTGTTGATCTATCACAAATGGTCCATCCTGCACCTGTTGTTGTGACTGCAAAATCTGCTTAATAGTAACGGGAGTCAGTGTCGTGAAACGTCCCTGTGCCCCACCCGATTCGCTAGAATTGGGTCTCTGATCAGTTGTCTCGAATCCACCCCCATCACCTCCTCCAACGGACGAATATTCGTTATATGGTTGATAAGCTAATCCAAAAAATTCACCGTTAGTAAAACCGATCTTGCCAAATATAATGGTGGTAACGATAGATGCACATACTAGCCATGATTAGTTTAGTTCCCTACTCGAATCTCTGGCAAAATGTGTGAAATATTAGTAAACCCTTCATTTACGCGGTTCCTTGACGCGTCCGCGTTAGAGGTGATCTGAAAAATTTTAAGTTAAACTCATCGCTTAAGATCAACTCGATGAGCTCAAAGGAGGCTAATCTGAGGCCACTAGGGACTGTCTGGTAGGTAATCACAAGTATGGAAGTGCTGTTACACAGTTATCTGCTTATAGGGGCGGACCCCGCGGTTCTCAATGGCAAAGTTTTTGAGGAATACGATTCAAGGGAACTGGCTTTTGCACATAATATTTTGACAGGACACCCATATAAAGTGGTAGAGAGCCTTTTGGGATCTCTTGAAGTTTCTCCAACGATGAACGATGACTTGACAGAGGAGCGATTGCTTCATTCTCTCAGGGACTTTCTATCTAGCCATTTTAATAGTCGGTTTGGCTTGCTGTTCGCCATTGCTTTATTACAGACTTTCATTCAGAACAATTTCACTGGACCTTTGGCACCTATCGATTTGAACAAGCTTCTTTTTAAAGATCAAATTTTGTCCAAAGATCTGGGGAAATTAGCAATTTCGTTGTTGAACGCGGGAGGCCAACCAGCTTATGATCTTACGGAGAACCCTCTCTACTTAATACTTCCGTTGTTACTGCTTGAACTTCTAACAAAGCAGCAGAGTTGTTTTGCCGTTGACTCTGACACAGAATTCGAAGTTCCCGAGGTCTCGGCGACTTCCACGCCAGGCTTGCTAGCTATCTCGCATTGGTGGAGAGCAAGAGCTCTGTTGGCTCAAGTTTCACTTTTACATGAACCGGCTGGGAGTCAACCAGCCGTTGCGTCCTCGATATTGAGTTCGATTGATCTCGCCCAAGCGGTGACAAAAGATCTCCCACAGGAGACTTCGCAGGATTTGAAAGCTAGTCTCTACACAATTTTCTACTTGGAGAATGTTAAATGCTCTTTAGCTATCAACACCGAGCACTTATGCCTACCTTCCTTAATTAAAGCAAAGAAATTGACGAATTTCAGTCTCATCATGACTGGTGCTCGTGCCAAGAGAACCAAGTTTCAACAGAAAGCGCATGCTGGATTGGTCATCTTAGCACAATCGTCGTCAAACTTAGATGCCAGCAAAGATTTAAAGGACTCCGCAAATCCCGATTACATTGCATTAGAGTCTGAAATCTTATTGGAAAAACCTCACTTCGAAGATATCGCTGCAGAACCACTAGATGAGCAGATTGTGAAGAAGCAAAAAGTGGTTGATGGCACTGGTGTGGAAGAGGATAGAATTCTTCCAGTCGCCATAAGACAGGAAAATATCCCAACCGAACTTAAAGATCTGGATCCCAACAATCAACCACAGCTTTCGGGATATGATAATGTCCAATTATTACTGCGGTTATATGTTATTAGACAAACTTCTCCAGCAAAAGACCCTCTTGTTGAAGAAGAGTTAGCTGCGATCATTTCAAGAGTGATATATCAACAAGGGTCGAAGGATTGGACAATTTTCTCAAGGGCACTATGGGAAAGATCCATCGGGGAGACGACTAAGGCAAAAACCATTGAACGTGGTTTGCTTCAAATGCAATCACTAGTGGAAGAGTTAGGAATCAAGCTTCAGACAAGACTAATACCGAATGCGCCGAACGATGAACAATCTACAAGATTAAGGTATATTCATCAATTACCGTTTATTCCCCACTGGGATTTAGAAGCCACTCTGGCTGAAAAATACATGTCTCTTGGTGTTCTAAAATCAGCTGTGGAAATTTATGAGAGGCTCCATATGGCTTGTGAAGCTGCCCTCTGTTACGCAGCGGTCGGCGAAGAGAAAATTGCTGAAGAGATAATTCTCCAGAGGATTGCTAATAATCCAAAGGATGCCAGAGCATATTCTATTCTTGGAGATATAAGACAAGATCCTCAACTGTGGAAAAAGAGTTGGGAAATTGGTAAGTATGTTAATGCCAAAAATTCACTGGGAAGATACTTTTACAATCCGCCTCCCTCATCTGGTTTAACAAGAGACTATGCTGCAGCTCTAACACATCTGAACGACTCCTTGAGGCAGTATCCATTGAGCTTCGAAACCTGGTACTTTTACGGATGCGTTGGTCTCGAATGTGGTAAATTCGAATTAGCCGCCGAAGCCTTTTCCAGATGCGTGGCCTTGGATTCAACGCATGCTATGGCATGGTCTAATTTGAGTGCCGCCTTCGTCGAGCAAAACAAGTTGAAAGAAGCTCTAAGTTGTTTGAAAAGAGCCGTGGCATCGGATTCTCAAAGTAATTGGAGGATATGGGAAAATTATATGCTTGTCGCAGCCAAAATGAATGAGTGGAGCGATGTTTTACTAGCTTGCAGGCATTTGGTCAACATAAAGAGGGACAAGGCTGGAGAGGGCTCAATTGATCTTCCTGTTGTCGAAAAGCTAGTGGAGCTATTAGTTCGTACTGACTACCCTGCAGACAACGATCAGAAGCTTACTCATTTCCAGAGATCTTGCATTGAGTTTGTCTGTGATATTCTTCCCTCAGTTATAACTACTAGTTCAAGATGTTGGAGACTGGTCGCTAAAGTTGAACTTTGGAGAAAGAGGCCATGGTCAGCATTAGAATGCCACGAAAAGGCATACAGAGCCGTGTCACATAATCCTGACATCGAAATAGATGAGAAGGTATGGAACGCAACAGTAGATGCCTGCGAAGACCTGGTAGCAGCATATGAATCTCTAGGTGAGCTTGAGGGTAGACATGGACCAGGGTCTCTAGTATGCAAAGATTGGAAATACAAGTCGAGAGCAACAATTAAAGCTCTCATGAGCAAAGGTAAAGGAAGATGGGATGATTCAGACGGCTGGGAAAGGCTAGTCGCAGTAAGAAATCAAATCTGATAGAATGTATAAGTATGTACAATATTTGATCAATGTGGAATGCTAAAGTCGTTCAGTCGTTATATGATCCCCAGTTTAGGAAAGGCCAGGGTCAAGCCAAGCACCAGAGCCTTCGCCATTAACACAGTATTACAGGCTGGCAGAGAGCCCATATCTTGTTTCAAGTCCCTGGGCGTGCAACATCGTCCAGTTGATGATTGCGAGACTTCTGGGCTTGACGGAAACCGACCGTTATGCTATCCAATGGAGGCGGCTGCGTTGGGTCGTCATCTTCTTCTTCCATAGCCGGGCTTCCATTCTGATTCTGGTGTACCCTCGATATCGAAGACTTATTAGATAGTGGAGAGGAGCCATCGTAATCTCTCGCCATCGGGTGATCGTATGTAGGCAAAGTTGCAAGACTGGCAGGATCAAGACCCTGACCAAATCCAACGACTATGCTATCCAAAGGTGGAGGTTGCAGACCATCATTTCTTTGAGTTGTATTAATTTGAGGAGCAATAATCTCAACTTCATCCGCCAGTAGAGTAGAACTTTTATGATCTATATTGAAGTCGGGCCGGAGTGAGGATTCGGCTGAAGCCATTTTTTTAACATGATTCTTCTTAACTTTGGAACGTTTCGACTTCCCTTCACCTGTCTCATCAGCTAGCTTTTTCAGCAATTCAAAGTTCTCAAGATCAATATTCCCACGGTGACTATCTTTGCACAGTTGTTTCATTTTCTCAAATTTAACCCTCAGTGTTCGGGCCTGCCGATACAAACTATCAGTCAATCCATTGTACTCATTCAACACCCTTGACCACGCATCTTGCCGATAAGCATAGGGCTTCAAATGTGGCTTAAACTTGTCCATCAATTGTAAAAGTACGCAATCATCTGCGCTCAGTGACTTCTCCGCCATCTTAGGCACTTTGTCACCTCAAAACAGCGGATCGAGTTCTCAGAAGTGCTATAACTACAGCGCCTAGAGGCTCGATGACTAGCTGTTATCTCAATCATTGAGATAGAAGCTATTACCCTGGTAACTTGCATTGAAATAGTGAAAAAAATACTTTCAAGAGCACATTATATAAAGAGAACAACTAATCATCTTAGGACTACTCGTTGCCATTGGAACCTCTAGTCGCTATTTTATGTTGCATGTCCTACTTAGTGAGACAAATTCCAAAACGATTGAGCACTCCGCTGACTCAGGCTAGATTGGCATCTTTAGTATCACAGAATACTTTTCAACGCTTATCGAAAAACTCATTCAATCACTACTCTACTGATCCTGTGGAGACTAAATACCACGAAAAATTGCTGAAGAAAGCCAAAGAAGAAGGTTTTAATTCCGTAGACCAATTTTTACTAAGTTCCAAGACAGAGCTCGAAGCTAAGAAGAAAGAGTTTAATAAGATTGATCCTTTGAAAGAACTTGAGGATTACGAACAACGTATGAAAATGTCTGCAAATAACGCAGGAATGACTAAGTCGAAGGGACCCATTGATGCAAGTCAGCCGAAGATCCCTTTTAAGACGCTGGACTCTTTTTTGGACGTCGAGAAGATCAAAGAGCTTTCGAAGCAGGAAGTAGAGTTTCTTTGGAGAGCCAAGTGGATGAGTAAGGATGATGCGTTGTGTGCTGTAGTTCCTGTTGATATCTTCGAAAAGATGATAGTAAATGCAAAGAGTAATCCGATCTTTGTTCTTCCCTTACCCAGACAGAGTCAAGATGATGGAAAGGATGCAAAGGAAAATCAAAGTGTTGAACTACATTATATTCAGTGGCAGTTTGTCGGACCTAACACAGTCCACTGCATAATGACCTCTTTAGCGGAGTTCAAATTGCACAACGAATATTCCAAACCACATACTATCTTCCAATTCCATTCCGAAATGGCTGCTGACAAGAAGATAATTTTGATGAATGGTCAAGTGGAGCCAGATACGAACATTTCCCTACAAGATGCGCAGCTTCTGCTGCTCAATGTTCAGAGATTCTGGGGTGCTATGGGTGAAGAAACGCCTGTCGCTCAACAAAGAGTTAAACTGCTCCGCGATTTTACCAAGGGCTCCCCAGATTTTAGTGTCGATGCTCTGATATCCTTGGCTCAATCTATGGAAAACTAATTGACTAAAGACGTCAAATCTTTGTAAATATCATATAGTAATTTATATATCCAGATCAAATCAATCGACAAAATTGACAGTCATCTCGCTGACAAACCGACATAAGGCCTATAGACAACTGGCTGCAGGGAACGGATTGTCACTGATGGAGCAATCAAAGCCTGATCAGTCAGTCAGAGTGGCGTTTTTAGGACCTGAGGGTACCTATACGCATCAGGCTGCCTTGCAAGAGTTCGGTTCTCAACCGCAGGCGCATTTCGTTTCCACCAATTCGATACCTCAATGTTTCCAACAATTAGAGAACGACCACACTATTGACTACTCTGTAGTTCCATTAGAGAATTCGACCAATGGCCAAGTCGTGTTCACTTATGATTTGTTGCGAGACAGGATGATGGCAGGCTTGAATGACAGCACTGACAACAATCGAGTGATCCCAACCATAGAAGTTGTCGGAGAGCAATACGTTTCAATTGCACATTGTTTGATATCACCAAATGACATCAAGCTAGATGCTTTGCCTATATACAAGAAGATAAGAATTCACTCACATCCGCAAGTCTGGGGACAAGTTAGTGGTTACCTCGAACAGTTAAAAAAGAAGTGCCCCAATACCTTTGTAGAAAGGATTGATACAGCCTCCACGTCTGAAGCTGTAAGTAAAGCCCAACTGAGCCCCAAAGAAGACTCTGTCTTAAACCTGGCCATAGCGAGTGAGACCGCAGCCAAACTCAATAAGGCATACATCATTGATCGCGAGATCAATGACATACTGGGAAACACAACGAGGTTTCTCATTTTTAAGAGACGAAGTCACACTGACACAACACAGCCTGCGAATTCGAAGAGAGTGGCTTTGATGACCTTTGCAGTCAAACAGGATGACCCCGGCGCCCTTGTCGAGGTGCTAACGGTTCTCAAAAACCATTCTGTTAACATGTGCTCAATCAACTCTCGTCCGCTTAACAGCGCTCTACTTGGAAGGAAGTGGCAGTACCTCTTCTTCATAGAATACTACAAAACTAAGCCAAAAACCAATGAGGAAGCATTTTATAGTGACATGTCAAACTCATGCTCTTCATGGTGCCTATGGGGAACCTTTGTCCGTAATGAACGCTACTATAATTGATCTGTAAATTGTAACATAACATACCTCCATATATAGGCGACTATCGTCCACACCGTGCCAGATGCCAGGGTTGGTTATCTAGAGGACATGCATCTCTAGTCTTGATCCACTTGTTGATACAATGCAGATGGAAGGCATGGTTACAAGTACCCCATGCCGCTACACACTCATTATCTGTATCAGTCATAGCCAGAGGTTGGCATTCGATGCAAGGTTCCATGATATGGTTCCTGCAAATTGCGCAGTTATCAACAGCAATATCCCACGACCAGAATGCTACAGCTGTCCATTTCTTGATCTCGAATCTCTTGGGTTTTGTCTTTGAAGTCTGAGTGCTCTCGGAAACCGGCTGATCCACACCTTCAGAGTCCACATCCATCTTCTCAGCTTCACTCATCTTGAACCGTTCAAATCAAGCTCCTAATACCCCCTTAAATATTTATAATCAGCTTTTATACGCTGACTTCAGCTAGAATATACCTTGCTAGTTCCAAGATGCGCGAAGCGCATCTTTTCACATAATAGAAAACAGGTCTTCAACTGTAAATTATGAACCGATGATCAGTAAAACAGACATTTAAATAGCCATTGGCTGGATTCGATTACCCTTAAGAGATGTCAACCGCAGATACAAATGAAATAAGCGCTCTTTACCCCCCTCCTCCGCCCTATATCAAGTTCTTCACGCAGGAGAACCTGGACAAGCTACCCGAGTACATCAAGAACAAAAAAGATGCTAAAAGTGACGCTGAAGAAGACGAGGAGAAGCCTCAATGCCCATTGGACTTTCTAATCCCTCCTCCATTACCCAAGAGCTCTCAATACAGGGCATTCGGAAGCGTGTGGCAACTCAAAGATCAATTGCCGGACCTAGAGACCATGGGGCTTACACAACTGTACAAGAAGGCCGGCGATGCGGACACCAACGACTATCAAAACAAAATCAAGGAACTGCACAAGCTACTTAAGTCTTTACTCCTCAATTACCTTGAGCTTGTCGGTATCCTAAGCGTCGACCCGACGCTTTACGAACAAAAGGTGGACCACATTAGAACCATCTTGGTGAATATTCATCATTTGCTCAACGAATATAGACCACACCAAACGCGAGAGTCACTCATCATGCTCCTGGAGGAACAACTCGCCTACAAACGCAAGGAAATATGGGACATCGATCAAGTATGCGATCAGATCCGCGACAAGCTCGCTCACATCGACATTGACATCGATAACGGCTCAGCCTAAGCTGTTACGGAGTCTCTTAGTCTGCAAGTACCTCAGCCTGGCCATGGGTCAGTGCCAAATTACGTATTGGCTCCTCGGAACAACTTACCAGATTCGGAAAAATATTTTTCCGAAGCGGAAAAATTTCGCGATAATTTTTTGAGACGGCGAAACCCTCCATAGTTAAAGAAAGGCATGCGACATCTCCCTATCGTTTAGTACCTTTCGAGTGTGTTGTTGATCAATTTTATTACTATTTGGTGAGCGATTGTAATTTTTTATCGCTTCTTTCTTTTTGTCCTGTTGGTCCCACTTTCCAGGGAAGTTAATTAAATTATAAAGCTCGACGGCTTTGAACCAAGAATATCGGTAGTGGTCAGGCCGAGCATCTATTCAGCGGTACGCTTTCACTTGTGAATCTACAAGATGAGCTCTTCGAGTTTCGTTTCGCGTAATGGCTCGCTGAAATCAAATCCTACTTCTACCAATTCGCTGTTCTCGCTTGGAAAGAAGAGTTATTCGAATTTACTATTGAACAAATCGAGTTATTATTACCAGAATGATGAGATAAGTGAGGAACAAGAAGACGTACTGCCATTGCCGCACGGTCTCATACTGAACAACATAGCCACAGAGGGTTTTCCAGACCTGACTAGAGTCGATTCACAGTCACCTTTGAGTTTTGATCCGCCACGTGACTTTCGTCGAAGGTCCATCACTAATACTAATGGTGGTGCAAAGGGTTCCAAATTTGTCTTTATTCTAGTGGGTCTTCCTGCTGTTGGGAAATCAACTATTTCTGCACAACTTATCCGTTTCTTGCAAAGCAATCCGGCTACTCATTCACTGCGTTGTTCTGTGTTCAATGCTGGGAAAGTGAGAAGAAAGATGAGTTTCAAGAATCTGGGGAAACTGTCCATGGAATTGGCCAATAACTCGTCGGATGATTTATTTAATCCAAAGAATACGGAAAAGAAGGAGAAATACGCTAGGATCACATTGGACAAATTATTGCAAGAGCTGGACTCGGATGTTTGTGATGTAGGAATTTTCGATGCCACGAACTCCAGGGTGCAAAGAAGACAGTTCGTTTTCGAAGAGTTATGCGCCTATAACGAGAACCCAGAATCCAACTTCCATGTAACTCCAATAGTACTTCAAATCACGTGCGATGACCAGAGCTTTATCAGGTATAACGTTCACAAGAAGTCATTTAATGAGGACTACTTTGATAAACCATATGAATTTGCTGTTCGTGATTTTGCCAGAAGGCTGAAAAATTACTATTCACAGTTTACACCTTTCTCTACCGAAGAATTCAATTCAATTGTGAAATTGATTAATGACCGAGGCTTGGGCCATGGGGTCTTTGCATACAATATTGTTAACACCGGGTTGGTAACATCCCAACATATGAACAACAACTACTTTCCGCTCAAATGCGCGAAGGAAGTGATACAAATGGTTAACCTAATGGAAAATTTTGTGGAACATTACACCAGAATGTTCGGCTACACTTACATTGAACGTGTTAAAGAGTTCTTCAATGAAGAGATGAAAACTGCTGAACAGCGCCCCACTCCTGGGGGTTTGAGCTACATATCTACGTTAAGCTCTATCTTGAATGAGGAGTATTTTAGCAATTTGCAGGCACTACTGGCTAAAAACCTGGAGGACTCTTGCATTAGTTGTTAGTGGTCATGGGACACTTTAATGAAGTTACGAAATGTTGCTCACACAGTGAAGTAACATCGATTTTTTAAGACATCCATTGGATGCAAAGGATGATAGATTTTGTTATAGATATTATATGGTAATTAATTACCTAAGTTTTTTTATTAATTTCAGTCTATATACTTAATCCTGGTAGACTTGTCGACTTTGAAGGGGCATAATCCAAACCAGGTAGAGATGAAGTATTACTCGATGATGACAATGGCGGTATGCTATATCCATCGGTACCGTTAGTGGAAGGAGGTGCTGCTCCATTTTCTGTCTTTTCCCTGACAGCGTTAATACCGTTATTGATCCCAAAAAACCAGGCATTGACTTTCTTGTTGTTGTATGTAGGGTCATCAAATGCGTTTGGATCCGAAGGTCTAGCTCTTGTCCAAAAACGGATAGTCCTGTCCTTCGATGCACTCGCCAGTATATGGCCTACCGGGTTATATGACAACGATGTTATGCATTTATCATGAGCGTAGGGAATGGTGTGCACCGGTTTCTTCAAATCTTGCACAACATCAAAATCTTTCAATGACCCATCGTAGCATGCAACTGTCAGCATCGATTCGTTGATTGGGTTCCATAGTAGAGTCATATAGTCGACTTCATCTCTAACGACCATCAGTTCCTTCAAACTATGTCTGATATCAAATACTCGACACGATTTATCCTTAGAGATTGCAGCTAGTAAATTTCCCCCAGTTGGCTGAAACCTTGTCTTGAGCACTGTATGTTTGAATTTCAAAATTGTGGAAATACATTGTCCTACCCTGGGATCCCAAAGTTTTACTAGATTATCCTTGGATGCTGATGCTATTAAACCCATTTCTGGGTGCCAATCACAACTCTTCACATCCCAATGATGCCCAGATAGAACTCTTTCCTGTTGACCGTTGCTAAAATTCCAGATTTTTAGAATGTTATCATCTGAACATGTAACAAATTTTGAATCATTACCACTGAATGCAACATCTCGTATGCATTCGGTATGTGCCCTATCAAGTTCCTTCACCATGTTAAAATTTGGTTGCCATATCTTTATTGTACCATCGGAATCACCACTGACCATCCAATCGCCGGCGTGAGAGTATTCCATCGTAGTCACTGCAGAGTCATGAGCCTGCATGATGCTCTCGAAGTTAAAAGAAGAACCATTCCAAAGTGAGAACTCTCCGCTATACGTGGCAACAACTAGCCTTCTTCCCTCAGGTGTCCATTTGATGGCTGGGATAACATGCTTGACTTTGTTTGAACTCAAATGAGTAAACTTGTTTGTAAAATTGATGACCCTATCTCTCGAGCGGTAAGCACACGGTGGCATGATGTCGGTTGTATACGAGTTTTCTGGTTCGATGATCGGTAGCTCTAAGCCGTGCCTTCTATAGTAGTACAATTTCTCGAATGGAGAGCTCATATCCACGGTTCGACGTTGCGTTAGGTATCGTTTCTGGGATTGGTCTTGTACATTGCTGTCATTCATAGTCTGAGGGTTGCAATTGGGTAGTTTTACTGCTCTTTACGCAGTCTTTGTTCAATAATGATTTCCAATTCGCTACTTTAAACACAGTGCGCGGGATGTCCAAAATGAAGAATAGAGTATCAATAACCATTAGCTACATTATATGCTCTATAAAAAGTCTCTTGTCGTCTCAAAAGGTACATTGACTTCAGAACCAAAATATCGAAAGTGGCAGTCCTTTAGGCGCCGGAAGACCACGCTTCCTTAAGCTATAATGAATTTCGTAATATGTATCTATATCTTGTTCACCTTTAGACAGCGAGGTACCTTGGGTACATGAGCCAAACCACAGTGAATGCAGCCACAAGCATCCAACACATAAGAGGGAACCATTTCATCCCAGTTATATGGAGAGCAATCCCGACAAGATAGGGCAATGCAGCATTCCCTGCACCTCCGATGGCAACTGCCAGGCCAACTCCAGAGACATGCAGTTTCCTTGGCAATACTTGCAGGGCGACAATGCTGGCATTTGGGAATAGTGGGCCAATAAATACTCCACAAAAGAATAGTACAAAGAAAAGTATCCCGATGTACCACTGAGAGTCTGTATTGATGAAGCCAACAAGGGTAAATATAGTGTAGAAGAACACACAACAAAGCCCGTAGACATGACTGGCGCGGTATTCGCTTGGAAAGACTCTTTTTGTGACAAATCCCAATAGGAACCGGCCGACTGTGAGACCCACCCAGAACGCGGAAGTGACATAGGACATCGATATAGTGTCATCCGATTTGGTCGCCAAGAGATAAGAAAACATCCAAGAGCCTGTAGTAATCTCTGCGCCCAAGTAGACGAACAGGTACAGCGCATATAATAGAACCGCAGGGTTTTTGAGCAGGGCTAAAATCCCACTGCTATCATTTTCTTCATCTTCCTCTGTAGAATCATCTTCGGCTTTGTGTGCTGTACAAATGTAGTCATATTTTGTAGCAGTCTCAAACCTGCAAGCCGCGAGTATGATTAATAGTCCCAGTAATGAAACTACCAAAGGAATGTAAAAAAAGTCAGACCAGCGACCATATTTGTTAAAATAAGAGACAATGGGCGGTGTTATCATGGAGGAAGCTCCGTATAAACCGTGTGTAACTCCCATCCATTCGTTTTTATGAGTCTCTAAATTCCCAATCATAACATTAGCAGTAGAGTCAGCTATGCCGATACTAAATCCAATTGGCAAGTAGCAAATGGTGTAAACAAAAAAAGACGATGGTTGTAAAGCCAGTATAGAGAAAAATATCACGCTAGATCCAGCTGATATAATCATCGCTCCTCGCATACCCCATTTCTTGTGCAGTTTTTCATTAAGCACAGATGCTAACATATAACCAAGCACCTGGGTCAGAAAAATATTTGAAACCACAACTTTTGAGATTCCATACCGTTCCGTTAATGTGGGGATAAGGGTACCAGTTGTTTGATCGTTCAAACCGAACATTATAAACATTGCTAAATTCGCAGCAATCTGCCATCTTACAATTCCCACTGTCTGATAGTTCAAAGGATAAACCTTGATCTTCTCACCCTTCCATTCAACATCCTTCATCAAACTCCCGCCATTAAACTCAACACCGGAGTCCACACTAAAGCCCTCCTCCTGCTCAAGCAGGTTCACCATTTCAATAGGCGTATCATCCTTCCCCTCACTCTGATATGATGGCATACCAATTAGCTATTAAATAGTCTTTATGGTCCTTAGAGTATACATCCTATTATGAAGCTTGCTCATTAACCCCCAGATATATAAGATCTAAGCTTTGTATCGCTCGACCTTCAAAAAAATGTGTCAAAACAAGAAACGATCAAGTGTCAGCGCCAAGAAAAGTGATGAACAGACGGTTGCACTATGATAGACTTCTTTACAATACACTGATGGAGTGCGAATAATCCAATAAACTGTGAGAAAGTTTCACTTTTTTGTAATTATTGTAATTATTCTTAAAATCTAAATAGTTATGATCACATATGAAATCGAGAAATTAATGATCTATCGAGCATTCTGAGGTTTCGGAATCTTTCGGTAAAGTCACTAAATTGAAGTCCTGGTGCACAATACAGGGTATTCTGCTTGCACATGCCTTGAACTAAGTCAATAAAAAAAGGTCACAAAAAGATAAATTAATAAATTAATAAATTAAAACAATAAAACTAATTGAAATTGATTAAACATTTCGAAAATATATTCTCCTTTAGTCAATTGCAACTGCAAAAATCCAAGAACAAATATGAGCACCCCAATAGGACACTACACGGGTGAATCGAATTACAACACTGCCAAGATGACTAGCAGTGCGAAACTTTCCACGCCTGCGTTCTCCGGAATCGCCAGAGAACGACAAGCCCTAGCGGTCCCGATCATGCTTTGTACCTCAGTATCATTTGGTGGATTTTTGGCTGGTTGGGATGTTGGAACCATTGGTGGGATAACCAATATGGAGAGTTTCAGTCAGAATTTTGGTACTTTAGTGAATACCTGGACTGGAGAAAGAAGGCTTCCAGCGATCTCGGTCGGCCTGATCATTTCGGTATTTAGCGTAAGCTCAGCCGTTGGAGGTCTAACTTTGGCAAAATTAGGTGACTATCAGGGACGTAAATTTGGAATTTATGTTGCGTTGGTGGTGTATTGCGTGGGTCTATGGATAACACTGATGAACGATACAAATTGGATACAGTTCCTCATCGGAAGAATTGTTACCGGCCTTGCAGTTGGTTCCACTGGAGTCTTAGTCCCAATATATCTATCAGAAATTGCACCAGTTACAATCGGCTCAACCATGATTGGATCATATCAAGTGCAGACTACGCTTGGTATTCTGATGGGTAACATTGTTAATTATTTCTGCCATCAAGTGCTGGATAATGATGTTCGGAATATGTCATGGCAGTTACCACTAATTTTGGGGTACCTCTGGGTGCTGATAATAACGATTGGTCTGATTTTTACACCAGAATCAGCACCATTTTTGGTAGTTCACAAGAATGCAATTCCTGACGCTAAGGCATCATTTGCCAAGATGAACGCTATATCGAGAGCAGATCCCAAGACACTAGAATTTATTGATAGAAGCCTTAGAGAGAAGCATAAGAGTCGTAAGGAGGACAAAAGTCAAGACATTTTGGATTGGGCAAGAAGTAGGCCAAGACTCGGATTACGTCTACTCGTCGGTATTTGCGTGATGTCATTCCAACAACTATCGGGAATCAACTATTTTTTCTACTATGGGACTACGATATTTGAAGCCCGCCAAATGGATTCATATGTGGTTACAATAATACTATCACTGGTGAACTTCCTTTCAACTTTCGGCGGTCTCTATGTTGTTCAAGCGAGTGGTAGAAGACCAAGCTTATTAATTGGATCAATTGGTATGTTTTGCTGCATGCTTGTTTACGCCAGTGTTGGAAGCTTTGCACCAAGAGGTACTGCTTCTTATGTTGTGGTCATCATTGCAACATGTGTTTATTTGATATTCTTTGCCACTACTTTGGGACCAGTTACGGTGATTCTTGTTGCAGAACTTTTCCCAATGAGAACTAAAGCCACTTCAATGGCAGTTTGCACATCTTTCTACTGGATGTGTAATTTCCTCGTCTCATTTCTGACTCCAATAATAGCTGATCAAATTGGTTTCTTATACGGTTATTTCTTTGCTGGATTTTTACTCGTATCTGCTGTGTTTGCATGGTTCATGGTCCCAGAGACCAAATACATGACACAGGCGGATATCGATGCATTCTATGACAAAGTTCGCTGACTGTAGCTTCATTAGAGGCTAAAATACTCTTAGTAATAGCGATAGAAAATAAAAAAAATGCTCTTGATAAAAAGACTAAACTATCACATAATATGAGTCCATTTGAAGTTGTAAAGAACTCATAAGAATGATTTAGAGCTCAGATTAATGGATATTTCAGCTTACAACTTTTAGTAGTCCATAAACACGTGACCATACTAGTATAAGAGCGCTTGGTTCAATCTTATAGGACTGTAAATCATCAAGTTAAATCGAAATGCTTGGAAAAGCCTATAGATTCCTACTACTAGCCATTGATGAGTAGTACTTCTATTCCTAGAGGTCAATCATCGACTTCATTTAGCAAGAGCGATTTCAAACCGCTTTCTGTGGGTCGTTCATCATTCCGCGTTCATGACTATCCCAATAACACTCAGGTTTCTTCAATCGGGAGCTCGCCAAGATCTCGTCCAACTCCAAGATACTCTTTCAACACCGTTAGCTCATTACATGATGGAAGCTTGAGAGAATCTCCTTATAGTGAACAAACACATTCCGAGAGAGCAACGGGCCAGAGGAAAAGGAGATTTCCTACAGTTCCCAAGTCTTCAGGGCCTATTTACTCGACACAAGCTCGGAAAGAGCTTACGAGTATTGATAGGATCAATGATTCAGCATCCAATTCCCTGGTATGCGCCGGCAAGTCTCATCTTGGTCTCTACAAATTCAATCCAGATAAGAAGTCCATTAAATGCGTTCACGATTTTATGGCTGTTGGCAATGGACAGAGCAATTCTTTATCACCGAATTTCAAGAAGAGGAATAAGCAGATTAAGCTTAGTACGATAGCTGACGTGAAGACAGGCTTTCACAACCACAAGAACTACGTCGCTGTCTGTAGTAGTTCTACTGCCATATCAGTTTTTGATATGAATAGGACTGGTAGCTCAGAGAGTTCATTTGTGACAGCTTTGTCGGAGCATACAAGATCAATCAATAGTTTTGATTTCAACACGGTTCAAACAAACTTGATTATCAGTGGAGGTCAAGATAGTTGCATTAAAGTCTGGGATTTACGATCTAGCAATGCTAAAAACTCCAAAAATTGTGATTTGAGCATTAACACAGCGTCAGATTCAATCAGAGACGTTAAATGGATGCCCTTCCAGAATTATGCCTTCAACCATCAACAGGAGTTCAAAAATGGGAGTAATGCAGGGTTCAAGTTTGCATCGATCCATTACTCTGGGCTACTCTTGAACTTCGATTTGCGTCAACCAGGTCAAATTGAGAAAAGAATTAATGCACACTCTGGACCAGGTTTATGTCTTTCTTGGCATCCCAATCTTGAATACATTGCCACAGGGGGTAGAGACGGTAAATGCGGTTTATGGTATGTTGGAGATAGACAGCAATATGAAAACGCTTGTGGTACACCTTCGTCCAATCTCTACGGCCATTCGGCCCATGCTAATTTGGCGGCATTACCAGAGACAACTCTGAGTACAGGGCTTCCTGTTACAAAGTTGAAATTTCGTCCAGCATATGAAAAGAATGTCTTCAACTCGTTACTTGCTCTTTCTCCAATGACTGACGATGCAGCGTTGAACATTTACTCGCTTGCGAGAAAGTATATCCCCAAACATGTGTTACTCAAGTCAACGCAGACGTTAGGGCTAGTTTGGTGGGATGAAGAGCTGATTTTTGACATTGATAAAGAGAATAACATAAACGGGTGGGATATTGCTCATGAACCTACTATCTTAGACAATCTTCCCAAGACTGTGACGCGCTGGAGAGACATTGAAGGTAATGGCCTCTTATTTGTGGATCAAAACTGCGGGAGTTACGATTTGAACCAAAACCAGTTAATAATGCCCGAAGACAGCAAGAAGGTTGCTAATCATAGGATAAGTATGAGTTCATTAAGCGCCAATAATGGTGGGAGTACTACTGGTCTAATAAATAACCTTAAGAAAGGGATCAGCCATAGTACTTTGTCGTCGTACAATGGTGATCGACCTCCGTATCAAAAATCTGGTGTATCTTTCAATGCAAAGAGTCCTTCAGCTGGAATGTCTCACAATACATCAAATGTCTCCACTCCATATATTTCTCAAACCGAAAGCAAGGATACAACGCCTCCAACCATGGTAACTCTCGATCTGCCATACATTCTGAGCAGCATGAGAATATCTCGTCTTTCTCCCGAACGAAACATGGCTAGATCGCCCGAGGTTGTGGCCATAAGGGAATCGCCAGTTAAGGTTTTTAAGTTCCTAGCAAGGGAGCTTGAGTTCTCAGGCAACCATGAAAAGAGAGAAGGTAGCGCTAAAAGTGTTTATCAACAGGGTAGTGTCAAGGATGAAGACTTCAAAGAGGACCTTATGCAGCGTTTTGGGCTGTTGGAAAACACCACCTGGGCAGCTCTTGTCAATAAGAAAAGCGAACAGGATATCAAGTTAAGTCGAGAGCTTACGAATAATGACATTTCAAATGATCAAGAGGAAAAACCCCAGAGAAGGGAAAGTAGCAGTGAAGAAGGTGATTCCGGTGTTCACTCTAAGAGAAGAAGTGCTTTAACTGAAAGCATAGAAGTTGCAAATAGTGTGCAGCAAAAAGTCGACCGGTTGCTCGAATTGATACCTATCTGTGGCCATAATGCGTCTGTATATTCGTACATTGACGATTTGCCTAACTTTAAGGTATGGTTACTCATCAGAGATTCATTACTTTGGGACTTGAAAAAAATAAGCCTAGATGAGTTACAAACTCAACAACACGACTACGAAGATCATTCGGCTATGGCTGACGATATATCAGCAGCGGCGATGGAGATTAACGAGAGCGTCAATCCCGGCTGTTCAAGTGGTGTGACAAGTGGGGTGAATTCATTCGTAGACGAGGCTCCACAGGCATTGAACTCAGAGTCTATCGATGGCATGAAGAAGCATTTAGAGGCGGCAGGAAAATCTAAACTCAAGCAGCAAATTATGGCAGGCAAAATGGAAATATCGACGGAAAAGAATCCCACCCTAGCATCAAGTAGCAAAAGCACCCACAAGTTAGACGAGCCCCCTTTCCAGCAACGTCAAACCGCAAATGAAGCAGAGGCTGTTAGCATTGAAGATGATAGCGACAGAGACACTCTTGATGTTCCAAATACAGTCGGCGGCCTCGAAACAATAGGTATACCAATTCTGCAGAAGAGGAAACAGCGGCCATCTTTTATAGACACCTTTATGACCGATGTACGGTCACCACATGATGTGAACACTGAGAACGAGTTCCTAGAAAGAAGTCGGCGCTCTCATTCTTTCACGCATAGTAGCCCAAACAGTAAGCTATCGTCAATGCAAAGTTTTGGAAATGGGGTTTCACCATCCGCGGCTCTTAAGAAATTTGCATATCAAGCTGATTCTATCATGTCACTTTCGCCAAAGAAGCAACCAAACCACTTGCCATCAAGCTTTGAGCAACTGATGGGCGTCAGAACGTCTAAGGTGGGATCAAAAAAGACCCCTTCGAGTCGGTCAAAAGACACACCTCCCCCATGGAACACTAAGAGACTTTTGAAACAGCTTTACCAGCAAGCTGTAGAGATGGGTAACATCTTACTTGCAGTCAACATTCTACTATTATTCCAAAACATTTACCATTTAACGAGCACAGAAGTAGTGAAGAACTCTCTAGCACAATTCACCACGATACTTCATCAGTACGAACTGTTTGAGATATCTGCGGCGATTCTTAAATATTGCCCATGGGATGATATTTTCGATACTGAAGGTAGTCAATCCTTAATAACACTTTTCTGCGATAAATGTGGGAAATTAATTACGAATGAGCCCTCGAAAGAAAAATTCGCTAAGGAAGCTCAAATAGTTGGAGATACCACCCCGCTGGCTAGGTTCGGTCACTGGTATTGTGACTCGTGCAAGAAACCTAACAGTCTATGTGTTATGTGCGAGCAACCAATGAAAAATTTAACCATGACATTACTTGAATGTGGTCATGAGGGTCATTTCGAATGCTTGAAAGGCTGGTTCCTTGATGACAATTTAACCGAATGCCCAGCAGGTTGTTCATATAAAGTGATTACGTAGAAATGATAAAGACAATAAGATCAAATAAGCCCAAACTCTTCGAGAAAATCACGTACCATGGACCAATAGCCTTCCTGAATTATCGTATCGTTATGAGTACCTAACGGGAACTCAAAGACCTGTTTGTTTCTACTAGGACACTCATCGTACAATTTCCTCATGTGCGAAGGTGGTACTATCTCGTCCTTTAACCCTCGCAAGAACAGGAAGGGTAAAGTATCATCACAGCCCTTGATCAGTTCTTCTGAGTTCCAAATTTCGTGAACCATCCCCCTAAAATATTTAAGAGCTGGGAAAACATAGGGGACGACCTTAGGTATACTGAGAAATGTATTTTCAAGAATCACTGCATCACACAGATTAGCAAACTTCGAAGCAATGTAAATCGCGTTGGCTCCACCCAGCGACCTCCCATAAAGCACCAATTTATTCTTCTTATGGAAGGAATCTTGCGACAGATGAGCCATAACACAATCTGCATCCAATTTCAAACCATTCTCTGATGGCGATCCCTCTGAATGGCCATAACCTCTATAAGAATAAAGAAACACACTCATATTTAGCTGCCGGTAGAAAATATCTGCAATTGGAATAAAATATCCTATATTTCCAGCATTAGGACACAATATCAGTACTGTAGATTCTGAACCACCACTTGTATTTTGCATATCATAAGCCTCAATTTTAATCCCATCGCTCGTAGTCAATTGCACTAACCGATAAGGCAATCCGTAACTAGCAGGTGTATCGACCTGATCTCGTGCTCCCTGCGCCCAAGAAGGGTATATCAATCGATTTTGCATGAAATAAAGAGCAGTCAGCGAAACCGAGGCCATCGCTGCCACACCCTCAACAAACATTTTTAAAACTCTCCAAAGCATCAGCAGCTCATAAAGCAAACTCCAAACCACTCCCAGTAGACTCCAAACAGCGCCAATTGTTCTCTCTTTAACTGATCTCAATTATGTTTAAAGCTCATCGAATAGGTAAAATTTAGCTGGGTAACAAATTTTCAAAGGCAGCTTATTCCTCCAGTATAAAAAATTTTCATCCAATTGAAAGATCAGCTACTTGAATGAACCCATATTAAGGATCAGATAGTCCATTGATTCGATCAGTTTTAGCTGAGTTTGAAGTTGTTTGCCATGTCTGTCGAAGAAGTTAGTCAAAAATTTGAAGAAACCGTTTCTGTTAGCGATAATAATGAACCCAAGAGTGTGCTTTCGGATAGCCAATTTGATGTTAAGCACCCATTGAACACCAAATGGACTCTTTGGTACACAAAGCCTGCCGTAGAGCAATCAGAATCGTGGTCTGATCTATTACGTCCAGTGACTTCTTTCGAAACTGTGGAAGAGTTTTGGGCTATTGTGCAAAATATTCCAGAGCCTCATGAACTTCCTCTCAAATCCGATTACCATGCTTTCCGTAACGATATTAGACCAGAATGGGAAGATGAGGCCAATGCCAAAGGTGGGAAATGGTCATACCAGGTTAAAGCCAAACGTGCCGATATCGATGAATTGTGGTTGAGAACTTTACTGGCAGTGATCGGTGAAACTATCGATGAGGATGATTCCCAAATTAACGGTGTGGTATTAAACGTTAGAAAGGGTGGTTACAAATTTGCATTGTGGACAAAATCAGAAGATAAAGATCCTCTGTGCAATATCGGTGCCAGATTCAAACAGGTATTGAAATTGGGTGACGATGATCATATCGAATTCTTCCCACATTCAGCTGCAAACGCAAAGCATCACCAACCATCCATCACTTTGTAAGATAGTAAATATTATCAAATTGACACCGACGAGAGCTTGTCTTGACACCGTCTAGGTGTTTGTAATAATCGCTTTTCTATATATTGAAACTAAACCGAGATTGTATTCCAGCCATCGATGATACCTTGGAAATAGAAACCAAGAACAGTGATGATGTACAATAGGATCAACATCGAGCCTTTGAAGTAATTGGACTTTCCTTCGGCGTAGAGATAGGTGAATAGAAATACACTTGCCATGGATGCAATTAGATCCCATTTGGGGAACACTAGCGAAAACATCGAATCTCTGATCGAAATCTCAGAAAAATCCATCCTCCATGTATAGATGACCGAGTAGAGGACGAGCGCAGGTATTTGTAATAAGCACACTTGCAGTGCGTATGCACTACCGATTTCCATCGAAAGTGCGACATTCCCATGTATAGCAAATGATATAGCATTCAAAAACTCTGTGGTGTTGGGCACTAGCGCGAAGATTGTTAGACCCAAGAACTTTGGGTTTAATGACGGAACGTCTTCAAGGACAGTGTCCACACAGGAAACCAAAATCTCTGCGATGACGGCATACAATAGGGTAGCCACTAACAAAATGCATGTGGATTTATTTCTTGACCAGTTAGGCGCTTCATGACCGCCGTTGTCGTCGTCATCAGCCACTTGCTGAACCTCTGCGTTGTTTTCCAGAGTACGGCTACTCGAAAGTTCTTTGGATTGCTCACTTATGGGTAATTGCCAAATCATCACTGCATGAGTCCGAAGAGTGAACCACAACCCAATGATATACGCGAGGAAAAGCACTACAGCACACGAAATCGACATTGGCTCTATGACATGAACATACATTTTTGTATGCTCGAGTGGTGGATGACTCAAGTAACATCGCTGCGAAGAGAACACTTTGGCGACATTCATCAGATTTAGCGGTAAATCAACTTCATTCTCGCATCTTACAATGTAACCACCGTAAATCTCGTAGAATATAGTTGGAACAAACATTACAATCATCGAAAATATCAGCATGGTTGAAGAAACGCCTGCGCTAGCTGGATTGTACCGCTGTGTTTTCCTATTCAAAGCTCCGCCGCACATTGAGAGCCCAGGTAATAGCAATACAGCACCGAGAATGGAACCAATCATGGAGCCTTCGACCAGTAGTCCTTTGCTCTGTTTTAGTGCAACACAGTATAGGAAGATTTCTACCACAGTTGAAAAAATAGCATTAATCACAGCACCAACTCCCATTGAGGTTTGAGCTGAGATAGACGCTACGGCTTGACCGATGTAAAAGGCTAAAGGTATGATTGATGCTAGACACAATGTGAAAATCGTCGTCTCATGGGTTAGCCATGTTGCCACTCCCCAGGCATTCTTGAAAAGATAGAAATCACAGATGGTGAAAAGCACCAATGACATCAAATTAACTACGATGACATTTGTCCCATCAACTGTAAATTTGTAGTAATGCCAACCAGCACAACGGAAAGTGCACAATAGTATGTTTTTACCAGCCTGTTCCTTAACAATCGAGTCGTCTTGCGCACTCGTATTCTTGATGTATTTGAAGCCAAGTGCAAGAGGATGTCTCCTACAATGGTACATCAAGTTCCATAGAATATTGCTCATTGGAATCGTAAAGACGGGCAACCATGTTAAAAGACACAAGACAAAGACGATGGGCTGTACTACGACGTGGAAGCACGCGTAAAACACAACTCTTCCCCAGGTCCATTTCCCTCTACCAAAGTATCTTCTTTGAGCTGCCGCTCCCGTTGATGCCCTATGTGAATCATCGTTCTGGTCACCCGAGGGTTCCGTGGAGACCCCTTGTATCGAAGGAGGTTGTTCATGAGAAGCCCCAAGGTGTTGTCTCACAGAACCGTATGATGGATGCTGTAAGCTGTTATGCTTAGAGATTGATGCATCCTCACCTTCGGTTTGTGACTGGTGGAAAAATAGTCGATTGCTATACGATGTAACCCAATCGTAAAACTGTTGAGAGCTGATACCTTCATCTTTGTCTTCTTGCATGTAATGCTCATCGCGTGTCAGGTATACAACTTTGCCAAAAGGCCACAATAGATATTGCCCTAAGTTGAACAACAGGAGCGCATATTCCCTGGAAGATCTAGTAAAAATTCCAAAGACATAAACCAAGATACCAGCTGTGTTCATCAAGAGAAAAAGAATTGCCCCGCAAGTTAGAGACCAAAGTATGTTGGATAGGTGAACGAGCCATGAAATTTTCTTCAAGCGAGTTTCATGAATATCCTCTGCTGCTACTTTTTGAACAGATCTTTGCTTCTTATACAAAGCTGGTTTCCAGATCCTGATACCAAAAGGATGTGTCTCATTGATAGCGTCCTGCCTTTCTCTCAAAGTATATGACTCTATAGAAGAAGCAGTAGAGTTTCGATCATGATCAAGGCCTTGTTCTTCATCCACATCACGGTCTTCGAAAATTAGATCATGACCTCTTCCTGAAACATGATCGTGAATAACAAACTTCCCAGAGTCCGTATTAGAGTCTATATTGGAAGCGTCTTGAGGCGTACCACGTGAAGGGAAATTCTGCTTGGAAGAATGATTTTCTAGTGCGGGTTTCTTGAGTCTTGGTGAACTATTATTACTTTGTTTTGCCCTCGATTTCGATTTATTCTTAAGCTTTAATTCAGGCTTGTTTTGTGATGAACTTGCATCAGGGCCTGGACCTGAAACAGTCTTAGACTTACTACTGTGTAAAGCATATTTTAAGCCATCGTGTAACCCTTCTAAATATCTCACATCATGTTCAATCTCATCTGGATCATCATCAACACTGAAAACACGGTACACGTGATCCGGCGTGTTGTTACTAGCCATTGTCCCATCGGAGTGCAACGAGTGCAGCGGGTTGTCCTTGGGCATCTTGAAGTTATTATGCTGAGACCTTCCAACCGGTATGATCACAGCTGGCGCACCGTTGATCAACTTATTAAATACTTGGTGTCCCTTATCATACGTCTCGGGATGAGACGTTTCAGCAGCACGTTCGACGAGCACCGAAAGTTGCTGCGTAAATTGATTGATCACGTGGTAATTTCAATGCAGAATAGCCGCCGAAGAGCATAAAATTCAACGAACAGTTAAATAGTGTAGGAAAAATGCCTAAAAGCTGTAACGTACACGGGATGATTGATCAAGATCTCAGGAGCTCTCCATTTGTCTTCATTGGAACCTCATTTCGTTCTATTTCGGTCTTTATTCAGTTTTGCCACTGTATCCTCTAATTTCTGTTGTTCTTACAGGTTATTCAGCGTAGTGTACCATATTTCTTCGTATTTCAACCATTGCTGAGGAACTAAATCCATTATGTTACAGCTCTCACAAAGCCATGATTCTTTGTCAGGTATCCTAGTGTCCAATTCTAGCTCCTTATGTCTGCTCTATGAGCCGTGTTACGGTTTGTCGGCTTAAAATCGTTCCGTTCTCCCAAGATCTCTAATGACACTTCGTCCTTCAACTTCTCACAAGGTAGACCTTCATTCATGATTAATAGTACGATCTCTTTTCTTCATTTAATGATTCTAACCCGTACTTTGGACCGCCCATAGTCTTAGTTTGGAACTTTTGATTAGTCTTGTGAAACATTCAATCTGTATTAGCCGCCATCGAACCTTTTTACGCCCCCGAAAACAATTTTCCCTCAATTTACTCACACTCGCAATTCATTCTACTCAACATGTTCCTCACAAGTACTCACAAGTAGCACTCGTCATTCAAACCAGCCAACACACACAACACTTGTGCCTTGGGTGGTGAATATTACTGATAAAGGCTTTGGCGGCTATTTTCGCTTTTATACCGCCAAAATTGTTACCCGGACTTAATCTTTTTACGTCTTTTTTTGGATTTCGACGCCGCGTTTCAGATCTGAAAGAAATCAGTTCTCGAACGTTTCAGGGCTGAAACCTGGCACAGTTGTGAAAAAATACGCAGTTTATCAGAAACTAGAGGAACTAAAGGAACTGTTGTTTACTTTCAGATCTTTGAGCGTGTTATAGAATAGACTAGGATCATGTGGGCTACACTGTCGATCGTGTGGCTTTTGTTTTTACGTCTGACTGCAGCTGTAGTTACCACTTCATTGGTCACTACAACAGATGCTAATGGTCTAGCTTTGACGAGAACATCTGTTTTTGATCCTGCCACTTTGGCAGCTGCAGCTACCCCTATTACAACTGTTATTACTACAACGAATGTTGCCGGTGTTTTGGTTACTTTGACTCAGACAACTACGCCGACGGGTACTACGGGAACTACTACTGGGACTGGTACCACTACTACAGCAGCTACTGCGGCTACGGGAACTACTCCAGTTACTAGTGTAATTACCACTACAAATGCGGCAGGTGCTACGATCACTTCCACTACTGTTATTACTCCAACTGGGACTGCAACTGGGACTACAACTGGGACTGCAACTGGAACTGGATTAACAACCAGTCTCATTACTACTACCAATGCAGCTGGTGCTACTGTGACTTCTACCACTGTTATTACACCTGGTACGACTAATACAGGTGTTACTACTACTGGTGCAACCGCAACAGGATTGACCACTAGTGTTTTTACCACTACTAATGCTGCGGGTGTCACTTTGACCTCTACTACGGTCTTCAGTCCTACCGCAACTGTCTCTAGCTCTACCACCAAGGCTGCAGCATACGATGGGACCAGGCCCGATCCTTCAACGGCTTTTACTTCCCCGCCATTGACTCCTGTGACTACATTATCAATGGATACTCTTATAACGGTTACTGAAGGTACTACCAAGACATACACAAGCTCTAGGGAGAAGACTTCGAACTTATGGGTTACCATTGTAACCAATGGGAACACAGTGGTGGTTCAGACAACTTTTGCTCAGAGGTTTACCTCTCAGTATGATACAGTGGCTTCGCCATCATCTGGTTCTGTAGGTTTGGGTACTATTTCAGGTACTATTGGCCGTGTCAGGACTGATATGCAATCGACAGTGAGCGGAAATGCTGCAGTCTTTGGAACATCGTTCTTTGTTTCGATGTTGGCGTTCGTTGCGATGTTCTTATAAAACACCAACTTGGGATTTAAAATATAGTCAGTTTATAAAGTATTCAGATCAATATCGGTTTTAAAATGTTCAGAAATTGAGATTATTTGTAGACGGATTCAACGGCCTTTTCAAAGATTTTCAAACCTTCATGGATCGTTTCGTCTTCGATAGTCAGAGCGGGAACAAATCTGGCGGTGCTCTTACCAGCGGTGATCACCAACAGACCCAAATCTCTAGCTTTCTTGATCACTTCAGTTGGTGGTTCGGCGAATTCAGCACCAATGATTAAACCTTGGCCTCTGATGTCCTTGATTTGTTCTGGGAATTTCTTCTGTAGCTCACGTAAGCCAGCTTCCAAGATTTTACCCTTGGCTTCAACTTGTTTCAAGAATTTTTCATCACCGATAACGTCTAGGACGTAGTTACCTACAGCACTTCCCAATGGGTTACCTCCGTAAGTTGTACCGTGGTCACCGACCTTTAATGCGTTGTTAACCTTTTCATTGACTACGGTAGCGGCGATCGGGAAACCATTACCTAGGGCCTTTGCAGAGGTGAAAATATCTGGGTGAGCTTCTTTTGGTAGGTGGGCATGTGCCCAGAATTTACCGGTACGACCCAAACCACATTGGATTTCATCGTAAATGACAATAACATCGTTATCTTTACAGATCTGTGTTAAACCAGTCAATTTTTCAGAAGGAATTGGGAAGATACCACCTTCACCTTGAATTGGTTCCACAATCAAACCAGCCAACTCATTCTTGTTGGAGCTAATGTAATCCTTAAGTTTCGTAAGTTCATCGTTAACGTTCAAGAACGAAACGTTTGGAATTAAATCACCAAAGGGAGTTCTGTACTTGGGATTAGAAGTGACAGATAGAGCACCCATGGTACGTCCGTGAAAAGAGTTTTGGAAAGCAATAATACCTTGCTTCTTTGGATTAATAGTAATACCATGTTTCTTGGCAAATTTTAAAGCTGCTTCGTTAGCTTCAGTACCAGAATTACACAGGAAAACCTTTGAAGCATCAAATTGACCACCGAGCTGTTTCGTCTTTTTAATCAGATTAGCACTTAAATCCAGACATTCCTTGTTATAATAAAGATTTGAAGAATGAACCAGTTTATTGGCCTGCTTGTATAAAATTTCTGCTACTTTTGGATTCGAGTGACCTAGAGCAGTGACTGCAATACCAGCAGTAAAATCAATATATTCCTTACCATTCAAATCGTCGTAAAGCTTAGCATTTTGGCCTCTGGTAATACATAGATCATCAGGTCTAGCATATGTGGTAACTTGGTAGATTTTTTCGTCGAGGACGTTGGCCACTCTTCTGGAGGCAGTAGATGATAAAAATCTTTTAAGCATTGAATTGTATGATTTGTAGCAAGGATTCCTTGAGAGGATGAATGGTTGAGATAAGCTTTATGGCAGGCTAAGTCGATCTTTATGATGTTATCATTTTTATAAACGGCTATCAGCCAGTGAGTCAGACGTTAAAGTACGCGCGAAAACCGACAAGCATGAAAGAGTCAGTTCCCAATCGGAAGAAATTGAAAAGATTTTAAGAATCTTCCTTAGTCCTGATTCCAGTGGGTTGAAGGTTTTCTTAATCGATGATCGAGCCTGTCTCACCTAGGTCATCCGTCATTTTTCGCCGCTTTTGGCCTCATCTTTTCAACAGCTCCTTAGTAACGCTACATTGAAATTGACTTTAATTTAATTTACATAAGCTCGTCCCCACCTACTTTTGCTCCCAAGAGAGTTGCGCTGGGTCTGCGAATTTTCTTCCAGAGATCATCCAAAACCCTAAGAGGACAATGGCAAAGGCAACGCAGATACAACCACCGATCAAATAAACTGTGCCCAGGAAATAGTTCCGACTTCCAATACTTGAACCATGCGTGATGTAAACTGCTTTCTTCCCGTTGTACATGGTAGTAGGCCAATGAAGGCCAATGTCAATCTGATACGTACCAGCCTGAAGACTGTCGTTTGAATTTCTACGTATCAGCTTGGAGAATTTGTGAAGAGCCGCGGGTCTCATCCAATTTTGGAACTCTTCCCATTCGTGTATATTTGGAATGTTAGTCTCGTTATATCCATCTGGAAATTGACGTGCCCAAAAAGGTGGTGGCACGATGTCTGTGTGATTGTATTTCGTTTTCCTGTACCTAGTACGATCCGTATGCCAGTTGATATTGCTGTTGCTCAAAGGATAGTTATTGTTAGAGTCTTGAACATTCGATAGCTCAAATGGGAAAGTATCGTTAAACATAGAGTTGGCAATCAGTCCACATGGATAATATAGTTTACCATCACCGTTGTGACCCAGAATTTTACAGTTTATACCAACGTTGTCCTCAAGGTCACTCCGGGAAGCAGCTATACCTTTGATCTGATCTTCGTTAAATGATAACACATATTTACGATGGTTTGCCGCAAAGTTCTCAATCAAATAGTTAACATAAACATCCTTTGGAATCTCTTGAGGTGTCGTAAACCGTAACTGACAAGTTCCACTCTCCTCGTCTTGGTCATCAGGGTCTGCAACATACCTCCACTGAGGTGCTGTGCTAAAGTCCTTATGTTTAGTGAAGATCATCGAGTAATGATCCGAGGGCATATCTTCCCAATCGTCCCCGGTTGGAGCTTTATCTTTACAATCCTGGTAATAAACAGTCAGCTCACTAACCTTGGAAGCCACTGAAAGCAAACAGCCTCCAACAATGACGAAAACCGCTGCTACTAGCAGGTAGAGCAGGAATACGTTCTTAGGTGAAGGCACTGGATTCCACGATTTCAACCGTTGTTGAGAGAATTCAGTATCCAGCGGTCTCCTAGTCTTCACTTTTTTAGGCTGAACCTCCTCATCTTCAAACTCGGATGCATCCACGTCATCCTCCTCAGGTACATCAACATCTTTATGTTCCTGGTCTTTCTTCCTAAATACACCCACTCGACTTAGATCAAAGTTTACCATTTTGTGTGAAGCCTTTAAGCACAAGCTTCGACGACAATTGAATTTGCCGGCTCCTGAATTGGATGGTCTAGCCTCTATTCACTTCAACAGCTGATTTCGGTTGTTATTCATCAAACACGTTTAAACTAGAGGCCGACAAACTCTTCTCGCGCGAATTAGCGAAAGGTTGGATTTTTCAGAATATTGATGAAATTTCAGTATATTTACAATAAAATTTACATTTTGACTAATCAAGACCATTGAGAATATTTGATATGCTAATTTTGAAACTCTTATTGGCTACAGCACCAAACCCGTAGCAGGTGGCCCCTCCACCAATTACTAGGAACTCATCGAGGCTGATTTGGACCAGTTCAAACCCAACTAAGAACAAAGGATGATCATCCCATATATCAGGATGAATCTTGAGCCCACATATTTTACCGCTCTTTATGTCGATGATTACGATGCTAGTTTCTTGGCCGAACAGCATTTCTGGACTGGTTCCACCTACCAACATAAGTGTATGGTTGTTTATGAACTTCACTTTGGCACCATACCTTTGCAATAGAGGATGTTTTAAGCTATTTTTGATCTTAACGGTATTGCCGTTGTAGGAAAAGGTGTAGAGGGCATCTGACACCAAGGTCTCATCAAAAGACCCTCCGACTATAACTCCAACCTGAGCTTCGTGGTTGTAATCCATTGCAGCCGATATCAAAGGTCGGTCAAGATCAAGATTGTGGTCAGGAGTTTCGAAAGTCTGTTGGACTGGATCGTAAGTCAAAAATGGACTTCCTGTTGTAGACCCTCCAAACACAAGAATTTGGTTCTCAATGAGACAGGCGGCGTGTCTATATCTTGATTCGGGAAGCGAAGGCCCTTGCCTCCAGAGATTGGAGCCCATATTAAACACCCACGTATCAGTATACCCGTCTTTGGGACTTTGTCTCCCGCCGATCATCATGAATTCTTGGCTGCTGCCTAGACTTGTTAAAGTATGGCACATCCTTACGGGTGGAGCTTCGCCAGTGTCCAATGGTATGTAATTTCCCGTGTCAACATCTACTTCGATTAGTTCATTCAGTCTAGCTGGACTACTGCCTCCAAAATACAAAACTAATTTGTCCTGAGCAGCAGCACCAAACTTCCTTGCTAATGAGGATTCTAATATCTGAAACTTTGCTTCAGTTAGAATCTCCAAAGAGCGAATAGACTTTGAGGGAGTGAACTTGTAAGTGCCATCGAAAGCGAAACCGGTATCATTAGTAGCGTGGCATATGATGTAATGGTGACAAAAGAGGTGGAACTCCTCTAATTCATCAAAAAGCTCCAAATATTTCACTTTCAGCCTTTGCTCTACATCGACTGATTCCCAAAGTTTGAACATATCGCCTGCATTTATGTTTGGAAAGCCCAATTTGCTAAATCGTTCTCTCTGTGACTGTAATGTTTTATACTGAAGGACACTGAGCAGCGGAGAATCATTCTTTCGAAAATGCTTCAACATCTGCTTAGAGAACGGTTCATTTTCGCCTTCTGGAATGAGTTGTTCAAGCATTAGAAAGTGGGAGTTAGGTAGCTCACCACATAGCTTTATAATATCGTCAGCACGCTCAGGTTTCATATAAGCCAGGGAAACCTCGGCAACAAATACTTTGATGAGTTCTGGGTCATCCAAGCCGAAAGGAACGATGTCCTTTTTGAAAGTTTCTAAGTAGTTGAGGTTGCAAGGCGCGGCGATATAATTCACAGTACCGAACTTCACGGCATCAGAAAGCTCGTCACACTCTGGACCAAGAATGTTGGTGAGCTCATCATTTTGCTTTATAATTTGCACTTTTTTACTGATAAGGTCTGGATAATCCAAGTCTAAGAACCGAACTCTTCCAGAGTATTTGCGGCTTGCCTCATTATTTGGGTCAAGGAGTTGGAAAGGCAAAGGATCAAACCCGCATCCTAAATTCACTACAACAATTTTCTTTTGCGTTGCTTCAACAATTGAGTCTAATCTTGATCGTATTGCATGTAATCTCAACCAATAACCGCGGTTAATGCAAGGAGAGCGTTTAGGTGTTTTTTTCACAAAATATTTGAAATACTCATTTGCTTGAGTGCTTCTGTCATTCTCGCTTAATTTGGATAGATATAGGACCTCGACGGATCTCTTAGAGGCAATGGACGAGTTATTTGTACCTTGGATGGCTAAATCTGCATATTTTTTGCGTCTATTTTGTTTCTCTAATTGCTTCAGCTGCCTTGGAGTCAGCTCAGTAGTCATTGCTAGGCAGTAGTCATAGATATAGAGACTATAAAGTCTGTAAATTAGGCTTTAAATGTTTATCTAAGGCTTCATGATGAATTTTTCATCTCATCGCTTACAAGAGCCATCACGTGAAAATAAACCATAAGAATATTAACTTTTGATCCATGATTAACTAGCAAGGTTTATTCGAAGAGAAGCCGAAGTAGCAGTTGAGCTGGTCCCGACTGCAATATTTTGTACCAAATATTCTGTGAAGTGAATCTTGTATTTGGAGTAAAACTCACAAAACAGGGTTTTGGATATGATACCAGAATCGATAGAAGATGGTGCACATGTCGAGGGAGCTGGCTCTCCTGAAGCATTCAATGAAATGTCTTTATCAAATGAAGCTCCAAAGCAGAGGAGAACAACAAAATTTATCCTGAGCAAATACACCATTTATGAAACTAAGGAAAGAATGTATATTGTCGGCAGTAATAAGCGTGAGACAATGTTTAGAATACTGGAAATAGATCTTAGTGTTCCACAAGATAGATTGAGTGTCCTCGAGGATAACGTTTTCTTCACAAGGAACGAGATTATGAATGTACTTTCTGGATTAGAGGAAGCAAGCGAAGAAGGATTGAATAAGAAACTGACTGGATATGGTCTCATGGGATTTATTCGATTCACAACATGCTACTACTTGATAGTTGTCCAAAAATGCAGTCAAGTGGCCGTGCTAGCTGGTAGATCAATTTTTCATATAGATGGAACTGCATTGGTACCAATAAGCAATAACTATAGGAAGCCGGACAAATATTCTGCAGAAGCTCGACTTATGTCGACGTTTCAAAGTTTGGATTTAACAAAGACTTTCTATTTCAGCAATACTTATGACATTACCAATACCTTGCAAACCAACTTATTAAGGGAAAAACTAAAAGCTGTAGGTAGGAGCGATATTTCAGTACCGAATGGCATTCCCGACTATAACGAAATGTTTATGTGGAATAATAACCTTTTAGAAGCGGTATTACCTTGCATCGATACAGTATATGATTGGTTTAGGCCCATAGTTCACGGATTCATTGACCAAGTCGATGTCTCAGTGCTCGGGAAGAGTATATACATCACTCTGGTCGCTCGTCGATCGCATCAGTTTGCTGGTGCTCGATTCCTCAAAAGAGGAGTTAACAAACAAGGATATGTGGCCAATGAGGTTGAGACAGAACAAATAGTTACCGATATGCTGTTGACTGGGTTTCATCGTCCTGGCAATGGATACTTCGACAGTGATAGGTATACTTCGTTTGTTCAACACAGAGGATCCATTCCTCTTTACTGGACACAAGAAGCTTCCAACCTCACGGGAAAACCGCCAATTCAAGTCACAGCTGTTGATCCCTTCTTCAGTTCGGCGGCAATGCATTTTGATATGCTTTTTCAAAGGTATGGCAAGGTCCAAGTGCTTAACCTCATCAAAACGAAGGAAAAAACTCCAAGGGAAACTAAACTTCTGAGAGAGTTTGAACAATGCATAACCTATCTCAATCAATTTTTGCCTGAGAATAAAAAAATACAGTATACTTCTTGGGATATGAGTCGAGCATCAAAGCAGGATGGTCAAGGTGTCATTGAGTTTTTAGAAAAATACGCAGCAGAGACTGTTTCAACAACCGGTATTTTTCATAATGGTGCCAACTTTAAGGTAACAAAGATACAAGAAGGTGTCTGTAGAAGTAATTGCATTGACTGCTTAGATAGAACTAATGCAGCTCAATTTGTCGTTGGTAAAAGGGCTTTGGGAGTTCAGCTAAAGAGCTTGGGTATAATTGACAACAGCTATTTGGAATACGATTCTGATATTATTAACATTCTTACAGAATTATTTCATGATTTGGGTGACACCATAGCTCTGCAGTATGGAGGCTCACACTTGGTTAATACCATGGAGACATACCGAAAAATTAATCAATGGAGCTCACACTCTAGGGATATGATTGAGAGTATCAAGAGATTTTACAGCAATTCATTCGTGGATGCTCAGCGCCAGGACGCCATAAACCTTTTCCTTGGCCATTACGTTTGGAAGAAAGGATATCCTGCACTATGGGAAATGAACACGGACATCTACCTTCACAACGAATATGTTAGCCACGGTCCCAAAAGAAGTTATACTCATTGGTGGAACAATTACCACATTATTAGTATTTCAGATATGCTCAAGGAAGAGATAATAGATCAAAATAAAGATGTATCCTTAAGGGACGTGATGCGGAATATTCGTGGCTACCCTGGGGCTTTCGACAATTATTGGAACGAGTACTATTTGCCCCGTTCGCTAACTTGGATGCCGGACCTTTTTGCGTATAACATGAATTCTACTAGAAGGTACCATGCAGCACGCGGTGAGAATAAAGATCTATCACCGTTTGCCTCACGGAAGCAAAGTTGGCTAAACAACAAGCTAAGAGCCATCACTATAAAGGGCGATGAGCACCCAAAGGCGGAATCCACATCAACCACACAAGAGACAGAGCTCGAATATGAAGATGACCTGAGACTATCAAGCTACCAGCTTAAAAAAGTGCTTGCAAAAGACGCTGCCATTAAGAGAAGCCTGGCAATTGCTGAGCGCAATGATAAGGTTCCGTTACCTCTAGAAGACTCAATGAGCAATGATTCAGAGATCACTGCGATCGAGAATGAGGAAGAAATGCGCGACAGAGATACGCCACTAGATTGCGTCTCGCAGTTGGACGACGTGATCACATACAGTGATTACTACGTCGATATCGATATCGACGTCGAGTATTACACTAATATCATGAAAGTCGACAGCTATCAACCATCTGAAGATTATCAAGATATGATCACTCGAGAAAAAGTGACAGTGAAGCAATGAGAATAAATACTTACTGTAGTCGCGCTTGAAATCAAAAGGGATATCGCTTTGTGTGATTAAATAGTATACATATCATTTTCCCCCTGCAGCATCTACAATATTCTTGAAGTGACTCTTTATCGTATTTTTATATTCGCTTACCGATGTCTTCTGACAATCAATGATAGACCTATAACAAGCCAATGTGTTCTTCACTTCTTCGCATTTGACCCATATCTTGCCGTTTACACCAATTGCCACCTCGAACTGTGTAAAGCTCGACAGTATCTTGAGCAGAGGGAAATCTTTATCAAACAATAAATGGCGGGCAAATCCTAAAGTGACATCTATCACTATTCCACCCTCTAGCAAACCGAAACCTGCATCTTGACCCGTTGTAGAGTCCAAACACTCAATCTCAGCTTCCAATTCCTTTTCAGCAGCACAAACTCTTGCGTACACTAAGTCACCAACCTTAAGCGTTGGCTTATTCTTCTTAGATGCATTGGGGAAAGCCATATAAGATAGAGTCACACTCGATGAAAAGCTGGATAAAGATACTTTATAACTGTCTGAAAATTGCCCGACTATTATTCCAATCACATAGTCCCCAACGGCTGGAATATATCGTTTCGAATCGTAATCAACATAAACCGTTTGCCCTCTTTTAGTATTGGCGATGACCTCGACACCGGCATTTGTTGGGCCTATCTCCTGCGTTACAGGGTCAAAATAAAGCCCTGGACCCAGCGTAGTTGGCTGTTCGCTATCAATATTCAGCTGGTCTCCTGGAAATATTAACGTAGACATACTAAAGCCACTTGTATATCCTCCTATAGCTCAATATCTTCATCAAAAGGCATCACGACTAGAACTTTTCATTTAGAATCATGAATTTGCACGTGACTAGAAACTAAAGCTAAACTGTTTCTATTAGAGATGGGCAACTAGACCTTTTGATAGAGGTATCAGCGAGTATATCGGATCTCCAAATGTGTTTCACTGGTCACTGTTCGATAACCACGATATTCCCCAGGACCCTTGTGGTAGTTTTATATTCATGGACCGCTTATGTGACATGTACTAGAGTGGATCAAGTGTCGCCCGTAGTGGTTAGGTCACCGGTTCTGAGTACGCTGGTCTTGGGGCTTTATACATACTATAAACTTATATCAGAGGGTCCGGGAAGCCCATTAGAATACTCAGAGTTGGTTGTGAGGGATGTGGCAGCGGCAGAGAATGGTACAGAACTTCCGCCGGAGTTTCTTTCTAGGAGATCCATAACTTCTAAGCGTGATGGAAGGTTTCGACTATGCAGGACATGTCATGTGTGGAAACCTGACAGATGTCACCATTGCTCAGCATGTAATAGGTGTATTTTGAGGATGGATCACCATTGTCCGTGGTTGCCTGATTGTGTTGGGTTCCGTAATCAAAAGTACTTCATCCAATTCCTGATGTATGCAACGTTGTACGCTTTCAATGTGCTAATATTTGACACAATTCAGTTGTATATTTGGTTTCATCAGGGAGATTATGAGAGACAACTCATAGATCTTGTTTTGTTTTCCGTTTGGCTTCTTGCCTTTGCGGTGTCAATTGCCTTGTCGTGCTTTACTGGCTTTAGCATTTATCAGGTGGCTCATAACCAAACCACTATTGAATTGCATATACAGGGACGTTATAGAGAGGAGCTGGATATATTAGGTGAATCGCGTAGGGATGATGCTACTGATAATGTTTTTGACTTGGGATCATCTTCAAAAAACTGGATGGATGTCATGGGTACCACTGTATTTGAGTGGCTTTTACCTATTCCAACTTCAAAGAGAATTAGAAATAGACATTCATTGGATCAAAAGGGATTGTATTTTGATTTTAGAAGCGACGTTAGCGAACGTCTCTTGGATAGCATGGACTTACAAGATAGGCTGCTGAGAAGAGTGACCCCACGTTCGTCAATGGAGCGAGGTTTGATTTAGAGAGGAATAATCTCTTACATGTACTTTAAATATTTATGCATTTCTATAAACTCCATTAACTTCAAAAACCGATACCCAATATGCAAACTCATCATCATTACAAAATCCACAGGAGAACAAAACTGACCAGCAGTCCACCGAAGCCTGCTGAGGCCCGAGCACCTCCATCCTGGTACATCAACACTGAGTGTGATGTCTGCAAGTCACCTGTCGAGGTCAACTGAGTCTGAATCCATAAAGAGCTAGTGCTGTTCATGACAGAATTGGTTAGGACAGTCGAGCTTGCTACGCGGGAGGAGATAGCTGAGGTTGAGCTTGGACTCGTGGTGGGCGCGGTGGGCGATTTGGAGTATGAAGTAAATGATTCACTGTCATCTTTAGTAAATGCACCGCGACTGCTGCTGGATATAATGTTTGCACGGGACGCCGAGCCAGAGTTCAAAGTGGTCAAAGGATACCCGCTGGCATAAGTAGTAAAATCGCCTTTGTCCTTGGTTACTACCACTTGACTGCTGGCAGGCACTGAGCTCGAACTTAAAGTAGATAGCGCACGTACACTAGTGTACGTTGTGAATGCACCACTGTCATCTTTGGTGATAACAGCATACGTTTTATAGGAATCAACCTCAACTGATGTGGATTTGGATGAGGCAATAGTGGTGGTGCCATGGGATTCTGTTGAAGTTGTAGTACTGTTATTGAACTTTGTTTGCAACGAAGAGGAAATCGCACTTACAGATGTCGAAGTAGCTGAGTCACTGGATAGTGCCGACTTTGACTTAGTTATGATGGAATCTTCGGCGGCAGTCAAGAACGTCGATTGGCTGCTAGCCGTCTTGTTCAAATAAAACCCTTGAGTTGAAGGCATCACAGAAGACAATGTCGAAATTGGAGTTAAGCTAGTCAAGGTTATGACTTCACCATTTATAGTTGTGGTAATCACAGAGTATGTCAGATATTCTTCTGAGGAGTTGGATTTCGAGCCCAGCAATAGCTTTCCGGGAGCCGCTTTGGTTTTTGTTGCAGTGTAACTAGTCGAGGAGTTAGCTGCCAATAAGCTGGTTGTCACAGGCGTTGAACTCACAAAACTCGTGGAGATTGAAGGGCTTGAAATACTATTGAGCGAGTCAAGAACACTTGAAGTAGCTGATGTAGTGGCAATATGACTGCTCAATGTGGAGATTGGAATCCAGGTACCAATTTCTGTGTAGACACCCGGCTCGGTTGTAGATTCCAAGTAATATGTCTCGTAAGTCTCTTGTGTAGCGGTTGAGGAGGCCAAATTGTTACTACTTTCATCACTATCCTGGTTTTGAACATTGCTCTGGGAGCTAGAGTATAGGTTAGAGGTCACCGTAATCGCATTTCTTTTCGATAATTGATTGGCATAGTCTAGCGAAACAGTGTTTCCGATCGAGGCTGTATTCAAGACATTGGTGAAGAAGTTAACACGGATATATTTGCCACCGTTTATCGTTGTATTGAACAGCAACTTGATCTGGGAAGAATCGGATAAATCCTTAAAGGCACTGAAGGAAAAACTGCGCGTAGGCTGATTGAATGCGTCCACTGCTACCACAATCTCAGCAGAAGTAAGAGCCGTATTGAATTGATAGGTCGTATTCGCTGCTTCTTGAGATGTAAAATAAAGTGGACGATTTAACATTGAAACTGGTATATCAGCTGTAAACCAAGCGGTACTGTTGTCGGCATTAATTCCACCATTTGAAGTCAAAGCCTGAAGATCTTGCGCCACGTAATTAATCGAAGTGGTGAAATCTGAGCCTGTTGATACTTCGAATGTGTAATCAATCTTTCCTGGGGATTGGATCTGTTTCTTTGCGTCTGTCGTCAGTTGAGCCAGAAAATCGAATGATGCCGTTACATTACTTGCCGCTTTTCCTTCAGGAGATATCTTCAAAACATTAGAACCATTTATGAAGACGGACCCCATAGTTTTGGAGTTATATTTTAATGAGAAGCTACCATTTGGGAGCGAGCTGAAGTCATCGGGAACAGTCAAATAAATATCATCCGAGCTGCCTTGGGGAAGAAAGACGTCGGCAGTAATGAGGAACCAATGGTTTTTGTCTGTGCAGTTTGTGGTGCCAGTATAAGCATCACTTAATTCTACATTCATAAAGAACGGTTCATGTTTTCCTGCAGCTGTGACTGTAGTCAAAAAAGCTAGAGAGATAAGACTCCCTATCAGAAAGCGAAATAGCGAAGCCATTATTTTATTAGTATGATTGTTTCAATGGTTGTCTTTGTATCAGAGTCAAGAGCGAGAGGAATGGTGGATTGCCTGTCATCTTTTATAATCGACATCTTTAGGTTTCTGGAATGGCTGGGGTGTATATTCACTCTAATTTATTGATCAAAAACTGATCTGACGCATTGCGGACAAGTTGATTTGGCTTAGTAGAAGATATTACTTGATCCAGCCTGGATCAGGATTCGTATTTCTCTGGCTTCTTGTAAATCAATTGACCAGCATTCAATCAGAAGGTTCGTGCGGCTGAGACCAGCCTTTTCCGAAAATGGAAAAACAGCGAAAGTTTAGGACAGGTTAGAACAGATGAATGGAAGAAGGAAGTTGACTAATTAATTCCAGCGATCATTGCGAAAGCTAGCTTGGGCTAATAGATTTCTATAAGTGATAGTGAGATTGTGCCGCTGGCGCCTGTAATTAGCCCAATTCGTAGGATAGAAGGGTGTTAGGTTATCACTATTCAAATTTCTGCTGGATATGGCGTAATAGTCAGTTAACTTCAGTCAGTTGATGATAATTTACAAGTGGGGTCAAAACTTCACGATTAGCCTATTCAGAAAATTACTGTAATTCAGTCAGGTTTCCATCTCCAGTGAAGTTTAAAGTTTAGTGCTGTTTGATTCGCCAATCACGCAGTGAAGTTTCATCTGCAATCTTATGCTTTCCTGTAATCCTGCATAGTTGGCTGTGGAAGTCAAGCTGCTGATAATTCTGCACTACGTGCTCGTACGTTTATATAGTATAGGAAGTTGATATTTGTATCTGCGTGGTCTCTTGCATTAAACAGTTTCCAATATATCCTCGTAGCCTAAGGTGTTTACGGACAACAAAACAGTACCAGTAATATTTCGATGCTAAGTACTTCATTGTGTGTTACCTATAGCATGTTCTCGATTGCCATGAAGAAATAGTGGACTACTTGAAACGAATGAAGGCCAAGTGTCTTCGTAGCCAGCCTATTTTCAGCTAAGAAATGAAGACTGAGCATATTAGAAGCTGTTAGATCGCTGCTCCTTGAGTCCCTTAACACATCTAAAGTCTCTCTGAAGCGATCCTTCAAGCTGTTCCGTAAGTTTATCCGAGTGTATCTACCGCGGTCTGCTATTTAAGACTACCGCTAGATAATATGACGGAGTCGATTAAAGCACGTATAAAATCTATCCCTTACGATAAAGTGCTGGAAATGGTGCTGCCGATAATCATTGGATTAGGAGTTACGATAGTGGCATTGACTGCGAGATCAGGTATCCGTGCTTGGGAAGCCTATAAGCTACTCTCTCCGATGGCTATCGCCAGGATGAACAACATAAAGTTAAGAGCTAAACCCTATCCATACAACAGCAAGTTTCAACAAGGACGACTGAATGAGAGTCTAAAAGCAAGATTAGAGGAGTATCGTGGTGGGTTTCACGGCAAAATGACTGAATCAGAAGCCTTGTTGATTTTGAACATTTCGCCTGAAGAGATAGAATCACTTGACGACAAGATGCTTAAAAGGAAATACCGGATGATCATGTTACAGAACCATCCTGATAAGGGCGGGAGCCCATACCTGGCGATGAAACTCAACGAGGCTCGAGAAGTGTTGGAACATAGCGTTATGCTACGAAGGCGATAAACTTGCCATATTACGAGAAGAGAATATTTAGTTACCGATTACCAAAGGTATTCCATTTCCAGCATTAGTCGAGAAATCTATTATTCTAAGCGTAGCATCAACTAAAGAACATTGTTCCCGTCATTATTAACTGTTTCTGTGCACAGCGGGCTTTGCACCCTCAACTAAACACCCAACTTGTATATAATTGCTGGAAACGGGCACTGCCAGCGCAGATTTGCTTGACATTACAAGAGAATCATTTATATGTACTTAGAGCCCAGTCGTCATGTAGTCAATTCTGCCACTAAAGTAAAGAAATGATATTTAAATGGAAAGTAGGTCGTTGAAGTAGGTGTACGACTGAACAATCTGTCATTGTGTATCTTTTCTGCTCAGTAGAGTTGATCATCGGTATCGCGTCGCCTTTCATTTGAAGGAAAGGTAGACTTACTTTGACCTCTTGAATAATGGCATCGGACATTACTAATGAGCTGCCATATCTGACTTATAAGTATGAAGGTAGGCCTGCAATTTAACTTTCTACCACGATGCAATTCCTGTGAGGTCTCTCTGAACATTTGGGAAGAGTGGAAAGGACACAAGGGTCCCCGTTACGCTTCCATTCGATTGCAATCTTATGATTCACCAGTACCGAAGGCCATCATATCAGAATGTACTCTAAATGAATCGTTAGCATTTGATAGTATTAAGGTGGCTGCAAAGCTATATAATGTGAGCCCAGTGGGTCCTACAGCTAGTCAATGTGAATTGGAGATTTTGAAGCAGAAGCTACCTGTGTTCAAAAGTGTCACCATGCTGTTGAAAGCACCATTATACACGAAACTAATGCAATTGCCTCACCCAAGTCATAGGGTAGAGTTTCTAGAATTGAAATATGGACTTCACCACCGCGAAACAGTGATTTACGATGGGTACGTCGTTGAACCCTCATGGTGTAGAGTCTCATACTGTGGTCCATATAGTGAAGGTCTAATAGACTTCAAAGAGACTCAAGTTGTATTTGTCAAAGATGATCGGGACATTCTGGTCGAGAAAGTGGTAAGTGACCATTTTGATGAGATTTTAAAACTAACCGAAGCTAGTCACTCAAGCGTTAAACTGTCGGCATTACAAAATTCAGTTCCATTGGATCTTATTTCTCCTACTACTGCAATGAATGATGATGATTCAACTTTTGTCTTCGCTGATTTCCGAACGTTACTCTTTTTAGGTGTGACAAGTGGTTCCTTCATAAGGATATCGAACGAGCATATTTCAAGAGTTGTCAAGGTGTTTATTTTAAATGCTCCACACAATTTCGAGAGCTTTACTATTTACGCCTCACCAAGAATAATCGCTAGCTTTCCCGAGGATACGGAGATTAGCGCTTCAAAGCATCCAGTAGATGAATTCCAGCTGCCCACAGCCTTCTCGGTCTCCCTTGCTAGGGTCGGCAGTTGGAATCAAGCTCAAAAGATATACCAGAATATTATTCTCCATAATCTCAAGAACTTTTTTACATCTAAACGGAGGGTGCTTCATGTCGGCGATATGATCCCAATCTCTTTTGACTCAAATCTGGCTACTTTGTATACCGAAGAGTTCGGTTTTGAGCAGTTGATTGAAGAGCACGATTCACTTGTGTGGTTTTATGTTGAGAGTGTGCAGATAAACGAAACAGATGAGATTAGCCCAGAGACTGAATTTTTTATCGACCCAGAGAAGACAAAGTTGATCACGGCTAATGTTGTTATGAAGGATCCGTTGAAATTAACTCGCTGCGATTACATATCCTTTTATGGTCTGGATCCTGTCTTTGTCTACAATTTGAACAAGTTTCCATACGCCAAAAAATTAATTGATATCCTTAACGCCTCGACCAGGTGTGAATCAAAAGGAATTGCTGTCAGCACTACAATACTGCTTTACTCGACAAGTCCGAATACCGGGAAGTCAACTTTGGTAAGATTTGCTGCCTTACAATTGGGGTTTAATCTACTTCATGTAGACTGTATGTCTCTGACTACCAATGCAGGATCGCAGGACGCTACCGCAAAGATAGTTGGGTACTTGAGAGGCAAAATCGAAAGTGTTTTATCACATGCGAGCCCTGCAATCATCTATCTATCACATCTTGATGTGCTATTAGCAAAGACAGATCAAAATCAAGATCCAGAAGGATCAAGAGCACCTAGAAGCATGGATTTGGAGGTTTCCAAGCTCATTGAAGATTTTACAGTTGAATACAAAGGGACTGTGTTTATCGGGTCTGCTACAGAAATTGATAATATCTCCACAAGTGTTAGAAATCATATCAAGTTCGAATTGGAGGTTCAAGTACCAGATGAAATACAAAGAGGAGCTTTCTTTCAGTGGTTTTTGTCATGTTCCATCCTAAACAGAGGTCTAAAAAACTCTTATAGGCGCTATGCTGTCAAGAGCGATGTGTCATTATCCAAACTTTCCTTACAATCCGCAGGGCTGAGTCCACTTGACATCCGAACTATTGTGGAGACGGCCAAATACAATTGTGCTAAACGTTATGTTGATGGTAATCAATGGGCAAGCAGCGCATACTCTATAACAATGGCAGATTTGAATTCAGCCATTAGTAAAGCTAGGGACGACTTCTCTGTATCCATAGGGGCTCCAAAAATACCGAACGTTACTTGGGATGATATAGGGGGCATGGATCAAGTGAAGGGAGAGATCATGGATACTATCGACATGCCTTTAAAGCATCCAGAGCTTTTTGCATCAGGTATGAAGAAAAGAAGTGGTGTTCTATTTTATGGGCCACCAGGAACTGGCAAGACATTAATGGCAAAAGCAATCGCCACCAATTTCTCTCTCAATTTCTTCAGTGTTAAAGGGCCCGAGCTTTTGAACATGTATATCGGTGAATCTGAAGCAAACGTTCGTCGTGTCTTCCAAAAAGCCAGAGATGCAAAGCCATGTGTCATATTTTTTGACGAATTAGATTCGGTTGCTCCTAAAAGAGGTAATCAAGGTGACTCCGGTGGTGTTATGGATCGTATTGTGTCACAGCTGCTAGCTGAGTTGGACGGGATGGGATCAAGTGGTGACGGGGTATTTGTTATTGGGGCAACAAATCGGCCCGATCTTTTGGATGAGGCGCTCCTGAGACCAGGAAGATTTGATAAGCTTCTCTATCTCGGCATATCGGACACGAACGAGAAGCAACACAACATTATATCAGCATTAACCAGAAAGTTCAACTTAGAGAGTGACGTGAACCTAATGAAATTAGCAGAAAAATGTCCCTTCAACTACACAGGTGCAGACTTCTACGCATTGTGCTCTGATGCAATGTTGAACGCAATGACCCGAACAGCTGGTGAAATCGATGTTAAGGTCGAAGAGTACAATAAGCTTACTCGACTAGATCTATCCGTAACGCACTGGTTCGATAAAGTGGCTACAGCAAAAGACACTGAGGTTACTGTTAAAATGGAGGATTTTCTAAAGGCACAACAAGAGATGGCACCCAGTGTCTCCGAAGAAGAGTTGAGACACTATTTGAGAGTAAAAGCCAATTTCGAGAACGCTGCATAAAAAGATACAACTGGGACTCAAACATGTTTGATTTTACACATAAGTTGGAACAAATGCGCGAGAAGAACTTAATTACAGGCCAATTGGAAGCTTCTCAGGCTCAGTAGAGCTTAGTTAAGCACACAGCTTGCATAAACGTCGTAGTGTATGATTTTTCACTGTTTAGCTTAACCTTCGAGAATTAAAGATATAGCCATAGAGTATCTAAGACCCGATACATATGAACAATTAATCAGTCTGGGTTCCATTTATCTAATTAGACTATAATCTGGGGATTACTGTCTGTAGGTTACTTCAGGTTCAGGAATGGTGTACGAGGCGAAGCCGTTTGATCCAATAACTGTCAAACCTAATGAGAAGAGAAGGGTGGCCTACTTTTATGATGCAGACGTTGGTAACTTCTCCTATGGTCAGTATCATCCGATGAAACCTCATCGAATAAGAATGGCCCACTCGCTGATAATGAATTATGGGCTATACAAGAAGATGGAAATTTATAGGGCGAAACCAGCCACTAAGCAGGAGATGTGCCAATTTCACACCGACGAGTATATCGACTTCTTATCGAGAGTCACTCCCGACAATCTGGAATTGTTTAAGAAAGAGAGTGTTAAATTCAATGTTGGTGATGATTGCCCTGTGTTCGATGGGTTGTACGAGTATTGTAGTATATCAGGAGGTGGATCCATGGAGGGAGCAGCCAGGCTCAATAGAGGAAAATGTGACGTTGCAATCAACTATGCGGGAGGACTGCATCATGCCAAGAAGGCAGAAGCTTCAGGTTTCTGTTACTTGAACGATATAGTACTTGGTATTATCGAATTACTGAGGTACCACCCAAGAGTTCTATACATCGACATCGACGTGCATCATGGTGATGGTGTTGAAGAAGCATTCTATACTACCGATAGGGTAATGACTTGCTCTTTTCACAAGTATGGTGAATTTTTTCCTGGCACTGGTGAGTTAAGAGACATTGGTGTTGGGAGTGGTAAATACTACGCGGTCAATGTTCCGTTAAGAGACGGTATCGACGATGCAACTTTTAGAAACGTCTTCGAGCCCGTTGTGGGCAAAATTATGGAGTGGTATCAACCAGCTGCAGTGGTTCTTCAGTGTGGCGGTGACTCTCTTTCCGGAGATAGGCTAGGTTGTTTCAATTTATCAATGCGTGGTCATGCCAATTGTGTGAATTACGTGAAATCTTTTGGTATTCCAATGATGGTTGTTGGTGGTGGTGGTTACACGATGCGTAATGTTGCCAGAACGTGGTGTTTCGAGACAGGTCTACTAAATAACGTGATCCTAGACTCCGAGCTACCTTACAACGACTATTACGAATACTACGGACCAGATTACAAGCTCGATGTCAGACCCTCTAACATGTACAATGTGAACACCCCAGAGTATTTGGATAAGATCGTCCGCTCAATTTTTGAGAATTTGGAGAATACAAAATATGCTCCAAGTGTTCAGCTAAACAACGTCCCTAAGGACCCAGAAGACCTGGGAGATGTAGCAGAAGATACCGCACAGGCGAAGGACACCAAAGGTGGGTCGCAATATGCAAGAGATCAACAAATCGAACAGGACAATGAATTCTATTGAAGAATCAAGAAAAAAGTTTGTAATTAGAAGAAGTAGAGCCGAAATAAGCAGTGTCAATTGTATCAATCAGGATTAATAGTTTATTACTATTACGCTTAATTAACCAATGAGTAATAAGCTTCAAAGCCGGGTTATCTAACTGATTTAATGACTAACCTTTGTAAGAACACATCTTATTAAACCATTGACACAGTTAGGAACTCATCGACATCTTCAAGCTTATATTTTAGTTGCAATCATGGCAATTGGTGGTTTGGGTCAATTGGATCAAGAATATGACGGATCCGAACTTAAAGTTCTGATTATCCATGCCCGTTGGAATCGTGAGATTATTGATGCTTTGGTCGAAGGTGCCGTCAAGAGAATGACCGGTCTAGGTGTTAAAAAATCAAATATAACCATTGAGACCGTTCCTGGCTCCTTTGAATTGCCATATGCTTGCAGAGTCATGGGCAAATCTCAGTTGTATGATGCGATTATACCAATCGGCGTCCTGATCAAGGGCAGTACGATGCATTTCGAGTACATTGCTGATAGTACCACCAAAGAACTAATGTCATTGCAAGAAAAAATTAATACTCCTATCATTTTTGGTTTGCTTACATGTATGACTGAAGAGCAAGCACTAGCAAGGGCAGGCATTGACGAAGGTCATACTATGCATAATCATGGTGAGGACTGGGGTGCTGCTGCTGTCGAAATGGGAATTAAATATGGTCGTTGCCCTCAGCATTCTCGCTAAGCATGCTACTGTTATAATTCTGATATATATATAATACACCGGACTATAGTAATAATCCACTGCCTTTGCCGGCTTTCCGCTTATTCAAATGCCGTAGAGCATCCCTGCGCCTACGCTTCAATTCTTTGGTCCAATCACCTCTATTTTCCCAGAATCTGTCCTCCCAGTCGGTTAGCTTCTCCATGACATCACTAGTCTTTAACTTACTCAGCATTGTCTGGCCCACCATAAATGGCGAGTCAAAATGAGGAAAGAATAGATGATGCTTCTCTTTATTTTGCACAGGTCTTTCCATCTGTTGAATCTCTTGTGTTGTCACAGTCACTTGTTCGACTTCTTCGTCCATCTGGTGGTCTATATCTTCATCCGACTCGGCGATCAGCTTGAAAGAGCTCGTAGGTTCAGTGCCTTCTGGGTTAAAAAGACTTCTCAAGGTCCCAGTGTTACTCACAGTGCCATCGTTAGGAGGTGTTTCTGCGCTGGGGCCGTTGGTGAATGTGGGGATAGGTTCGTCTTCGTCTTCGTCTTCGGCTTCGTCTTCTTCCTCTTGTTCCTCATCATCTTCGTTAGCTTGATCCGGTTCCTTGTTATTCGGCAGCATAGACTCCTCATCGGCATCTGCATTAACATCTTGTATTTTGCTTTTCTGGTATAATGGAATTTCATTGCCCTCATCATCGCTCAATTGTAGTGGCTTGTCGAATTCAAATTCATCCAGGACGCCAGCCAAGACATTCTTTACTTTATTCATCTCCTCCTTCTCATCTATCACCTCAGCATCTTCGTGTTGCTCAGGAGAATCATCCTCGACCATTGACCCAACTGACCTCTTTGCTCTGCTGTAGTCCAGTCTATCGACAATATGGTCCTCGCCGTTACGCCATTTGTTGTTCACAAATTTACTCACCAAGTCCTTTACATCCTTCTCTCTCTCATAACCCCAGAGCTTCGTCTTATAGCATTTGTAAACCTTAAGTGATCCATTCACGTTAAGCCTGAACGTTATGTTTCGCATCTGTACTTTGGACCTTGGTGATTTCCTTACACGACCTGGGATCACATTCTTCCTATCCTCCCAAGACATCTCGATATTTTCGATCTTCTTGAAGTGCTCCCAATTTCTCTTTTCAGTCACAGCATTCAAAGTTTGGCGCTGTTCTTCATCCTGCTTATGTTTTATTTCCCAAGCTGTCTTCCAGTCAGGTTTGGCAACATTCACCCTCAATTCGTTCCCTTTAAACTTAACATTGTTGAAACTGTTTCTCAATCTGTGAAATTGTGCTTCATCATCGAATTCCATGTTTATATATGCAAAAGTACCATGTTTCTCGAAATCCTCACTCAGGCATCGCCCAAACTTCGCAAAACGATTGTATAACTCCTCAAGACACACATCCGTATCTTGAAATACGTTTCCAACGTACAATCGCCTGGTAACAGCACTCATTCCGACTCAATCTTCCACTCTATGGGCAAACCACTGCCTTTAGGCTCATCTCATCTCATTTTAGCTGAAATTTTTCATTTTCTTACCCGGGCTCTTTTTGAAATTTTGCCCAGTAAAAAGATAATACTACTTTAAAGTAGGCCAACTGACAGTTAAATAAAGGCTTTTGGTCAATAGCTCGTCAATTGTGGGTTCACTATGACGGACGCAGTGAAATCTGGCGCCTATCCCTCGATGGAATGGCCTTCCTCACTCGACATCCCTTTAAAAGCGTCCGAAGAAGTGGTTAGCATCGATCTTGAGACAGACTTACCAGACGATCCTGCAGATTTGAAGACTTTGCTGGTAGAAGAAGGGTCTGATAAGGAACACTGGTTGACAATTGCTATTGCTTATTGTAATCATGGTAAAACAGCCGAAGGTATTAGACTTATTGAGATGGCTTTGGAATCCTTTGGGACTACTGAAAACGCTGCTTTACATACCTTTTTGACTTGGGGTCATCTCAAGATGGCCAAAGAACATCCATATGATGCTGAAGTGAAAGAACGCGAGCTTGTAGAAGCAGAAGTACACCTGAAAAGTGCCATTGGGTTCGATCCGACTTGGGTTGGGAATATGTTGGCCACAATCGATTTATATTACCAAAGAGGCCATTATGATAGAGCTCTTGAAACCTGCGAACTGTTTGTTAAGAGCATATACGCAGAAGATAGCCGAAACGGTAAGACATCGAAACAAAACGCATTCTTCTTGTTTTTGAGAGCTAAGTTATTGTATCAGAAGAAAAATTATGCTGCAAGCTTAAGATCATTCCAAGAACTGCTGGTAATAAATCCAGTGATTCAACCAGATCCTCGTATTGGGATCGGCCTTTGTTTTTGGCAATTAAAGGATTATAAGATTGCAATTGCCTCCTGGAAAAGAGCCCATGAATTGAATCCTAACAATCAAAGCGCGGCGATTTTAGTGCTACTAGGTGATTTCCATGAATCTTTGGTTACTTCTGAAAATGACACAGTTTTCCAAGAAACTTATTCGAAAGTTTTACAAAACCTTAACGGGCTTTTCAGCGAAGATAGAGAGAATCCAGTCCTTTTGACGCTGCTAGAAGTTTACTTTTATCTCAAAGGTGATTACAATAAGGTGATTGACATTTATGAGTCAAAGATAAAGGGAATTTCCACCACGGTTACAAGCACGGTTTTATCTGAATCTTTGTTCTGGTGTGGAAGAGCTTATTATGCTCTTGAAGACTATCGTAAAGCTTTCACAATGTTCCAGCAAAGTCTTAAGCAAAACGAAGATAACATGCTGGCAAAATTCGGTGTCGGTCAAACTCAAGTCAAAAATAAACTAGTTGAAGAGAGTATTCTCACTTTCGAAAATTTGTACAAAAACCTCGAGAATATTCAAGAGCTAAATTATATCCTTGGTTTGTTATACGCTGCCAAATGCTTTGACAAGCAAAGTACTAAGGTCTTGTCCAGAAATGAGGCATTGGCCCTTAATGAAAAGGCAGTTCAATTTCTGGAGAAATATGTCAAATTGACATCATCTAAAAAAAATCAGGTCGTTGTCCCTAGGGCTTACTTGACCCTCTCGGAGTTGTATGAGGATCAGAATAATTACAAACAATCATTGGAGTACTTATCAAAAGCTTACGAACAGTTTAAAGCTCTAGGATCAAAGAACATTCCTCTTGAGCTGCTAAATAACTTGGGTTGTTTCCATTTCATTAACGGAGACTTAACCAAAGCCCATGAGTTCTTCGAAGACGCCAAGGCAAGAGTCGAGCAAAGTTCTGGGCTCACAATAGAGTATAATGTCGCTAGGACTCTTGAGTCTGTTGACAAATCTGAGTCCGAGAATATTTACAGCGGGATACTCTCGAGTCATCCAGGCTATATCGACGCCAGAATGAGAAGTCTCTTACTGCGGTTTGTGCAAGATGAGGCGGATATATCCGCCATCGAAAATGCTGTCACCAAGTTTTATAAAGAAAACGATTCTAATCTCGAGGTACGTTCATTTTACAGTTGGTTTCTGAAAAAAGGCAAGAAAGAAAAGAGGAACGACAGTCTGGAAACCGCACACAACAAGGAAACTTTGACCAAGTACGACTCGCACGATTTATATGCGCTTATCTCCCTGGGGAATCTTTACTCTGTTATAGGCAGAGGCGAGAGAAAATCATCAAAACCAAAGGAGCAGGAAAATGCCAAGCAGTCGTTTTTGAAAGCTGTGCAGTTATTTCAAAAAGTCTTGCAGATAGATCCTTATAACGTTTTCGCAGCACAAGGGATTGCTATCGTTTTTGCTGAGAATAAACGTATGGGACCAGCTTTAGAGATCTTCAGGAAACTTCGCGACTCTCTTGATAATGAGGATGTTTACTGTAATATAGCTCACTGCCTGTTGGAGATGCATGAGAACGCTAAAGCAGTTGAGACCTACGAATACACCTTGAAGAGATTCAGCAACGCGCAAAATAGGTCGAGACTATTGAACCTACTCGGCAAGGCCTGGTATTCGAGAGGAGTGCGGGAAAAGTCATATGAGTTTTTCCAAAAAGCTTTAAAAAATGCAGAGATGGCATTGAAATGCGAAGAGGATAATAAATCCTCCGAAAGAACCATTGCAAGCTTTCAATATAATGTCGCATTGCTACATTTCCAAATTGCTGAGACCTTGAGAAGAGCCACATTCAAGCAACGTAAAGTGGTATATATCACGGATGCGATTAGCGGTTTACAAAGTGGATTGGACATCCTAAAAGAATTGCAAAAATCAAAGAATTTCAACATTATACCTGAGGAAGAGTTAGAGCAACGTATCCAACTGGGTGAGACTACAATGAAGAGTGCTTTGGAACGTATTGCTAAAGAGCAAGAAGAGTTTGAGTTGGAGCAAAGTAACAAGTTGGATGAAGCACGTAAGATTCTAGAAGAGAACGAGATCGAGAGGCAGGAAAAGCAAAAGAAAGAGGAAGAGATTCGCCAGATGAAACTGGAGAAACAAAAGGAAGAGTACAGAAAATTACAGGATGAAGCTCAAAGACTGATACAGGAGCGTGAGAGTATGATCACTGCGGAGGACGAGAAGGATGAACTAAGCGAGAATGAAGCCGAGAATGGTGAAGATGGTAAGAAGACAAAGAAGAAGAGAAAGGCAAAGAAACCGGCAGGTGAAAAGAAGAGAAGACGTAAGGACGAGCCTGCGGAACCGCCGAAGAAGGAAGAAGAGGACGACGAAGAAGATGCCAATGTGCAATCTGGTCGCAGAAACAAGAAAAACGCCCTATCGAACGAATTCATCGACGATAGCGACGAGGAAGAAGCCGTGCCAAGCGGCGAAGATGAAAACGACTTATTTTGATGTAATTAGTTGTGTAATATATTAAAGAGCCTACGTCTGGATGATCCATTTCTTCGTGCGTTTATAAGAGTCATGAGCAAGCCTATAAAGTTGCTTCTCAGACTCATCCATCGTAATCAAGAAAGGAGAACCTATCAGGGAAGATTGTGCCTCTACACCCGCTGCCTGTACAGCTACACTACTCGCGTGCCCATTCATTTCCAATGACCTTTCCAAGACCATCTCGCTTACCACACCAGCCAATTCCTCATCTCCAAACAACGTGATCCACTTCACCGCCAGCGAATAAAAGTGTGCGTTTATAGTATGCAAATCCAAGTCACTTGCTCCAGCTTTAATCGCGTTCACCACTTTTGGTGAGAACATCTCGGGTCTCAAAAGCTCTACAAATGGCAACGCCTCTTCGTCTTCTTGTCCTTCCTCATCGCCACCAACAATAGCCAAGATCCTAGCCAACCATAACGGCAGATCCAGTCTGCAGTTCTTCTCGATCGGTTTCCCAGGATTCCCCTCCAAGTAGCCCAAACCGGGCAAAAAATACTGAAATTTGCACGGAAACTCCACACTATCAGCTAGCACATCATCAATGTCGTAGTAGCCCATCCTATACCGCTCAATTGCTCTCTGAACCACGTTCAAACTACCAGTATTCCCAAGCTCATCGCTTATTGAAACTTTCTGAGTTCCTTCAACCCGACTTGTTCGAAAAATTAAAAGACACCCCCGGATGTTATAAATCTCAGCCATATATAAAGAGGTCGAATAAACATTATAAGTAGTTCCTGCCCAATACTAAGAACAAGCAAGTGCGATATGGTGTGTGATACGGTTGTTTATCACCCGTCGGTGTCGAGACTGATCAGGTTTTTGGATTCTACTGCTGGTCGGGAGAAAGTCTTACGTTTGTTGCAGTACCTTTCACGGTTTCTAGCGTTTCAGCAGTCTTCTGTGCTGGCCAAGTATTTACAGGGTCAATTTACAGTAGTGAGAAAGATCTTGCGGTTCTTAAAACCGCTAAATCATTTACAAGCTGCTTCGAAATTTTACGATAATAAATTGTCCGGGGATGCTCTCGTCAGGTTGTGCAATGTCATCAAGAATTTAGCTTATGCAGGTTATTTGACCTTCGATCAGGTCAATTTGTTGCGTATGTTACGTGTGGTGCCAGTGACTGATTTCACAGGGAAGAAAGCTCCATTATGGAGCAATTGGTGTTGGTTTTTCGGTCTTTTGAGTGGTTTAGTGATGGACTTGCGTAAGATCCAGCTTTCCCAGACGAAAATTGTTGCGCTGGTCTCTGAGGAGGGCAAGGGTGAGAAGTTTGAACAAGATAAATTACTTGCCAAGTCCTATGAAGAAAGATCGACAGCTACTAGAAGATTGTTATGGGATTCAATTGATTCTTTCATTGTTTTGAACAATTTGAACTTCCTACACAACCAGGAGGGCTACATTGCACTGGCAGGTGTAGCTACGTCGTTACTGGGATTACAGGACCTGTGGAAAGCAGCTTAGAGTTTATAGTTCTATATCTTTAATCATCAATAACGGATATCAGTTACAAGAACGTACTATGACTACTATGACTACTAACAACTAAAGCAAGAGAAACGACGTAGAGCTAGAACTTTGAGTGGTTTGTCATGAGCAGTTCTCTTTATGGCAATGGTGATGCCAATAACTCGTTTGGGATTCCAGTGAACGCGGGCAACGTAGGCTCACCAGGAGCACCAGTTAATGCACAACAATTGCAGCAGCAGCGAAATTCCAAACAACGTATGCTTCTCCAGCAGAGGGCTTTGCAACAGCAGAAACATCAGCAGGCTATGCAGAACTATGAATCTCAGTTCTACCAATTGTTAATGACTTTGAACAAAAAACCAAAGCGAATTTATAATTTCGTTGAAGATACCGATCAGACTTTGAAGAAATACGAGCAGTATAGACCCAGTTTTGAGTTTCATATTTATGAGAATAATTATAAGATCAGTGCTCCCGCAAATACGCGACTGCAACAGCAGCAAAAGGCGCCCGAATTGACTAGTGATGGATTGATCCTTAACAAAAACAATGCCGTGCTAAAGAATTTCTTAGAGTATGTTGCCAGGGGAAAGATCCCAGAGTCTATTACTGAGGTACTCCGAGATTGTAATATCCAATTTTATGAAGGAAACCTTATTCTTCAAGTTTATGATCATACAAACACCGTTGATGTAGTGTCGAATGATCAAAATGTACAATCGCCACAGCCTAGAAATGGCTCTTTGCCAACAAAACAGCAGGATTCTGATGTCAATACTGTAGAATCACAATCATCATCTGATACCACAGACCCGAAGAAAATTAGGTCAACGACTTTCAAGAGGCCCAGGGTATATCGTACTCTTCTCAAGCCAAATGACTTGACCCACTATTACGATATGATGTCGTACGCGGATCATACTAGATTCTCCGATAGCATATACCAACAATTGGAATCCGAAATCTTATCGCTCACAAAGCGCAATCTAATGCTTGATGTACCTCTGAATCCGTATGAACATAGAAATATACTAGAACCAGAATCGTTTGCCAGTCCTCATTATGACAACAAATCTAACTCCTTTGTACATAAGCATCGAAAGGAGTGCAAGGAACCTGGTACAAAAGGAGCTGTCGGTCACATTGAAGAGCATGAAGAATTACCGCAGAATAGTTCTAATTACGAGCAAATGATGCTGATTATGAGCGAGCGTACCACGACCTCTACTAATGCGACTTTCGCAGCCTCACTAACTAAGAACGCCATGCAGGCAGAAGCTTCACAGTCAAAATTGAATATTGGACGTAATTCTTCCCCCACTTCAGTAAGTGGTAAATCCGGAAGTCGTAACCCATCGACAAGTCGAAATCAAGTGGCAATCGCTGCTGCAGCTGCTGCGGCTGCTGCAGGGTTAACGGTAGGGAATGAAAATAACCAGTTCAGTAGACTAAAATTCATTGAACAATGGAGACTCAACAAAGAAAAACGAAAACAGCAAGCACTGAATAATAATATTGCCCCCAATTCATTCAATAATGTGATATCAATGGCCGCACCTTTAACACCACAACAGCAATTACTGCAGCAGCAGCAAGCGATGGAACGCGCTGATCAACGACAAGGCTACCAAGCGGACCAGGGAGTTGGCCAACAAGCACAAGGTGCTAAGAAGCGCATGAATAGTGAAAAGCCAAAACCAAAGAGACCTCGCAAGACTAAAAAAGCTGATGGTCCTGAAGCACCTCCCAAGAAAAAACGAGTCACTAAGAAGAAAACCACAGATTCATCCCCTGCTGATGCTAATGAAAGTTTCTGATTAAACCAATTGTATTCTCATTTAATTTATATACAATTGAAAAGTATTACGCGAAGGAAGTCTGTGGATCGCTCTCCAAGAGGTATTTGATCAATTCGTAGATATTCTGTCTGTCGGCAACTGTATGTATCCAGATACCATACACCTCATTCTTTAAGTTTTTTATTATCACAAGTTCGTCTTTTACCTCAACTCCCATGCATTCCAATGGGTTATTCAAATTTTCCCTTGCATCAAAGACCTTACGCTTATTCACTACGCTGTTAGGTACAATCCCCATGGAAAAATTGTCAGGATTAATCCTATTCAGTATAATGAGACCGTAGTTGTAGATATCACGACCACTGAGTGTTGCACCACAGGCTGGAATATCCATATTTTGGCTGACTGCAGATGTTACGCTTTGTTCACTGCTATCGGTTGGAGGTGGAAGATCCTTACCACCAGTGACGTCTCTGAGGTATATGGCCAGCACACCTTGGTAATCAAGCTTGGTCCACTCATCCTTACCGAAGTCCCATTTGTAGACTGATGCATGCGGTGTGTGAAACAGCAGTTGTTTGATTTCTGGATCATAACGTCCAATTACATTGAAATTCAGCGCTTTCCTGTAAAACTCCATGGTCATGGCCGATGCCCCATCATTTTCCGTCGTCATTACGAGTTATTGAGTGGTTTATTGGGTTCTTTCTGCTTTTTAACTCAGAGTCTCTGTTGATTGTGAAGACTATCAATTCGAAAAGTGTGATACTTAGAAATGGTAAAGCTACAAGACAGAGAACAAAGGCAAAGCTGGTCGCTCGTACGCCAGATTGTAAACCATACTGTTACCAGTGCTGGTATTGGTGATCATTATGTGTTCCGGGCCAAAAGTAGCTTGATTTGGCCCACTTGGTTATAAGTTACACACTGCAAGTAAAGACAGTCTACAATTAATATGACATACAAATAAGAGTAAAATACCGAGCAAGAATGAATCCAACTGGTCCATGCTCACAAACCAGTCCCATTAGAATTGGAAAGGGAGTTTTCATTCCTCGGAAATACACTCTCGCCATACATTATTATTCGAGACATCAATCCCTATAGAATTAATCAAAGACTCGTGAATTAATTTTAACTTATGTTCGAATAACATTCATTTGCATAGTCCTGAAACCTGTAATTTACGAAGAACCGGGGCTTGACTTAAAATCTTTCCTTAAACTCACAGTTGCCGATTAATGTGATGGCGACTGACGTTGAGCAGTCAACTGACGATCCTCTGATCGTCTGCTGATTGTGAGCTCGAGCTTGGGTGTGTATTCTCCTATTTTGACACTTTTCATAATTATATCCGAGGCGGAGATAATAACCAGGAGAATAAGGATTGGCCTGTGGAGTGAAGTTGAAAGATATATAAAAGGTGAAATTTAACTTTCAGGCACATATTGTAGCCATTGAGATTTGATAGAAGCTCAATAGTACAGTCAGATTACAAATCCATAATGTCTACAGTTTTGAACGTCGGTATCGTTGGTACAGGTATTTTTGCCAGAGACAGACATCTTCCCTCTTACCAGGAGATGCCCTCTGAATTTAAAGTTGTTGCAGCTTTCAATAGAACCAAGAGCAAGGCATTGGATTTTGCGAAAGTTGCTGGAGTGTCGGAGGATAAGGTTTATGATGATTTAGATGGTATATTGAATGATAAAGATGTCTCTTATGTCGATGCTCTATTGCCGGCGCAATTCAATTTAGCTACTGCTCAGAAAGCTATTGCTGCTGGTAAGCCAATCCTAATGGAAAAGCCTATTGCTGCTACTATGGAACAAGCTCGTGGACTTGTGAAGCTTTCCGATTCTACCGATTTGCCAATCGGTATTGCTGAGAACTGGTTGTATCTCAGTGTCATTGACATTGCAAAGAAACACCTTGCTAGAATTGGACCAATTGTTGGCTTTACACATAATTCCACTGGTCCATTTGTTACGCAAAATAAGTACCTGGCTACTACCTGGAGAAAAACTCCCGAGCACATTGGTGGGTTCCTGTCGGATGGTGGTGTTCATCAATTGGCTCTTGTAACAGATCTAGTCGGTAACTTTGATACTGTCTCTGCCCAAACTAAGCAAGTTCGTAAAGAATCTGGTACTGATGACATTGTTTTCTCCACTGTCAAGATTGTTGACAGCGATGTCATTGGTACTTTCACCTACGGTTCTGCATTTGGCGCCACAGATAAGTCGGTTTACTTGAAAATCTATGGATTGAACGGTTCCGTTTTAATCCAGCTATCTGACAGGAAGAAACCATACGTGAGGGTTCAAGTCGGTGGTTCTGCAGAGACTGCTGGAAAAGAAGAGATTTATCCCGTTGAGGCTGAGGACTCATTTGGTGTTAACGAGGAGTTCAAGAGCTTTCACGAAGCAGTTTCCAACAAGGACAAGTCTTTATACAAGGGTAGTCCAAGAGTTGCCTTCCATCACCTTGCCTGCGTGGCCGCTTTTTTGGAATCTTCTTCTAAGAGCGGTGACAATGTCAAAGTTGAAAGAATATAATAAGTTAGAGACGAGAATATATATGAAACCTTTGAATTGTAAATACGTCAGAAACAGTGCTGTTATAAATTTGAACAGCATTCTTTAAGACATTGGCATTCGTTTATGTTCGGTAGTTTTTTGATAGGTAAACCTTTTGCAGTATTTCACGCTAAAATCTTATGCCAAAGCAAGTAACTCATTTGGATGGGGTTGACATAGAAGCTCAGTAGTTTGTTATTCGTTAAGATCATAGTAACTACCATGCTTATGGAGTGACAAGCGGCGGATAATGACCCGCTAACTTCCAACCATAGTCGACTATCTTAGTGGATTTATCCTTGATCTTGCTTTTAATAATCCCAAAGGAAAGCACTTTATAACAGCCAAGCGTGAGCTTCCCTTACATTTTGAGAATAAGCGAAGACGTGACAGTTCTCTATGGAATCATTCAGTATGCGCTCTTGATCGAGATATCAAGTCTTTCTTCGATATGGGTTCATATCGAGGGTAGGTTAAAACCATACGTCAAGGAAGAGAGGGATAACAACTATTAGAACACTCGCATAGCTAAGAAATAGCGCTGAAGTCTTTCGGAGTTTATTAGCCACGTATAGCCGCAACTCATCAAATTTCTAAAGAACTGTTTCCTTCAAGGATATCGCAAGGATCAGTAATCGTGATCATTCTCTTGGTCATGTTTGGAACCTAAATAATCTCTCTGTATGCAGCTAGCGCATCTTCACGACTTTTTTTGTAATCAACAATTGCAGACTTATAGCCTTTCCTTGCCAAATGGAAAGTATGAACATCCTTACAGTCTTTCAGCTCAGGCACCCACTTTCTGATGTAATCGCCCTTCGGATCAAATTTCTTACTCTGTAGCTCCATATTGAGAATCCGGAAGTAAGGTTGCGAGTCTATACCAGTACTCGAACAGAAACCCCATCCTCCCACGTTTGATGCTAGATCGAAATCTATTAGATGCTTTCTAAACCATCTCTCACCCCAGCGATAATCTAGAAGTAGGTTTTTGCACATGAACGAAGCCGTTATCATTCTGGCTCGGTTGTTGATGTACCCTGTACAGAGCAATTTCCTCATAATAGCATCCACAATTGGTACTCCAGTTTTACCTTCACACCAACTTATGAAAGCTTCCTTGTCGTCTCTCCAATTCATGTCATTGAGCTCAAAATGGTACGGTATATCCATCGACAGGAAAGGCCAGTTACTAAAAGCGTGTTTGTAGAAATCTCTCCAGGCCACTTCACGAATAAACTCTTGAACAGGTGAATTTTTCCTGACATCTTTCGCAGCTACTGCTCCATTACTTTCTTTGACACTTTCTTTGACAACAACTCTAGTGCTTATGAGCCCTGAGGTGATATAGCAGCTAAGGTGAGAAGAACCCTCATCTGGTAAGTGATCCTTTTTCTCGTAATCATGTACTTTACCTTTTAAAAAATCTGACAATTGTTGGAAAGCAGCCTTTTCAGAAGCTTCTGGTACTTCTGGACCGCCTTCCGGGATGTAGTTTGCAAATTCAGAGGGCAACTCGTAATCCGGGTTCTTAAACTCTACCTTCTGATCACTAATTGGCTTCTCAGGCTCTTCCTTCACAAATCCGGAATCTTTCAAATCTTCCTGCACCTCTGCTATCCATTTTTTATACCAAGGGGTGAATACTGTGTATTGAGTGCCTTTACCAGTGGCCAAAGTGCCCGGATCTATAACACAGGCATCATGAAAGACCTGAAATTTGAATTTAGCGTCACATCTTTCGAATACTTTTACATCACGGTATTGCTCATCGGCTCCGTATTGCAAATTGGCCGTAACCAGAGTAGGTCCTGAATCTTTGGCCAGTTTTAAACACTCACTCTTTAACCATGACGCATATTCACCGGAACTGCACAGCAATGGATCCTCGGGTTGGAAATGCAGCACATGCAGCGGGATAGACATCTTTGATAACCTCTCGCCGAGGTTTCTGACCGCATTTAATTGGAATTTCAATTTCCAACCACTATCCAGATGAGCTCTCCAATCGTGTTCGTTGATGGTAAAAATTGTCAAAAACTGGGCAGGACCCTGTTCTTTATATTTCTTGAACTGTTCGAGTGCTTCTAACAGAGCTCTATTATCATGAACTCTCAAATCACCTCTAAACCAGTGAATAAATGTCTTGATACCGCCGGATTTTTCCTGCTTTGAATTAAGTTGCTTCAAAAGGTCCACTGGCTTCTTTCTACTTTGGTTGTTGAAGTTGTTGGCCTTTTGACAAGTAATCGGGTGCGTATAATACGTTGTATTCAAGTGCATATACTGTTCATAGTCCCCGTGAACTTTTGGTTTCTTGTTACTTTTGACAATGGGACTCCCAACTGGACCTCTCTTCATGATTACTTCTCAATTCTTGTTAAAACTGGCTATGAAAGTCTTTCGCAAGCGAATTGGTGAAAGTTGAGTCTTTTATATCTTTCAATGAGTCGCAACAACGCTCCCTTGCAAAGAAGACTTAGTTTTGCGTCACCGCCTTGCAGGTTTCATGGGATAATCGGTGATTTATGCAAAACAAGTACACAACGCTGCTTCCATTGGCTATCTTAAGTAAAACTTGGACACACGTCTTTGATTGATCAATAATTTACATTAAGACTGGATACAAGCATTTCACCTATATAACATCTGGGTGTTCTCGTTATTTAGCATTACTATTTCAAGAGTATAGACCAGGAATACAATTACATGCCAGTTGACTGGCCAAGTAGTAGTATTGTGGAGTTTACACTCTTAAACCTTGAATAATAATCGAATTTTTATGGATTAGTGGCCTCGCGCATAGAAGCTTCATCAGCAACAGCTGTGTTTGAAGAACTCGCAAATGAAACTAACGCACCTTTTGAACCACTTTAGCGGCTTATACTAAATTGCTAGTATTACATTCATACACTACCGTCGAATTGAAAGTCGCTTTGGCTTGTTTTGCTCTGGACAATGATAAATGGGTTACGCAAGTAAAGGAAATGGCTTTGTATGGGATGTGGCCTTGAAAGAATCGTTATCACTCAATCATGAGCGAGTAAGCATTATTAGATGCAACGCAGGCTCAAAATATTTTATTACCTGGTTTCATATCTCTTGCTATTTTCCGGTGTTTACGGCGTGTTTAGGGCCAATAGCTAATACAATATCCATAGCGTGCGTGGTAGAAAGATGGAGGCTTACTAGGATCTTTGAGAATGGGATACAGACAGGTGTGCACTCATTTAAGGATCCAGTGGGCATCTTTGCTTTCAATGTCATATCATTAGTACTGGGATTCATGTCGAACCTTGTTCTACTGTTGCATTTTAGCGAAAGGTTAAGCTATCTCAAGGCTCAATGTATTTGTATACTTGGTTGGACTACTGCAAGCTTCATGCTCTTAATCGATGTTATAGTCTGTGGTACCCGATACTTTGACGAAAATCACGAAAAATCCATCGGGTTCTGGTATGCAGTTATCACATCAGGACTTTATTTTGGATGTACAATAACTCTTACTACTCATTTCATTGGTTATTTCCTCGGAGTGTATCCCCCAAGGTTCAATTTGATCAAGAACGAGAGAAGTCTAATGGTTTTCACCGTTTCCTTCTCAATTATTCTAATATGGGGAGGGGGGATGTTTTCAAAGCTATTGCACCTTTCATTTGGCAATAGTTTGTATTTCTGCGTTGTTTCGGTATTGACAATAGGTTTAGGTGATATTTTACCCTCATCTGATGCAACTAGAATTCTGATTCTTGTGTACTCCTACCTTGGCGTCATAAACTTGGCTCTCATAGTGGCGATGACAACTGGAATAATAAAAAATGCTGGTTCATCTGTGGTCTTTTTCCATCAAGTTGAAGCTTTTCGAGAGAAGGAGGTAACTCGTTTGAATAACCATGAAGTTACTTATACATCTGAGGAAGCATTTAACAAGATGGTTGAATTCAGGAAGAGAGCACTGTCAAGAAAACGGATACACTCTTTGCTATCTGTTCTATTTGCTTTCATTATTTTCTGGAACCTTGGCAGCTTGGCATTGAAATTTGCAGAGAATTGGTCCTATTTTGATGGAATATATTTTTGTTTTCTATGTTTGATTACTATTGGTTATGGTGACTATGCTCCAGCTTCTGGAGCCGGTAGGGCATTCTTTGTGCTGTGGGCTTTGGGCGCAGTACCGTTGATGAGTGCGATAATTTCAACAGTCGGTGACATTTTGCTCGATCTTTCTGATAGCCTTGATCTGTCGATCGCTAACCGATTCAGGCCTGGACTTCAAGGTATAATGATTTATTGTTCAAGATCCTTTCAAAAGTACGTCTTGAATACTGATGAAATTCTGCCTGAGGACGACACCGATGGAGTTGATAGTGAAGAAAATGAAAGTCATAACTCATCCAGTTCTAGTGATCGTTACCCCAAAGGGGCCACTGAATGCTATTCGGACGTCGGTAATGTCGCGGTACGCGGTCATACAGAATCACCGCCCAAATCAACCAAATTCAAACGAAAAACTCCATGGAACCTTCCACACCAATTCTTCCACAGAAAGGATGACGAGCATTTGCTCGGTCGACTAGAGCTATTTGATGAAATGAGACGGCTAGTGAACGCACTTAGAGAGTTCAGATTTATTACCAGGCAAAGCAAAAATTATTCTCTCAGTTACAAGCAATGGAATGAAGTTAAAAGTTTAAACATTCTCACCCGCGATCCTACTGTTGCCAATGATCCTTCCTTCTGGCTCTCAGACCACAGTCCACTAAGATTTCCAATGGACCAGCCCAAGTTTGTCGTCATTCGCTTACTAACTAGGATGGAGGAACTTTTTAAGAGTTTCTTTGACGATGAAGAAGCTTATCAAATGCACCCGACGAAAGGAGGTTTGACCAATCTGTCTACGAATCATCAAAAAGCAGGCGAGTTGCCTAACAGACGATCGATTGGCCAAAGAGGTCGATCTCTGTCGATCTAGCATTATGTCTATCTTCGTCTGATTTGTAAAACTACATAAACGTTAACTGTAATTAGGGACTCATAGGCCTACTAATGGAAGGGGCTCTTGTAATTGACATCGACAGCATTCTTTTGACTTTCAATAATTGATTGAAAACGATGTCAAGGGCCTCGAATAATATCGATTTTTTATATTTAGTCAGAAATAATATACATCCAAATTCAAGGATGGTCTAAAAAACTCCTTTCAGGAAGAGAAATCAGAATGCAAAAGCTCTTCAGGACATGGCGAGTGGATAACCTGTGAATCTGCGACCACCCAACTTCGCGGCATAACGATATCGGCAAGTTCTAATCCACCTATTTTTCATGTCGCCACATTTTTAGCCTTTGACTGTCAATGTCTTTATTCTTCAACGACAGTAAGATGGGTTGAACACATTGATAGTCGTCCATGCTGCAATTATAAACGGATTGATTAAGATGTAAAGCTTCAGTCACCAATCGAATTCCCTCTAACAAAGACTAAGAAATGTCTACTGTATTGGTGTCAGGTGCAAATGGATTTATCGCACAACATATTATCAATGTGTTGTTGAAGAGAGGATATCTCGTCATTGGGACTTTGCGAAGTGAACAGAAAGCTATGAGCTTATTAAAGCTGTTCAATCACAAGAACCTGAAACTCGAAATTGTATCAGATCTGGCAAAACCTGGTGTATTTGATGAAGTTTTACTAAAATATGGAAAAGATCTCAAATACGTGATCCATACGGCTTCACCCTGTCATTATGAAAGTACCGACTATGAAATTGATATGCTAATTCCAGCAGTGGCTGGGACCCAATCGATCTTGAACTCAATCAAAAAATATGCGCCAAATTCGATTCAACGTGTTGTGTACACTTCGTCTTTTGCGGCCATTTCAAATGTTAAAAATGCATACAATTCGTCTCTTACTCTGAATGAGGAGTCGTGGAATGAAGATTCTTGGTGTGATACATTAGAAGATGCCAAGACTGCGTACTACGGTTCGAAAGTGTTTGCAGAAAAAGCAGCCTGGCGTTTTTGGAAGGATAATCAAAATTCAGTGAATTTTTCACTGACTACAATAAACCCATGTTACGTTTTTGGACCTCAACTTTTTGATGAGTCTGTTTCTTCAACGTTGAATGCTTCCTGTCAACTGATCAACGAAGCAGTTTTCTCCAAAGCCGGAGATGATGTCGACCAGAAGTTTGCTAGTTTGTTCATCGATGTAAGAGACGTGGCGAAAGCCCATGTTTTGGCATTAGAGAAGTCAAATTTGGCGTGCAAGCGATTAATTTTGGCTAATGACAAATTTTCAACTCAAGATATACTTGACAATATAAACAAGAATTTTCCTCAACTAACCGGTAAGATTGCCAAGGGCGTCCCAGCCCATGGTCTGAAAGTCTGTCAGTATATAGCTACTGTCGACAATTCCAAAAGTAAAAACCTTTTGGGCTTTGGGTTCAGGTCTTTTGAAAGCGCAGTCAATGACACCGTTTCGCAGATTTTGAGAGCTAGAACTACTTAAAAAAAGCTGTTGAACGAAAAGCAGAGGGGCTTTTTAAATGTGTTAGCTGCAATCCTCGCAGAATAATCAAGTCTGGTTGAATGCAGTCCTGGTTATTTTTATTAGCTAGCTTGTTTATGATGATGGATCCAACTGTTTGAGCTCCACTCCTTCGGAATGTCTTCGTTATGAGGTGAGACACTGCGCATTGATATCATCTACTCTGACAGTAGAAGGACAATAGAAACTAAAGAAATATCCGAAGGGCTGTGAGTCAGCGCATTTATTTATGGCTCTTTGGGAGCAAGCACTGTCCTTTATTACTCCAAACTTGAGATGCAAACGTAATTGTTACGCTTGAGTTGAGTGGATGAACTTGACACGAGTGCACTTTCAATTCCTCTCGAGGAGCGATTAAGCACTCTGGCCTGTTTTCACTTTATATAGAACTTAAATGATTGCAAGGTATCTCGAAGAAACAATGTTAATGGCAAATGATTTCTGAAAAAATCGAATATTTGAATATTAAGTATACTATCCAGAGTACTAACCAGGCGGAAGAAAATGGCAGCATCATTAGCGCTTCCCAATGAGCCTTCTCAAATTCTTCTGGAAAAATGGACTAACACCTGCTTTGAAAACTTCATCCAGCTGTTCCAACGTGAACCTCTTTGTTTCTGGAATACAGAAATAGGAAAGAGCCCAAACAACAAAGTTGAAAGCCCCATAAAAGTAGAGGCCACCAGAGGTAGTCATTGTGGCATCCATCTTTGGCCAGGTCATACTTAAGCAAAAGTCCAAGATCCAATTTAGACTCATGCAAACAGCACTGTGTGCCATTCTAACTGTAATGGATGGAGTTTCAGCTACCAACGTAAAACTAACCGGACCAATACCAGTTCCATAAAACAGAACGTAAACGTACATGGCAGCCAATCCCAGACCTAAGCGAACTTGGTCATTGGTAATATTGATAACACCTCCTAACCAAAATAAACAGATACCCTCGACTGGAAGTGTGAAGAGAAGCATTTTTCTTCTACCAAATCTATCAATCAGTTGTGTTGAAATAAATGTGGCTAGAAAACAGCCACCACCAATACCAATCGAACCAGCAATAGCTGTGACAGGATCAATACCAGCTCTTGTCAAAATTGTTGTTGTATATGATACCAAAATGTTCACACCACCATATTGCTGGCCTAGGATACCAATCGATGAAACAATAAGGGCAAATCTATTTCTTGGAACGGTGAATAAAGAGGTAAATTGCTCCCATTTTGTGAGCTTAGTCTCAAGTTCAGATTCAAACTTTAAAGACTCGTAAAGAATGTAAAAATCCTTTGCACCAGACAAGGCACAAGATCTCAATTTGATCAAGGAGTCGAAAGATTCTCTTGTTCTTCCTTTACTAATTAACCATCTGGGAGATTCTGGTGGGAAAAAAATCAGAAAACCTGTAATGAGTGGAGGGACTGAAGCAGATCCAATCATTAATCTCCACGATAATGAACCATTAATCTGCACGAACGCTCTGTTGAAAATGGAACCAAGTGCCACGCCAAGGGCGATGAAAGTCTGCCAAAGCATCAGAATCGCACCACGAGAAACTGCTGGTGAACATTCTGCAGTGTAAATTGGCACAGTTGAAGAGTTCAGCCCCATACCGATACCCATAAACAATCTTGCGAAAAGCATAGCTGGAAGGCCATTTGCAAAACCTTGGATCAATGAACCTGCGAAAGCGATGAAGCAACTGATGAGCACAACCCATTTTCTCCCTATGTGACTACTTAGGAAAACTGTCAAAGGTGCACCAAAAACTGCTGCTGCCAAATATGGTGCGGCTACCGTTAAACCTTGAATGTTCGGGTCGGTAATATTAAATTGTTTTTGATATTGTAGTTGGGCGCCTCCCACTGCACTCTCGTCCATACCAAAGTTGATTGCTGCGCATGAGGTACAGATTGCTGCCATAATCATCGAGGGCGACAGAGATAATAGCGGATGAGTAGTTTCTCTCACAATTGCTTTCCTTTCTTCCACGGTATACTCTTCATTTTCAATAATTTCAGGTTTGTTAGCTAACAATGCCCCTCTGATTAGAAGTTCCTCATATTCCTCCAAGCCATATTTTCCAACTATTTCCTTAACCTCTCCCAGGACAACGTCGTCAGGTTGGTAAGTCTGAAAAACGGCTTGAATGCCACTAGATGAAGTAGAGGAAACCTCATCAACAACAACTGCTTTCTCGTCAAGAATTTTGTTATCGGTCATTGCTACGCTTTGCTTGTTCAAGGTAAGAAATTAAATGATTTTTCGACTACATACGGGCTTTTATCTCTTTGCCAAGCTCAATTACTGATGCCAATAAACTTATTGTTCAGTTGTGCCAATTCTGCCAAGCACCTTTTCTCGCTTTATGTGGCGCGTAAAAGCTGGGGCGCGCCAGGGTTCAAGGTTGATGAAGCATCTGCAAAGACGCGGTGTCTTATTGTCGAGACAGAGCATTTATTACTCACCATTAATTAATTAATCATCACCGATCATAGCTACGTGGGTGTAATCAGACCATTTCTATCTTCTGGCTTGAAGTTCGAGAGCGGGACCATCGAGCCGCTGAATCTGGCAGAGTATTTTTGCATGGATAAATATCGATAGTTTTATGACATTCTAGAGAAGCATGTTTTTGAGAAATTGTTCTAGAAACAGTATGTATTTTTAACGATCTTAAATGAGAGTAGCTTAATAGACAACCTACAAACTTACGACAAATTTTTCAGCACTAGCACCTCTTTCTTCTAGTTCCTTCAAACCACTCTTTATACCCTCTCCAAAATTATCCAACGATTTGAATATTTTCAAAGCTGTTATAGGTTTTAATTGTCCAGTTTCAAAGAGTCTGGAGGTATAATTTACAAACCAGGAACCGAATGCAACATCTTCATGAAACCTCTTTATATTAACTGTCTCAATAATGAATTTGGATTTGGAATTTTTTTCAAATAACTCAGTTGCAATCTGAGGTACACCAACGATACATACCAACTTTTTGACATTTTCGTTATTATTTTGTAGTATTTTAGTTAATAATGTAGCTGTTTCTTTGGATATCACATCTATACCAAAATCGATCCCCTCTGGACAATGTGATAAGATATCATCAAGAATTTCTTCTTCGGACTGATGGCGATCTATTATGCAGCTAGCTCCAAGCTCTAGGAGATATTCTTTGTGTTTGCTTGCGGACACGACGACTATTTTTTCGAACATTTTAGATGCCTTTGCCAACTGTATGACGTAGAGACCTACAGACGAACTTCCACCCCATATCACAATGTTTCCCAGCTTTTGATGATCTGCCTGGTCTCTTAGGGACAAATCAACGAGACTGGAAATTGCTGAGCCTGCTGTTACTAAACCCACACCGACCCCCGCAGCAAATTCAAGATCAAATCTCTTGTGTAACCTGCCATTGGGAAGTCTATACTGAGGCAGCTTCCACACAAGCCTAGAATCGAATACTGTATATTCCTGAAAAGTTGAAGTTTCCAGATCCCGGTAAGAGGTACTTGCCAAGAACACTTCAGCTGATATTGGGAACTTTTGTGTATCCACTTTGGACCCCCTTCGAATTACTATTCCACTGGATTCTCTACCATTTATCCATGGAAATGAGTAAATATTGAATCGATATTTTTTCGACTTCCAGTCGACATGGTTCAAGCCAACATATTTATTCTGAACCAGAATTTCGTATTCTTTCAAATGCTGCTTCACAGGTAAATCGGATGCAAAAGCTAAGTCTCTCTCAAATGTAGAGACAACCAACCCTTTTTGAACCTTTGGAATTTTAATTAATGAAATTTCACCTTCAGAAAGTTTTCTGGATTTGAATATACCTGCTGCCTCTATGCTTTTCTGCGAGCCCTCTCCTAGAAGGTAGTAAGAATCTGCGTAACTTCTTTTTAACATTTTTAAAGATCTCAAACCATTCAAATAACGTCCAACACGGTACTACAGCTCAAGATCTTTAATAGAGGGACGTAAATGTTGTAACAGATATATATTTGCCTTGACCGATTTTGTAAGCACAGAGTACATCTCTAGGGCTCAAATAAGAAAGTCATATTCTAGGGAAGCACTGCCAATAATGTTGAACAGTGGGCTGGAATGCACCCGATACAAAAACCAGGTTGATTGCATTCAATTAATAAAGACTTAAAGACTTTTGTTTCTAGGCGCGATGTGGCGCCCCGACGACAAAGTCGCTGTCACTGTGATTTATGTGCATGAGTGGTCTTTAGAATAAGATCCAAGTAGACCTATAAGATATGACCCTGATCAGAGACTTACAATAAAAGAAGTGTAATAATTGGAGGAAACTGCAGCTTTTTGACAGAATTGTAAGTGGCCAATAGTTCCACTAATTTTACTTTAACGCAATGACAGCTGATAATGGCAAGAGAAATTCATCTGAGGGAAACGACGGTACTTTCAAAAGGACAAAAACAGAGCACCATAAAAAAAAGGAACTAATAATTAATGCGTTCTTGATGGGATCTGCCGGTAACCAGACAATTGGTAACTGGAGACATCCTAAGGATAAATCCACTGAGCTTTATCAAAACCCTGAATATTGGACTGATTTGGCCAAACTATTAGAGAGAGGTAAATTCAACACAGTTTTTCTTGCAGACGTACTAGGCCCATACGATGTTTATCAGGGTGGAAAAAACTTTGGACCAGTTGCAAAGACAGGCGCCCAGTGGCCTATTTCAGATCCTAGTTACTTCATTCCATTGATGGCTTATGTGACGTCAAAACTGGCATTCGGTATAACGATCTCAACAATAAGCGAACAGCCCTATCATTTAGCTAGAAGATTGGGAACTTTGGATCTCATCACCAATGGACGTGTTGGCTGGAACATTGTTACTTCTTACTTGGACAGTGCATCTAGGAACTTGCTAAATGGAGAGAATTTACCTGGAAACAAAGAGCGTTATGAGCGAGCAGAGGAATACGTGGACGTTGTCTTAGAATTGTTCCTGAGTTCTTGGCAGGATGGTGCTGTGAAATTGGACAGAGAAAACGGTGTCTTCACTGATCCAAACGGACTAAGACATATTAATCACGTAGGTGCATATTTTAACGTGCCAGGTCCCGCAATTACTCCACCAAGTCAACAAAAACTTCCAGTCATCATACAGGCAGGAACCTCTTCTCGTGGCAAGGAATTGGCTGCGAGAAATGCTGAGATCATTTTCTTGGCATCGCTAACTCCAGAGGATCTAGGAAAATCCATCAGAGATATCAAAAATATTGCAGAGACCAAGTATGGAAGAGATGTTTCAAAAATAAAGTTTATCGCGTTGGTCACAGTTATCCTCGGTGACACCCATGAGGAAGCGGAGAATAAATATTTGGAATATCTGCAATATTCTGATGAAGAAGGTGCAAAGGCAATGTTTTCCGGCTGGACTGGGGTTGACATTGATAAATTTGGAGACGATGAAGTCCTGACAAACGTTGAGCACGTTGCAATTGCCTCTGCAGTGAAAAAATGGCAAAATGCCTACCCAAGAATTGAAAAATGGACCAAAAAGGCCATTGTTCAAGAGATTAAAGTGGGTGGTAGCGGTCCTCTTATTATTGGTACCGCTGAAGAGGTGGCAGATACTATACAGCAGTGGGTTGATATATCAGATATTGATGGTTTTAACTTCGCCTACACTGTTCTACCACAGACGTATGAAGAAATCGTTGATAAGCTTCTTCCTGAGTTGAGGAAGTGGGGCCTCGCAAGAAGAGACTATCCCGATGGCGATGGAACAAGTGAAATTTTGACTTTCAGAGAGCAACTTTTTGGACAGAAAACCGTAGATATTACTCACCCAGCCCACGACTTGAACTGGACAGCTGAAGAATCCAGAAAAGAATTTGAAAACCGTTTGAGAAACATCGAATCTTTAGAAAAATAAATCCTTGCTCGAGATCTTGGAATAGTAGAGACTGTCACAGTATCTCGCGAATGCCTTAGTAGTGGGAATGTTGATGGTACCCAGCTTATTAGATAGAATACGCTATCCCGTTTGTAGTGTTATAGGATATCCACCTACATATTAGAATCTCACTGCGTCAGAGCCCGTGGAACTGTCACGAGTCAATGGCGGTGGAGCCTATCGATGTCGCTACCGATTGCTGATAAAAAAATATCGGATGGTAGTAGCCATTATCATTAAAGCACCTGCAATTATCTGCCGCTAGAAAACAGAGCTTACAGTGAGTCTTGTGGCTACGTCCGCCACACCGAAGTGTGGGGTCTAAGTCAGAAGGACTTCGAAGTTTTTTGAACCTCGCGGACTTGAAAATGAGCATACAAGTAACGAATTTTACTAGTCAAGTGATGAAGGTGGTGATTTTACTATTATTATAATTAGAGCTAATAATGCTATTGAAATATGATGCTTTACTTCTTGAGATATATGGTGGGACCATTTTAAGTTGCACAAAATTTTAGGAAAGTATATGCCCCATGACTCAAGGTGATAAATTTAACATCCAATCTGTAGCTATAATTGGTTCAGGTGCAGCGGGACTAACAACATTATTTGAATTATTGAATACCAAGAAGGAGGGATCAACTGCTCTGAAATATACGAATAATGGCGAATTAGATGTGCCTGCGCTGGAAAATAATGATCCTGCTTTCACTAAATTAGTCGCGTTTGAACAAACATCCAGAGTTGGAGGTATTTGGGCACCAAGTTTTGATTCGCCAGATATTATTCCTCAAGAAGCTTTGGACACTGAAAAGTACAACGATCCCTTTACCTTAAAGCCTAAAACGACTTTACCACAAGAACTTGGGACAGGCGACTATTCGCAGGAAAATCCTCTTTACTTAAAGAATAAGAATGCGGGATTTACTTGGAATAATAGCGGTATTTACAGGCATTTGTATTCTAATGTGCCTAACAGGTATCTGAGAAACTCTTTCATTCCCTATGAAGAGAAACCCCAGCATGAATTTAGCACTGAGAATGTTTTAGACCCTTTGATTACAAACAGTAAAGTCACCAATCGCTTACTTCAATTCGCAGAAAAATTTCACTTGGTTGATCATGTTAGATTGAACTCAGAAGTTGTCGATATTCGTAAAACATCGGATGGAAAGCAGTGGAAAGTTACAGTGAAGAAAACTTCGAAAAATGACCCAAACGCTCAGTGGTACACAGAATATTTTGATGCAGTTATTGTATCTACCGGGCACTACTCGGTACCATATATTCCTCGCATAAAGGGCCTATCATCGTGGAATAAGGAGTTACCTTCCAGTTTGTTCCACTCGAAATCATTCAGAGATCCAAAAATCTTCAAGGACAAAGTGTGTCTCTTTGTGGGAACAGGCTTAAGTGGAATCGACATTTTGCAGTACGCTTTCCCTGTCGCCAAGCAAGTAATTGTTTCAAGATCAGTAGGTAAAGAGGAAATTTACGAGTGGTTGACTAAAGCAGCAAATTCTGATGGTTTAATTGTGAAGCCAAGAATTAAAGAGTTGAAACCATCTAAACAAAGAAAGGTTATTTTCGAAGATGACTCCATAATTTCGGGTGTTGATTATATCATTTTCTCAACCGGATATCATTGGCACTATCCATTTTTGAATACCGAAGATACTGGCGTGTCTATCGTAGGTAAGAACGGCGCTTCACCTGATGGATCATCAATGGTCAAAGGCCTTTATCGAAACACTTTCTCAATCAAAGACCCAACTTTGGCTTTTGTTGGCGTAACCTTGACACCATTTAAATGGCCATCATTTGAGTTGGAGGCAGCTGCAATTGCTGGAACATGGACAAACAACGGGGCTTGGCCCGATAAACAAGATCAAGTTGCTTCTGTGCAGATAAGGGTTGAGCAAACAGGTGAAAGTATCCTGTTTCACTATTATCCTGTAACTCATTTTGCAAAATACATTGAAGAAGTTAGAGAGTTCCTGCCAAAAGGACGAGATGCGACTACGATTTTTGATGCTGATCATATTGACGACATGTATGCTTCGATGGTCGCTGCGGAAAGATTGTTTTATCAATTAAAAAATGGAGAAATACCCATCGAAGATACGGTAGGACAGCCTTGAGATGGATTAAACTATTATATAGAATTGTGCAAATTTTCTCCAGTGACGATATAGTCATTCCGTGAACATAGTTACTATTGTGTTTTTTTTCCAAAATTTATAAAGTGGACAGCCAAGGCATACTTAAACTGGAGCCGGTCCCATACGATCAGTATTGGGAAGTTTATAGTGCAGTTTGACTAAATATTGGTTAGGCCGTTTTGACAAGGGAAGGCCAGAATTTTTTGTATAAAGTCACTCTACGAATTAATCCAATCAATTATGTAGTGATGTTATGCAAGTCCCGATCCTGGAAGTGATTTTGAAAATCCAAATGATATAAATTTGGATTTAGAAGTGACCACAAGCATACCAACCGAAGATGAACCAAAGACCATCATATGCTTTAAAGCATTCATCTATACTAATAGGCGATTGAAAAAATTAAGCCCTGTAGGGGGCTCGAACCCCTAACCTTGTGATTAAGAGTCACACGCGCTACCGATTGCGCCAACAAGGCTTTTTATTTGTTGAAGTTTTGAAAAACTTATTAGGTGATATCAGAAGCAAAAGGTCATACTGGTTAAATTTCACCTATTCCGACGAGCTTTGTCACCGAAGGCAAGTGTTCCTCGTTACCCGAGTGATCTCTTGCTGATAAAACATGTCGCACTGATTATACAGACTTAAAAACTATAAAAATACAGTCTATGGCTACAAATTTTTTTCTCACTCTATTTTGAGCTTGACTTCTTGAGGTATATCCTTTCGCTTATTTCGTTTGACAACCTGAACTCTCAAACTTCTTCTTCTTTTCAACTCTTCGTTTGCCTACTTCTTGACAAGACATTCAAAATTGATACATAAAATGGCATTGCCGATGGATATAAATAATTCGCTAGCTTGGGCTAAATGATTTTGAATTGAAAACAACATGCATACTCTGCATATTGCTCCATTTCTGAATGATATGAATACCTCACATGTACTTAAGTAAGTTCAAATTTAGTGGCTGATATCGACAAACTAGGCCGGCACTACCATGTCTAATGATTTTTGAATAGTGCTCGATTGTTATATATGTTTATATAAGCCTGCGAGATTCAATCCGCTTCGATGTGGCTTGCTCCCAGAGTGGTTATGACCCTGAACGCGAAGGGCCTGGCTTCTTACTCGTCGTATTACTTTGCTCACTTGAGGGCTACATTTATGCTGATAGTGAAGGCAGTAAGTTTCTGTATCCAATTTAGTTTAAATTTTAAATTAGTTGATAAAAAAAAATAACTCCCGGGGGCCGGATTCGAACGCCCGATATCA